>NW_027507784.1:40361716-41040676 GCF_037356315.1 Lithobates pipiens
CAAGTGAACCAGACACAAATAAGTGAAGATAAATTTACTAAGCAAACGCATATAAATGTGAACAACCCACCAATACAAACTAAGTGAACAAACTAACAACCAAACAGTGCAGATAAGCAAGTAAACCAGTATAATGTAACAAAAGGGAGAACCAGAATCGTAGTCAAGCCAGGCCGGGGTCATAAATAGGAGGTAAGCAGAATAGGGGGACAAGGAGAGAGGGAACAGGTACAAGAGGCAGGATACAGGAAACAGGGATCGGGGATCAGGTAACAGGTAACAGGTAACAGGTATCAAACAGGCTGCAGGTCAGGGCTCAAGGACAATACCAAGGCGAAGTGTATATGAACTTGCCGGGTATTTATAATGGCTGCTGTCAGTCATGTGACGCCTGACTGCAGAGGGCAATACCTGCTCCATACTGCCAGGATCCCTCCGCTGGTGGACACCAGTACTGCGGACCAAAGATGACATAATTCCAGCAGGAGACACCTGCTGGTGGATCGCAGTACTGCCAAATCCAGTACAGCATGCCAAATGATTGATATTACCAGCGGAGGGAACCTTTCCTGACAGTACCCCCCCTCAAAGGAGCGACCTCCGGACGCTCCAACTAGCAGTTGCTGGGGAAAGTCCACTGCGTCAAGCTGGGCTATGGGCAAAGTCGCATTAGGTTGGGTAATGGACACTTCAAGCAGGGCAGCAGACAGAACCACATCGGACCGGGAAGCTGGCACATCGGGCTGGAAGGCGGGCAGCGGCACGTCAGGCTGGAAGGCGGGCAGCGGCACGTCAGGCTGGAAGGCGGGCACATCAGGCTGGACAGCAGGCACATCAGACTGGAAGGCATCGGACTGCAAGGCCGGGACATCAGACTGGAAGGCGTCGGACCGCGAGGCCGGGACATCAGACTGGAAGGAATCAGACTGCGAGGCCGGGACATCAGACTGGAAGGAATCAGACTGCGAGGCCGGGACATCAGACTGGAAGGAATCGGACTGCGAGGCCGGGACATCAGACTGGAAGGAATCGGACTGCGAGGCCGGGACATCAGACTGGAAGGAATCGGACTGCGAGGCCGGGACATCAGACTGCGAGGCCGGGACATCAGACTGCAAGGCCGGGACATCAGACTGCGAGGCCGGGACATCAGACTGCGAGGCCGGGACATCAGACTGGAAGGCATCAGACTGGAAGGCCGGGACATCAGACTGGAAGGCATCAGACTGGAAGGCCGGGACATCAGACTGGAAGGCCGGGGCATGGGACTGGAAGGCATCAGACTGGAAGGCCGGGGCGTCGGACTGGAAGGCATCAGACTGGAAGGCTGGGGCATCGGACTGGAAGGCATCAGACTGGAAGGCCGGGGCATCGGACTGGAAGGCATCAGACTGGAAGGCCGGGGCATCGGACTGGAAGGCATCAGACTGGAAGGCCGGGGCATCAGACTGGAAGGCATCAGACTGGGAGGCCGGGGCATCAGACTGGAAGGCATCAGACTGGGAGGCCGGGGCATCAGACTGGAAGGCCGGGGCATCAGACTGGAAGGCATCAGACTGGAAGGCCGGGGCATCAGACTGGAAGGCGTCAGACTGGAAGGCCGGGGCATCAGACTGGAAGGCGTCTGGCTGGAAGGCCGGGACATCAGGCTGGAAGGCCAGGGCATCAGACTGGAAGGCATCAGACTGGAAGGCCGGGGCATCAGACTGGAAGGCCGGGGCATCAGACTGGAAGGCATCAGACTGGAAGGCATCAGACTGGAAGGCCGGGGCATCAGACTGGAAGGCATCAGACTGGAAGGCCGGGGCATCAGACTGGAAGGCGTCTGGCTGGAAGGCCGGGACATCAGGCTGGAAGGCGTCTGGCTGGAAGGCCGGGACATCAGGCTGGAAGGCGTCTGGCTGGAAGGCCGGGACATCAGGCTGGAAGGCGTCTGGCTGGAAGGCCGGGACATCAGGCTGGAAGGCGTCTGGCTGGAAGGCCGGGACATCAGGCTGGAAGGCGTCTGGCTGGAAGGCCGGGACATCAAGCTGGAAGGCGTCTGGCTGGAAGGCCGGGACATCAGGCTGGAAGGCGTCTGGCTGGAAGGCCGGGACATCAGGCTGGAAGGCGTCTGGCTGGAAGGCCGGGACATCAGGCTGGAAGGCGTCTGGCTGGAAGGCCGGGACATCAGGCTGGAACTCCGGCTCTGGCACTCCGGGCTGGGACAGATTGGTAGGTGTGGAGGCAGGTTGGGTTAATGGTAAGATCATTTTGGTTGGGAAAAACTTTCGCTTTTTCTTTGGCTTAGCTACTGAAGCTCTGTAGGTGACTGCAGGACTGTAAATAAGGGGTGCAGCAGACTGGAAAGGAGGATTGTGATATGGCAGAGAAGAGGTACCAGTAGCTGGGGAAAGAACTTGTGGGTTAGTAGACAGCGGAGAGGAGGCAGGTGAGTTGAATGCAGGATAAGTACAGGGAGCAGAGACTGGATATGAGTATTTGGTTGGGAGCAGCGTGTACTGGGCTGCAACTGAGGTTGACATGGCTGATGGGGAAACATACTTTTTGGGTAGGCTCATACCTGATGGCAGAGGTGGATTGTTTGTCTGGGGCTGATTGCACCATGTCAGACCATGCTGAAAGTATGGGTTGTACAAACTTAAGTTTTAAGCCTCCCTGTCTAACAAAAGACTGAGCAGATACAATGCACTCAGCAATCACCTGTGGGGAACAGGCTGAGTAGTGTTCACAAAAATCAGAAGGATCATCTTCAAAAAGCCATACTAAAGATACAACCTGATTCATATCAAAAGGAGGAGTGAAATCATCACGGCCATCTGGGATACAGGGCAGGGCTAGCTCAGTACAGATCTTTATCAAAGGCTGCACCTCCTCAAACAATATATAACCCTGATCAACCAGGGAGTGAGCCAAACGCATAGCTGCAAACAACTGGTCACTAGACCATCCTTTCAAAGCCTGGCGGCAATAATCACCACTCTCAGATGCCAGCAGAGAAAGATAAATGATCTCATCAGCATTCATGTTTGCAACCAAACTGACGCAAATGGTTCCCCTGTGCAGCCACTTCTGGTCAGGAATGGCCTTGGTATTCTGTCATGAACCAGATGTGACCAGAACTGTGTGACTGCGACAAGTGAACGAGACACAAATAAGTGAAGGTAAATTTATTAAGCAAACGCATATAAATGTGAACAACCCACCAATACAAACTAAGTGAACAAACTAACAACCAAACAGTGCAGATAAGCAAGTAAACCAGTATAATGTAACAAAAGGGAGAACCAGAATCGTAGTCAAGCCAGGCCGGGGTCATAAATAGGAGGTAAGCAGAATAGAGGGACAAGGAGAGAGGGAATAGGTACAAGAGGCAGGATACAGGAAACAGGTATCAGGTAACAGGTATCAGGTAACAGGTATCAGGTAACAGGTATCAGGTAACAGGTATCAGGTAACAGGTATCAGGTAACAGGTATCAGGTATCAGGTATCAGGTAACAGGTAACAGGTATCAGGTAACAGGTATCAGGTAACAGGTATCAGGTAACAGGTATCAGGTAACAGGTATCAGGTAACAGGTATCAGGTAACAGGTAACAGGTAACAGGTATCAGGTAACAGGTAACAGGTATCAGGTAACAGGTAACAGGTATCAGGTAACAGGTAACAGGTAACAGGTAACAGGTATCAGGTATCAGGTAACAGGTAACAGGTATCAAACAGGCTGCAGGTCAGGGCTCAAGGACAATACCAAGGCGAAGTGTATATGAACTTGCCGGGTATTTATAATGGCTGCTGTCAGTCATGTGACGCCTGACTGCAGAGGGCAATACCTGCTCCATACTGCCAGGATCCCTCCGCTGGTGGACACCAGTACTGCGGACCAAAAATGACATAATTCCAGCAGGAGACACCTGCTGGTGGATCGCAGTACTGCATGCCAAATGATTGATATTACCAGCGGAGAGAACCTTTCCTGACAGCGGGAGTCCACCGGGACTCCGCATTTTTTTTTTTTTTTTTTTAAAAGCCAGCAGCTACAAATACTGCAGCTGCTGACTTTTAAAATAGTGACACTTACCTGTCCAGCGCGCCCGAGATGTCGGCACCCGAAGCCGATCGCTGGGTCGTCTGTCGGGTCCTGCCGCCGCCATCTTGGGTATGGGAATCAGGAAATGGAGCCTTTCGGCTTCATTTCCCGGTTCCCTACTGCGTATGCGCGAATTGCGCTGCACAATAAGGACGCTCCCCGCTGCCTCTGGGAGCTGTGTGTTTCCCAGCAGGCAGCGGGGCACTTGCGGGAAGGGGCGGGCACTTGCGGAAAGGGGCGTAAGTTACGCCCCTTTCCGCAGAGAGCTGTCCCGGAAGTGGGTGCAGTTACCCGGATTATCCAGGTAACTGCACCCCCCTCCCCCCTGAAAGGTGCCGATTGTGGCACCGGAGAGGGGGAGGGTTCCGATGAGCGGAAGGTCCACTTTAGGGTGGACCTCCGCTTTAAAAAAGCCTTGCTGGAGGTAAATATCAGTTTTGCAGATGTGCACTGTAATATTTTTGTTCTGTTGTATGGTCTTATGGCAGCACCATCTTTATGCATTTTTTAGGGTGTGCCCCCCCAAATATCTTGTTTGCGCATGCGCAGTGTGTGCAAGGGCTGTACAGCCGTAAAGCTGTCACAGCCGGGAGCCCACAGTTGTTATAAAGGCAGCGCAGAGAGGAGGGGGAGAGGAGCGAGGCTCCTGACGCCCACATTGCTGGACTGCGGGACAGGTGAGTGTCTGTTTATTAAAAGTCCACGGCTACACTTTTTGTAGCTGCTGACTGTTAATAAATTAAAAAGATGGGTGGAATTCCGCTTTAACCACTTCAGCTCTGCAAGGTTTACATATAAGAATACGCGGTTTGCCGGAAGCAACCCAACAGATTGACCTCAAGGCGACTTTAACAGCCCTATTTAACAACTGCTTGGAGCACCCACCAGAGACACCTGTGGCAATTGACAAGGTCCATAGAACGCTGGGTCCCAGAGGTCCCACTGAAGACAGACAAAGGGACGCCCTTTGCTGCTTGCATAATTATACAGTCAAAGAGGACATTCTCCAAAAGGCGAAGAACAGAGGGAACATTAATGGTGCCCAAGTTAACCTCCTGCCAGACGTGTCCTGGAGGACCCTCCAGATGCGCCGCTGAATGAAACCCCTACTTGGGAGATTCAACGAACAGGGGATCACCTACAAGTGGGGGAACCCTCTCTACCTGATTGCACGTAAAGAAGGCCGCTCATACACCCCGCAGATGTCCCTGATTTCCTCAGGTCTCTTGGATTGCCCCCCTTACAGTTACCCAACTGGCTGGCGTTTGTCCTACCTATTAGCAACGATAACCCACCAGAAAACCCTTCGGCTAGACCCCAGAGGTCTTCATGCAACTGTCAAACGCAGAAAACCACAAGCTCCCCAGGTCAATGAGCCATGAGCTTTTTTGAATAGTTCTGTTTTCAGGTGAGAGACTACCCGAGACCTGGGAGGCTTCCCTTACACGTAAGTGTTGCTTGTTACTGACCTTCTTGTTTGCCCCATTTATTGTTGGCTTAAGGGCACAGTGACTCTTGTTGGAGGTGGCCCCGGATTTTCTCGACCAGAAAGCCAAAGCTTCTGAGATCACGGGCCCAGGGAATTACCCCTTGATATCTCCTGTTTGGACTTAAGGTACCCAGCTATTGGCTGGCCTAGTAGAGAGGCCCACACGGAAAATGGCCAGACCCGGATGAGCCCGTCACTATGGACTGGAGATGGACACTACTTGGGAGTTCAATTGAGGGCTCTCGAGTTACAGGGTCCATGACTGAGAGGGGGGGGGGGTGGCTCATACGGGCTGTTACACCTGTCGTCTTTGCCACGGGACGACAACCGGGGGGCGGATGGAGCTTATGCCTATTAGCGGGCTTAAATTAGTTCAAACAATCCCCTCCTGATTGACGTGGCTCTGACTCCCCGTTCGGCCGGGGAATCTGGTATGTCATCTTTCACCTATTTTTCAATTTAGGTTATTGCTTGTTTGAAATGACAGTATGTCCTATAGTGTTTTTTTTACCGCACTTGGTCCCCTTTCCACTTCCCCCCCAATCCCCCCTTTTTTATATTTAATTTATTATTTTTTTGTCTCTCCTTCTTTCCCTTTCCTTCCCTCCAGGGGTCAAGTCCTGGGGAAAAAAGTGTGGGAACTCCCACCCAAGATCCACTCGCCCACCAAAAAAATAAATAAATGATACGCTCATATGCACGCTTCAAAAGTGGTATTTTTCATCCAATTTTCGTATTGTGTGTATGAAGCTTAACTCTTTTTCCTTAAAAAAAAAAAACAATCCTCAAACATAAATATGTTAATTCTCTGAATAATCAGCATTCATTCCATTGTGCTTCCATGCAAATGTGAACATCATGTTCTGATCTTTATTGGGGAATGTTATTTTGTATATAGAGTGTTTATGTGGTGCGTTTACACTTTTCATTGAAAAGAGTTTGGATAACACAGGGTTAAATGGAAAGGTCATAAATGAACTGCACATTATCTGGACAGAATGATTGGGGAGATAGTGATGTGTTCCTGCTTAGGAGATGTATGTTAGCTTGGGGGGGCTGCAAATTCTGCAGGGGCTCCAACACACACTCGCTGCTGTTCCAACCCTTCACATATTTCCACATAAACTTCCCTCCTGGCATTAAACTTTGCCAGGTATTGTGCTCAGCTTACCACCCCAAACTGATGTTCCTCCCTCAGCTCACCTCTCTCCCTGCATGTCCTGTGAGCAGAATAGCTGTGCTCCTCCTCTTGGTTCTCTCATCATATGGCACTGAAGATAGAGGAGGGGGGGATTCAGCGGGACACACAGAGCAAGTATGCAGGAGACTGGGGGGGGGGGTGGGGGGGCTTATGAGGAGACAGAAAATTTAGGAGGGGCCGGCGGGGAGGAGGGCATTACGAGAGGTCTGACTAAATACAATCTCTTAGCAACAGGGACCTGATCTACCCGTCAGCTAGCTGTGATTGACAGGTAGATCAAAGAGGAAGCTGCCATGGGGCCCCCTACTGGCAATCCATGAATGGTCAGGTGTGCGGCACTTACTATTGGGAGATGTGTTGGCAGCTGCTGGTGTAGCACCTGCCACACACCTCACATACTTCAAAGTCTTGCAGGACACGGCTGCTAACGGGAGTTCCTGTTGTGGAAAAAGTACAGGAACTCCGTTACCATGCGTTCCATGCGTTTCACCCCCCCCACCCTTTTTTTTTTTCCTCAAGGTTTTTTTCCAAGACGGGACCGGAATCTTTGGCAGCTTTGTCACACTTACTTTGGGCTCTGGCCCTCTGGGAGTGATTGGCCCTGCTAGGCAACACATTGAAGGTTGTGTTAAATAGGTGTTGCTAAATGTTACATCTTAATAATTATACAGGATATTCTGGAAAGCTAATGTTTATTCTATAAGCTTGTCCTCTTGATCTACTTCCCTACTGAGAAGCTTTACATGGTAATGCGGTGCCCATAGGGTCCGCCTTCGGCGAGGAGTTGTTGGGGAGGTATGGCGTTCTGGGGGCCCTACCTCCGAAGTGCCTTACCTCCTCCTCCACTAGGCCATAACTGCTCAAATAGGAAGTAGCTCTCCGTTTGGAGATATAGTTTTTTTTGTTCACTCTTTTTTCTCTCTCTCTATCCTCTATTTCCTACCTTTTCCTGGTCCCCCTATTGTGACCTTTCTTCCCTCCTTTCCCCACGCTACCCACCCTATGGATTCTGGTGAGGACTGGCAGCCCATTGCTACTCCACTACAAATGTTAAAACTGGTGTCCTGGAACGTAAAGGGCTTAAATATCCCAGAAAAACGGTTCAGTTGTCTCGCTGAACTTTGGAGGCAAAGACCTCAGGTGGTATTTCTACAAGAGACTCACTTCAGAGCAGATAAGATCCCAAAACTCCACACTAAACATTTCCCAATAGCATATCATAGTGTGCTGCCTGACACAAAATCAAAGGGCAGGTGCAGGGGCGGACTGACAACTCATGGGGCCCCTGGGCAATAGTAGATTATGGGGCCCCCAGGCAATCTGAGTTTATTGGGCCACACAGTATATACACACACACACACACACACACAGTATACAATCACACAATATACACATACAGTGGTGTGAAAAAGTGTTTCCCCCTTCCTCATTTCCTGTTCCTTTGCATGTTTGTCACACTTAAGTGTTTCGGAACATCAAACCAATTTAAACAATAGTCAAGGACAACACAAGTAAACACAAAATGCAATTTGTAAATGAAGGTGTTTATTATTAAAGGTGAAAAAAAATCCAAACCATCATGGCCCTGTGTGAAAAAGTGATTGCCCCCTAAACCTAATAACTGGTTGGGCCACCCTTAGCAGCAACAACTGCAACCAAGCATTTGCGATAACGTGCAATGAGGCTTTTACAGCGTCCTGGAGGAATTTTGGCCCACTCATCTTTGCAGAATTGTCCTAATTCAGTTACATTAGAGGGTTTTCGAGCATGAACGGCCTTTCTAAGGTCATACCACAAAATCTCAATAGGATTCAGGTCAGGACTTTGGCTAGGCCACTCCAAAGTCTTCATTTTGTTTTTCTTCAGCCATTCGGTGGTGGACTTGCTGGTGTGTTTAGGATCATTGTCCTGCTGCAGAACCCAAGTTCGTTTCAGCTTGAGTACACGAACAGATGGTCAGACATTCTCCTTCAGGATCTCTTGGTAGACAGCAGAATTCATAGTTCCTTTTATCACGGCAAGTCTTCCAGGTCCTGAAGCAGCAAAACAGCCCCAGACCATCACACTACCACCACCATATTTTACTGTTGGTATAATGTTCTTTTTATGAAATGCAGTGTTCCTTCTACGCCAGATATACTTGGACACACACCTTCCAAAGAGTTCCACTTTTGTCTCATCGGTCCACAGAATGTTGTCCCAAAAGTCTTGGGGATCATCAAGATGTGTTGTGGAGAAATTGAGACGAGCTTTGATGTTCTTTTTGCTCAGCAGTGGTTTTCTCCTTGGAACTCTGCCATGCAGGCCATTTTTGCCCAGTCTTTTCCTGATGGTGGAGGCATGAACGCTGACCTTAACTGAGGCAAGTGAGGCCTGCAGTTCCTTGGACGTTGTTGTGGGGTCTTTTGTGACCTCTTGGATGAGTCGTCGCTGAGCTCTTGGGGTAATTTTGGGCGGCCGGCCACTCCTGGGAAGGTTCACCACTGTTCCATGTCTTCGCCATTTGTGGATAATGGCTCTCACTGTGGTTCGCTGGATTCCCAAAGCTTTGGAAATGGCTTTATAACCCTTTCCAGACTGATAGATCTCAATTACTTTCTTTCTCAATTGTTCCTGAATTTCTTTGGGTCTCGGCATGATGTGTAGCTTTTAAGGATCTTCTGGTGGACCTTACTGTGTCAAGCAGCTCCTATTTAAGTGATGCCTTGATTGTGAACAGGTGTGGCAATAATCAGGCCTGAGTGTGGCTAGAGAAATTGAACTCAGGTGTGGACAACCACAGTTATAGTATGTTTTAACAAGGGGGGCAATCACTTTTTCACACAGGGCCATGATGGTTTGGATTTTTTTTCACCTTTAATAATAAACACATTCATTTACAAATTGCATTTTGTGTTTACTTGTGTTGTCCTTGACTATTGTTTAAATTGGTTTGATGTTCCGAAACACTTAAGTGTGACAAACATGCAAAGGAACAGGAAATGAGGAAGGGGGCAAACACTTTTTCACACCACTGTACATGTACACACAGTATACACAGACATGTTTCTATTGGCTGAGAAGGTACTGGAGAGGTGGGGCAGCTATAATCTCGGGATTTTTAGACCAAAAGGATGTCAGTAAGGCACATTTCAGAGACAGATGTACAAAAAACACAGATTTTTACATACTGTCCCTGGTTTTACTGAAGCTGGCAACCCTGATGGGGCCCCCTAGTGGCTCAGGGCCCTCAGGCAGTGCCCAAGTGGCCCAATAGTCAGTCCGCCCTGGGGCACATGTATCCTCGTTGCCAAAACTGTACCCTGGTAGCTGTCGGATGTAATCACTGACTGATTACACTAAGCCAATTATGTTACTGTATGTGGTTTCTGCTTTATTTGACAGGATTGTGGTTTAGTGACCCCCATGGACTTTATTTGAGATGTTGCATTCATTTATAGCAGTATGTTTGGTTCCTATATTTTTTCTTTTACAATTGTGGAAAGATTTCTATAGTTAAGTGCTGTCTTTGTCTTTGACTCAGTAGCGGCTGGTGGTATATTTTTGTTTGAGGGGGGGGGGGTGATCTCAGCTGCAAAGGGTGGGTCAACTCCATATTGAAGTCTACAGACTAAGACTGTGGTGCCATTAAAGTTCATGTGCAGGCGTCCCTATACTTTTGGTAATATAGTGTATATATACTTTAAAAGTAATTTTCTAGGGAAAAATAAAAAATGCAGATATTGAAGCGTATGAGAGAATTGTCAGAACTGGCCTGGTATTGAAGTGGTTAAAGAACGTTTCTCAATGGAAGTGAAGGGGGAAGGTCCTCAGCAAGGAGCTTCTTTTTGTTTTACAGCCACTCAGCCAGTATCAGGAAGCCATTAACCCCTTGTATTCTGAACTTTCTAATTCCAGCTCTGAGACTAGAAGAGAACAGCGTAGCCCTGCAGTGAAGATTTCTACAGGATCCAGTTGCCTGCATAGTGTAGGACATCCTTACATTACACGTAAGTGGGCACTATAGGATAATAGTTAAGCTTCAGATTTTAAAAAGGGGTTACAATCTGTGTAATTGTTACATTGTAAATGGTGTCTATATAACATTGCTGGACTAAGCATTACTCGTTATGTTGTTTGATTAGTACAGGGGTCTTTAAACTTTGTAAACAAAGGGCCAGTTTACTGTCCTTCAAGCTTTAGTGGAAGTTGGACGGTGGCAAGTGGAAGTACAAAATGCCCCAGCATCAGTAGGAGTAAGCAATGCCCTCGTCGCTGGTTTTAGTGGGAGGAATAGTGCCCCATCACTGGTTTTAGTGGGAGGAATAGTGCCCCATCACTGGTTTTAGTGGGAGGAATAGTGCCCCATAACTAGTTTTAGGGGGAATAACAAATAGTGCCCCATCACTGGTTTTAGTGGGAGGAATAGTGCCCCATAACTAGTTTTAGGGGGAATAACAAATAGTGCCCCATCACTGGTTTTAGTGGGAGGAATAGTGCCTCATTACTGGTTTTAGAAGGAGGAATAGTGCCCCATCACTGGTTTTAGTGGGAGGAATAGCGCCTTTATGCTTGTATGAGTTGGAGGAATAATGCCCCAATGGTGATGTTAGTGGGAGGAATGGTGCCCACCATTGGTGCCAGTTGGAGGAAAGGTGTCACAAGGGCCTGTTAAAGGCAAGCAAAGGGCCGGTTTACTGTCCTTCAGGCTTTAGTGGAAGTTGGACGGTAGCCAGTGGAAGTACAAAATGCCCCAGCATCAGTGGGAGTAATCAATGCCCTCATCACTGGTTTTAGTGGGAGGAATAGTGCCCCATCACTGATTTTAGTGGGAGGAATAGTGCCCCATAACTAGTTTTAGGGGGAATAACAAATAGTGCCCCATCACTGGTTTTAGTGGGAGGAATAGTGCCTCATTACTGGTTTTAGAAGGAGGAATAGTGCCCCATCACTGGTTTTAGTGGGAGGAATAGTGCCCCATCACTGGTTTTACTGGGAGGAATAATGCCCCATCACTGGTTTTAGTGAGAGGAATAGTGCCTCATCACTAGTTTTAGTGGGAGGAATAGTGCCCCATCACTGGTTTTAGTGAGAAGAATAGTGCCACATCACTAGTTTTAGTGGGAGGAATAGTGCCCCATCACTGGTTTTAGTGGAAGGAATAGCGCCTTTATGCTTTTATGAGTTGGAGGAATAATGCCCCAATGGTGGTGTTAGTGGGAGGAATGGTGCCCACCATTGGTGCCAGTTGGAGGAAAGGTGTCACAATGGCCTGTTAAAGGCAAGCAAAGGGCTAGTTTACTGTCCTTCAGGCTTTAGTGGAAGTTGGACGGTAGCCAGTGGAAGTACAAAATGCCCCAGCATCAGTGGAAGTAAGCAATGCCCCCATCACTGGTTTTAGTGGGAGGAATAGTGCCCCATCATTGGTTTCAGTGGGAGGAATAGTGCCCCATCACTGGTTTTAGTGGGAGGAATAGTGCCCCATCACTGATTTTAGTGGGGGGAATA
The DNA here is from genome assembly GCF_037356315.1 of Lithobates pipiens. Taxonomy (NCBI): domain Eukaryota; kingdom Metazoa; phylum Chordata; class Amphibia; order Anura; family Ranidae; genus Lithobates; species Lithobates pipiens. The sequence continues at coordinate 40,373,985 of NW_027507784.1, forward strand.
GTGCCCCATCACTGGTTTTAGTGGGAGGAATAGTGCCCCATCACTGGTTTTAGTGGGAGGAATAGCGCCTCTATACTTGTATGAGTTTGAGGAATACTGCCCCAATGAGGGTGTTGTTAGTGGGAGGAATGGTGCCCACCATTGGTGCCAGTTGGAGAAAAAGTGTCCCAAGGGCCTGTTGAAGGCAAGCAAAGGGCTGAATCTGGCCTCAGGGCCACAGTTTAGGGATCACTGGTTTAGTACATCGGATTCAGGATTGAGGACTTACAGCTTCCACTTAAATTCCCAACACCAAGCACAGCAACCCCTAAAAAAATGTCTAGAGCCAGCCACCCCTGTTTTTACAACTAAAGTCAACTATAAGCAGTTCAAAACTCGGCTGGTTCAGCAGGCCAAGATTCAAACCATGTGTGGCAGGCTGATTGTACCCAAGTTGGTTGATCGATCAACCAGTTTTTCAGGTGATTATTGCCAGTGGCTATAGACCTGCTAGAAATAAGCACTGTGTGTTCTCTCGGCAGGGACGGCTTCCCTCCCCTCCCTGTGCCCCAACCCACCACAATAGCTCGGCATGGGGTAATCAAGTGATTTTCTTTCCTGTAACCTGTGGGTTGCTGGAAAGAAAATCACACCATCTATGGCCAGCTGTAGTCTGCATTCACACCTAAGTATTTTGTGCAAAACGCGCTTGTGGTGCCATTTATTGTTAATGGCATCAAAATGTACAACACGCTAAAATGTGTGGTTAAAAATCATGCAAAGCTCAATGCCTCCCCTCAAAAAAAGGTAGATGAGCTACCTTCGTCTGTTTGTCACATGTAGGACAGTCCTTTGAAATAAACAGGATGCCCTGTGTATGTAGTGCAAAATTGCGCATAAAAAAAAAAAAACACAAGCAAAAAACGAGCATTCAGAAAACACTCGGCTCACTCCTAGAGTTTCGTAAACAAGAGGTTTTTTTTTGGTTATAAGCATTTTCACACATTTTGGCTCTACACGTGTCGGACAGCCCATTCATTTCCATAGGCCAGGTTCACACCTAGTGTTTCATGAACATGCTTTTTTTGCGCACGTTCTTTTCACGCAGTTTTGCACTACATACATACGGCAGCCCATTTATTTTAATGGGGTGCCCTAATGCAATGTGTGGACCTAGCCTTGGGCTACATTAACATTTTGGGGGTTGATTTACTAAAACTAGAGAGTGAAAAATCTGGTGCAACTGTGCATGGAAGCCAATCAGCTTCCGGGGTTTTTTTTGTCAAAGCTTAATTGAACAAACTGAAGTTAGAAGCTGACTGGCTACCATGCACAGCTGCATCAGATTATGCGCACTTCAGTTATTGTAAATCAAGCCCTATTGTTTTTTTGTGAATGCACATTTTGTGCACGTTTTTTGCACTACATGCATAGGGCAGCCCATTCATTTCAATGGTCTGCCCTACGAGTGACAAACGCTCATGTACCTTTGTGGCACTGAGCTTCATGTGTTTTTTTTTTAATCGCAGGTTTGGCCACATTTGTTGTATGGTTTGACAAGGTCCGAAGGGATTAGTCCATCAGGCAATGCGATCGTGTGTGGGCTAGTCCGATCGTTTTTCGAAAAATAAATATGACGGACCTAGAAATAGAACATGTTTCAAATCTATCTGACAGGCTCAATTCCGACAGACTAAAATCGGGAAAACCGTTCGTCTGTGTGCTGGTCCGACGGACCAAATACGACACAAGGCAAGTTATTGGCTACTGGCTATTGAACTTCCTTGTTTAGTCACGTGTACATCATCACATTCAAAACTAGTGGACTTACGAACAGACTTAGTCCGTTCGTGCATGGCCAAGTCCTTCAGAACTCCACCGAAAGTCCGTCGGGAAGACCGTTGGACCTAGTCTACCGGAAAGTCCAAAAAATGTATGTCTTGTTTTTCACACAAGTAAAGCTTTCTTTTGTGCTATAAACAAAAAAAGAGCTATATATATATATATATATATATATATATATATATATATATATATATATATATATATATATATATATATATATATATATATATATATATATATATATATATATATATATGCGTATAACACGCACCTTCTCCTTCATTTTAAGAAGGAAGTTGCAGGAGAAAACCGTAAATTTTAAATAAAGAACTTTAAAGCAAAATAGGGGTCACAGTCCGTTAATGCAGCCTGATCAGTGCCTATCTGCAGCCTCACCAGTGCCCATCAATGCAGCCTGCACAGTGCCCATCAGAAGCCTCTCCATTGTCCATTAATGTAGCCTGCACAGTGCCCATCAGCAGCCTCTCCCTTGCCAATGAATGCAGCCTGCATAGTACCCATCAGCAGCCTTTCCATTGCCCCTTAATGCCATCCACTAATGCAGCCTCCCATTGAAAATCAAGGCAGCCTACAGAGTCCTGCTCTTCTGCAGCCTCGTCAGTGCTGGATTACACAGAGCGGCAATCTCCTGTGTACCCGGCGATCAGTCACACACAGCTCAGCTCATGTGATAGACAGAACAGTGGTCCAATCCCTTCCCCCCCATCAAAACGAAGAACTCTGCCTTGTTTTTATAGGCAGAGCTCCGTACTGTGTGTTTTTTTTTCCGAGGATCGGCGGGCACCGGTGTACATTTATTTGCCCCCCAAAAATGGAGCAACAGCCGCCACTGATACACACTGTAAACCTTAAAGTAGTAGAGATAAAGCATGCTATATTGTCATGAATGAGTTACTCATATCGTAACCGTCCAGACCAGGCCAACGTCTGCTAGCCAGATAATGTTATTCATACTGTTTTTGACAGCTTCGAAGCTAAGAGTTGGGGTTTTCCAGGCTCTTGCAATAGTCAGTTTAGTTGCAGTAAAAAGGTGCAAGGCTAGTTGTTATTTAGGGCAAAGTTTTAATCGATCGGTTTACAAAGAAGGGCTTTGTATGGATTTCTCTTGAGATCGGTGTGAATCAAAGTGTGAAGAAGCGCATACAGCCTGACTCAAAGTCTTCACACCCTCGGGCAAGACCACCAAATGGGTGTTATTGTTCCCACTTGTGAACATCCTCTGAAACAAAGCAGGGGGGGGGGGGGGGCTGGGGGTTGAGCCAGCCTAGCTGGTGTATAGTACATTCTGTGTAGGATTTTGTAGGCATTTTCCAATATAAATACATTCTTAGATCCCTGAGATAGCGCCGAGGTCATGATCTGCTAGTCTTCCAGATCCAGCTGAACCCCTATTTCATTTTCCAAGATTTCAAGATTGTAAGGATGCTGCCCCAAAGCACCACATTTCCTTGTTGATGGGGACTAGGGCCTCTTACCCACAACCCTTATCAGGCAGGGGCTTATCAGAATCCGGAAGCCCCACTTTAACCTCCCTGGCGGTATTCCTGAGTGTGGCTAGGTGAAATTCCAATACCATTACCAGTAACCCTGAGCCACACTTGGGATTGCATCTCAGGATCCTGGAAGAGGTTACTTACCTTGTCCCCACGATCTCGCGATGTATTCCCGCTGTGTCTGTCGGCTGGATCTTCCACCCGATGCTCTGTGTGTTCCGGCTCCGTTCCCTGCGAGCGTCATGACGCAGGAGGGTGGAACCGGCGGCAAATTAAAAAAATATAAAACACAACACACACAATAAATTGTAATCTTATTGGATTACATTGTGGTATCAAATCATTTGACCTCAGTTTGTCCCAATGCTTTGTCCTGTGCCCTACTTGCAGTTTTATTGTTCTTTCTGACATTCTTTCTGCCTGGAAACTAGAGAACATGCATGGCATCCAAAAAGCGTTCCTCTACATCAAAAGCGATTTATGACATGCTTGAAAACAGCTATAACGATTCAGAATCACTTGCAGAATTGAGTGATTGTGATTAAATGGCAAATGCGTCATCATTCACAGAAAGTGATTTCAGCGACGACTCTGTGACTGAGCTCAGTGATGTGCGGACTTGGCGCTCTACTGACTGTGGTACGAATCACGCAGCTCCCCCAAGATTCCCATTTACTGGAGCACCTGGTATGAAAGTGGACATTGAATATGACAACCCCTTGGTATACCTACAACTATTTCTGACCGATGAGGTTATTGAAAATATAGGTACGGAGACAAACCGGTACCAAGAGCAACAAGCTACTATGCATTGGAAGTTTTGGCACGACATGCCGCCAATGTTTCGCAGTAAGAAGCTGAAGACTGGAGAAATGGTTGCCTGGCAGAAAGGCAAAATGATAGCACTGCAATGGCGTTACAAGAAAGATGTTTTTCCCTAATGAGTACAGTCCATAATACCTCCACTGTTATGGTACGCACAATAGGTGAGAAAGAAATCATGAAGCCACAAGTAGTGATAGACTACAATATGGGAGGTGTTGAAAGAGCCAACCAAGCAATGAAGATCGAGTAATGAGCAAACAGCAAAAAAAAGTACTACAAGAAGATCTACGGGCATCTTCTTGAGCAATGCTTGTGGAATGCCTACATTCTGCTCATAAAAAAAAAAGAGTGATAAGCCTGTGATTCATTCTGACTTTTATTTGGAAAGTTGCCGAACTGATCTTCATGAACCACCAAAACACCAACAGCTATGAAAAGAGCTTGACGTCATGCTGCTGCTAGGGTTGTCAACCCAGAACGCCTGACTGGTCATCACTTCATGGACCACATCCCACCAACTGAGAAAAAGTCAACACCTACAAGGATGTGGATGGTTTGTTGCTCGAAGCTTTGTGAAGTCCCATGTTTCAAAATTGACCATACCCGGGATGTTTACTGAACCAATATACAGTCTAGTAATACTGCACCCTTGTTTGGACAAATTTCAGTGTTTTTGATTTGATTATATTATTGAATAAAATGTATTATTATATTATTATTTGTTATTATTTATAGTTATATGATATCATTTGTGATTTTGTGTTTCAAACTTTTCATACCTGGGATGTCTACTAGACTCTTGTTTGGACAGATTTAGGTGAGTTATTCCTAGAAATTACAGGGCTACAATATACAGTAAAAGGCCAAATTTCCATGCAAAACAATGTCAAAATCAGACATGTCTGGGATTAGCTGAACATATGCTTGGATCTGGCTCCCCCATCATCTCCTCTGGCTCCAGTTGGGGGTTCCCCTGGTTCACCCCTGTGGAGCAGCTGTCTTCCCTGGGCAAGAGATGGAATAGTAAGTTTGGCACATTTTATGGAAGGCTATACCCTGATCCCACTAAGCACCCTCAGGGAAAGGTATGGGAGTTTGCCCTTTGACTTCTGGAGGTACCGCCAGTTGGCAGATTTTGTTGCCTCAACACATTGTTTGACACAGATTAGATCCACGCTTATGGAGTTTGAACATTTATGGGCAGCTCAGGACCCTCTGCCTCACATGCTCTCCGCTCTATATAATCTATTAGATGCAGCCACGTCAATGCCTGTACCGTATTTTGAGAATGGGAGCGTGATCTCCAATGTGAGTTTTCTAAAGAACAATTGGAGTCCAAGTCTCAAGAGAATAACTACAAGTTGTTGACCAGGGCGTATTGTGTCCCCACGAATTTAGCAAAAATATACCCATCAAACCCTGATGTGTGCTGAAGGGACTGTGGACAGAGAGGCACTTTCCTCCACATATGGTGGGAGTGCCCTCTAGTTCAGCCTTTTTGGGTAATAGTGCGTAAACATGTTTTGGATGGCCTTGGGATAGACCTTCCCAACTCCCCGAAGTGCTCTATCCTCCCAGTTCCCCATATGCCTCTCTCTCTATAAACGCAGTGCTCTCCCTTACCTTCTCAGTACTGCTAAGTGCCTCATACCAGTTCATTGGAAAAGCTCTCGGCTCCCGAGTGAAGCGGAGTGGATGGGGAAGGTGAAGGAGATTATGGAAGCAAGGGAGTGGCTTGCCACCTGTAAAGACAAGCGAGAGAGGTTTGATTCCATATGGGCGGGTTGGAGGGAGCATACATGTGGATCAGCCTCAATTTCTTTCAGCTTAGACATAGGTTTGTTGGCACTGGCAGACTTCTCATTTAAACCACTGGCCTTGGCAGACCGTAGCCCGTCCAATGTTGGCTAATCAGATACCACATCTAAGTAGCTGTGAACCAAGTGTTGGCACTAAGATTATAGTCACATGATAGCTCAAGTTAATAGAGAAAAATGTTCTGTGAGCTTTATGTACATTTTGGCCGGCACAGTGGTGTAGTGGGTAGCACTCTCGCCTAGCAGTAAAAACTGTCACTGGTTCGAATCTCAACCACGACACTACCTGTCTGGAGTTTGCATGCTCTCCCTTTGCCTGCATGGGCTTCCTCCGGGTACTCCGGGTTCCTGCCACACCCCAAAGACATGGTGGTAGGTTAATTGGCTTCTGTCTAAATTGGCCCTAGTATATGAATATGAGTTAGGGACCTTAGATTGTGAGCTCCTTGAGGGTATGGGGACCGATGTGAATGTACAATGTATATGTAAAGCACTGCGTAAATTGACGGTCCTATATATGTATTTTAAATAATAATAATTTTAGTTTACTTCCCAGAGAATGGGACTCTCCACCCTTCAGTCAGTCCAGAGAAGGGACATGTCCACTGGGACCGAAAGTCCGGAACACAGGAGAGTTCCCTTGTGTTTAATACCGCCCAGGTAGCCCTCGGCTTCTCTATAATAACTGTTACCTATATTATGCGAGACGACTCCTGGAATTATTATACTCTGTATACCTATATTGTTTTTGTTTTCTTTTTATTTTATCTTATTTCTTTTTTGTTGCTTTACCCTTTACCCTTGATCTGTTCTTTTACAATGCTAAAATAAAATAAAGATTATTAAAAAAAAAAAAAAATCAGACATAATCAAGAGGTTAACAAGGGGGTGAATAAGTATGGGGTACATTGTACTCCTACTCATTCACCTAAAAAGTGTCAGAAAGAAATAAAAAACACAGTTTTCCATAATTACTTTATTAAAAATTAAAAAACAATGTCCCGCGATGTCCATCCATCGCCAATCACGATGCTTGCTGCACTGCCGGACCTAGGAAAAAAAAGCTTTGCCCGGGGCAAAGGCTCCACAACGATTGTCTGTTCCGCCCTATGACAGTTCCTAAATAGGTAAGGGGCGGAGCCACCTGGCGATGTCACCTGATGGCACGTCCCCTTGTGACATCAACCAACCGGCGCTTTGGTCTTTTTCATGCGTTCACAGATTAGGTGTGAATGCAGGTCAGGTCATTAGTCACTGATCATGCTATCATACTGTAAGCTGTAAATCATTTTTGGGGGTGTTTCTGAGACTCGAAAATGATTTCTGCTTTAAGAAGGTTGAGAAAGGCTGCTATAGAGACTCATTTATAAAGAGAGCTGAAAGGGCACCTTTAACTCTTTACAAATATGGTGATTTATTATTTTTTTCTTAGGATGGATCCAGAAATCATAGAGAAAATTGTCCAAGAAATGGCCGCCTTCACACCAGATATGGGCAACATCGAAGGTGTGCCAATGCTCCAGAACATTTGCAATGAATGGGACACGATACACAGTTTTCAGGCTCGTGATGGTGACGTGGTGGTGGCCTCTTACCCCAAATCAGGTGAGAGAATATCTAATTTCAGCAAAATAAAGGATTCAGAGGTACGGAAGCAACCAGTGATGTCACGTGACCTGAGTGACACAGCGTGAGCCAGAGGAAGTGACGTCACTGGGGGGGTGTGGGGTGCGTGCCGCACTCAGGTGACACCTGCCAGGCTGTCTCCCTCAGCAGAGCTGACTGTAGCTGCCTCCTCCTCCTCTCTGTTTACATCCACACAGGAGGAGGAGGAGCCCGAGGGACACACCACTGTGTACAGTATATCCATCAGCGCTGTTCTGAGGTCTGTACATTTTACTATACAGTATGTAGGTGGACATGTGTGGGGGGGGCTATGGGAGGGGAGAGGGGTGCCTATACTGATGGGGGGCCTGCACTGAAGGGGGTGTCTATACAAATGGGGGGGTCTGCACTGAAGGGGGTGTGTCTATACTGATGGTGGGGTCTGCACTGAGGGGGTTGTCTATACTGATGGGGGGTCTACACTGAGGGGGGTGTCTATACTGATGGGGGTGGCTGCACTGAGGGGGGTGTGTCTATACTGAGGGGGGGTCTGCACTGATTGGGGGTGGCTGCACTGAGGGGGTGTCTATACTGATGGGGGGAGGTCTATACTGAGGGAGGGGGGTGGTCTGTACTGAGGGGTTCTGTACTGAGGGGGGTCTGTACTGATGGAGGGAGGTGGTCTGTACCATGTCCGCAGCCTCTGTCATCTCCTGTACCATGTCCGCAGCCTCTGCATCACCTCCTGTAATATACATATATATATATATATATATATAATATATATATATATATATATATATATATATATATATATATATATATATATATATATATATATATATATATATATACACACACACACTTGTATTCACACACACACACACACACTTGTATTATATACATCGCTGCTATGGGCTCTAGCCTCAGATCTTTAGTAGACCTAGAAACGCCCCTGACAAGTGCTTGACATGCCTAAACGCAGTTAAGCACATTATGCACGTTTACAAATGCCATTTGGTTCAAGTGGTTTTGCTGCCAAAACGCCACAGCCAGGAGGAAAGGCGTCTAGGACAGATGGGCAAAACATTCAGTGTGCATGAAGCCTATTACATTATTATGTATTCTGTCTTTTCTTTCTTTTTTTCTCTGTTTCTTTTATTTTTTTCTTCCAGTGAAAAATAAATAAATACACCAGAAAGTGTCATTTTAAATGTTTTTGCCCTTTTTTTGTGTGGGAAAAAAATATGGTGAAATGAGAGGATAATTCCTTGCAACCTATTCTCTTTCCCCCAAATAGAATAGCTTACCATGCTTTAGAATCATTCCCAGGGATGTTTTCTTCTAGGGGAGAAACCCATAAAAATAAAAAAAAATGGGGACACCCCAACTAAATAATATTGTTTTATTCTGAAGAGCTTCAGTGGTCAAAATCAGTGACAACCATTTCTAGAGGTGGATGGCTTTAATTGGCCAATGTTCCTGGCATAGCTGGCGTGTGCGTGTGCGTGTGCGTGTGCGTGTGCGTGTGCGTGTGCGTGTGTGTGTGGTAGCACTGGACTGATAGAAGTGTGATTTTTGTACTTTTAAATTAAACTCAGAATGAGTCTTCCTTCAAATGGGTGGATGAACAGTGAATGAGCAGTGTAGGCAAAACCTTGTTGTGGTCTTTGGATGCTGCCTCTAAAAAAAGTAGGTTTAAAGCTTGGGGTGAGTGTTGAGGAGGACCAATAAGTGGAAAAGTTCATGACACTTTCAGAATTTTTGTCCAAACCTTTACTGACATAGAGCAGCCATTCTCAACCAGGGTTCTTCAAGGGGTTGTGAGGGGTGCCTTGAGCTTTAACTAACTGACCCCCCCCCCTCATTTGATGGTGCCTGGCTGCATAGTTACAGGGCCAATGCAACTTGTCAGAACCAGCTGCATGAAATATATATAAATATAGTCTTCTTTCAACTGGCCACAAATGAAAAGGGGCATTTTTCCCCTCTGACCTCCAATTTATTTAAGCAGGGGTTCTTTAAGACCTGAAAAATTACTTCAAGGGTAAAAAAGGTTGAGAGACTGATGAAGAGTACGACGATAAGCCAAAGCATTTCCTATCTTGGTCCAGTACAGTGGTCTCCAAACTGTGGCTCTTGAGCTTATTGCGGCCCTTGCGGCACTGTTCCTCAGAGTGAGATGAGGCACTATTTCTCCCAGACACCAATGATGGGGCCCATTCCTTCCACTAGCACCAATGATGGAGCACTATTCCTCCCACTGGCACAGATGGGGCACTATTCCTTCCACTGACACCAATGATGAGGCATTATTTTTACTACTGACACATCAATGGGACACTAGCCCCTCCACCGACACCAAGGATGGGGCACTGATCCTCCCTCTAACACCACTGATAGGGCACTATTCCTCCCACTGACACCAGTGATGGGGCACTATTCCTCCTCCTACTGACCACAGGCGCCATATCATTTTTTTTACTCCCTCTGCCCACAGAACCTGAGACATTGTCTACTCCAAGTGACACTGGGGCATTTTCTACTCAAATGGCCACAATACAGCCTTCCTAAAATCTATGCAGGCCCTTTGTTTACTAAGTTTTGAGACTCCTAGTCTAGTATCAAGATAAGAAATGCATTGGCATATCCTGATACTCCCCTCAACGCTCACACCAAAGCGTTCTACCTATGGTGTTCCTACATGATTGTCAGCTATGGAAACAACTGACAGCACTCATGATAAAATTCAGGTTTTATAATGGTGTTTTGGTGCCTACTTGGCAGGTACGACCTGGATGCAGGAGATCATGGACTTCATTCTTCAGGAAGGAGATGTGGAGAAGAGCCTGAGAGCGCCATGTTTTATCAAAGTGCCATTTCTAGAGATGGCGAAAACATGTAAGTAATATTAAAAGTGTTGAAACAGTCAAGTTTTTTTCTTATAATTAAATTTTCTAGATTTTTTTTTAAGATTACTTATCTTCTGAGTGGCTATTTATTCCAATGTAAAGTAGGATGGGCCATTGATACAATGTGAAGTATGATGGATCTCGATGATTGATATGTTGGCTGTGCTTTCTGTAATTATCCTAGTATACAGATATTGTCCATCCCTGCATTTTCCTTCTTTTTCAGCTTTAGAGCTTGCTAATACAATGCCATCTCCTCGTCTGCTTAAAATACATTTGCCAGTACACCTCGTGCCACCATCTTTTTGGGAGAAGAATACAAAGGTGAGAGTGCCAATAAACTGCAGTACAAGTCAGGCATTTATTTTTCTAAAGGGGCCCTATCCACAAATCCATATTTATTAAAATCTCAGTCCCGTACCCCAGGGCACATTTCACCCCACCACAGTCCACCACAGGTCAGCCCAGTAACTGGATAGTCCCATCCACTTAGTGGAGTGGCCTAAAAAAACCCCACCTCAAATTATAAGGGGGTTGCCCACTTGCTGCTCCCGATCACCTTAGTGAACATGTAGGCAGGCAGAGGTGGCAGTACATGCTTTAACCTGAAGGTGGCACTGTGCAGTCTTTTTAGGCTGGCAGGAGCCCATTGATATGGGATACTATAGGCTATTGGATACTGAAATGCTGCAAGATTTAGGCAGCCACTTTGACTGAGGATTCCATAAATAGTGGGATTTGGTGTGTCTGCAGTGTGGGAATTAGACAGGGACAGAGCGCCTGCTGGTTAGAGAGAGAATAGGGATAGCATTAGGGAGCAGTACCTGCTGAGGAGCTCTTACAGCACATATTTCAAACACAAGGCACACAGGCCAAATCTAGGCCAACAGACCTTGTCATGTGGCCCTCCCACCCAGTTTTACAAGCAGAACCTGGTGGATCTCCATGCAGCCACCTCCGTCTCTCACCCTCTGCTCCCACTTCCCACTGTCACTTGTAAACACACAAGCCTTCTGTGTTTTCAAGGGACAGCTTTGCTTTCAGTGGCTTCCAGGTGTAACAGATCCCTCATGGCAGGGCATGGCTGGAATAGCACTCCAGAATGTGAGAGGAAGAACGATCTCCCTGCAAGGCAGCACCACCTTCACAGGGAGGTATAACAGAGCCAAACACACAAGTAGTAGATAGAGCCCCTACACAGAGTAGTATTAGAGCTGCCTACATAGGGAGTTACTAGAGCAGGGCAAGGAGGGGGAGGTTGGTGTTGCACACTGTGCAAAGCACACCTGTAAACCCTGCACTCTGTACATAATACACACCTGAACTATGCTCTGTATACTTAAAGCACCAATAAACCCTGCACTCTGTACGTAGCGCACCCTTAAACCCTACACTCTGTATGTAACGCATTCCTGAACTCTGCACTCTGTACATAGCACACTTCTGAACTCTGCACTCTGTATGTAATGCACTCATGAGCTCTGTGTTCTCTCTGTAGTGCTGTCCTGAACTCTGTATGTAGCATAATCCTGAACACTGCACTCTGTACGTAATGGACTCCTGAAATCTGTGCTCTGTACATAGCGCACTCCTGAACTCTGCACTCTATACATAATGCACTTATGAACTCTGCACTCTGTACGTAGCGTAATCCTGAACACTACACTCTGTACATAATGCACTCCCGAACCCTACACTCTTTATGTAGCGCACCCCAGATACAGTCAGCCCTATGAGGGCCACCATACTGCTGATGCGTCCCGTGATGAAATTGAGTTTGATACCACTGCCTTATAGGGTGTCTCCTCACTCAGCTTCATGGAGCAGTCTCCCAATGGCAGCCAGATAGCTATAGGGACACTTTGGGATCACAGTGTGAACAAGCTATAGCCTCCTTCCAGGGAAGTGCTCCTCTAGCATTCTGTGGTATGTAGTGCTATTGCTGTAAAATTACTATTGGAAAGTGCCTAATGGATAAACAGTGCCCTGTTCTGCCTGAGGAAATGTATGACCTGTAATATACAGTACGTGGTGCCATTTCTGTAAATTACCTTAATCCTGTGAACCAATTTCTTCAATATAGACAAAAATGAGGTTTCCACATGTGTTTACTCAATTCTCTACGCTGGGTAGGCCCCGCTTACAAATGCCTTAGTGAGTTACTGTGCACTTGCAGTAACTCAAATTTAAGAGTGACACTGTGGGGTTGATTTACTAAAGGCAAATAGACTGTGCACTTTACAAAGTGAATTTGCCCTCTGCAAGTGCAGTTGTTCCAGAGGTTAGTAAAATAGCAGAAGCTCTGCTGACTTCCATCATCCAATCATGTGCAAGCAAAAATGCTGTTTTTTTTTTTTTTTCCCCTTGCACGTAATTGGGTGTTTTTGCAAATTGAAGGTTTACCTCATTTACTAAGCTCTGGAGAAACTGCACTTTACAAAGTGCACAGTCTACCTTTAGTAAATCAACCCCTATGCATCCTTGCACATGCATTTAAAGCAGGGGTCTCAAACTTGCGGACCTCCAGCTGTTGCAAAACTACAAGTCCCATCATGCTTTTGCCTGTGGGAGTCATGCTTGTAACTGTCAGCCTTGCAATGCCTCATGGGACTTGTAGTTTTGCAACAGCTGGAGGTCCGCCAGTTTGAGATCCCTGATTTAAAGGCACTAGGCAGACATAAAACCCCATCACTTACACATTGAGGAGCGTTTAGGCAGAAAAAAACACCTATGTGACTAAATGTGTCTAAATATGCCTAAACACTAAGGGGGATTTAGCACTTTCAATTCAATTCATTCATTTCAATGGCCAGAATAAATATTCTAACCAAAGGAGGGATCGAAATCCCAAACGCTTGACGCGCTTAAACGTGCATAAATGCGCTTAAACGTGTTTGCAAAACGTGGCTTTTAGTGCGTTTTTTTTTATGCTGCTTTTCTACTGTCAGGAGAAAAGGCGTTCGGAAGAGCTGGGAAAATGCTGAATGTGCATGAGGCCTACAAATTAAATCATTATAGTTTCTCTAATTTGGTGTGTATTTCATGTCTTTGTTCTATATAGGATTTGAATATTAGTGTACCAAAATTTCTGATCAAGGGTTGCAGAGCCTGCAAACTTCTAGGCTACAGAGGACAGAGTTGGTTCTCTTTAATGCAAACCATTTAGTGAAGAAGTCCAGAAGGGCCCGGGAATGAGACAGAGAGGAGCAAAGGGTAATGGAGGGCCAGCATGACAGTGGTAGAAGGGCACAGGAGAGGGTTAAATATTTGGAACAAGTAGTGAGTGAAAGGGGGGTGGCTAGGAAAGAAAGGGGATGGGAGGTTTTAAAATGAGCCAGGCAGGAAGAGGAGGAGCAGTTGAGGAGTGCACGAGGAAGAGGTAGGAAGTTTCCCGCCCACCCTCCCTATGTTTGGGTCGAGCGACGGGGCCTAATGTTTTGTTTTTTGCAGGTGCTGGAGTGGTCGTCATGGCAGCTGTCAGGTGGCGGTGGTGGTGGCTTGTCTGGTGGTAACTGACCCAGGAGATGGATATGTGGGAGACCCATTAGGGAAATGGGCTCCTTTGGTGGACAGCTAACGCGGGTTAGCTGAGGATGGGATGGTGGACACTGCGGGTAGGGAGTTGTCTGAAGTATTCACGGCCGGAGGCCTAGGACGGTAGCCTGCCCGCAGTGTAAAAAAGGTGTGACATTATATGGGAAAGTGCCAGACAAGCCATCGGGTGGAAAACTGACGTTCCGGAGTTGGGGGGTTGTTGTTAGAGAAAAGAAATGGAGATTTTGGTTATTATGGTTCATATGTTTATATGTTATATATGTTATATATTTTATATATTTATAAATAAAAGGCTGCTGTGGCCGGTTATACCCCATAAAGAAGGTGTGGTCTCATTATAGGTTAAGAGAATGGGTATATATGAAGGGGTGTAACGCTGGGGCCGCAGTATGAGAGGGGGGAGACACGAAGGTGCCTCTTAGGTCCACTAGTCATGAAAGGAACAAAATAAAAGAATGAAACACTTTAAAGAAAACCAAAAATTTTCGTTATGTAGCATGAATAACCATGATGCATTCTGCTCCTTCAGATTGTCTACGTGGCCAGGAATCCCAAAGACTGCATGGTCTCCTATTATTACTTCCAGAAGTCGGACCAAACATTACCAGACCCCGGGCCCTTTGAGAATTACTTTAATGTATTCCTTTCTGGAAATGGTAAGAGTGCTTACCTGTTCTAATGGGACTATGGCTCAGTGGGTAGCATCTTGGTCTTGGAGTGATAGGGGCCAACTTTTGATTCTCACCAAGTCCCGATCTGTGTATTTTCCTCCCGATACATACTGATAGATTTATCTCTGATGGAATAAATTATGCTGTAAACTCTTTCTGTGAAGGGGCATGGCTTGATTTAAATAGTTCTGCTGTGTGAAATAATATAAATGATTCAAATAAATGTTCCCTGTATAAATGAAAAGCCATATGCCCTGTAGACACGATAGCATTTTCCGACAACAAATGTTGGATGTGAGCTTGTTGTCGGAAAGTCCGACCATGTGTACGCTCCATAGAACATTTGTTGTCGGAATTTCCACCAGCAAATGTTTGAGAGCAGGTTCTCAAATTTTCCGACAACAAAACTTTTTTTGTTGTCGAAAATAAGTCAGACGCACAACAGTCCACGTATGCTCGGAATCAAGCAGAAGAGCCGCACTGGCTATTAAACATTTTTCTCGGCTCGTCATACGTGTTGTACGCCACCGCGTTCTTGACGTTCGGAATTTCCGACAACATTTGTGTGACCATGTGTATGCAAGACAATTTTGAGCCAACATCCGTCGGAAATAAATCAACGTTTTTGTTTTTGGAAAATCCTATTTTTATTGGAAAGCAATGGTTAAACACTTAAGCCCCATACACACTATCAGTTTTTCCTTCAGGTTTACCAAAACCATGTAGTGTAAGGGCCTGCCTGATTGAATACAAATTGAAACTCCTAAGGTTTGACCTCATATTATATGGTTTTGGTAAATCTGAAGGAAAAACTCAGCAGAAAAACTGATAGTGTGTATGGGGCTTTATAGGTTATCAAAGTAAGCAGGCTCATCGATCTATAGGGTGCTCTTGGGATGGTATTCCCTGTCACTGTGCTCACCACCAGTTGCAGAATTGAAGGGTCATGGAGGAACAAAACCACCGCACTTCCTTCGAACACAAGCGGCGGAAGTGACTTCAGCAAGGGGGCGGTGATGTGTTTCGGAGCATGCTCAGAAGCTTCTTTTTCAAACCTAAGCCCCAGAGTAATGAGCCGGATTTTAAAGGGAAAGGGGGCTAGGAAGAGGTCACGGGACCGACCAATAAGCATATGATTGGAGGGAACAATGTAAAGTGCCGCTCAAGCTGTGGGAAAGGAACAAGTTGACGGCATGGAACATGAGATACCCTCGCGTTCCACGGTGGTTACGGAAGTGCAGCGGCCATCTTGATTCCCCAGGACCCTTTGTTTCTGCCGCTGCTGGTTGGCACAGTGACAGGGTATACCATTCCAGGAGCACCCTATAGATCGATAAGCCTGTGTTCTTTGAAAACATGTGTTTTTAACCATTGCTTTCCAATAAAATTGCTGACTTTCTGCACTTAGAAGTGCCTTTCTCTGCATATGTTTTGTTTATCCAGAGCCTGCTTCTCTCCTGTAAGTGCCACTCGTGTGCCTGTTCAGCTTTTATCCTGGATGATCTTGAATGTACAGTATCTCACAAAAGTGAGTACACCCCTCACATTTATATAAAACACACAGACATTAATGTCTAAACCGCCGACAGCAAAAGTGAGTACACCCCTAAGTGAAAATGTCCAAATTGGGCCCAATTAGCCATATTCCCTCCCCGGTGACATGTGACTCGTTAGTGTTACAAGGTCTCAGGTGTGAATGGGAAGCAGGTGTGTTAAATTTGGTGTTATCCCTCTCACTCACCTATGCTGGTCACTGGAAGTTCAACATGGCACCTCATTGCAAAGAACTCTCTGAGGATCTGAAAAAAAAGAATTGCTGCTTTACATAAAGATGGCCTAGGCTATTAGAAGATTGCCAAGACCCTGAAACTGAGCTGCAGCACGGTGACCAAGACCATACAGCAGTTTTTCAGGACAGGTTCCACTCAGAACAGGCCTCGCCATGGTCGACCAAAAAAGTTGAGTGCATGTGCTCAGCATCATACTCCCTTTTGTGAGATACTGTGTATAAGAATCCGGAGGGCCTTTCTAGCTGAAACTCTCCTACTTACCACTCTTCATTATTGGAGAATCCCTAGAACACCCATTCTAAACTGTGGAATCCTATGGTTTCTTTCAAAGATTGCTAGGGTTTCCTTGAGTTGTGGTTAATTGACTGATCTGCTGGTGCCTGGATAGTTACAGGTCTAGAGCCACTTGCCAGCCCCAGGACAACAATGATCTTTTTATCTTTTAGAAATAGTGGCATTCTGACCCCCAATGTAAGGGCAGCATTTTTCCCACTGGTTGCCAATGTACGGGGTATTTTTCTCACTGACCCCAATAACTTAACAATAAGTAGGGGTTCTCTGAGACCTGAAAATTATTTCAAGGGTTCCTCCTGGGTAAAAGGTAGAGAAAGTCTGCCATAGAATTTCAATCACAATCAATGAAGAAAGTAGACATACCCCCAGAGTAAAAAAAAAAAAACACACAATCTTTGTTTATTGATGGTTCCAATGCACAGTAGACCACCTGAATTCTTCCAACGTTGCAATCGTAATAAGCTTATTTGTAGTGTTGAAGCTCAAGTGAGAGGAGTCCTTTATACTTGCATCAACAGAGACATTGAACCATTGACTCTGGAGTGGGCTACTTTCTCCTTTGACTGTGATTGATTGGGGAATTTAGAAGAACCACATGGGATCTGGAACCTGAGGACTAGGTCTATGGGTAGATGTTTGTATCTACAGGAGAGCACTGGAATTCTTGTGATGTTTGACATGAATCCCTAGAACAGGTAGAACAGGGATATGCAATTAGCAGACCTCCACCTGTTGCAGAACTACAGGTCCCATGAGGCATAGCAAGACTCTGACAGCCACAAGCATGACACCCAGAGGCAAAGGCATGATGGGACTTGTAGTTTTGCAACAGGTGGAGGTCCGCCAATTGCATATCCCTGTCCTAGAACTGTGATGGCGTACCTTGGCACCCCAGATGTTTTGGAACTACATTTCCCATGATGCTCAATTGCACTGCAGAGTGCATGAGCATCATGGGAAATGTAGTTCCAAAACATCTGGCGTGCCAAGGTTCACCATCACTGTCCTAAAAGATGCATGGTGTATGTGATGTCCTGGGATACATAATTAGAACCTGAACCAATGCTCTCCTAAGCATGCTACAACTTATTACACCATGGCCTGTAAATGATTTGGATTTGTTTAAATATAACTAAAAGGTAAAAAAAAAATCTTAGTTTTGGATAGAGTGCAGATGGATTAGAATGTTTGAGTTTTTATTGCTATCTGTGCCCCCGTTAAGAAGATTCACCCTCACTATTTGGCTTATTTAAAATTATCTTTGAAAGTGAAAGTAAAAGAAAACCCCATATTTTGGGTTGTCCCCAGAAAAGTAATAGAGGGGAAATCTTCCAATGGGGACACTAGTTCTGGTAACCCGGGGATCCCTAAGGGATTCCCTTATTATGAAAGGGTTTGCTCTCACTTCCTATTTGGCTATGGGACAGGAAGTGAAGGGAAATCTCTGCAACGGGACACAGATATTGACATGGGTTGTAACTAGTGATGGACGAACTTCCGACGGGACGTTTCGCGAACGCGGACCGATAGTTTGCGAAACGAAAGTTCGCGGCGTGCCCCATTGACTTCAATGGGAGGCGAACTTCGCAAACCTTTAGGTCAAATTTGCAGCCACAAAATAATTATTAGCTGGGCAAACATAGTCCCACCACATGGCCAATGACATAATACATGTATGAGGTGAATTTGGGATCGATAACTACAAGCATTCTTTTTTTATATGGGAAATTGTTCTGACAATTCAGGACTGTGGAGCGCATGAAGGCAATGGAGGAGACGGAAGGTCAGGGACCAGAGTAGGCAAAGAAGAGGGTGCAGGAGATGATCACCAGCAGCGTGACATACAGCAATGACACCTGCACCATGATAGAGTCATCTGACAGCAGCACCGTGATACAGAGCACTGACATCAGCAGCGTGACATACAGCAATGACACCTGCACCGTGATAGAGTCATCTGACAACAGCACCGTGATAGAGAGCACTGACATCAGCAGCGTGACATAAAGCACTGACATCAGCACCGTGATATACAGCACTGACAGCAGCACCGTGATAGAGAGCTCTGACATCAGAAGCGTGACATTAAGCACTGACATCAGCACCGTGATATACAGCACTGACAGCAGCACCGTGATAGAGAGCACTGACATCAGAAGCTTGACATTAAGCACTGACATCAGCACCGTGATATACAGCACTGACAGCAGCATCGTGGTAGAGAGCACTGACATCAGAAGCGTGACATTAAACACTGACATCAGCACCGTGATATACAGCACTGACAGCAGCACCGTGATAGAGAGCACTGACATCAGAAGCGTGACATTAAGCACTGACATCAGCACCGTGATATACAGCACTGACAGCAGCAGCGTGATAGAGAGCACTGACATCAGAAGCGTGACATTAAGCACTGACATCAGCACCGTGATATACAGCACTGACAGCAGCACCGTAAGCAGCCCCAGGAGTAAGTCAGCACAGCAAAGGGATGGTGTGATCCCCTCATAATAAGCAGGCCCAGGAGAAACTCAGCACAGCACAGGGATGGTGTGATCCCCTCATAATAAGCAGGCCCAGGAGAAACTCAGCACAGCACAGGGATGGTGTGATCCCCTCATAATAAGAACCCCCAGGAGTAAGTCAGCACAGCACAGGGATGGTGTGATCCCCTCATAATAAGCAGGCCCAGGAGAAACTCGGCACAGCACAGGGATGGTGTGATCCCCTCATAATAAGAACCCCCAGGAGTAAGTCAGCACAGCACAGGGATGGTGTGATCCCCTCATAATAAGAACCCCCAGGAGGAAGTCAGCACAGCACAGGGATGGTGTGATCCCCTCATAAGCATCCCCAGTAGAAATATGACACCGCTCAACCTCTTCAAAGAGGAGGGTAGGGGCATATAGTACGGTGTGCTTTTTTGGGACAAGGAAGTGAGCCAAATGAAGAAAGAAGGTCTGTGTGCTTGATTAAAAAAATAGTTTATAGACATATACATGGTCTACTGGTCACATGTGTTGAATTCCTCCGAGATCCATGCCTCATTAATTTTTAGAAATGTGAGGTAGTTAACACTGTCGTGAGCTAGGCGAGTACGCTTATCGGTCACGATCCCCCGTGCTGCGCTGAACGTCCTTTCGGACAGGACACTGGATGAGGGGCAAGCCAACAGTTCGATTGCAAATTGGGCAAGCTCTGGCCAGAGGTCAAGCCTGCCCACCCAGTAGTCCAGGGGTTCATCACTCCTCAGAGCATCCACATCGGCCGTTAACCCAATGTAGTCGGACACCTGATGGTCTAGGCGTTCCCTGATGCTGGATCCGGATGACACCTGTCGATGGGTCAGCTGAAAGAATGACCTCATATCCGAAGTCACCAACACATCTTCAAACCGGCCTCTTCTTGCAGGCGCTGTTGGATTGGTACCCGCAAATCCTTCTCTGGGAGTGGGAATTGCTCCTCTGCCAGCGCACGCAAAAGCAGAATACAGCATTTCTCGAAGCAAGGCCTGGAAGTGCTGCATTCTGACAGCCCTCTGCGATGGCGGTAACATTTCCGCCATTTTGTGTTTGTACCGGGGGTCTAAGTACGTTGCCAGCCTGTACTGGTCCTTGACCCTTATGCTTTTTATACGGGGGTCCCTATTAAAACACTGGAGCATGAAGGCCCCCATTTGCACTAAAGTGGAAGCGGTGTGGTGGCCTGGCTCCTGCTCATCATCCAGGATAATTTCGTCCTCCTTATTCTCCTCTCCCCATCCACGCACAACAGGGATCCCAGAAAGGTTTAAAGCATGCTCTTCTTGCTCCTCCTCATCCGCCCCGGCACCATCCTCCTCTGACTCCTCTTCAGACTCCTGTTGTTGACTTGTCTCAGATAGAGTAGCCTCCCCTGGGAATTCATCCAGCATTGCGACTTCCTCATCTTCCCGCTCCTGCTCCTCCACAGCCTGATCAATGACACGACGCAATGCACGCTCCATAAAGAAGGCATAAGGTACCATGTCACTGATGGCGCCATGGCTGCGACTGACCAGTTTGGTGATCTCCTCAAATGGCTGCAGAAGTCTTCATGCGTCGCGCATAAGCAGCCACTGGCGCGGTGAAAAAAACCCCAGCTCCCCAGAACCGTTTCTGCCACAGAGTTCATACAGGTAGACGTTAACTGCACGTTTCTGCTGGAGCAGCCTATCAAGCATATAGCAGGTTGAGTTCCATCGTGTCGGGCAATCGCAAATAAGACGTCTGACCGGCAGATTGTGTCGCCGCTGAATGTCAGCAAGGCGAGCCATGGCCGTGTAAGATCTTCTGAAATGGGCCGAGATTTTCCTTGCCTGCCGCAAGATGTCCTGGACCCCAGGGTATTTGACAAGGAATCGCTACACAACCAAGTTTAAGACGTGTGCCATGCATGGCACGGGCGTGATTTTGCCCTGTTTCAATGCGCTAAGCAGATTGGCACCGTTGTCACACACCACTTTACCAACTGTCAAATTGAGCGGTGTTAGCCACTGATCTGCCTGTGAACGCAAAGCTGAAAGGAATGCCGGGCCAGTGTGGCTCTTGGCTTCCAGGCACAACAGACGCAGCACGGCATGGCAACGTCTCACCTGGCATGTGGAATAGGTTCTGGGGAGCTTGGGCGGTGCAGCGGAAGAGACGCTAGCAGCAGAAAAGGAGGAGGCAGCTGAGGAGGAGAGGGAGGAGGATGGAGTAGGAGGAGGAGGAGAAGAAGAAGAGTCAGGCCTGCATGCAATCCGTGGCGGTAAAACCAAATCTACACGGGTGCCATGGGTTACATGCTTGACGGCCGTCAGAAGGTTCACCCAGTGGGCAGTAAAAGTGATATACCTTCCCTGCCCGTGTTTGCTAGACCACGTGTCTGTGGTCAGATGTATCTTGGCACCGACACTGTGTGCCAGAGATGCATTCACTTGCCGCTGAACATGGCCATATAGCTCTGGGATGCCCTTCTCAGAGAAATACTTCCTTCCTGGGACCTTCCATTGTGGTGTTCCAATGGCCACAAATTTGCGAAAGGCCTCCGAGTCCACCAGTTTATATGGCAGTAGTTGGCGGGCTATCAGTTCTGACAAGCCAGCCATCAACCGTTGGGCAAGAGGGTTATCCGGCGTCATCCTTTTTTTACGCTCTAACATTAGGCCCACGGAAGCCTGCCTTTTTGCAGAAAAACGTGAGCTTGGCGTGATGGAAGGTGGAGTGGAGGACAATTGTGAGGAGAGAGGAGAAGGAGAAGTAGAAGACGAAGCTGGACGGTGAGAGCCTGCAGTGTGGCTTTGTGTGTTTCGTTGCTCCCACTGGGCTCGGTGATGGCTGCTCATGTACCTTCTTAAGGCGGTCGTCCCTAGGTGAGTGTTGGGCTTACCGCGACTAATGCGTTGACTGCAAAGATTGCAGATGGCAACGCTATTGTCAGCAGCGGACACATTAAAAAAAGCCCACACTGCGGAGCCATGTGCCGGTGTCCTGGGAGCGCCAGATGTGACCGTACATGGTCGATGACTCGCTCCTGATACATTTGCAGTCTGCTTTGTCCCTCCTGTGCAATGTAAGTTATTCCTGCTTCTCCTCCCTATCTGCTGGTCCATATCTCCCTCTGAACTCCCCTCCTCGTCCTCTCTTGTGGGCACCCACGTGACATCACTAGACACATCATCAACGTCACCTTCCCCACCGCTATAAGTAGAGATCTCAGAGTAGGCAGCAACACCGGGGACCAACCTCCTCCTTGGGCTGATCTGGGTACTGTCGTTAGACTGCTGAGTAGCGGTTGTTGCTACCTCCTCTTCCTGATCCAATACCAAGAGTGGCTGCGCATCAGAAATGTCCTCTTGATATGGATCGGAAAATAATTCCTGTGACTCAAGCGGAAGGTATGTGGTGGTGGTGGTGTTGTTGGTGGTAGTGTCTTTGGGGGTGCACATAGCAGAGAGTGAAGAAGAGGGTGCAGATCGAGAGGATGAGGAGGGTGCAGAAGAGTAAGGCTGAGTGAGCCACTCAACCAAGTCTGGTGCGTCCTTTAAAGTAATTGAACGCACCTTCTGCAACTTCCCACTTTGGCTCAAGGCTGTTGCTCCTGCCCTACCCCTACCACCCCTGCGAAAGGGCCTGCCTCTTCCTCTGCCTGTCATTTTTTAAATCACCCTGTGACAAAACTCTTAGTCCCTATACCGCTGAAGGACTGCTGCAGTATAGGGCAGCGGTCAGCAGTGGTGCACCTCAACCCTATCTATTGTGGACCGATACCGGTCCTTACAGAACAGCAGACTGTACCTCACTCAACCCTATGTACTGTAGCACCCTTGACCAAGTTACCAGTCCTTATAAGGACATTTGTGGACCAAGTAGGTTGTGTGTGACTGATTAGCAGACTGTACGTCAGTCCCTATACTGCTGAAGGACTGCTGCAGTATAGGGCAGCGGTCAGCAGTAGTGCACCTCAACCCTATGTATTGTGGACCGATAACAGTCCTTATAGAATAGCAGACTGTACCTCACTCAACCCTATGTACTGTAGCACCCTAGACCAAGTTACCAGTCCTTATAAGAACTTTTGTGGACCAAGCAGGTTGTGTGTTAGTGATTAGCAGACTGTACGTCAGTCCCTATACCAATGAAGGACTGCTGCAGTATAGGGCAGCAGTCAGCAGTAGTGCACCTCAACCCTATGTATTGTGGACCGATAACAGTCCTTATAGAATAGCAGACTGTACCTCACTCAACCCTATGTACTGTAGCACCCTAGACCAAGTTACCAGTCCTTATAAGAACTTTTGTGGACCAAGCAGGTTGTGTGTTAGTGATTAGCAGACTGTACGTCAGTCCCTATACCAATGAAGGACTGCTGCAGTATAGGGCAGCAGTCAGCAGTAGTGCACCTCAACCCTATGTATTGTGGACCGATAACAGTCCTTATAGAATAGCAGACTGTACCTCACTCAACCCTATGTACTGTAGCACCCTAGACCAAGTTACCAGTCCTTATAAGAACTTTTGTGGACCAAGCAGGTTGTGTGTTAGTGATTAGCAGACTGTACGTCAGTCCCTATACCAATGAAGGACTGCTGCAGTATAGTGCAGTGGTGCATCTCAACCCTATCTATTGTGGACCGATAGCGGTCCTTACAGAACAGCAGACTGTACCGCACTCAACCCTATGTACTGTAGCACCCTTCACCAAGTTACCAGTCCTTATAAGGACCTTTGTGGACCAAGTAGGTTGTGTGTGACTGATTAGCAGACTGTACGTCAGTCCCTATACTGCTGAAGGACTGCTGCAGTATAGGGCAGCGGTCAGCAGTGGTGCACCTCAACCCTATCTATTGTGGACCGATAGCGGTCCTTACAGAACAGCAGACTGTACCTCACTCAACCCTATGTACTGTAGCACCCTACACAGACCAAGTTACCAGTCCTGATA
Organism: Lithobates pipiens; assembly: GCF_037356315.1. Classification (NCBI taxonomy): domain Eukaryota; kingdom Metazoa; phylum Chordata; class Amphibia; order Anura; family Ranidae; genus Lithobates; species Lithobates pipiens. The sequence goes on from NW_027507784.1 coordinate 40,398,238, forward strand.
AAGAGCTTTGTGGAACAAGTGAGTTGTGAATGATTAGCAGACTGCAGCAGAAGGGCAGCAGTCAAGTATAATATTCTTTCTATATTTGGAAGAAAGAATATTATACGTGTACAAGCCTATTACCATACCACTGATACCAGTCCTGAAAAGAACCTTTGTGGAACTAATAGTAACAGCAACTCTTTAAACTGACCCTCACTGCCTGACACACTGCTTCCTTCCTGTCCCTATACAAACTGGCAAAAAAGAGGAGACTGGAACAATAACTGGTTACTGGAATAGCTCTTTTGTGGACCTGATAGTAACAGCTAATGATGATGATGATGATGATGACTAATCTGGCTGTCCCTAAAATAGCAGCACACAGCGCTCTGTCCCTTTCTCTAAACTGACAAAAGACACTCAGGCTGCTGCAACAATCAGTAGCACAGCAAACCTATATACACCTAACACCTATACCAGTCCTGAAAAGAACTTTTGTGTACCAAATAGCTAGCGATTTATCTCTCCCTACTCCACACAGCAACTTTTCCCTATAGTGACAGAAGAAAGAATGTAAAATGGCGCCGGATCGGGTGTATTTATAGGTTAGGGGGAATGTCCAAGTGACCTTGTGCTGTAATGTCTCAATTGGCTGTCCTGTACCCCATGATGGATGTGTCATCAGGTCAAAGTTCCTTTACACAGTAAAAACACGGAAGTGTCCGCCGGGCGAACGACGCCAATAGTCCGCCGAAGTGGCGGACCGCGAACAGCCGAAATTCGCCGCGAAACGACCGCTGGGCGAACTGTTCGGCCATCACTACTAGTCAGTACCAGTGTACAAAGGTGCATTCGCTCTGGAAGTATAAATCACCGCTAACGTTAGGTTTCCTACATGTATGGATGTTGCTGTAGTTTGACTGAAAAAAGTTTGAAAAACACTCCTAACCCATATGATAAAATAATATGGCTGTATTTGAGCTAAGCTTGTCACAACGACTTGCTACAACTTTATACACCATGTTATTTATTATACAGGACACTACAGGTCCAAAATCTGGTGGAAAGGAATGTATTTCATAGTGTTGTGACCATGTTCTCTCTGCTCTTAGTGTCCTGGGGAAGTTGGTTTGACCACGTCATCGGATGGTGGAAAGCCAAAGACAGACATCAGATCCTCTACATCTTCTATGAAGACATGATAGAGGTGAGTCAGATATATCCAAGTGGGATTTCCATATCCAGTTCTAGTCGTTTCAGACTTTTTTAACATGTTATTTTTGGGGCAGGATCCACAAAGGGAGATCCGTAAGGTCATGACCTTCTTGGAGAAGGATCTTTCTGAAGATGTTCTACAGAAGATTCTGCAACACACTTCATTTGAGTCAATGAAGAAGAACCCTATGGTGAATTTCAGTGTCCTCCCTAATTCAGTGATTGACCAGTCCATTTCACCCTTCATGAGGAAAGGTAGGTGACTTCTTTCCTGAGGGTCTGTTTAATGCAAGGACACTTGGGTGTTGCTCTTTTTGCGACGAGAATTCTGATCGTGTGTACGGACTGTAAGAGAGGATTTCCCCTCACTTTTGGAAAGAGGTCTCCTCTTATAGACAGCATAAAATAAAAATGTCATTAAAAGAGGGACTTCTGCCTCTCCCAATTATTTTTTCCCCTGCTTACCTGATACTGGGTTATTCTCAATTCAGATACTCGCCCACCCAGCAGATCCAGTATCATCTTGCCAAGATCCTCTTCTCAGCAGCTTCTGCTTGTGTTCCATGCCACCATCTTTGCCGGAGGCTGCAGGCTCTTCCAGGTTCAGGTGGCAATTCCCGATTACATGCCACCAGGTCTGCCCCCTCTCTTAGGCCTGATTCACACCTATGGCATTTTTAGTGCTTTCTGCATTTTGCAGATTTGCACTACAGAACGTGTTCCATAGGAAACCATGTTAAATGGACTGTAGTGCAAATCTGCAAAATGCAAAAAGCACTAAAAATGCCATAGGTGTGAATCCAGCCTTACTTTACTGACTGGAACGACATGCAGTGATCCCGATGCCTTGTGGGATATGCATGCACTGGCTGGGGGTTTTGATGTGGGATCGAGAGTATGTTTACAAGAGTGAAAAAACGCTTCAACTAATAAAACAATGATAAATGATATCAAACATACCTGCTGCTTAAAAGGTATATAGAAGCATGTGATACGTTGCTCTTCCTCTCACGTGACAGGTGATTGGCCCAGCCCTGTCACATGAAGATGGGGACAGAACTCAGCCCTGTGTAAGCTCTGACTTGAGCAACTCTGAGCTTGTACAAGACTATCTTTCTTTGCTAGTAGGGTGTTGAGAATTCTTCACTGCACCGTGAAGGGAAGCAATCCTAACCTCTGACCAGGAGCAACCACTCAACAAGCATCAATATTTGTTTGAACTTCATATAAGCTAAATGAAGATGCTCCCCATGGCTTATGGCCCATCATTGCTGCTCACACCATTTTATTATATAAGCCCTCTTTTGTTCTTCTCACAGGTAAGGTTGGAAACTGGAAAAACCATTTCCTGGTGTCACAGAACATCTTATTCGATGAAGTATATGAAGAAAGGATGGCATGCAGTGGACTGAGACTCCGTATGGAACTGTGAAATAAACGTATTAAAATCAAACAACAGATATTTTTATACTCATAGACACACACCTACACCAGAGTTTCTCAACCAGAGTTCCATGGAATCGGAGAGTTCCTCCAGGAGGTTGCTCTGGGTTCCTTGAACAATTTGCAATTTATGCCTCTCAGATAAGGTCCCATTGACACCATGGGGGTTATTTATGAAAGGCAAATCCACTTTGCATTACAAGTGCACTTGGAAGTGCAGTCGCTATAAATTTAAGCGGTAGGCCTGAAATGAGGGGAAGCTCTGCTGATTTTATTATCCAATCATGTGCAAGCTAAAATACTATTTTTTATTTTCCTTGCATGTCCCCATCGGATCTACAATGACTGTACTTCCAAGTGCACTTTCAGTGTAATTTCAAGTGCACTTGTAGTGCAAAGTGGATTTGCCTTTCGTAAATAACCCCCAATTCGTTTTTTAGCTGTCTGTAAGGGAGAAATTCTTCCCAATGGCCACAAGTGTAATGTCGCTTACACACAATCAGAATTTTCGGCCAGCAAAAGACCGATGAGAGCTTTTCAACAGAAAATGCTACCGTGTGTATGCTCCATCGGAATTTAGCTGGCCAGCAAAAATTTGAGACCATTTTCTCAATTTTTCCGACGGAAAAACTTTCTATCGGAAATTCCGATCGTGTGTATGCAATTCCGACGCGCAAAAAGTAACGCATGCTCAGATTCAACTAGGAGATGGAAGCTATTGGCTACTGGTACTGAACTTCCTTTTTCTAGTCCAGTCGTACGCGTTCTACGTCACCGCGTTCTTGGTGTGACCGTGTGTACGCAAGACAGCTTGAGTGGAATCCCGTCGGTATTCCGTTGGGAAAACCATCAGAGCTTTTTCTGACCGAAATTCCAATTGTGTGTACGCAGCATAAGGAGCATTCTTCCCACTGACCATAACATGAATGTAACATGAGTTATCGATATAGTAATTTTTAGCACATGCTCCCTGAGAAAAGTTATTTCAAGGGATTCACTGTGTTGAAAAGGTTGAGAAAGGCAGACCTCCACTATGCTATCACATATGGGAGCTCGTACGCCCCCTTATGATAGCAATACATTTACATAAAAAAAAATATATATATATATATATATATATTTATATATTATTTATTTTTTTATTTAAAATAATAAAGTTTAAAAAGTAACACCTCCAAAAATGTTTAAAGCCCCCACGTATGTGCACATACAAACACAAATGCGCAATGGGTGCACATACCCCTAAAAACTAAGATTGGGCCACTCATATTACTTATTACTGTGTACAGTAGAGTGAGATCAATAATTCCATCATTCGCAGTTGATTTTCAAACTTCAAAATATTTTATTCAGAACTACTGAACAGAAGTGCAGATCAAGTAATCAAGACAGGCACATTTTTTATAGGTAGGTGAACAGTTGAAAAAGCACTTAAAGTGGTTGTAAACCCTTACAAACCACTTTGACCTACAGGTAAGCCTAGATTAAGGCTTACCTGTAGGTCCAAGAAATATCTCCTAAACCTATACGGTTTAGGAGATATTTACCTGAAGACAGCCACCACTGTCTACGGCGATATGCCGCGAGTGGCAGCTCCCGTGCGCATGCGCGGGAGTGGCATCATCGCTGCTCCGGCGAATCACAGCGCCGGAGCAGCGAGACCCACCAAGAGGATGGACGTTCGGAACTACAGGGGACAGCGGTGACATCGCTGGCTCCTGTGTCAGGTAAGTGACACATAATGGACTACTATGCGACGTATAGTAGTCCATTATGCTTTACCTTTGCAGGGAATCAAAGAGGAAGTAAACCCATCAGGGTTTACTTCCTCTTTAAGATTTGTTGGAATGGCAAGCAGGTAAAACATTAGCTGAAAAGTTAAGTGTCTAACTGTTAAGTGCCTTTGTAAACAAAGGTGCATTATTAACAGAACCGTGAGAAGCCTTCCATTGAAAATATTATGCATCCTTGACAAGAGCCACAGCTGAAAAGCGCACCCTTCATCTTTTGCCTGCTCAGTGTACTGCTTGCAAACTTTATATCAGACTGCTACGTACCTGACCTGTGAGTCTGCTTGGGCAGAGGGTGGTCTCCCTTACGTATCCGACTCGTGGCCCCTGGTAGAGAGGACAGGTAGCACGGGAGTACGGAATGAATGAGAGCCTGGTGATGAGGGTCCTGATGCTGGAAGTAGGGGATCTTCAGACAGCAAGATGGTAGACAGAAACACAGGCAACAGGTGCTGAGCAGGAGCGGAGCAGGCAAATCCGGGTTCAGGCCGGGTTCAGCAACAGGCGGGTAGCGAGGTACAGAGGAGTAGGCAAAAGCGGAGTCAATCAGGCCGAGGTCAGGTACAGGCAGAAATCCAGGAAGTCTGAGGGGCAAGTCGTTAGGAGATCAGAATACAGATACGGGTACAGGAGTAAGGTCACGGGAAGCTGATGATCAGGCTGCACCGAGCAAGGGGTGCTGCAGAACTAAATAGCCAAACAGTGCGCACGTGTGTGCGCCAACGCACACAGGCACACATGCACCAGCGTGCACACCAGGGTCAGCAAGCACATGCACACCAGTGCCCACAGGAGCGTGCGCGGGAACGTGCGCGCTAATGCGCTTTGGCGCGCTAACGTGCATCGGCGCGCGCCAGAACGGTCATCAAGTCCTCCAGCCAGGTAACCTCTCTAACACTTTAACTGCATTCTCCATGAAGGATTCAGATAGTGGTCAATAGGCCTTTCAAGGTGCCCATCAATCTTCTTTAGTGTTTATTTGCAGGAACAGGCACTAACACATTGCATTGGTCACCGCCATCTGGCCTTACAAAGCCCTCAGCCTCAACAGACTTGTAATCTGACAACAAGGCCCCATTTTTCTCCAACAGCTTTCCCATTTCCTCGGATGAGGCAGCAGCAGACTTATCAATATAGCTCTTCAGTGAAGAATCGTCAGCAGAACTCACAAAATCCTTGTTGTTATCTACAGTGTGAATCAAATCAACAAGTCCACTAGAGTGTCCAAGTGTCTACACTTCAGAGTTCAGCTTTTTGCCCTTCTGTTTCTCTACTTTTTTGTTTTCGGAACTCTTCAAGCTTTGTTGTTAGTGTGAAGGTGAGCACTAGAACACGAACAGGTTTGGAAAATGGTTTTAGGTAATCCGGTTCAAAACCCAATATGTCCACATATTTACAGCTGGAAACACCAAACTTCTCCAGGAGTTTGTTCAGCATCTCCGGGTTGATCTCGGTAGGTGGTAGTGCCATGCCTTCTCACCAGGGCTTTTTTTTCTCAGAGAATAGGTGCAGGAACTCTCCCCTTCTGAGTTTCCCCATGTCTACACACCCTATGCTCCCCTGAGCACCGTCCCTTGGTCCCACCCCCTACCCACCTCCCAGTACTGCCCCCAGTATCATTTTGTGGGGCTAAATAATTTGTATGAAAAATTTGCTCTTATCATCTAATAACAAGAAAAGCAGTAAAATAGATCCCCTGGAGCCAGCAACAATAGATCTCCAGTAACAGTAGAATCCAAACCCGCAACAATAGATCCTTCACACAATAGACTCCCCCCAACAACAATGGACCCCATCCCAGCAACAATAGGTCCTTCAAACAACAATAGACTCCCCCCAACAACAATGGACCCCATCCCAGCAGCAATAGACTCCCCCCCAACAACAACGGACCCCATCCCAGCAACAATAGGTCCTTCACACAACAATAGACTCCTCCCAACAACAATGGACCCCATCCCAGCAACAATAGGTCCTTCAAACAACAATAGACTCCCCCCAACAACAATAGGTCCTTCACACAAAAATAGACACCCCCAACAAAAATGGACCCCCACCCAAGCAACAATAGGTTCTTCACACAACAATAGACTCTCCCCAACAACAATGGCCCCATCCCAGCAAACAATCAGTCCTTCACACAACAATAGACTCCCCCCAACAACAATGGACCCCATCCCAGCAACAATAGGTCCTTCACACAACAATAGACTCCCCGCAACAACAATGGATCCCATCCCAGCAACAATAGGTCCTTCACACAACAATAGACTCCCCCCAACAACAATGGATCCCATCCCAGCAACAATAGGTCCTTCACACAACAATAGACTCCCCCCCAACAACAATGGGACATTGGTGTGATCGTGTGCATGCACGACAGTTTCAGCGGAACTCTGTCGGAACTCCGTCGGAAAAACCTTTGGAGTTCATTCCGATGGGAAAACCGGTCGTGTGTACGCGGCATTAGTTACATGCAACTTCATCTTTTAGATTTTACAAAAAAAAAAAAACGTGGGAATCATATTGTGTAAAATTATTTTCAGTGTATTTTTTTTCTACTGAAAATATAGATTTGGATAAACAGTACAGCAAATATCACACAACATGAAAAATTGCAACCCCTATAATTTTATTCTCCAGGGTCTCTACTTTCAGAATATCTATATATTTGGTATTTTTATATACTGCATTTTAACATGTGTGCAAAAAATTAAAGAAAAAAAAAAAAAGACTCCAGCCAATTGTCAAAGAGTCCTAGAAGGTCTGTGAACCCTGTTAAATTGTAACTAAAACCAAAACATGTCTTCTAGTTTTGGATAGAATGGGAAGGGTTTGGAGTTCCTGACAGGTTTTTATTGCTGAGGCCCCTAGAATTTTTACTTTATGCTTGTTGTCCTAGAGAGAACATTATCACCTGGACAGATAGAGAGGGAGAATCTTAGATACTTAGATAAATAATAATAATAATTATAATTTATATATATATATATATATATATATATATATATATATATATATATATATATATATATATATATATATATATATATATATATCATTTTTTTTATTTATTTTTTAGAGAAATGTCAAAATCCCACAGGGGTTCTAACCCTTTTTTACTCTATCCAAAACTAAAAAAAAAAAAAATTGACTGGAGATACACTTAGGAACATTCACATAGGAAATCAACTGTTCATGACCATCATTCACTTTTTTCGTGACCAATGTCCAAAGGTCATTGAAGCTAAAGCCGGCCATACACTAGTACAATATACATATATATTTTTTTACTTTGAGAATGTTATACTGTATTCAGGGGTATAACTGTGTATATATATATATATATATATATGTATGTATGTATGTATGTATGTATGTATGTATGTATGTATGTATGTATGTATGTATGTATGTATGTGTGTGTGTGTGTGTGTGTAGAAATAATTAGATGGAATATTCAGATCAGTTTTATAATGCTGTTAATTTTACTTAGGAGAAGGGTGGTTAATGGGTCGGATATGATGGAGGGTTCTGAGCAATGGTTGAAGTATAGTCTGGTGAGGTTATTTGTGGGGTTATTTGATTGAAATGTTTTGTGTGTTTTTGAGTTTCTGATGTATAATGTAAAAAAATCATTATAAAAATTATTTGATTGAAAAAAAAAAAAGAATGTTTGATTTTCAATTTGTTAGCAGAATCAAGACTTTCAATTTCCACTGCAGTGAAAGAGGGAGCCAGATGGAAATAGTTTTTTGAACAAAACCATTTTTAGCAATTAATGTGAGTTTAACTGGGTAAAGTCCATTTGTTCCAAAATTGAATGTCAAAAGAAAAGTATGGGCTTTTTGTTTTGTTTTTTGCTTTTTTTTGTCATACATACCTAGGTGGATGTAGCAGTGGTCCAATTCTGCATCTGTGCCATGAGGGCTCTAACACTGACACTGTAAACCGAGCGATCTAACATGGCCATTCGCTTGGTTCTCACAGCTCCCTGAGCAGAGAGCTGGTGACTCTCAGTCATCGGCTCTCTGCTCTGCCCCCCCCCCCCCCTGCACTGACTGGAGTGCTGGCCTGTGGAGGGGAAGGGAGGCTGAGCTGGGTGCCGGTCCAGGCATGTGGGCGGATCCCGACTTCATTGTTGCAATTTTTCCCGAGCTTCTGCCCGCTGTCAGCTGAAAACGGGGTCACGGGGGTGTAGAACGAACTGCCCTCCTGTGATCCACAGGAGAAGTACAGCCAAACCAGCTTTGGCTGTACTTCTCCTTTAAAAGCAAAAAGTACCTTTGAATGGCATTCGTCAAGTCATTGGACGTACTGAGAATTTTCTTTTTTCTTTTTTATTGTTAGTATGTTCAATATGAAAATCTACAAGCGTATGGCCAGCTTTAAATGTCCAGACCAAATTTAGTCTGCCCAGCAGAACACAATGAAGGTTGCAGTGGGGCGCAGTGCACCTTTTAAACCCTTTAATTTTTTTTTTTTTTTAGTTTTAAAATAAAGAGTATTTTAAGCCAATTTTTTTTTTTTTTTTTTACTTTTGGGTGTTTATTGCTATCCAGGTCTCTCTCTGAGAGAGAGTTACATTGGCCTTACACCTCCCAGAAATCTGCACCAACATACAAGTCAGATTTTTGGCATCCACTGCAACAAAAATGTCATTTTTGGTAAGATACCCCCAATAGGAAATCACATCTAAAGGGATGCAGACCCTGCCACTTTCCTCAGAGTCCTGCAGGTGCAGCAGCTGGTTGATAATTATGAAATCACTCCCATTAGACTCACTCAGCACATGGGCTGGTTATTGCTGGTCTGCCGGCACCTGCAGATGCTACAGTATGTAGAAGCACTTCAGATCTAGATCTAATTTTCGGACTAGAGCCCCCTTTATGTGACAGCAAGGTGACATGTCTTGCCAGCTACATGAATGATGTATCCACCATCAGAGAAGACTGCAGCAGGTTGACCTTTTGGCACATGTTCTCAATTTGGTGGCACAGTGTTTCTTAAACAGGTACCCAGGGTTGGAAGATCTGCTAAAGTAGGCCAGAAAAGTCTTTAGATATTTCAGGTGATCATACACAGCCAGTGCTCGGTTGGCTGAAATTCAGCGGGAATTCCACCTACACATAAACCGCCTGATTTGTGACATGTCTACCAAGGGGAACTCAACTTTGGCAATGCTGCAGTGGCTGCACATGCAGCAGAGGGCCATCAACGAGTATCTGTGTGAGTATGGCAGAACAACAGGCCACTGCCTGCTGATAAAGGATGCATATCCTGTACTGTCACCATTTGAAGAGGCGACAAGGATGGTGAGCTGTGACAATGCATTCATCGGTGACACGATGCCTGTTTTTGTTCCTGCTTGAGCAGACTGTGCATGGCATTATGGACAGGGCACTCGCCGCAGAGAAGCAGGAGGAAGAAAAGGACTTCCTTTCACCTCAAGGCCTGCTTTATGCAGACATCATTCTTGCGACGCCACAGAACACCAAGAGGAGGAGGAGGAGGATTCTAGCAGTTTTGGGGGCACTGAAGCAGAGGAAGACATACGTCAAACCTTAACAGTCTTCTATCCCCAGAAGCCTTGGGAGTAGTATGTGGCTGGGAGGATGCAGTTCCAGATACTGTTATCCTCAGTGACCCTGAAGACTCTTGCTTCTCATGCCTCCGCAAACTTGCGGTGCATGGGCTCCCTCATTCTTTAAAGCCTGCAAAGAATCATTATTGGTTGGCAACCCTTCTTGACCACTGTTACAAGGGGAAAGTCTCAGAACTTATCCGTCCTCACAGAGGGAGCATAGGATGAAATATCTTGAGGACACCTTAAAGAGGAGTTTATGTAATGCCTTTCCAGACTCTGCTAGGTTACAGTCTCATGGAAAGGCTAGTTTTGAGGATTCTGTTGATCAAGAAAGAAGTGGTGGAGAAGGGGGCTGCCTCAGTGATGCATTTCAAAATGTTTTTAGTTCTCGGCGCCCTGGGCTTTCAGCTTCCACAGTTTATTGGCAGTGTCTGCATCATATGGTGGGAGATTATCTAGAGGCGAAACAAGACACGAAGAGCTTTCCAGTTGACGATCCCCTGGGTTACTGGGTCATGAGAAACAGATCACTGGCCAGAACTTGACCAGTATGCAATTGAGCTGCTGGGTTGCCCTGCATCCAGCGTGCTTTCCGAATGGGAATTCAGTGCTACCGGAGGTTTTATGACAGATTAAAGAGCACGGCTGTCCACAGACTCAGTTGACTGGCTGACATTTATTCAAAATGAATAATTCCTGGATTAGCAGTAGCTATCAAGCCAATGTCGCAGACTGATAGAAAATATATATACTTTGCGCCAAACTGAATTTGTGTGATAAATGTGAACTACTAAAAATAAATAATAAAAAAAGCTGCTCCTCTGACTAAGGTAGGTGTGCTACTTTAGGTGCTAGTGAAATTGGGTGTAGGGGGCGCTCAATTTTATCAAAATACAATTCCAAGCCCAAACATTCACTCCTTTTGGAATGAATGTTGAATTATGGGACATAAACTCTTTTATTAATAATAGTTGAGTTTTTTATTTATTTTTAAGATGTCACCGTCTCTTGGGTCTGTTCCGTGTCCCCCTTTTTTCAGTTTAAACACTGATATAGTCCTTCTTAAAAACTGATTTTTAGCGATACGTTTTATTTTTCTATTTTTTTTTTTGTTTTAACAGTAGTAATTCATCTTTGAAGACCGTTGTATTGCTGTGTCCCTTGTTTCCGGAATGTGATCAATTTCCGGCATCCTTGCCTGGGTCCGTCCCCTATAAATAACACTCCCACACGTTCTAAACCACACCCCTGTTGATACATCCTTATGTCGAAACATCCGGTGAAGCTAAAGGATGTGTGTGACGTGGGATGCTGACTGGAGACACGACGGCCATATTTTTGGTTTGAAACGATGATGTTTCCATATGCTTGGCAGTTCATTCATCAGTGAATCAGCTTTTTTAATTAATAAAACATCTTATTCATTTGGACGTATGCCCAATGAGCTCTGTTTTCTCTTGTACCTTCATGTGGATGCTGGAGTGATCCAGTGAAGTTTATAATTAGAAGCAGGCTTTGGAGTCATTTTATCAGTGTGGAGAGGAATAGGCTAGACTATCAGTGGAGTGGATCGATCGATCGATCGATGCAGAAGAACTGCTGGGGCCATTAATCCAATTTATATTGTGTGTACCCTACACAACGACGGTAAGGGTCAGTTGGTTTAGGTGCTGGTGGTGGCTTTCTTGTCTGCTCCCTCTGGTTCTGGATGAAGATCTTCAGTTTGAAAATATATATACTTCGCGCTAAACTAAATCTGTGTGATAAATGTTAACTACTAAAAATAAATAATAAAAAAGCTGTTCCCCTGACTAAGGCAGGTGTGCTACTTTAGGTGCTAGTGAAATTGGGTGTAGGGGGCGCTCAATTTATCAAAATACAATTCAACTGTGCAAAATTGAGTGGTCAAATGCCTAAGAAGCCACACTTAGGGTGGCACAGTGGTGAGCACTTTCACCTAGCAGCAATAGGGTTGCTGGTTCAAATCCCGACCTACAACACTATCTGCCTGGAGTTTGCATGTTCTCCCAGTGCCTGCGTGGGCTTCCTCCCACACTCCAAAGACATGCTGGTAGGTTAATTAGACCCTGTACAAAAATTGGCCATAATATGTGTATGTCAATGTTGTATGTGTTGTAAGTGTGTTGGGACCCTACAGGTTAAAGGACCACATAAAAGCTGCAGATGGACACCAGTGGCAAGAAAGTGCCCTGAGGCGATTCAGTTTGCATAGGTAGCGCTATACAAGTCATTCATTCATACTTAGATAATTGTTATAAAGTGCAAAGTGCCACACATAAATTACATATAGAGTGATTTGAGTCAAACATAAGATAGAACAATGTAAAAATTACAAAGATTTGATGATCAATCAAAGGGGGTTATTTACAAAAGGTAACTCCACTTTGCACTGAAAGTGCACTTGGAAGTGCAGTCACTCTAAATCTAAGGCCGCGTACACACGGGCGGACTGTCTGTCCAACTTAGTCCGCTGAAACGTGTTTCAGCGGACAGTCCGCTCGTGTGTGGGCTTCAGCTGACTTTTTCAGCGGACAGTCTGGCGGACTAAGTATTTCGGAATTTCCGTAATATTGTCCGTCCAACTTTGGTTTCAGCGGACAGTCCGCTCGTGAGTAGGCTAGTTGGACGGACTAAGTATGGCGCATGCTCAGAAAGGATTTACACGGCGGAAGGTTGCATTGCAGTGTATTGGACGTCGTATTTCTAGTCCCGTCGTACGTGCTGTACACGTCATCGCGCAAGCTTTCAGCGGACTGTCTGTTCATCGTGTGTGATCAAGTCCGTTCATTCAAAAGTAGGACGGACTGTCTGTCGGATTGTCTGACGGACTTAGTTGGACGGACAATCCTCTCGTGTGTACGCGGCCTTAGGGGTAGATTTGAAATGAGGGGAAGCTCTGCTGATTTTATCATCCAATCATGTGCAAGCTAAAATGCTGTTTTTTATTGTCCTTGCATGTCCCCCTCGGATCTACAGAAACTTTACTTTCAAGTGCACTTGCAGTGCAAAGTGGATTTTCCTTTAGTAAATAACCCCCAAAGTCCCAACAATTATATCTCTTCTGTGTTGAAAATTCTTCTAAACAATGACAATAGTAGATAATCCTTCACCAGCTGAGAGAAATACACCCGAAGTGCTCCATAGTGGGTTCTGCTTACCAGATGGTGGTGACCCCTTTAGTTAAAAAAGCAGGTCAAAATCGCTGTAGCAAGATAATGCTTGCTGCAATGGTGGAGACTGTAGATGCAAATAATCCCTCCTCCGCAAAGATCATAGATGGGATATGCGAAAAAATGTGTAAAGGAACCAATAGTGTAATCCTGCTTTTTTTTTAAAAAGCTGATAAAATGCAATGCCAAATGGCTGCTTACATTGGTGGTGCCTCAGCCCGGCCCTGGGGCTGTTAGCGTGTCGAGTAATCGAATGGTGGCTCACGGCTTACCGTCGTAGCTGACGTGCGTTCCACCGTCCAGCACGGAACAACCAAAGGGACCGGAAGTAACGTGACCAAGACTCACCTCGACGTACCTTTCGTAGTATTTACGTCATCGGGAAGTGTTATTGGTCATTAAAGAGCATGTGTTTATATAATGTGAAACCGTACCAGACTTGGGAGAGGAAAATTAAAAAGTTAACAGCCACAGTGCCGGTTTACATAGGTCACTAAAGAACAAGCTCGCGCAGAGCTAGGCAACTAAATCTAGTACCATATAAAAACGATAATTACCGTATATACTCGAGAATAAACCAAGTTTTTTCAGCACATTTTTTAAAACGCCCCCCTCGGCTTATACTGGAATCTCCCTGCCTCACTGTGCCCATCTACAGCCTGATGCACCTGATCTCCCGGCGCTGCCACATGCAATCTAGTCGGCGGATGTCCAGTGAAACCAACCCCCGCCTTCTCCTCATCCTCGTTCATGATAGACGGGAACACAGACTCACTGCTGGGAAATGGAATCAGTGTTCCATCACGGACGAGGAGGAGGAGGAGGCGGGGTTTTGTTACACTGGACGGCCTCCGACTAGACTGCATGTCAAAGCGCCGGTGTTCTGGAGATCAGGTACATGAGGCTGCAGATGGACACAGTGAGGCAGGGAGATGGCATATTGAGGCATGCAAATGGGCACAGTGAGGCTGCAAATGGGCACAGTGAGGCTGCAGATGGGCATTGTTGACCCTCTTTTCCACTTACAGTAGCTGCTGCATTTCTCACCCTAGGCTTCTACTCGAGTCAATACGTTTTCCCAGTTTTTTGTGGTAAAATTAGGTACCTCGGCTTATATTCAGGTCGGCTTACACTCGAGTATATACAGTAATATAATAAAAATAACAATTAAAATGTGGGCAGCATTGGGGTGAAACAATTCCCATTCCAACACTATGGGGGTTATTTACGAAAGGCAAATCCACTTTTCACTACAAGTGCACTTGAAATTGCACTAAAAGTGCACTTGGAAGTGCAGTCGCTGTAAATCTAAGCCCTTGTACACACGGTCGGAGATTCCGACGGAATGTTTCCGATCGGACCGTTTTGTCGGATATTCCGACTGTGTGTGGTCTGCATTGGACTGTTTCCGTCGGAGTATCCGACAGACCAACTTTTCCAACTTGCCGGTAAAATTTTCTGACAAAATGCTCCGATCAGACATACTCCGATCATGTGTAGCCTACTCCGACGGACAAGGTGCCACGCATGCTCACAATCAAATTCAGACACGGAAGCGCTCGCTCAGGTAAAACTACTGCTCGTAATCGATATAGAACATTCGTCACGCTGCAATGTTGAAAAATTCTTTCATGAAGCGCATTCTCTTGGTCTTTACAATGCTGCAAGAATGAACTTCTTTTGATGCTCATAGTCACACACACTTCTCCCGAATGTATTTCTTGAGTCTTTTTTAATCATTTCAGCAATACGATGTTTTAAATCGTCACATCTACACATTTTTTTTTTTTTTTTGTTTTTTTTGGGGAATTTTGTCAACATCTCCTTTTTTGTCTGATTGCTCATCTTTGCATTTTTTGGGGTGTGTTTTGGGTTTCAACTTACCACAACACCATTATTATCTTTTTTGTATTTTCTTTTTCTTTTTTAATCTACAGGAGGTTGTTTAGTGTTGGTGCCCCTTGTTATTCATTTCACTTTTTTGAAATGTACCTGCCTGCTCACAAATAAACTGTCCTTTTTGAAGTAAAACACATATGCAAGTATTTCTTCAAACAAAAAAAACCTTTATTTAGGTCTCAAACAACTAAAAAGAGGAAGGCAGCGTTGGAGAAACTTGTCAATTTGGCGAAGCCTTTGGCCCCCAGGGCAGACATGAACTAATTAGAAAAAGAAAAATTGGTGGCCTGAGGAGTACATATCTCAGGGAGAGAAGTCTGGTCCAGAAGTCCTAGAGATCAGGAAAATCAGATGCCATCTATGTCCCCAGGATGTGGTTCTTCAAGAGGCTGCATATTCTGTCAGACCAGACTGAACCCAGGCCATCACTCTCTCGTTTTCCTTAGGCACTTCCCGCCAGGCATCCTTCCAGGCTGTGGCTGGGCTCCTGTAGTTGTGGCAGGAGGAGGAGAAGGAGGACGTTGGTCGACATCCTGGCTGCCACTTGCCACAGCCTCCCCCCGGCTGAGGTCTTCCTGTGTATGAAAATGGGACATAGTTTTAGTTTTTTGCTCATCACTGTTGCAAATGGAATGTTACCAAATAGAACAGACTATCATTCTGAGCCCAGCAATTTTCATTCTTGTCCCAATCATTTTTGGTCACTACTGTCTATTGATATGTAAACCACTTTGTTAAATTACAACTTTCTGATCAATAAGAACATCTAGTTAACATCATTAAATGTATGACAAGAAATATGTTCAACAATGCAATACCTGTCTCAAGCTGGGCCCCACCACATGTTGTTGCCTGGAAGGCCCAGGTTGGACGTTGGAAGCCTCAGCTGGGGGTGAAGGAAGCCTTGAAGAAAGACGGTCGAGTGGTGGCGTGGGTTCCCCCTGGTTTACCAGAAAATGCAGCCTCTCGAAGTAAACCATCCTAGGGTAATAAATGGCATCTGGATCTCCTGATCTCAAGGACTCCAGGTGCTTCTTTCTCTCCCTGAGATATGTAATCTTCATGGCACCAATTTTCATCTTCACATATGCCATGTCTGCCGTGGGGACCATGATCCGCACCAAAGAAAGAAGTTTCTCCAGCGCTGCCTTCCTCTTTCTTCGGTCATGATAAAAGGGGTTGTTGATCTGCCACAGGCAGGGCAGCTCCCTGAACACTTCAAGGAATAGCCCCATAAAATTGGCGTTTTTGAAGGGATCCATCTTGTCTGCAAGACACAAAACAAGACAAACCCTAAAATACTAATAATGCCATGATAAACCCTCCTAATCTTGTCCCAACATAGGCCTAGATAGAAGCAGTCTAGTCTAGTGGTGTACCAAGTTCAAAATTTTACCTTCATTTGCACGATTGTCGCGTCAGCTCCTCGCTCTGTTCACAGATCGTATGGACAACACACGCATGTTGCGTTTTATATACAGTGCACATGCGTGAAACTCCACCCGCCCCTGATGTTCTTTCTAGACTATTCCCCGCCCCTTCGCTTTCGGCGCAGTGGGGAGAGCACATGGCAGAGAGAACGCAGGTGCTCAATCAGAGTTCCACTAACGAGGAGGAGGGTGAGGAAAGCCTGAAGCCTGAAACGTCCCGATCCAGGAAGAGAAGATTTAATCCTCAAATATGTCTTTTGTAGAGATGTTGGAGATGGTGGACATATTGAACAGGCCGACTATGATGGGAAGTATGGACCTTACCCAAACCCAAATATCAGAAAGGCCAAGATCATGACTAAAGTTGTGAAGAGTCTTCGGAAGAATTTTGGGGAACGCCGATCCAAGGATCAACTGCAAAAACGCTGGTCAGACCTGAAACTGAGGGAGCACAATCAGTACAGAAGGATCAAGCGTGTTCTTCAAAAAAGTACGTAGTTGTCGTGTGTTCATATGATTATTCTTGCTTGCATACATGCTCCATGTGCTTTGATTTCACGTTGTGCAGTTTAAAATGCCCACTTTCAAGTTCATGGTTTCATTCGTTCGTAAGAAACATCGTTCTGCAGGTAAGTATTCCAGCTTAACAAAGTGTCCACAATAATGTTCTCACCTTTGAACTCGGCCAAAAAACACAATTGTACCACACTTCCAAGCAATGTTTCATATTCCTATTTCTGCCCTCTGTGTGCTAATTATTCCTTTTTTACATTCTCATAGGGGAGAGAAGACTCGGCAAGTATGAGGACACCAGGGACCCCACCCCTCCCAAAGAAGGCAAAATTCCAAAACCAGAAGCAGAGGAGCAGGAGGAGGAGGAGGAAGGAGTGATCGTTGAAGTTGGACAAATTGTCACCACAACAGGTGAGTGTCGGAGAACACAGCTTCCGGTAAGCTCATCAATGTATGTCATCATATTTATAATACATGGTGTGTTTTTTTGCTTTGTTTTGTAGGTGATGTGGAAGAAAAATCAAATTTTACCAGTGAAAGCGCCCAGATCCTGATTGGGGAGATAATGGGGTGCAATCGGGATTTAGAAAATATACAGCAAAACATCAATGATGTTAAAAATAAAATGAAGAACATCATTGATGTTTTGGGGAGAGTGTGAAACACCCCAAACTAGCTAGTGTTTTATTTTTTGGCTTTTAAACAACAACTTTTGTCTTTTATAAAAATCTAAATTTGGAAGATTCACAGAGTTTGTCAACATGCGCTATCTCCCATCATGGGGGATCAATGTACTTGTTTTGTGGAAAGTGGCTAAGATGAAGGGGTTTCAGCCCCAAAACATGTACGTTGATCCCCCATGATGGGAGATAGCATATGTTGACACAATGTGTGCATCTTCCAAATTTGGCTTTTCCAGGGGTGATACCCCATGTGATAAAGGCAATATCAGCCCAGTTTGTACATACTCATGTCTGATATTGTCTTCACTTTTCAAAGTTGAACTTTGTAAGTTCCTGTGTTCTGTATGTTACGCTTTGATACATGCCTGTTTACACAAAAACACCAAGTTACAAAAAAATTACCTGAAATAATGTTTTTGATACACCCAATATGTTGGTTTGTTGTAAAACCCTTTTCTAAACGCACATGTGAATGTGCTTGGATTAAAAAGTTAAATTATCAACAATGTGTGGCTTCCTTTTTCAATGCGCAAAAGCAGTATTTGTAGTAAAATTGTTGTTTTCAGTGACAATGGGTGTTATTTACTAAAGGCAACTCCACTTTGCACTCCAAGTGCAGTTTCAGGTGTACTTTTGCAGTGCACTTGTAGTGCATAGTGGGTGTGCCTTTAGTAAATAACACCCACAGTGATGTGTAAATTTTCACAATCATGCCATTTTCCTGAGCCCACATATTTCTGTCATGGTGCTGAAAATGAGCAAGATTTTGGTCAGTTATGCACTACATACATTAGTTAACAAAAACAAGGGGTGTGTGTAGCAGACCCACAACATAATAAGCTTATCTGAAGAAGAGACTGTCCCCTCATCTCGCTCAGAAATTGGGTTTGCACTGTTGTAGAAAAAGGCACAACAAGAAAAAACATAAATTTACCTAGGAGACACCTAAAACCAAGCCAAGCAGTAAATGAAAACAAATATTGGAGTTTCAAAGAAAAATGTATTGCAAAAATGCCGCTCAGACATTGTCTGGCATATCAATGGCCCCCCTACCCACAAAGTACTCCATGTATTGGTTTCTAACCTCACGGGCGCTTTGGGGGGGCAAGCCAGGACGAGCAGCTTTAAGGCCCCTGAGGTTCTCATTTTCAAGCAAGTCTGCTTCTTGGACAACTGAGACCGCATAGTTTGCTGAATGTCTTTTTAGGAAATTGTGAAGAACACAGCAGGCAAGCACAATGTGATTTATTTTATATTCCGCCATGTGGATAGGCGTTAAAAAAAGGCGGAACGGGCTGGCCAGTATTTCAAAAGTGTTCTCCACCACTCTTCTGGCTCTGGACAGCTGGAAATTAAAAATCCTCTGGTCCGGGGTGAGGGTCCTCATCGGGAAGGGCCGCATCAGATGGTTTGCCAGGGCAAACGCCTCATCCGCAACGAAGACAAACCGGAGTCCTTCCTGATTCTCCTCTGGGGGTGGCAAGCCCAGACTGCCACTCTGGAGACGCCAGTAGAACACTCCATGAGAACACTCCACCATCCGACATCCATCCATTTTGCCCCACGTCCACATACAAGAAGTCATAGGTTGCAGACACCACCGCCACCGCCACAATACTATTAAACCCCTTGTAGTTAAAATAGTACGACCCCGAGTTGGGGGGTGGGACGATGCGGACGTGTTTCCCATCAATTGCACCTCCACAATTGGGAAAGTCCCAACGACTGGCAAAGTGGGAGGCCACAGTCTGCCATTCCTGTGGCGTTGAAGGCCACTGTGGAGTGAAACAAGACCAAAAATTTGTAATTTAGCAAATCAACATTGCAAGCAGATTAGACACCAACATTTTTGGACAAGATCAGTATAACATTTTAGGAACTGAGTATTTAAAGCCTAAAGTATAAGGTCCCCTTATCAGAGTCATCACCCCCAGTTTTGGACAGGTAACCCTCTCCACTTGATTGAGAGCTGAATGCCTAAATAATGTGTGATACTTTGGGAAGGCCCTCCTTACTTACACTATCGGCAGCCCACCGGACAGGTAAGAAGTGTCATAATACCAAAAATTAAAAAAAATGGAAGCACATTTTCCCATTCTGCTATTACATATCAAAATAATAATAGGGGAAAACCCCAAAAAAATGATAGCATTTGAAAGTATTGAGGCAGGCCCTTGCACTACATGCTTTGGTGAATTTGTCCATAAATGTGACCATAAAAAAGGTAGGTAGAGTGTGTATTGGGTTTGGTAAAGTCAGCAGATAGAGGATTGCTATCATCTAAACTAGCAGTTGGGGGGAGGGGGGTTCCTAATGAGTTTGGCACAACCAAAAAAAAAATAATCACTCTGCATGAATTGAAGCACACACATCACATTTGTAGACATTTTAGGGGGTGTTTAGGGGAAAACAATACTATGGAGCTGACAAAAGACATTGGTAAGTGACTAGACTATAGTTTTATGGGCCAAGAAGAGCATGGTGGGGAAGTTAGTGAGGCAAATATGCCTGAGGACAAATGGGCAGAGTATATGAATTAGAGCATATTGCAATCATGGTAATTAGGGAGGGAGGAAAGAAATGCAAAACTTTAGCAATCATGAAATACATAGAATGTGATGTTAAAGGATACAACTTACCTTCATATAGTCCTTCTGCAGGACCTGAATGATGGCAGAACAGGTCTCTGGAATAATGATCCCCAGAGCCTGGGGGAGATGCCTGTAGAGAACTTCAGGTCCTGAAGGCTTCTCCCTGTCGCCAAGTAGCGCAACGTGGCGATGAGCCTCTGCTCCGGAGTGATGGCTTGCCGCATGCAGGTATCCTGCCTGCTGATATAAGGGGTCAGCAAAGCCAGCAGATGGTGAAAAACGGGGTCCGTCATCCGGAGATAATTCCTGAAATCATCAGGATTATTCTCGCGGATCTCACGGAGCAAAGGCATGTGCGAGAATTGGTCACGCTGGCGCAACCAATTCTTGGTCCACAAACGCCTCCCCTCCCTGTTCATGGACCGGGCTTGTGTCAAAGTAACAACCCCAACATGAAGCCCCTGCACAGCACAAACTCTACGATGAGTACGTAGACGAAACATGTTTGAAAACGGTCGGTTGGTCAGAACGGACACCAGAAAGCACCGATAAACAGCAATGCCTGAACGAATGACCTGAATAGCAAAAGCAAGCAGACAATAAGCAATGCAAATCAAAGCGTACTATACCAAGATATAGTCCACAATGAGAAACAAATGCTTACTGACTGCACGCACTGATTATCAGATACGCAAAGACAAGCAGAAACTGAAGAGCAGTACCGAACTGAATCACAAATCTGAAAAGCGCGAATCGTCTCTCACCAAACTTCTACTAACACGCGATAGACACGAGATCAGCAGAAGGAGCCCAAAGGGTGCCGGACGTGGTGCTGAACTTCCCTTTTCTAGGCCCGTCGTACGCGGCTTACGTCATCACGTTCTTGGCAACCGGAAATTCCGACAACTTAGTCCGACCGTGTGTATGCAACATTACTTCCGGACCTCGTCCGGAATTAATCCGTCGGAATAACTCCGACGGATTTGGTTGTCGGAATCTCCGACCGTGTGTACAAGGGCTAAGAGTGGTAAGGATGTGGAATTCTCTTCCACCGGCAGTAGTTACAACAGGGAGCAACAATAATTTAAAAAACTATTAGCTATGCACCTGAATGACCGCAACATACAGGGATATTGCATGTAATTACTGACATAAAAGTAACACACAGGTTGGACTTGGTGGACTTTTTTCAACCTCACAAACTATGTAACTATATGTAACTATGTAACTCCAATCACCCTACTGAACACCAATGTCCACTTTCACCCTACTGAACACCAATGTCCCCCTTCACCCTACTGAACACCAATGTCCCCCTTCACCCTACTGAACATCAATGTCCCCCTTCACCCTACTGATCATCAATGTCCCCCTTCACCCTACTGAACACCAATGCCCCCCTTCACCCTACTGATCACCAATGTCCCCCTTCACCCTACTGAACATCAATGTCCCCCTTCACCCTACTGATCATCAATGTCCCCCTTCACCCTACTGAACACCAATGTCCCCCTTCACCCTACTGATAACCAATGTCCACTTTCACCCTACTGAACACTAATCCCCCCCCCCCTTTTCCATACTGAACACCAATGCCCTGCTGTACCCTACTGAACACCAATGTCCCTTTAACCCTACTGAACACCAATGTCTTTCATCACTCCATTTGTTTACTACTATGATTTTTATGATTGGTCACATCGATCACATGGAACGGGATCCAATTTCATTGGCCCTGTACCATGTGATTGATATGATCTATGAGATTTGTCCGCCGCAATGTCGCAGTCCTGCTAAAAATTGCAGATCGCCGCCATTACCAGTAAAAACAATAATAATAAAAAAAAATCCATAAATCTATCTCATAGTTTGTAGACACTATAACTTTTGAGAAAACCATATATACATGTATTGCGATTTTTTTTATTTTGACCAAAAATATGTAGAAGAATACATATTGGCCTAAACTGATGAATAAATTCGTTTTTTTTATATACTTATATTGAATATGTATTAAGTAAAAAATGTTTTTTTTTAATTTTTTGTTAAATTGTCAGTCTTTTTTTATTTATAGCGCAAAAAAAAAAACTGCAGGGGTGGTAAAATACCACCAGAAGAAAGTTCTATTTGTTTGAAAATGCATATCAGTTTTGTTTGGGTACAACGTAACACGACTATGCAATTGTCAGTTAAAGTGACGCAATGGCGTTTTTTTAATCTGCCACAAAACAATTTGGCCAAAAAAAGCATAAAAACGACAAAACGTATAAAAAACGCGAGTGCAAAAACGTCTATGGATCTAAAAGCAAGCTGCATAGGTGTGAACCAGCCTTGCTGGGAGGATGTACAGGTACATCCTCAGGGATCAGTGTTTGCTCAGCCCCCGGCTGTATATATACAGTGGCTGGGCAGTAAACGGTTAAAGTGGGCCTTCACTTTTGTTTTTGGTTTGGGTAACAAATTCCCTTTTATGCAGATATTTGCCTCCACTTCCTCATTCTTTGCCTAGGTAAAGTGGAGGTGGTGCTGGGTCCACCATTTGCTGTATATTCTCAGTTAGGATCAGACTGTATTTATTTGCTCCTTTAGGCCGCACCCAATATTATCTGCTTTACCACTGCCCTATAGGAGATTTATTGCTACAGGGTGGCCACTTCATGCAGAATTGTGTATATATATATATATATATATATATATATATATATATATATATATATACACACACACACACACTATTCTGAACTTCCAGGTTTTGGGCACGCGCCGATGCCGGCACACTCCCGCTGTGATTTTACAATGCGGGAGCTGATCAGCGGGTCCCGCAGGCCCGATGTCCGCCAGGACCTGCCAATCATTCGGTACTCTTGACAGAATGACAGTTCTGTAAACAAGGCAGACTGTCATTCCGTGAGTACAGAAGACCTGAATCCTGTGTTAATGTAAGGCAGAAACATCGATCTATGTCTTCACGTAGTATAACCACCTCCCCCACAGTTAGTAATCACTTCCTAGGCACACATTTAACCCCCTTGATTGCCCCTTTATTTACCCCCTTCCGTGCCAGTGTCATTAGTACAGTGACAGTGCATATTCTTAGCACTGATCACTGTATTATTGTCACTGGCCCCGAAAAAGTGTCAAAGGTGTCAGTTAGTGTCCGATTTGTCCACCGCAATATCGCAGTCCCGCTATAAGTCGCTGACCATTACTGAAAAAAAATAGTTTATAGGTGCTATAACATTTGCACAAACCAATCAATATGCGCTTATTGGGATTTTTTTTTTTTTTACAAAAAATATGCAGCAGAATACATATTGGCCAAGATTTTCACATTATTGCAGTTGTGGGGACTTGGGATACCCTCCTTGTCTGTGGTTACTTATATAAACTTGATACATTTCTGATTGCTTAAGGAACCCCTAGGAATGTCTGGAGGAACCCTTGGGATCCTAGGCACCCTGGTTGAGGAAGGCTACTCCATACTGCCCAACATTTTGAGATGGGAATGAGGGACACCTACCAACAAATGTATGTAGGTGTAGGACACGCCCCCTGCCACACCCCCTTAAAGGAGAATTAACCCAAAAAAAGGTTAATTAAATCCAGAAGGGCTTCTTTTTACCCACTACTATTCCTTTATATTGGCTTTTAAAGAGGAAGTAAACCCTGATGAGTTTGCTTCCCTTTTCATTCCCTGCAAAGATAAAGCATAATGGACTACAGTGCATCGCATAGTAGTCCATTATGTGTCACTTACCTGACACAGGAGCCAGCGATGTCACCGCTGTCCCCTGTAGTCCGGAGCCTCCATGTTGTCGGTGGGGTCTCGCAGCTCTGCAGCTGTCATTCGGCGAAGCCGCAATGACGTCACTCCCGCGCATGCGCACGGGAGCCAACACGCGTGGCAGCTCCGTTCTTGGAAATGTCGTGCTCAGTGCGCCTGCGCGCCGCTGTCTACGGCGCATTCGCCGTAGACAGCGGTGCCTGTCTTCGGGCAAATATCTCCTAAACTGTATAGGTTTAGGAGATATTTCTTGGACCTACAGGTAAGCCTTAATCTAGGCTTACCTGTAGGTCAAAGTGTGTTGTAAGGGTTTACAACCAATTTAAAATGTACAAATAAAGCGATTTAGAATTTAGAGGAAAGGTTTAGCGCTGGGAAACACTTTTTGAAAGATAAAAAGTGCATTTTATATACAACTATATAGATCAGACCTAAATGAGGGACAAATGAGGGGGAAAGAGGGACAGAGGGACATTGCTCCAAATCAGGGACAGTCCCTGGAAATCCGGGACAGTTGGGAGCTATGCTACTCTATACTATGCTGTTTTTGGACAGGTTATTTTTTAAAATGCCTCTTGAAAATATTAGAAATATGCAGTTACTTTAGTTGACACAAGATGGCAGTGCAGCTTCTAGTTACTATGCGATCTATAAAGACTGTTGTATATGGACTTCTTCAAACATTTAGTATGGTGATTGTTTCTTTTATCTTGAGGATGGATCCAAAAATAGTTGAGAAAATTGTCCAGGAAATGGCTGCCTTCTCGCCCAATATGGGTGAAATCAAAGGCGTCCCCATGCTACAAGACATACAGTGGTGTGAAAAAGTGTTTGCCCCCTTCCTCATTTCCTGTTCCTTTGCATGTTTGTCACACTTAAGTGTTTCGTAACATCAAACCAATTTAAACAATAGTCAAGGACAACACAAGTAAACACAAAATGCAATTTGTAAATGAAGGTGTTTATTATTAAAGGTGAAAAAAAATCCAAACCATCATGGCCCTGTGTGAAAAAGTGTTTGCCCCCCTTGTTAAAACATACTATAACTGTGGTTGTCCACACCTGAGTTCAATTTCTCTAGCCACACCCAGGCCTGATTATTGCCACACCTGTTCACAATCAAGGCATCACTTAAATAGGAGCGGCTTGACACAGTAAGGTCCACCAGAAGATCCTTAAAAGCTACACATCATGCCGAGACCCAAAGAAATTCAGGAACAATTGAGAAAGAAAGTAATTGAGATCTATCAGTCTGGAAAGGGTTATAAAGCCATTTCCAAAGCTTTGGGAATCCAGCGAACCACAGTGAGAGCCATTATCCACAAATGGCGAAGACATGGAACAGTGGTGAACCTTCCCAGGAGTGGCCGGCCGCCCAAAATTACCCCAAGAGCGCAGCGACGACTCATCCAAGAGGTCACAAAAGACCCCACAACAACGTCCAAGGAACTGCAGGCCTCACTTGCCTCAGTTAAGGTCAGCGTTCATGCCTCCACCATCAGGAAAAGACTGGGCAAAAATGGCCTGCATGGCAGAGTTCCAAGGAGAAAACCACTGCTGAGCAAAAAGAACATCAAAGCTCGTCTCAATTTCTCCACAACACATCTTGATGATCCCCAAGACTTTTGGGACAACATTCTGTGGACCGATGAGACAAAAGTGGAACTCTTTGGAAGGTGTGTGTCCAAGTATATCTGGCGTAGAAGGAACACTGCATTTCATAAAAAGAACATTATACCAACAGTAAAATATGGTGGTGGTAGTGTGATGGTCTGGGGCTGTTTTGCTGCTTCAGGACCTGGAAGACTTGCCGTGATAAAAGGAACTATGAATTCTGCTGTCTACCAAGAGATCCTGAAGGAGAATGTCCGACCATCTGTTCGTGTACTCAAGCTGAAACCAACTTGGGTTCTGCAGCAGGACAATGATCCTAAACACACCAGCAAGTCCACCACCGAATGGCTGAAGAAAAACAAAATGAAGACTTTGGAGTGGCCTAGCCAAAGTCCTGACCTGAATCCTATTGAGATGTTGTGGTATGACCTTAAAAAGGCCATTCATGCTCGAAAACCCTCTAATGTAACTGAATTAGGACAATTCTGCAAAGATGAGTGGGCCAGGACGCTGTAAAAGCCTCATTGCACGTTATCGCAAACGCTTGGTTGCAGTTGTTGCTGCTAAGGGTGGCCCAACCAGTTATTAGGTTTAGGGGGCAATCACTTTTTCACACAGGGCCATGATGGTTTGGATTTTTTTTCACCTTTAATAATAAACACCTTCATTTACAAATTGCATTTTGTGTTTACTTGTGTTGTCCTTGACTATTGTTTAAATTGGTTTGATGTTCCGAAACACTTAAGTGTGACAAACATGCAAAGGAACAGGAAATGAGGAAGGGGGCAAACACTTTTTCACACCACTGTATGCAAAGAGTGGGAAGCAATGCACAGTTTCCAGGCTCATGATGGTGACATTGTGGTGGCATTGTACCCCAAATCAGGGGAGAAATGGCTTTTTAGCAGAATAAATAATCCAGGGGTATGATTATGAACCACGTGGTCCTGAGGTAACACCTTAAAACTTAAAGGATAATCAACTACCCTGTTTCCCCGAAAATAAGACCTAGCGCGATTGTCGGTGATGGATGCAATATAAACCCTACCCCCCAAATAAGCCCTACCTTGTTTCCCTGAAAATAAAATCTAACTAGGGCTTATTTTGGGGGTAGGGCTTATATTCCAGCCATCACCGACAATCACGCTAGGTCTTATTTTTGGGGAAACAGGGTAAGTTTCATTTTTAAAGCATATCTCCACTTTTGTTGAGAAAACAACAGACTCCTTTGGGTGATCAATGTACATTGCAGGGACTTTAACAAACTTTCCTACCTTTTTCTGCTCTGAAGAAATAGCAGTTTGTTTCATAATGTCCTTTGCAGACGGATCCTGAATCGGAGCGTTGGTTCATTACAATCACCTGGTGCACTATCAGTGTTCTGATGAGAAAAGCTGCAATGTCCCTTTAGAAGTATTTCACCCTTGCAGAGTATCTCACCATAATTTAAATTTATATTGAGGGGGGGGGGGGGGGGTGTCTAAAATTTGCCATATCTTATTGCAGACATCTGGGAAAATCAGTGAGCCAATCACGCAAGCAGGAAATTAAATTTCTGGGGGTGTTCTGTACAGAAAATTACAGCAGCTGTAGATTGAAAAGAAAAAATAAATTTTAATAACATTAAATTACTATGTGGGCTGTATAGCAATTGTACAGTGCCTTGCGAAAGTATTCGGCCCCCTTGAACTTTTCAACCTTTTGCCACATTTCAGGCTTCAAAACATAAAGATATAAAATTTTTATTTTTTGTGAAGAATCACCAAGTGGGACACAATTGTGAAGTGGAACGAAATCTATTGGATTTTTGAAACTTTTTTAACTAATAAAAAAATGAAAAGTGGGGCGTGCAAAATTACCGTATATACTCGAGTATAAGCCGAGATTTTCAGCCTCTTTTTTGAGGCTGAAAGTGCCCCCCTCGGCTTATACTCGAGTCACCGCTGTCTGACTGCCCGAACAGCGTGTCGAGCAGACAGACAGCGGCCATTCTACCTTTCAAAAGCCGCGCCTCCGCCTCCGCCTCCGCCTGTGATAGGCGGAACACTCAATTTCCCAGCAGTCAGTGTTCCGCCTATCACGGACATCGGCTCATCCTCGGATGAGCCGATGTCCGTGATAGGCGGAACACTGACTGCTGGGAAATTGAGTGTTCCGCCTATCACAGGCGGAGGCGCGGCTTTTGAACAGGGGAATGGCCGCCAGGGCGCCGACGAAGAGCGGCGATCCTGGCATGGGACGACACGGAGGCTCGGGACGGGACGACACGGAGGCTCGGGACGGGACGACACGGAGGCTCGGGACGGGACGACACGGAGGCTTGGGACGGGACGACACGGAGGCTCGGGACGGGACCGGACGGAGGCTCGGGACACAGGTAGGCTGGACACACAAGGCTGCACGGACACACACACACACACACACACACACACACACACACACACACACACACAGGGATGGATGGATGGACACACACACACACACAGGGATGGATGGATGGATGGACACACACACACACACAGGGATGGATGGATGGACACACACACACACACACACACACACACACACAGGGATGGATGGATGGATGGACGCACACACACACAGGGATGGATGGATGGACACACACACAGGGATGGATGGATGGACACACACACAGGGATGGATGGATGGACACACACACAGGGATGGACGGACACACAGGGATGGACGGACACAGAGGGATGGACGGACACACACAGGGATGGACAGGCATATCTCACCCTCGGCTTATACACGAGTCAATAGGTTTCCCAGTTTTTTGGGGGTAAATTGGGGGCCTCGGCTTATACTCGGGTCGGCCTATACTCGAGTATATACGGTATTCGGCCCCCTTGTGTTAATACTTTGTAGAGCCACCTTTTGCTGCGATTACAGCTGCAAGTCCCTTGGGGTATGTCTCTATCAGTTTTGCACATCGAGAGACTGAAATTCTTGCCCATTCTTCCTTGCAAAACAGCTCGAGCTCAGTGAGGTTGGATGGAGAGCGTTTGTGAACAGCAGTTTTCAGCTCTTTCCACAGATTCTCGATTGGATTCAGGTCGGGACTTTGACTTGGCCATTCCAACACCTGGATACGTTTATTTGTGAACCATTCCTTTGTAGATTTTGCTGTATGTTTGGGATAATTGTCTTGTTGGAAGATAAATCTCCGTCCCAGTTTCAGGTCTTTTGCAGACTCCAACAGGTTTTCATCCAGAATGGTCCTGTATTTGGCTGCATCCATCTTCCCCTCAATTTTAACCATCTTCCCTGTCCCTGCTGAAGAAAAGCAGGCCCAAACCATGATGCTGCCACCACCATGTGTGACAGTGGGGATGGTGTGGTGAGGGTGATGAGCTGTGTTGCTTTTACGCCAAACATATCGTTTTGCATTGTGGGCAAAAAGTTGGATTTTGGTTTCATCTGACCAGAGCGCCTTCTTCCACATGTTTGGTGTGTCTCCCAGGTGGCTTGTGGCAAACTTTAGACAAGACTTTTTATGGATATCTTTGAGAAATGGCTTTCTTCTTGCCACTCTTCCATAAAGGCCAGATTAGTGCAGTGTACGACTGATTGTTGTCCTATGGACAGACTCTCCCACCTCAGCTGTAGTTCTCTGCAGTTCATCCAGAGTGATCATGGGCCTCTTGGCTGCATCTCTGATCAGTCTTCTCCTTGTCTGAGCTGAAAGTTTAGAGGGACGGCCAGGTCTTGGTAGATTTGCAGTGGTCTGATACTCCTTCCATTTCAAAATGATCGCTTGCACAGTGCTCCTTGGGATGTTTAAAGTTTGGGAAATCTTTTTGTATCCAAATCCGGCTTTAAACTTCTCCACAACAGTATTACGGACCTGCCTGGTGTGTTCCTTGGTCTTCATGATGCTCTCTGCGCTTTCAACAGAACCCTGAGACTATCACAGAGCAGGTGCATTTATACAGAGACTTGATTACACACAGGTGGATTCTATTTATCACCATCAGTCATTTAGGACAACATTGGATCATTCAGAGATCCTCGCTGAACTTCTGGAGTGAGTTTGCTGCACTGAAAGTAAAGGGGCCGAATAATTTTGCACGCACCACTTTTCATTTTTTTATTTGCTAAAAAAGTTTAAAATATCCAATAGATTTCGTTCCACTTCACAATTGTGTCCCACTTGTTGGTGATTCTTTACAAAAAATTAAAATTTTATATCTTTATGTTTGAAGCCTGAAATGTGGCAAAAGGTTGAAAAGTTCAAGGGGGCCAAATACTTTCGCAAGGCACTGTATATGCTATTTTTTTTATTTGCTATTTTGTTATGCAAAAGTGGAGCTACCCTTAAAGTTTTTTATTAAATTTAGTATTAGTATTTTTTAAACTGGTGTTTTACATTTTTTTTTTTTTTGCTTTGTTGAGTTTCTAAATAAAGACAGCAGAAGTTGGCTCCTTTCAGGCACTCTGTCTCCCACTAAAACAATGGAGGGAGCCATATGGAAGGAGAGGGGAAGAGTCAATGCTCATTTTTGTGTACTGTCACTTTAAATTTCTGTGAAAGAACATCAAATTACAATAACATACAACAACAAAAAAAGTTACGCTGAATCTGAAACAGCATGGCAGGATATTTTATATATATGGGAATATTTTTTTCCGAGGCAAATTTTCCCAAAAAAATTCATAAAGGCAAAATCGGATATTTTGCAGCTAGCGCAGTTTCCCCCCAAATCACTCCAATTACTCCTAAAAAGTCTAACTTCCTATGATTTAGAATCATTTTAGAGACAATTGCTGCAAAGGCAGCATCCTTCAGATTTATTATCTTAGATGTCCATAAATTAGGAACTGCAAGTAAAAAAATTATAAACCAAATTAAGTAAAAATGACTTAATTCAAATTTGCCAGTAAAAAACCTGAATTTGATGGTCCAAAGAAAAAAATATGTTTATTTTTATTTATGTTTTTATTCTGAAGAGGTTCTGTGTGTAAAATCAATGATACACATTTCCAGAGGGGAATCTCTCTCCCCCCAGTCATGTCCCTGGAAATCCATTGCGACTAAAGCAAAAGTCTGATGTGAGCTTTTGTTTGGAAAATGCGACCGTGTGTACGCTCCATCGGACTTTTGCTGGCGGAATTCCAACCGGCAAAAGATTGAGAGCAGGTTCTCTATTTTTCGGTCGGAAAAAAAAATTCTGATCATCTGTAGCAATTCCGACATGCAAAATTCCTACGCATGCTCGGAAACAATTCGACGCATGCTCGGAAGCTCTGAACTTCACTTTCTCGGCTTCTCGTAGTGTTGTACTTTGTTCTTGAAGGTCAATAACAATGATGCATTCTGCTCCGTCAGATTGTCTGCATGGTCTCTTATTATTACTTCCACAAGATGGACCAAACAATGTCAGACCCCGGGCCCTGGGAACATTTCTTCAGTTTGTTTCTGTATGGAAAAGGTGAGCACGCCAAAGAATCTGAACAGAACTATTGCTCCACAGTTAATCTTTGGGTCTTGAAACGTTAAGATCCTCGTTTCTGTTCACACCAGGTCTTTAGCTGTGTGTTTCCCTCCCAATACATACTAAATAGTAAGGTATATGCAAACCACAACAATGACCGTCTCCTATTTTCTCCCTTTTGATCTCTTAAATATACCATTGAAAACATTTTGTTATAAAGGTTCAATAAGTGCAAAAAAGAAAAGCAAATGTTGATCCTACCAGAAACCTAGATGACCATGTATTGCTTAGAACAAGGGTCTCCAAACTATATAAACAAAGAGTCAGTTTACTCTCCTTCAGTCTTTAGGGGGGGCTGGACAATGGCCAGTGTGATTATAAAATGTCCCGGCATCAGTGAGAGTAAACACTGCCCATCGTTGGTTTAGCAGGAGGAATAAAGCCCCATGGTTGATATCAATGGGAGGAATAGTGCCCCATCAACTGTGTCAGTGGCAGGAAAAGTGTCCCATCATTTCTCTTAGAAGGAGGAATTGTACCACATCGATGATGTCAGTGGGAGGAATAATGCCCCATTGATGGTGTAATTGGGATTGGTGTCAGTTGGAGGAATACTGTCGCAGGGCCAGGTGGAGGCACGCAAAGGGCCATGTCTGGCCCCCAGGCCACAGTTTGCAGAACACAGGTTTTGAAAGCCAAGATTCCCCTATTGATATGCTAACAAACCTGTTGGAATAATTAATTAATTAATGAGGCTCAGGACGGGAGATGATCCTACAAGAAGTGGGGGGAGCGGGTACAGAGGACTGGAAAAATCCATGTGCTGAGGACAAAGAACTGGTGGAAGCTTGGCAGGACCCTGAGAAGCTGTGAGGGACTCCAAGAAGTAATCAGCAGTCTGGAAGATCCTGGATCTTGGAAAATTACTCAATCACAAAGAAACTGAAAATAGGAACTTTACCTGGGGGTGACACAAAATTTACAACCCAAATTTTTAGTGTATCCCTCTTGCAAACAAACTTGCTAATTTGCTGGGAGCGGTAGATGGCTTGTGAATATTATATGCATAATTTGTAATACTTTGTATGTCTTCTAAAATTTTAAGTAGTTTGTATGAATAGAATTTTTGTGCAGTAAAGCAAATGAATATATACGACAGGTTTTTGCTTCCTTGCTTCCTACACAAAGAACCCCTAAAAGACGTAAAGCAAAACAGGTTTAGATACACTTTTTATCTGTGATGAAAACAATAGCATGGATTTGTATGAATATTTCTGATGAATTTTTGAATAAAACAAATAAAACATTAAATAGGCACACTCAAACCTTGGTCTCATGGCAAGCGGTCCTGAGAAATCCCTAGAACATGGTCTATGTGAAGTGATTTTGGATCACTAAGCAGAACCCGAGTCTATCTTCTGCTAAGTTTGCCACAACTTCTCACACTTTGTTCTGTTATTATACAGAACCTTACTGGTCAAAACTCAAGTGGATGGAATGTATTTCCTAATGTTGTGACCATGTTCTCTCTGCTCTTAGTGTCTTGGGGAAGCTGGTTTGACCACGTCATCGGATGGTGGAAAGCCAAAGATAGACATCAGATCCTGTATATCTTCGATGAAGACATGATAGAGGTGAGCTACGGATGTCCAAATGGAGTGTTCATGTCTAGTGTGTTTTTGATCTTTTTTTTTAAACCCAGTATTGTTCATTTTGGGCAGGACCCACAAAGGGAGATTCAAAAGGTCATGACCTTCTTGGAGAAGGATCTTCCTGATGAGGTTCTGCAGAAAATCGTACAACACACCTCATTCAAAATGATTAAGAATATGCAAACCAAAGGAAGCTGCCGAGTATCTTTGTGAATACATATGCAGAAAAGGCCTTTGATAGGGTCAATTGGCCCTTTATGTTAGGAGTTTTAAAACAAATGGCCCTTGGGGACCGAATGTTGGATGGGATAGCAGGGATATATTCAAAGCCACAAGCTTTGGTGAAGGTTAATGGGATAAATTCTGAAAATTTCCCAATATCTAATGGGACGCGTCAGGGATGTCCCTTGTCGCCTCTTTTATTTGCGCTGTCACTGGAACCTTTGTTAAATAGAATTAGACAAAACCCCGATATTAAAGGTATCCCCTTAGCGGATCAGGAATATAAACTTTCAGCATACGCAGACGATTTATTATTTTCACTTTCTAGTCCACAAATATCACTACCCAATTTATTGGGGGAAATAGAGCATTATGGAGCTCTGTCTAATTTTAAAATAAACTATAGTGAGGCCGCGTACACACGCGGGGACTGTTCGCCCAACTTTGTCCGTCAAACAGTTTCGGCAAACAGTCCGCTCAAAATTAGCATGGACGGACATGGCCACACACGACGGACGAACAGTTTGCTGAAACCGTGCGCGATGACGTGAACGGCACGTTCGACGGGACGAAAAATACGACGTCCTATACACTGCATTATAACTTTCGGCGTGTAAATCCTTTCTGAGCATGCGCGGAACTTAGTTTGACGAACAAGCCTACACACGAGCGGACTGTTCGCTGAAACAAGGTTTCAGCGGACAGTTTTTCGGAAATTCCGAAAAACCTTGTTCGTTAAACTGTCCGCTGAAACTGTCCGCTGAAAGCCCACACACGAGCGGACTGTCCGCCCAAACACTGTTCAGCGGACAAAGTTGGGCGAACAGTCCGCCCGTGTGTACGCGGCCTGAGTCAGAGGCGTTGGGGATATCACTGGAGTGTTCCACCCAAAAAAATCTGGAGAATAATTTTAAGTTTAAATGGACAGCTACGGCGCTGAATTACCTAGGGATACAGATCCCACCTAACTTAACAGATGCATATGAATTACATTTTCCACCCTTATTAAGGGAAATTAGTATAATGTTGAATGAATGGAGTAAATCCTCACACTCCTGGTTTGGGAGAAGCAATATTTTGAAAATGAACATAGTCCCTAAGTTTCTCTATCTGTTCAAGGCGTTACCGATCCGGATTCCGCTGGCCTTTTTTAGTAAATTTCGAACAATTTTCATAAAGTTTATATGGGCAAATAAGTGTCCTAGGATTAATAGGAAGCTGTTAATACTGCCTAAAGAGGTGGGTGGAATTGCGGCACCGGATTTATACAAATATTACCAAGCTACTCAGCTTGGTAGAATTGTTGATTGGTGCCGTCATAGAGACAGTAAAAGGTGGGTCGCTTTGGAACAACAAGTAAGCTCCATCCCTTTAGATAGAGCCATGTGGTGCTGCGCGGCTGTACCTCCTATATTAACCCCCCTGACGGTATTCCCGAGTCTGGCTCGGGGTGGAATTTTCATACCAAAAGCGGTATCCCCGAGCCAGACTCGGGACTGCATCGCTGGATCCAGGAGGAGGATTACTTACCTTCTCCTTCGGATCCAGCGTTGTCTCCCCGCTGTACGAGCGAGCCGTGTCTCGCTCGATGCATTACATCGCCGATCTCCGTGCCCTGCGAGCATTGCGACGCACGGGCACGGAGATCGGCGCCAAATTCAAAAAGTGAAACAAACAGTAAACATACAGTATAATGTAATCTTACAGATTACATTGCTGTATGTAAATATTTCACATCCCCGTTGTCCCTAGTGGTCTGCCCAGTGTCCTGCATGCAGTTTTATATAATAAAAACAGTTCTTTATGCCTGGAAACTGGAGATTGTCCATAGCAACCAAAACTGTCACTGTACATCAAAAATTATTTTAGACCAGCTAGAAAACAGCGATAATAAATTAGAATCACTCGCAGAATTGAGCGATAGCGATTTGTGGGGAGATCCGTCATCAAATACTGAAAAGTTATGACAGTGACAATTCTGCAACTGAGCAAATTTCAGTGTTTTTGATTTGATTACATTATTGAATAATTTTTATTATTGTTATATTATTATTTGGTACAATTATTTATAATTATTTATTATATTATAATTTATGATTTAATTTTTCAAACTTTATCATACCCGGGATGTCTGCTAGACTCTGGTTTGGACAGATTTAAGAGAGTTATTCCTAAGAATTGCAGGACTACAATATAAAACGCCAAATTTTCATGCAAAATAATGGTACCGCTTTTAGCACCTAAAATCCAAAATAATCGTACCGCCAGGGAGGTTAAGAGCCCATCCTTTAATAGGACCTACGCTCCATATAGGAGCTAAAGCCATGCGGATCCCCAGAATCTCAACAGCAAAGTCTCCCTTATTTCCTATCCTTGAGAATCCACACTTCCCGCCTGGCCTGGAGCCAGGAGTATTTAGGAATTTAAGAGAGAAGGGATGTTTTCAGGCATCACATTACTTGAGGTCTAAAAAATGGCCATCAATAGAAATGTTAATGCAATCAGGAGGACAATATGAACTACCCCTTTGGCAGGCGTTACAGGTTAAACATTTCTTGGATACTTTGGGACCGACTGAGGATTTTGATCGGCCACTTACTAAGTTTGAAGCATATTGTGAGGAGAAGGAGTCTCTTACCCATATTATTTCTAAGATATATGCCTTATTAATTTCACCTTCGGAGGATATTAATATAATGAGTTTAGATAAGTGGGAAAGGGATCTTGAACAAACCTTCACTTCGGCCCAACGGCAGAAAATAATACATTTAACTTTTAAATCATCTAGATGTGTCAAGATACAGGAATTAAATTATAAAGTATTAATGCGTTGGTATTATACTCCATCACGAATGCATACTTTTTTTTCAGAGTCATCGGACAGGTGTTGGAGGTGCGGTAAAGAGAGAGGCACTATTGCCCATATTTTTTGGTATTGCCTAGTAATTAGACAGTTTTGGGAAGAAGTTCGGAAAATCTCTCAACTATTTACTTAATATTATGTTATGGAAGATCCGGCCTTTTTTCTATTACAATGTACACATATCCCACTAGAGAGATACAAGAATTCAATGCTATGTCATCTGGTGAATGCAGCTAAAGGCTGCATCACCACTTGCTGGAAGGAAACAGGGGCACCCCGAATTTTGCAATGGTTAAACAAAGTAAGGAAAATTGGGATCATGGAGAAATTGATCCCTATGCCTTCAGAGGAAAGGGAATCTATAGTGCAAGTTTGGGCTTCTTGGGAAATATTCTTACAGTCAGAGGAGGGGAAGAGGTTGATTGGAGAGGAACCTGAGGATTAGACTAATTGGTCGAGTGATTCAAACCTTACCCTTTGGTGGGTAGGGTCGATTCACCTCTCTTCTCTCCCTCTTCCCTGTCCTCTTTCTGTTCTCCCCCCCCCCCTTTTTTTTTTCTTCTTCTTCTCCCTCTTTAAGGGAGAAGGGGAGGGAAGAGGATCGCTACGGGGAAATGAATTGATATTGTCTATAAAATTGGCAGGAATACATTATGTTGTTTCCTTTTTGATGTTGTTTAATAGAACATGTGGTGGTTAGAAAGTGTTCCGTATATGTAATTATTACTAATAACCTATGCTTTGTATCGCTGCAAAGAAATTATAAATGATGAAGAAGAACCTTATGGCGAATTTCACTGTCCTCCCAACTTCAATATTTGACCAGACTGTTTCATCCTTCATGAGGAAAGGTACCTTACTACTCCCTTGGAGGTTTATTTGATACAGAAACACAAGACATTTGTCCCAGATCTTCATAAAAGGGGGTCACCAACCAACTTTTTGTATGCTGTGCACTTTCTCAACCTTTTTTAACATGGAGGAACCCTTGAAACTATGTGGGAAGAATGTCCCTTACATTTGTGGTCAGTGGGAAGAATGCTCCTTACATTGGTGATCAGTGGGAAGAATGTTCCTTACATCCGTGATTAGTGATGGCCGAACGGTTCGCCCGGCGGTCGTTTCGCGGCGAATTTCCGACTTTCGCCGTCCGCGGGTTCGAACGCCTTTTTCCGTCGTTCGCCCCGGCGGACTTACGTGTTTAATGTATACAAGAACTTTAACCTTTCGTGACACGTTTATCATGTGTTACAGGACAACCAATTGAGACATGACAGCTCATGGACACTTGGACATTCCCCCTAACCTATAAATACACCCGATCCGGTGGCCATTTTACATTCTTTCTTCTGTCACTGTAGGGAAAGGATCCTGTGTGGAGTAGGGACAGAGAAAACGCTAGCTATTTGGTACACAAAAGTTCTTTTCAGGACTGGTATAGGTGTTAGGTCAGCAGCCTGAGTTTCTTTTGTCAGTTTAGATAAAGGGACAGAGCGCTGTATGCTGCTATTTTAGGGACAGCTCAGCCAGATTAGTCTTTCTTCATCATCATCATCATCATCATCATTAGCTGTTACTATCAGGTCCACAAAAGAGCTGTTCCAGCTAATCGTTCCAGCCTACTCTTTTTTGCCAATTTGTATAGGGACAGGCAGGAAGCAGTGTGTCAGGCAGTGAGGATAATTTTAAAGACTTGCTGTTACTATTAGTTCCACAAAGGTTCTTTTCAGGACTGGTATCAGTGGTACGGTAATAGGCTTGTACACGTATAATATTCTTTCTTCCAAATATAGAAAGAATATTATACTTGACTGCTGCCCTTCTGCTGCAGTCTGCTAATCATTCACAACTCACTTGTTCCACAAAAGTTCTTATAAGGACTGGTAACTTGGTCTGTCTAGGGTGCTACGGTACATAGGCTTGGGTGCGGTACAGTCTGCTGTTCTGTAAGGACCGCTATCGGTCCACAATAGATAGGGTTGCCGTGCACTACTGCTGACCGCTGCCCTATACTGCAGCAGTCCTTCAGCGGTATAGGGACTGACGCACAGTCTGCTAAACACTAATACACAACCTGCTTGGTCCACAAAAGTTCTTATAAGGACTGGTAACTTGGTATAGGGTGCTACGGTACATAGGCCTGAGTGCGTTACAGTCTGCTGTTCTGTAAGGACCGCTATCGGTCCACAATACATAGGGTTGACGTGCACTACTGCTGACCGCTGCCCTATACTGCAGCAGTCCTTCAGCGGTATAGGGACTGACGCACAGTCTGCTAAACACTAACACACAACCTGCTTGGTCCACAAAAGTTCTTATAAGGACTGGTAACTTGGTATAGGGTGCTACGGTACATAGGCCTGAGTGCGTTACAGTCTGCTGTTCTGTAAGGACCGCTATCGGTCCACAATACATAGGGTTGCCGTGCACTACTGCTGACCGCTGCCCTATACTGCAGCAGTCCTTCATTGGTATAGGGACTGACGTACAGTCTGCTAATCACTAACACACAACCTGCTTGGTCCACAAAAGTTCTTATAAGGACTGGTAACTTGGTATAGGGTGCTACGGTACATAGGCCTGAGTGCGTTACAGTCTGCTGTTCTGTAAGGACCGCTATCGGTCCACAATACATAGGGTTGCCGTGCACTACTGCTGACCGCTGCCCTATACTGCAGCAGTCCTTCAGCGGTATAGGGACTGACGCACAGTCTGCTAAACACTAACACACAACCTGCTTGGTCCACAAAAGTTCTTATAAGGACTGGTAACTTGGTATAGGGTGCTACGGTACATAGGCCTGAGTGCAGTACAGTCTGCTGTTCTGTAAGGACCGCTATCGGTCCACAATACATAGGGTTGCCGTGCACTACTGCTGACCGCTGCCCTATACTGCAGCAGTCCTTCATTGGTATAGGGACTGACGTACAGTCTGCTAATCACTAACACACAACCTGCTTGGTCCACAAAAGTTCTTATAAGGACTGGTAACTTGGTATAGGGTGCTACGGTACATAGGCCTGAGTGCGTTACAGTCTGCTGTTCTGTAAGGACCGCTATCGGTCCACAATACATAGGGTTGCCGTGCACTACTGCTGACCGCTGCCCTATACTGCAGCAGTCCTTCATTGGTATAGGGACTGACGTACAGTCTGCTAATCACTAACACACAACCTGCTTGGTCCACAAAAGTTCTTATAAGGACTGGTAACTTGGTATAGGGTGCTACGGTACATAGGCCTGAGTGCGTTACAGTCTGCTGTTCTGTAAGGACCGCTATCGGTCCACAATACATAGGGTTGCCGTGCACTACTGCTGACCGCTGCCCTATACTGCAGCAGTCCTTCAGCGGTATAGGGACTGACGCACAGTCTGCTAAACACTAACACACAACCTGCTTGGTCCACAAAAGTTCTTATAAGGACTGGTAACTTGGTATAGGGTGCTACGGTACATAGGCCTGAGTGCAGTACAGTCTGCTGTTCTGTAAGGACCGCTATCGGTCCACAATACATAGGGTTGCCGTGCACTACTGCTGACCGCTGCCCTATACTGCAGCAGTCCTTCAGCGGTATAGGGACTGACACACAGTCTGCTAAACACTAACACACAACCTGCTTGGTCCACAAAAGTTCTTATAAGGACTGGTAACTTGGTATAGGGTGCTACGGTACATAGGCCTGAGTGCAGTACAGTCTGCTGTTCTGTAAGGACCGCTATCGGTCCACAATACATAGGGTTGCCGTGCACTACTGCTGACCGCTGCCCTATACTGCAGCAGTCCTTCAGCGGTATAGGGACTGACGCACAGTCTGCTAAACACTAACACACAACCTGCTTGGTCCACAAAAGTTCTTATAAGGACTGGTAACTTGGTATAGGGTGCTACGGTACATAGGCCTGAGTGCGTTACAGTCTGCTGTTCTGTAAGGACCGCTATCGGTCCACAATACATAGGGTTGCCGTGCACTACTGCTGACCGCTGCCCTATACTGCAGCAGTCCTTCATTGGTATAGGGACTGACGTACAGTCTGCTAATCACTAACACACAACCTGCTTGGTCCACAAAAGTTCTTATAAGGACTGGTAACTTGGTATAGGGTGCTACGGTACATAGGCCTGAGTGCGTTACAGTCTGCTGTTCTGTAAGGACCGCTATCGGTCCACAATACATAGGGTTGCCGTGCACTACTGCTGACCGCTGCCCTATACTGCAGCAGTCCTTCATTGGTATAGGGACTGACGTACAGTCTGCTAATCACTAACACACAACCTGCTTGGTCCACAAAAGTTCTTATAAGGACTGGTAACTTGGTATAGGGTGCTACGGTACATAGGCCTGAGTGCGTTACAGTCTGCTGTTCTGTAAGGACCGCTATCGGTCCACAATACATAGGGTTGCCGTGCACTACTGCTGACCGCTGCCCTATACTGCAGCAGTCCTTCAGCGGTATAGGGACTGACGCACAGTCTGCTAAACACTAACACACAACCTGCTTGGTCCACAAAAGTTCTTATAAGGACTGGTAACTTGGTATAGGGTGCTACGGTACATAGGCCTGAGTGCAGTACAGTCTGCTGTTCTGTAAGGACCGCTATCGGTCCACAATACATAGGGTTGCCGTGCACTACTGCTGACCGCTGCCCTATACTGCAGCAGTCCTTCATTGGTATAGGGACTGACGTACAGTCTGCTAATCACTAACACACAACCTGCTTGGTCCACAAAAGTTTTTATAAGGACTGGTAACTTGGTATAGGGTGCTACGGTACATAGGCCTGAGTGCAGTACAGTCTGCTGTTCTGTAAGGACCGCTATCGGTCCACAATACATAGGGTTGACGTGCACTACTGCTGACCGCTGCCCTATACTGCAGCAGTCCTTCAGCGGTATAGGGACTAAGAGTTTTGTCACAGGGTGATTTAAAAAATGACAGGCAGAGGAAGAGGCAGGCCCTTCCGCAGGGGTGGTAGGGGTAGGGCAGGAGCAACAGCCTTGAGCCAAAGTGGGAAGTTGCAGAAGGTGCGTTCAATTACTTTAAAGGACGCACCAGACTTGGTTGAGTGGCTCACTCAGCCTTATTCTTCTGCACCCTCCTCATCCTCTCGATCTGCACCCTCTTCTTCACTCTCTGCTATGTGCACCCCCAAAGACACTACCACCAACAACACCACCACCACCACATACCTTCCGCTTGAGTGCAAATGGGGGCCTTCATGCTCCAGTGTTTTAATAGGGACCCCCGTATAAAAAGCATGAGGGTCAAGGACCAGTACTGGGTGGCAACGTACTTAGATCCCCGGTACAAACACAAAATGGCGGAAATGTTACCGCCGTCGCAGAGGGCTGTCAGAATGCAGCACTTCCAGGCCTTGCTTCGAGAAATGCTGCATTCTGCTTTTGCGTGCGCTGGCAGAGGAGCAATTCCCACTCCCAGAGAAGGATTTGCGGGTACCAATCCAACAGCGCCTGCAAGAAGAGGCCGGTTTGAAGATGTGTTGGTGACTTCGGATATGAGGTCATTCTTTCAGCCGACCCATCGACAGGTGTCATCCGGATCCAGCATCAGGGAACGCCTAGACCGTCAGGTGTCCGACTACATTGGGTTAACGGCCGATGTGGACGCTCTGAGGAGTGATGAACCCCTAGACTACTGGGTGGGCAGGCTTGACCTCTGGCCAGAGCTTGCCCAATTTGCAATCGAACTGTTGGCTTGCCCCTCATCCAGTGTCCTGTCCGAAAGGACGTTCAGCGCAGCAGGGGGGATTGTGACCGATAAGCGTACTCGCCTAGCTCACGACAGTGTTAACTACCTCACATTTCTAAAAATGAATGAGGCATGGATCTCGGAGGAATTCAACACATGTGATCAGTAGACCATGTATATGTCTATAAACAATTTTTGGAATCAAGCACACAGACCTTCTTAATTCATTTGGCTCACTTCCCTGACCCAAAAAAGCACACCGTACTATATGCCCCTACCCTCCTCTTTGAAGAGGTTGAGCGGTGTCATATTTCTACTGGGGCTGCTTATTATGAGGGGTTCCCACCATCCCTGTGCTGTGCTGACTTCCTCCTGGGTGTTCTTATTATGAGGGGCTCCCACCATCCCTGTGCTGTGCTGACTTCCTCCTGGGGGTTCTTATTATGAGGGGCTCCCACCATCCCTGTGCTGTGCTGACTTCCTCCTGGGGGTTCTTATTATGAGGGGATCACACCATCCCTGTGCTGTGCTGACTTCCTCCTGGGGCTGCTTACGGTGCTGCTGTCAGCGCTGTATGTCACGGAGCTGCTGTCAGCGCTGTATGTCACGGAGCTGCTGTCAGCGCTGTATGTCACGGAGCTGCTGTCAGCGCTGTATGTCACGGAGCTGCTGTCAGCGCTGTATGTCACGGAGCTGCTGTCAGCGCTGTATGTCACGGAGCTGCTGTCAGCGCTGTATGTCACGGAGCTGCTGTCAGCGCTGTATGTCACGGAGCTGCTGTCAGCGCTGTATGTCACGGTGCTGCTGTCAGCGCTGTATGTCACGGAGCTGCTGTCAGCGCTGTATGTCACGGAGCTGCTGTCAGTGCTGTATGTCACGGAGCTGCTGTCAGCGCTGTATGTCACGGAGCTGCTGTCAGCGCTGTATGTCACGGAGCTGCTGTCAGCGCTGTATGTCACGGTGCTGCTGTCAGCGCTGTATGTCACGGAGCTGCTGTCAGCGCTGTATGTCACGGAGCTGCTGTCAGTGCTGTATGTCACGGAGCTGCTGTCAGCGCTGTATGTCACGGAGCTGCTGTCAGCGCTGTATGTCACGGAGCTGCTGTCAGCGCTGTATGTCACGGTGCTGCTGTCAGCGCTGTATGTCACGGAGCTGCTGTCAGCGCTGTATGTCACGGAGCT
The DNA here is from genome assembly GCF_037356315.1 of Lithobates pipiens. Taxonomy (NCBI): domain Eukaryota; kingdom Metazoa; phylum Chordata; class Amphibia; order Anura; family Ranidae; genus Lithobates; species Lithobates pipiens. The sequence continues at coordinate 40,441,043 of NW_027507784.1, forward strand.
GCTGTCAGCGCTGTATGTCACGGAGCTGCTGTCAGCGCTGTATGTCACGGAGCTGCTGTCAGCGCTGTATGTCACGGAGCTGCTGTCAGCGCTGTATGTCACGGAGCTGCTGTCAGCGCTGTATGTCACGGTGCTGATGTCAGTGCTCTGTATTACGGTGCTGCTGTCAGTGCTCTGTATCTCCTGCACCCTCTTGTTTGCCTACCCTGGTCCCTGACCTTCCCTCTCCTCCATTGCCTTCATTAGCTCCATAGTCCTGAATTGTCAGAACAATTTCCCAAATAAAAAAAAAATGCTTGTAGTTATCGATCCCAAATTCACCTCATACATGTATTATGCTATTGTCCAGGTGGTGGGACTACGTGCTACCCCCTAATAATTACCCCGTGGCCGCAAATTCGACCTAAAGGTTTGCGAAATTCGCCTCCCATTGAAGTCAATGGAGCCCGCGGCGAACGGTCGTTTTCGCGAACGTTTGTGCCCGTTCGCGTTTCGCGTTCGCGAAACGTCCCGTCGGAAGTTCGTCCATCACTATCCGTGATCAATGGGAAGAATGTTCCTTACATTGGTGATCAGTGGGAAGAATGCCCCTTACATTGGTGATCAGTGGGAAGAATGCTCCCTACATTGGTGATCAATGGGAAGAATGCTCCCTACATTGGTGATCAGTGGGAAGAATGCTCCTTACATTGGTGGTCAGTGGGAAGAATGGTCCTTACATTGGTGATCAGTGGGAAGAATGCTCCTTACATTGGTGGTCAGTGGGAAGAATGGTCCTTACATTGGTGATCAGTGGGAAGAATGTCCCTTATATTGGTGGTCAGTGGGAAGAATGACCCTTACATTGGTGATCAGTGGGAAGAATGGCCCTTATATTGGTGGTCAGTGGGAAGAATGGCCCTTATATTGGTGGTCAGTGGGAAGAATGCCCCTTACATTGGTGATCAGTGGGAAGAACACTCCTTACATTGGTGGTCAGTGGGAAGAATGCTCCTTACATTTGTGATCAGTGGGAAGAACCCCCCTCTTACAGATAGATTAAAAAAAAACAGTGGTGCCAGTAGAAACTTATCTGAGATGCAGAAATTGTCCCATGCTCAAGGAACCCCTAGGAACCTCTGGAAGAATGGTGCTTGAGAAAAAGCTGGTAAAGAGGCTTGGATAGACAGTATTATATATTGGTACCATATCTTATGTTGGCCTGTGGTGCCAAGAGACCCCCAGAGTTTTTATCTCTATCTGTATCACCGCCTGGGGAGATTCACCCTCTCGATTTGTCTTGGTGACCATTGTCACTGCTATGAATTGTGGACATCAATCATTTTATGGTTGTCACCAGTACACGAGGTCGGGGGATAGTAGGGCCTTCAATTCTATTTCAGTGACAGTCACTCACTTCCTTTTATGGCTCTGGTACAGGAAGTCAAGGGAAGTCTTCCTAATAGGACACAGACAGCAGACAAAAAAAACTTCATAGGAACTTTCAATTATCCTTACTCTATAAAAAAAACGATCAAAAGAAAATGTTTTTTGTCTTAGTGCATACCTTTTGCCATTTGCACCATTTCACTAAATAAGCCTTTTTGCCCTTCATGTAGGTCAGGTCAGCGACTGGAAGAATCATTTTTTGGTGTCCCAAAACATCCTATTCGATGAGGAATATAAAAAAAGGATGGCGGGCAGTAGGCTGCGATTCTGCATGGAACTGTGAATTTAAAGGACCATCTATCACATATTATTGCATCCATATACTATATAGTGATGACAGGGGAAGGAACCATCCACCATTTCTTACTATTTTATATCTTTAAAGCAGAACTCCAGGCAGATCTAAAAGCCATAAATCAACACAATATTACAAATAAAATTGCAGCACTGAATCATATAAAGTGCATACATAACAAAAATAAATAAAGTGAAAAAATTCCCACTTCAAGAAATATGTTCATCCAAAGATCTCAAAAGAAAATAGAAAATCCACCAGCACAATGAGATATTATCACCAAAGAAACTGTATCTCCTCTCACCAAATGGATAAACACTGCAACTCATCACAAATGTATGCTGCCAGATGATAAGCACCAAACAGGCAGAGAAAATTGTGCTTAGTGCAAAAAGAGATAATGCACCAACCTATATTCCGGACACAAAGCAATTACACAAATAACTACTCTAAAAGGTGTGCAAAACCAATATCTCTGTCGTGATCAATACAAAAATATGTGCATAAAATAAATAACAGGTTAACTCATATTAAACCATAATAAACAATGTGCATCAAATAAATGGTAAAATAGCAGTCCCGTAACATATAATTCACTTGTGCATAACAAAGAAGTAAACTTCAAAGAAAAATATATATAGAGCCTTGAAAAAGTATTCATACCCTTTGAAATTTTCCACATTTTGTCATGTTACAACCAAAAACGTGAATGTATTTTATTGGGATTTTATGTGATAGACCAACACAAAGTGGCACATAATTGTAAAGTGGAAGGAAAATGAGAAATGGTTTTCAACATTTTTTTTACAAATAAATATGTGAAAAGTGTGGCGTGCATTTGTATTCAGCCCCCTTTACTCTGACCCCCTTAACTAAAATCTAGTGGAACCCATTGCCTTCAGAAGTCACCTAATTAGTAAATAGAGTCCACCTGTGTGGAATTTAATCTCAGTATAAATAAAGAAAAACGCTATGTGTGGCAGAAGACTAACACTGCACATCACCCTGAACACACCACCCCCACTGTGAAACATGGTGATGGCAGCATCGTGTTGTGGGTATGCTTTTTTTTCAACGGGGACAGGGAAGCTGGTCAGAGTTGATGGGAAGATGGATGGAGACAAATACAGGGAAATCTTAGAAGAAAACCTGTTATGCCATGTACCCACGATCGGACTTTCCGGCAGACTTGGTCTGGCGGACCGGAATCCATCGGACAATTTGATCGTGTGTGGGTTCCAGCAGACTTTTTTTCCCCAAAAGTCCGATGGACCTAGAAATAAAACATATTTCAAATCTATCCGATGGACTCAAGTCCGACGGACTAAAAATCAGGAAAACCGTTCCTCTGTATGCTGGTCCAACGGACCAAATACGACGCAAGGGCAGCTATTGGCTACTGGCTATTGAACTTTCTTGTTTAGTCCCGTTTACGTCATCACGTTCAAAATGAACAGACTTTTGAAAGGACTAAGCCCCCATACACACGGTTGGACATTCTGCCAACCAAATCCGTCGGATTTTGTCCGTCGGATTGTGTCTGAAACTGTTGCATACACACGGTCGGACAAAGTTGTCGAAAAATCTGATCTTTCAGAACGTGATGATGTAATTTCGTTACGATGGGACTACGTTCAGGCTAGTAGCCAATAGTTTTGATGTAGGAATTTGATCTGAGCATGCGTGGCACTTTGTCCGATCGGAATTGTCTACACATGATCGAAGTATGTCTTATCGGACCAGTTTGTCAGAAAATATTTCCAACAAGTTGGAAAATTTGGTCCGACGGATATTCTGACGGAATCAGTCCGATGCATACCACACACAGTCGGATTATCCGACAAACCGGTCCGATAGGACACATTCCGACGGATTCTCCGACTGTGTGTACAGGGGCTTAGTCCAGTCGTGTGTGGCCAAGTCCGTTTCGTTCAGAAAGTCCATCAGATCCCTGCCAAAAGTCCATCAGGAAGACCGTCGGACCTAGAAAACCTCAAAAAGTCCGGTCATGTGTACGTGGCATTAGAGTCTGCGAAAGGCTTGAGACTGGGGAGAAGGTTCACCTTCCAGCAGGACAATGACTCTAAACATACAGCCAGAGCTACAATGATGTCAGAAACCATGAATCAGACTGAGACAGAAGTACAGTTAAATCACACTTGTTTAATAATAATAAAAAAAGGTAAACAGAGTAAACATAGTCAAAACATAGCCAGAGTTCAGGAATTGGAACTTATAGTCAGACAAGCCAAAACGTCAGGGAGCCGGAGATGAGTGTAGTAGAACACCAAGCAGGATCTGGAGAAGGAATGTCAGCCAAGCAAGTCTTTAACAGGAACACAGGAGAGCATCTCTAGAGATGTGACCAAGGTGAAGGCAGAGATCATCTGGGCTGGACGGCTTAAGTAGGCAGGACTGACAAGCAGGATATCATCAACAGGTAAATCACTGTGGAGAGATAGGAGCTGGCAATTAGCTGACAGCTGAGCAGCCAACTTTGAGAAGGAAGGGCTGAGCCCAGCCCTGACAAATGGAATGGTTTAGATCAAAGCATATTCATGTGTTAGAATGGCCCAGTCAAAGTCTAGACCTAAATCCAATTAAGAATCTGTGGCAAGACTTGAAAATTGCTGTTCACAGAAGCTCTCCATCCAATCTGACAGAGCTTGAGCTATTTTGCAAAGAAGAATGGGCAAAAATGTCCCTCTCTAGATGTACAAAGCTGGTAGAGACATCCCAAAAAAGACTTGCAGCTGTAATTGCAGTGAAAGGCGGTTCTACAAAGTATTGACTCAGGGGGGCGCCATACAAATGCTCCCCACACTTTTCACATATTTATTTGTAGAACATTTGGAAAACCATTTATCATTTTCCCACTTCACAATTATGTGCCATTTTTTATTGGGATTTTATGTGATACACCAACACAGTACATTTACGTTTTTGGTTGTAACATGACAAAATGTGGAAAATTTCAAGGAGTGTGAATACTTTTTCAAGGCACCGTAAAAGCCCAAATGTGAAAGTCCACGTGTACAAAATCCCAAACCATCTCATAGACAAATGTGCCGGCTTCCTTACCAAACAGTGATGATTGCCAAATAATAAGAGATGAGCAGCACAGAAATCATCTAGTTGGGGGCCACCACTCCGGGTGAGGCCAGGTGTATATGGTGTTGTACACCGGCTGTTGATCTCTGGCGCGGTGTGTAGTTCCTGTGTTACTCTAACTTTTGTGAATATATCTACTTTTAATAAATCACGTGGTTTTAGCATACTACTCTATGGTCTTTTGTTCTTTCTCCTACACATTATTACTTTCTCTCCCTCTCTCTGTCTCCCTCTCCCCTTCTCACTTCCTTGCTCTCTCTCCCTTGTTCTTGCTTGCTGTTCCCCCGCCCTCCTCCCACGTCCGGACTGCTGCTTACTTCTGACCCTTGCACTTTATACTCAATGTTATACTGTACAACACCAAAGGATTCACCGTTTCAACAGCTACTGGTTTATGAAGTTCTGCGTTGAGGTAGGCTCAAAGTGTGCAGAAAACTATATATAATAGTTATCATTTAAAAAAAAAGATATTCATTGGTCCTGAGGTTTATGTGTGTCTGATAGGCTGGCACTGATGATTATAGGAATAATTAGGAATATTGTGTGGGTAATAACATTTTGGCATATGTGTATGCATTGAACAAGTTCTGTTTAATCAGCCTCCTTTAAAGTGGAGTTCCACCCAAAAGTGGAACTTCCGCTTTAAACACTCCTCGCCCCCCTTACATGCCACATTTGGCATGTAATTATTTTTTTTTGGGGGGGGGGGGGGTACCTTTTATTTAGTGGGACTTCCTGTCCCACTTCCTCCTTCCCCTTCTCGGCCACCTAGGTGACTCCTCCTCTTGCCCTAGGCAGCCCCTCCCTGCCAGAAATCTTCTAGGACACTTCACAGGTCCCAGAAGATTCCCTGGCCAATAGCAGAGCGCAGTGGGACTCGCGCATGCGCAGAACAAAAATATTACAGCGCACACATGCAAAACTGACATTTACCTCCAGCAAGGCTTTTTTTAAAACACTTAGACATTTTCAAAAAACATTATCAAAAAATATGGGGATTTGGTCACACCATATTGCTATATGGTGCTTAAGCCCACTTACTGTGACAAAGTACCCCATGATTAGTGGGTCCTACACCATCCATAGACTGGGAGATGCTTCTCTGAACCATGGGAGCCATACACTCCTCTATATGGGAGAACATGAGGTCTCCACCCATGACACAGGTGGTCACTAATGAGAGGTACTTACTGAGGGAGTGGGGTGCGCACCGCAATATGGTGTGACCAAATCCCCATATTTTTTGATAATGTTTTTTGAAAATGTCTAGGTGCTTTTAAAAAAGCCTTGCTGGAGGTAAATGTCAGTTTTGCAGATGTGTGCTGTAAATTTTTTTTTCTGTTGTATGGTCTTATGGCAGCACCATCTTTATGCATTTTTTAGGGTGTGCCCCCCCCCCAAATATCTTGTTCGCGCATGCGCAGTGTGCGCAAGGGCCATGCAGCGGTAAAGCTGTCAGAGCCGGGTGCCCACAGTTGCTATAAAGCAGGGATATGCAATTAGCGGACCTCCAGCTGTTGCAGAACTACAAGTCCCATGACACATAGCAAGACTCTGACAGCCACAAGCATGACACCCAGAGGCAGAGGCATGATGGGACCTGTAGTTTTACAACAGCTGGAGGTCCGCTAATTGCATATCCCTGCTATAAAGGCAGCGCAGAGAGGAGCGAGGCTTCGGGGGGCCGCATCACTGGACCACGGGACAGGTGAGTGTCTGTTTATTAAAAGTCCACAGCTACACTTTTTGTAGCTGCTGACTTCTAATAAATGAAAAAAATGGGCGGAACTCCGCTTTAACCACTTCAGCTCTGCAAGGTTTACCCCCCCCCCCCCATGACCAGGCCATTTTTTTTGTGATACGGGACTGCGTTATTTTAACTGTCAATTGTACGGTCGTCTGATGTCCTTTTTTTCCCACAAATAGAGCTTTCTTTTGGTGGTATTTGATCACATCTGTGGTTTTTATTTTTTGCGCTATAAACCAACAATGAAAAAAAAGCATTTTTTTACCTTCTGCTATAAAACATACTCAATAAATAAATGTAAAAAAAAATGTAGGGGGGTGTGGTCTCGGCATGGAAGAGTAAAGTCACACCTTCCTGGGGCACCCTAGCGACTCCCTAGCACAGAATTACCCCATATTACAGCTTCTCAGCATTACACCTACAACCGGAGAGGTGGTTCCACTGTTTCAGGATCTCCATGGCCCGACTGGAGAGGTTCCTGGTGCCGATCCAGCCGCCGGCTTTAACTCCAGACCCAGCCAAGATGGCACCGGCGTCAGAAACGAGAACGGAGCCCAGATTGCTGGCGGGAAGAGGTGAGAGATCCGATCACTGCAATGACATGCCTCTGTTCTTCCCACCTAGCGATCTCTCCCCCTGCTTCCCCAGCTCTCTATCCCTAACACCGATCGGCAGTCCAGAAGGAGAGCACAGCAGATACATGCAGTAGGGCCCACGAGGCACCCAGGCCTCCCAGAGTTCCCTACCAGGCACACCGCTGCCCCCTGTGTAGCAGAAGCAGGCCACAATGGGTGTCGTTTCTCAGACATTGCCCTCACAGGAGCCCTCTCAATTGCGCTGTAATGATCAGGCAATCTGGGCACTCCTGCAAAAGTTACCCACCAGAGATGATTTGGACTCGGTGGCATCCAGAATTGAGGGGGCACTGCGTGGAGAGATTGCGGGGATCAGGCAGGAGGTAACGGAAGTGACCACCCGAGTCTCCTCACTTGAAACTGACACTTCAGCCCTCCAAAAAGAGGTCTCCGACCTACAAATCACCAAGGAAGAAGTATCAGATCAGATCACACAATTATATCTCACAATAGACAAACTGGAAAATGGCAACCGCAGGCGCAATATAAGAATACGCGGTTTACCGGAAGCAACCCAACAGATTGACCTCAAGGCGACTTTAACAGCCATATTTAACAACTGCCTGGAGCACCCACCAGAGACACCTGTGGCAATTGACAGGGTCCATAGAACGCTGGGTCCCAGGGGTCCCACTGAAGACAGACCCAGGGACGTCCTTTGCTGCTTGAAACCCCTACTTGAGAGATTCAACGAACAGGGGATCACCTACAAGTGGGGGGGCCATCTCCACCTGATTGCACGTAAAGAAGGCCGCTCATATACCCTTCGGCACCCCGCAGACATCCCTGATTTCCTCAGGTTTCTTGGATTGCCCTCCCTACAGTTACCCAACTGGCTGGCGTTTGTCCTACCTATTAGCAACGATAACCCAGCAGAAAACCTTTCAGCTAGACCCCAGAGGTCTTGATGCAACCGTCAAAACTCAACGCAGAAGACCACAAGCTCCCCAGGACAACGAACCATGAGCTTTTTTTGAATAGTTCTGTTTTCAGGTGAGAGACTACCCGAGACCTGGGAGGCTTCCCTTACACGTAAGTGTTGCTTGTTACCGACCTTCTTGTTTTCCCCATTTATTGTTGGCTTAAGGGCACAGTGACTCTTGTTGGAGGTGACCCTGGATTTTCTCGACCAGAAAGCCACAGCCTCTGAGATCACAGGCCCAGAGAATTACCCCTTGATATCTTCTGTTTGGACTTAAGGTACCCAGCTATTGGCTGGCCTGGTAGAGAGGCCCACACGGAAAATAGACGGGCCCGTCACTATGGACTGGGGATGGACACTACTACTTTTTCTCAAGGGTTTTTTCAAGACGGGACTGGAATCTTCGGCAGCTTTGTCACACTCACATTGGGCTCTGGCTCTAGGAGTGATTGGCCCTGCTAGGCAACACATTGAAGGTTGTGTTAACTAGTTGTTGCTAAATGTTACATCTTAATAATTATACATGATATTCTGGAAAGTTAATGTTTATTCTATAAGTTTGTCCTCTTGATCTACTTCCCTACTGAAAAGCTTTACATGGTAATGCGGTGCCCATAGGGTCTGCCTTTGGTGAGGAGTTGTTGGGGAGGTACGGCGTTCTGGGGGCCCTACCTCCGAAGTGCTCAAATAGGAAGTAGCTCTCTGTTTGGAGATATCGTTTTTTTTTGTTCACTCTTTTTTTTTTCTCTCTCTCTCTATTCTATCCTCTATTTCCTACCTTTTCCTGGTTCCCCTATTGTGACCTTTCTTCCCTCCTTTTCCCACACTACCCACCCTATGGATTCTGGTGAGGACTGGCAGCCCATTGCTACTCCACTACAAATGTTAAAACTGGTGTCCTGGAACGTAAAGGGCTTAAATATCCCAGAAAAACAGTTCAGTTGTCTAGCTGAACTTTGGAGGCAAAGACCTCAGGTGGTATTTCTACAAGAGACTCACTTCAGAGCAGATAAGATCCCAAAACTCCACACTAAACATTTCCCAATAGCATATCATAGTGTGCTGCCTGACACAAAATCAAAGGGCGCGTGCAGGGGTGGACTGACAACTCATAGGGTCCCTGGGCAATAGGAGATTATGGGGCCCCTAGGCAATCCGAGTTTATGGGGCCACACAGTATACACACACACAGTATACACATACATGTACACACAGTATACACAGACATGTTTCTATTGGCTGAGAAGGTACTGGAGAGGTGGGGCAGCTATAATCTTGGGATTTTTAGACCAAAAGGATGTCGGTAAGGGACATTTCAGAGACCGATGTAAAAAAAACACAGATTTTTACATACTGTCCCTGGTTTTACTGAGGCTGGCAACCCTGATGGAGCCCCCTAGTGGCTCAGGGCTAGGGATGAGCCGAACACCCCCCGGTTCGGTTCGCACCAGAACTTTCGAACGGACCCCACGTTCGTTACAAACGTTAGAACCCCATTGAAGTCTATGGGACTCGAACGTTCGAAATGGAAAGTGATAATTTTAACGGCTAATATGCAAGATATTGTCCTAAAAAGGGTTTGGGGACCTGACTCCTGCCTCAGGGGACATGGGTCAATGCAAAAAAAAGTTTTAAAAACGGCCGTTTTGGCGGGAGCACTGATTTTAATGACAATTAAAGAGAAAAAAAAAAGTGAAATATTCCTTTAAATATGGTGCCTGGGGGGTGTCTGTAGTATGCCTGTGAAGTGCCACGTGTTTCCCGTGTTTAGAACAGTCCCTGCACAAAATGACATTAAACGGAAATAACACCATTTAAAACTGCTTGCGGTTTTAATGTTATATCTGGTTCCTGCAATATGGTTGAAAATCATTCAGAAAAATGGCATGGGTAGCCCTCCCTGCCCATTACCAGCCTATTTGGGTCTTGTACGCATATTAAGGGGAACCCTGTACCCATATTAAAAAAAGGAAATGCGTGTGGCCCCCAGGCCCTATATACTCAGAACAGCAGTATACAGGCGGTGCAAACAAGACAGGGACTGTGTAGGTTTGTTGTGTTAAGTTGAATCTGTTTGTAATTTTCAACTGGTACATTTTTAAAGTGTAGCTCCAGTCAAAAAAACTATTTTTAAGCTTTTTGGAAAACATAGGGAAGGGTTATCACCCCTGTATAATTTGTTTTGTCGTCCATCTTTTTTCATCTCACTTGCTGCTGTCTGATGTTTGTAAGTTGGATGTTTGAAAGTAGGGGCCTGCCCTATATGCTCTGCAGAAATGGCGGAACAAGGTGTTGGTTTTGCCACAACATTGTAAGCCCTCAAAGTGACTCTTGGTGGGCGCTGGAGCGCCCTGCTGTGAACGATTATATCAAGAATTGTAATTAAATGCCATTGTTGAACAGTGGTAGAAAAATTGACCTTTGGTGGTTGTGGTGCTGGTGCCACAACACTATATAAGTCCTCACCGTTACTCTGGGTGGGCACAGGAAGGGGCCCTCCTGTGAAATATTATATCAAGAATTGTAATTACATGTCCCTGTTAAACAGGGGCAGAAAAATTGGGCCTTAGGCACTGGTGCTGGTGCCATCACACTGCAACCTCTGCCATATACTCTAGTTTTATTGCAGGAATTAGCCCTGCTGCAAAGCATTGCATCAAAAATTGTACTTAAACGCCCCTGTTAAACAGGGGCAGAAAAATTGGGCCTTAGGCACTGGTGCTGGTGCCATCACACTGCAACCTCTGCCATATACTCTAGGTTTATTGCAGGAATTAGCCCTGCTGCAAAGCATTGCATCAAAAATTGTACTTAAACGCCCCTGTTAAACAGGGGCAGAAAAATTGGGCCTTAGGCACTGGTGCTGGTGCCATCACACTGCAACCTCTGCCATATACTCTAGGTTTATTGCAGGAATTAGCCCTGCTGCAAAGCATTGCATCAAAAATTGTAATTAAACGCCCCTGTTAAACAGGGGCAGAAAAATTGGGCTGCTGGCATCACCCAGAACCAAAAATGTTCTTCCAACATATCAGCGGAGGAGGAAGAGGATAGACAATCAACATAACAGGACAGTCACTCAGCATCAGCATAGGCAGTCTTGAAGGGATGTGGTATTTCAAAAAAAATTATTCGGTTACATCAGCTTCAGGTGCTTGGTAGCTGTGGGTGATCCAAGACTGATTCATCTTGATGAAGGTCAGTCGATCAACTGATTCGGTGGACAGGCGCACCCTGTGATCGGTAACAAAGCCACCAGCAGCACTGAAGGTGCGTTCCGAAAGAACACTGGATGCAGGACAGGCCAGTAGCTCAATTGCATACTGTGCAAGCTCTGGCCAGTGATCCATCCTCAAGACCCAGTAAGCCAGAGGATTTTCGGTGGGAAAGGTGTCCAAGTCTGACCTTGCCCCTAGGTATTCCTGCACCATGTAAATTAGACGCTGGCGATGGGTGCTGGAACCATTCATACCTTGGGGCTGCGGACTAAAAAATTGTCTGAAAGCATCAGTCAGACGGCCACCTTCTCCACCGCTGCTTCTGACCGATGCCTCAGCAACACGTTGTCCAGGACCAGGAGTTTGTAACCTCCCAGTCTCTGGGAACGCGTTGCACAGAGCTTTCTGCAAGGCCTCCCGGAGATGTCTCATCCTCTGCTCCCTCTGCGATGGCAAGATAAGGTCGGCAACCTTACCCTTGTACCGTGGATCAAGGAGAGTGGCCAGCCAGTAATGGTCCCTCTCCTTGATCCGAAGAATACGAGGATCCTTCCGCAGGCTTTGCAGGATCAGGGAGGCCATGCAGCGTAGGTTAGCTGAGGCATTCGGTCCGGAGTCCTCTGGGTCACTAAGGACAACATGATCCGCAGCTACCTCCTCCCAGCCACATACAAGTCCACGTGTTTCTTGGGACTGTAAATCATCCCTATAAGACTGCTGCTGCTGATGCTGATGCTGAGTGCCAGCCTCCACCTCCATGCTGACACAATCATCCTCCTCCTCCTCTTCCTCCTCCTCATCCTCTTCCTGTGTGATGGGTGGCACAGCAGGAACACTGTCTGGATAAAGGGGGCCTTGAGAGGCAAGGAAGTCCTCCTCTTCCTGCCTCTGTTCTGCCTCAAGTGCCCTGTCCATTATTCCACGCAGCGTATGCTCCAAGAGGTGGACAAGAGGTACAGTGTCACTGATGCATGCACTGTCACTGCTCACCATCCTTGTGGCCTCCTCAAACGGTGACAGGACAGTGCATGCATCCCTGATCATGCCCCACTGGCGTGGTGAGAAAAAACCAAGCTCCCCTGACCCTGTCCTGGTGCCGTAGTCGCACAGGTACTCATTGATGGCCCTCTGCTGCGTGTGCAGCCGCTGCAGCATGGCCAATGTTGAGTTCCATCTGGTGGGCATGTCACATATAAGGCGGTTCTTGGGCAGGTTCAACTCCTTTTGGAGCTCAGCCAGCCGAGCACAGGCATTAAATGATCGGCGGAAATGCACACAGACTTTCCTGGCCTGCTTCAGGACATCATGTAAGCCAGGGTACCTGCCCAAGAACCGCTGCACCACCAGGTTAAGGACGTGAGCTACACAGGGCACATGGGTCAGTTGTCCCTGTCGGAGGGCGGAGAGGAGGTTGGTGCCATTTCGCAAAAACCACCATTCCTGGATTAAGCTGGCGTGGCGTCAACCACCTCTCGGCCTGCCCCTGCAGAGCTGACAAAACATCCGCCCCAGTGTGGCTCCTGTCCCCCAAACAAACCAGCGCAAGCACGGCATGGCATAGTTTTGCCTGCGTACTTGCGTAGCCCCTGCAACGCCTACAGAGCACCGCTGGTTCTGAGGACAGAGCACTGGAAGAGGCCATGGAGGAAGAAGAAGAGGAGGGGGGTGGAGGAGAGAGGTGTGTCACAACCAATAGTAGCATTTTGGAGGCGTGGTGGCGGAACAACCTCCAACACTACTGCACCTTGTCCTGCATCCTTCCCAGCAGCCAGAAGAGTGACCCAATGGGCCGTGAAAGACAGGTAACGTCCCTGTCCATGCCTGCTGGACCATGAGTCAGCGGTAATATGCACCTTACCGCTGACCGCCCTGTCCAGCGAGGCAAGGACATTGCCTTCCACATGCCGGTAGAGAGCCGGAATCGCCTTCCATGAGAAAAAGTGGCGTTTGGGGACCTGCCACTGAGGAACCACACATTGTACAAACTCACGGAAGGGGGCCGAGTCTACCAACTGAAAAGGCAGCAGTTGAAGTGCTAGCAATTTAGCCAAGCTAGCATTCAATCGCTGGGCATGTGGATGGCTGGGAGTAAACTTCTTCCGCCGGTCCAGCAGCTGGGGCAGGGACATTTGCCTGCTATAATCGGACGTGGATGTACCACTAGCAGAGTTCCCGGAAGCACTTGGCTGTGACACACCTAATTCTACACCTTCATTCCTCTCAGAGCAGGTTTCAGAGAGGACTGAAGGTCTAGTGGGGTTGGAGATGCCAGCTGATGAGGAGCAAGGAGAGGTCCGCTTTGTTCTTTGGTGTGGGTCTTTGAGGTACGCTTGCCAACGAGCTGCATGGCAGGTCAACATATGTCTGGTCAAGCATGTGGTGCCCAAGCGGCTGATGTTTTGGCCACGTGAGATACGCTTGAGACATATGTTGCAAATAGCAGCGGTGCGATCTGATGCACTCGTCTCAAAAAAGGCCCACACCAAAGAACTTTTAGAATAACGCGCAGAGGAAGCGCTCTGCGCAGGCGGAGCTCTCCGGTGTGATTCAGTCGGTGTGCTGCCCCTAAGCTGGCCCCCGGAGGGCATCCTGACTCATTGGACATGTGCCTCCTCCCTCTTTCCAGGCACCCACGTGGAGTCAGTGCCCTCATCATCCCCTCCCTCTTCATCGCTGTAGCAAACCTGGCAGTATGCTGCAGCTTGTGGAACATGACTGCCAGATTGCTGTCCTTCTTGAGCATCCCCTCTCTCTGCGCTTACGCTACTGCCTTCCTCTAGCTGAGTGTCATCATCAGAGCCCACCAAACACTGGGCATCCTCCTGGAGCATGTACCCAACACTGTGCTCAAAGAGTTCAGGAGACTCCTTAGGAGGACGTGGTGGGTCTAGGGAAGGAGTCACTGATGATGACATTGAGAGGAGGGAAGACGATGCGTTGGCAGCTGCTTTGCTACTACCCTGAGACTGGGTGAGAGAGGATGAGGAGGATGAAGAGGGCTTGGTCATCCACTCTACCAAGTCGTTGGCATGTTGCGGCTCAACATGTCCAGCTGCAGAAAAGAAGGACAAGCATGTCCCATGGCCACGTGCTGATGACAATGCACCGCGTCCACGACCAGCACTGTTGTCTCTAGACACAGAGCCTGCTTGCCCTCTTTTATCGGCTCACGCCTGTCTGCCTCTCCTTGCTGGCCTTCCAGACATGGTAATGGCCTGAAGGGAGTTGGGTAAAACAGTAGTTGGGTAGTTTATATTGTGCTGGAGGCACACAACACCCACTAACTCCTGCAGATGCCTTTTTTATAGAACAGCAGAGATAAAGGGGTATATACAGATGTATACTGTGCTGTGCTGGAGGCACACACAACTTCCAATAACTCCTGCAGATGGCAATTGGGCTCAAATAGAGAACAGCTATGTAGGTGGATTATAGCGGTATGTACTGGGTACAGAGCACGCAGACAGCACGCACTATCTCCTGACACTACTGACTGCAAGCTCTATTATTAAAGATGGACCACTAGCTATATAGGTGAGGTGAATATCACGGTGTATACTGCGGTCAGGGCACGCAGACAATAACCAGAAAACAGCAGAGATAAAGGGGTATATACAGATGTATACTGTGCTGTGCTGGAAGCACACACAACTTCCAATAACTCCTGCAGATGGCAATTGGGCTCAAATAGAGAACAGCTATGTAGGTGGATTATAGCGGTATGTACTGGGTACAGAGCACGCAGACAGCACGCACTATCTCCTAACACTACTGACTGCAAGCTCTATTATTAAAGCTAGATCACTAGCTATATAGGTGAGGTGAATATAGTGGTGTATACTGTGGTCAGGGCACGCAGACAATAACCACTACACAAGAGCAAGATAGGAAATCAGCCAAAAACGATTGGTGTGTAACTGTGTTGAAGGTACACAGAACACCCACTGCTTCAGATGCCAACACACTACACGAGGCCGCCTCAATGGCGGCCTTATATAGTGTGGGGCGTGCACTACACAGCCTGAGCTATGATTGGCCACAGGCATCCTGCCTGTGGCCAATCATGGCTCTCCTCGCTGCTGGCGCTGCGATTGGCCAAGCATGCGGGGTCACAGTGCATGCTTGGCCAATCACGAGCCAGCAATGCACTGCGCCATCGCAGTGCATTGTGGGGCGTGCGCGCGCGCCACACGAATTTTGACGCGAACGGACCAAGAGTTCGGATTTCGCCGAACGGACGAACAGCCAATGTTCGAGTCGAACGTACGTTCGACTCGAACACGAAGCTCATCCCTACTCAGGGCCCTCAGGCAGTGCCCGAGTGGCCGAATGGTCAGTCTGCCCCTGGGCACTTGTATCCTCCTTGCCAAAACTGTACCCTGGTAGCTGTCGGATGTAATCACTGACTGATTACATGAAGCCAATTATGTTACTGTATGTGGTTTCTGCTTTATTTGACAGGATTGTGGTTTAGTGACCCCCATGGACTTTATTTGAGATGTTGCATTCATTTATAGCAGTATGTTTGGTTCCTATATTTTTTCTTTTACAAATATTGCTATAGTTACGTGCTGCCTTTGTCTTTGAATCAGTGGCGGCTGGTGGTATATTTTTGTTTGGGGAGGGCGATCTCAGCTGCAAAGGGTGGGCCAACTCCATATTGAAGTCTACATACTAAGACTGTGGTGCCGTTAAAGTTCATGTGCAGGCGTCCCTATACTTTGGGTAATATAGTGTATATATATTTTAAAAGTAATTTTCTAGAAAAAAAAAATGCAGATAATGCAGAAGCGTATGAGAGAATTGTCAGAACTGGCCCGGTATTGAGGTGGTTAAAGAACGTTTCCCAATGGAAGTGAAGGGGGAAGGTCCTCAGCAAGGAGCTTCTTTTTGTTTTACAGCCGCCCAGCCAGTATCAGGAAGTCATTAACCCCTTGTATGCTGAACTTTCTAATTCCAGCTCTAGAAGAGAACAGCGTAGCCCTGCAGTGAAGATTTCTACAGGATCCAGTTGCCTGCATAGTGTGGGACATCCTTACATTACACGTAAGTGGGCACTATAGGATAATAGTTAAGCTTCAGATTTTAAAAAGGGGTTACAATCTGTGTAATTGTTACATTGTAAATGGTGTCTATATAACATTGCTGGACTAAGCATTACTCGTTATGTTGTTTGATTAGTACAGGGGTCTCTAAACTTTGTAAACAAAGGGCCAGTTTACTGTCCTTTAGGCTTTAGTGGAAGTTGGACGGTGGCCAGTGGAAGTACAAAATGACCCAGCATCAGTGGGAGTAAGCAATGCCCTCGTCACTGGTTTTAGTGGGAGGAATAGTGCCCCATCACTGGTTTTAGTGGGAGGAATAGTGCCCCATCGCTAGTTTTAGTGGAAGAATAGTGCCCCATCACTAGTTTTAGTGGGAGGAATAGTGCCCCATCACTGATTTTAGTGGGAGGAATAGTGCCCCATCACTAGTTTTAGTGAGAGGAATAGTGCCCCATCACTGATTTTAGTGGGACAAATGGTGCCTCTATGCTTGTATGAGTGGGAGGAATAAGGCCCCAATGGTGGTGTTAGTGGGAAGAATGGTGCCCATCATTGGTGCCAGTTGGAGGAAAAGCGTCCCAAGGGCCTGTTAAAGGCAAGCAAAGGGCCAAATCTGGCCTCAGGGCCACAGTTTGGGGATCACTGGATTAGTTCATCGGATTCAGGATTGAGGACTTATGCTGCGTACACATGACTGGACTTTTTGAGGGACTTGGTCCGACGGTCTTTCTGACGGACTTTCGACTGACTTTCTGAATGAACAGACTTGGCCACACACAATCACACCAAAGTCCGACGGATTCGAACGTGATGACGTATGACCGGACTAGAATAAGGAAGTTCATAGCAAGTAGCCAATAGCTGTCCTAGCGTCGGTTTTTGTCCGTTGGACCAGTATACAGACGAGCGGATTTCTCGGTCCGGCGGAGTTCTGGTGGGAAAATTTAAAACATGTTCCATTTCTATAGTCCGCCGGATTTTTGGCAAGCAAAGGTCCAATGGAACCCACACACGATCTAATTGTCGGACGGACTCATTCCGTCGGACCTTTGCTGTCAAAAAGTCTGGTCGTGTGTACACGCCATTAGAGACTCCACTTAAATTTCCAACACCAAGCACAGCACCCCCTAAAAAAATGTCTAGAGCCAGCCACCCCTGTTTTTACAACTAAAGTCAACTATAGGCTGTCAGAACATTTGGGGTTAAAAGAATTTATATTCATATATATATATATATATATATATATATATATATATATTTATGGTTCAGAGCCCTATGTCCGATACGTATAACGATGACAAACAGGGTTAACATAACTCACCACTTGACATAGACCTGAAGGTGTGCCCTGGTCTAACGTACGGTATACCAAAATAAGGGGGCATACCCTAGATAAGAAATGAGGATTAAATGAAATGAACATGAAATGAAGTGAAATGAGTACTCTGTGAGGAATATGATGCCTTGAGAAATGCCCTAAAAAGGGGATGGGAGGGTGGGTATTGCACACAGGAACCGACAAGGAACACAGCAGAATGAGCTGATTAAATACCCCTCCGGGCTCCTCCCAAATTCCGGCCACCGTGCTGGCTGATAAGGAACACAGCTGAACGGGCTGATCAATTACTCCTCCGGGCTCCTCCCATAAATACAGGCCACCATACTGGCCTTTCAACTTATGGTTCAGAGCCCTATGTCCGATACGTATAACGATGACAAACAGGGTTAACATAACTCACCACTTGACATAGACCTGAAGGTGTGCCCTGGTCTAACGTACGGTATACCAAAATAAGGGGGCAAAAACATACTGGTAGGGAATTGTTCTTTATCGATTGAGTTAGATCACTGAGTGAGTTAACAGATGCCTGAGCTATTACCACCTGAGGATTGTGGCTGTACTGGGTGAAGCAGGCAGACTCCTACCTGCCTAGCTATTCAATGACATGTCTGGGGACCCGCTGTTACCGATTATGTAAAAGTGGATGTCTACGTTGGAGCTTACTTGCTGCTCTTTGAAACCGCTAGGGGAAGTACGAAGTGATCTTTGTATCAGGCTAAGTAGCATCTACATAGCTCTCGGCCTGCTGGATTACCGCAGGTGAACTTTCCAGATCACAGGTATCTGTAGTAGGCCAACACCTGGCTGCTTGTAGGACCATGCTAGGGGAGAGAACAAACGAGGGGATAGTCAGGATGGTCGGAATACCCTGTTTCGGGTAAGCATTTGTCACCGACCATCGGTTGGATTTCCTGGACTTCACGAAGCATGGTTCCACCAGCGTGGGACATGAATAAAGAGGGTTTGCGGGGTCCGGCAAAGACAAGAAATGTTGCCTGCCGGCTAGGTATCGCCGAACAGTGTTATGGGATAGGCAGCTAGGTATGACAATATGACGAAAGGCCAGTAACCGCCTGATGTTGGAGGTTTCATAGGAGTGGTGTGTCCGGAATTTCTGAAGGCCCTCCAGGCTGTCTGGTAGTTTGAGCATGTTGCGAGAAAGTGAGACGTTTACGAGTCTGGTCGCTGTTTGTAGATATTGTACTAAACCGGGGTTTAGGTGAGACCGACCAAGGACAATGGCTGACACTGGATTGGCTCCAGTCAAATACGACAGCGCATCTGCTACGAGATTGCTCTAGGCCAGGAACAACGTATAGTCAACTTTAAACTGAATTATAATGACAGCTGTACCAGCCTGCCCAGGCAGGACATGACTGCTAGGGATTTAGACCTATCTTACAATAATCACTGCTGGTTGCCTGATGGTGGCCAAAAATTGCAGCGAAGCCTGTGATGGTCGCTACATCTGTCACTAGCTGGGGTGATAGGGGCGAGATAGACGGTATAGACATGATATACCGATCTACGTAGTACGGAACCTCTGATATTGAAAGATCCGTGGCATCCAGATTAAGGGTCTGACAGGGGCCCTGAATCTGGGAGGGGAGGACGAGGATGCATGACATAAAGACCAACCCTGGGGAATGACCATATTACAGAACTGAGCATACCCGAAACAGACTGAAGCTGCTTCTAGGTATACCCCTGTGTGTGGGTGAAGTGTTTGAAAAACTGACCTGATAGGGACAGCTTGTCAAGGGGGAAACTGGCGTGCGAGGATGTTCTACATGTCCCTAAAGATGGCAGTTGTGATGAGCAAGCGTCTAGCGTTGGCTACGGGCAGATGTTTCTGGATACCCGTTAGAGGGGATCTTACTGTATGGGCCATCACAGACGGCTCACCGGGGTCCTGTAAGGATAGAAATGTCGGGTGCTGGCTAGATACAGCCTGACCGTGTTACGAGAAGAAGCCAGCTGCGTGTGGCAACTCGACCTCTGGTGTAGGACGGAAGCTGAACTCAACTGCCCAACGGGAGAAATGAGCGTCAGGGATGGCGAGTGGCGTAGTCATCGGGGCTAAGTGGCCAAATGAGTACCGCTGAAAATGATGTGTGGCTGAGTGCCAACAAAATGCTTGCAACGATCACAAGTTACGCTAAGTTGCACGCCTAGCCGTGATAGCAAGTGTTGCGCTTAAATGTGTGCTCACAATGATAGCAAGGGAGTTTACGTCACTGGAGATGTGTTTGTGGTGGCTGGACTCGGTGGTGTCGCAGACATCCGGACACAGGGCTATGAGCAGTATGACCTGAAAAGGCTGAATAAGTTATGCCAAGATGCGTGCTTGCTACGAATGCAAGAAGTTATGCTAGGATGCGTAGTTAGCTAGGTTGAAAAGACAAAGTCCACCCAGCCCACGACAAAATCAACAATTTAGACGAACAACATTGCACAACCCGACACACCCAATGCTATCCCCACAGCTGATCCAGAGGAAGGCAAAAAACCCCCGCAGAGCATGCTCTAATTAGCTACAGTAGGGGAAAAAATTCCTTCCTGACCCCTCGAGCGGCGATCAGATTTCTCCCTGGATCAACCTACCTACAATATAGCACCCCGTTATACTACGTACGTTAGGAAGATATCCAGGCCTTACCCAGCAACGCACTGAGCCAGCCAGAACTGCCTGCCAGCAAGGATAGTACTAGGTTCGTGCCTGGGGCTTGCTAGCGACAACTGCAAAGTTCATGCTAGGATGTGTGCTAGCAACTATTGCAAGAAGTCTATGCTTGGATGCGTGTTTGCAACGATTGCAAGAAGTTTATGCTTG
Source organism: Lithobates pipiens (assembly GCF_037356315.1). Taxonomy (NCBI): domain Eukaryota; kingdom Metazoa; phylum Chordata; class Amphibia; order Anura; family Ranidae; genus Lithobates; species Lithobates pipiens. The sequence goes on from NW_027507784.1 coordinate 40,461,619, forward strand.
GATGTGAGTCTGCCATGATTGCAGGGAGTTATGCCTGGGTGTGCTTGTGGTGACTGCAGGATGTTTGTGATTGGATGCGTGCTAGCAACAAGCTTGTACAGAGTAGTACTTGGATGCGTGCGAAATGAATCCGATATGAACCGGATGTAGGTGTGAAATTAATCCTATGAATTTGGTTATGTGATAAATCCGACCCAAACGATCGTGGAGTAGATGACAATGAATCCGATATGAATTGTTGAGTTATACCCATAAGGCTGAAAAGACGGGTGCGGATTAATGCGTTGCTGGTTTGAGTGATTTGAGTTGGTAAGCGATGAATATGTGGAATGAAATAAATGAAATGTTTGCCATGATATAGACAAGAATTAGTATGTTCCAACTTGATGAGTTGGAACTGCGGAGCACAGAACGAAATGAGGTCAAGACACCTGGGGTATGCCTAGATGAATCAGTGCATGGAGGGTGCTGCTGGACTTGACTGACCTGTAAACACAAAGGCAAAAACCAGTTGAGGATTCCATACCTGTCGTAGACAACTGGCCAAATGGTGACTCCTAATGGGAGTGGTGAGCTTTGAAATGAAATGAAATGACATAAAAATGAAATGAGACAAACAAACACAATGAAATGTTTTTTTTTTTTTTTAAGATATATATATATTTTTTATTTTTTTCCCTTTTTTTTCCCATTATTATTATTTCTTCCCTTTTCCCCCCCTTTTTTTTTTCCTTTTTTGAAATGAAATGAAATGAAATGAGATGAACAAACATCAATGAAATGTTGCCTTTGATGAGAACCTGCCATGGCAGAAGCGCAGCTCGGTCGTGTCACAGGCGCCACTGACAGCGAGCCGGACTCTGGAGCATGTACTGAAATGAGGCAATTAGTGAAATGAGGCCAAATGAGCATGGCCCCCCGTCCAGAACCCGAATTTGTAAAACAACTGGGTTTGAACCGAGGTGCAGGAGGTGACAGTGAAATGAGTGAAATGAGTGAATCCGCCATGACAGAGGCCCGAATCGCCATGCCGTAACTTTGCGACTGAGCACGAAACGGACTATGGAGCATGTACTGAAATGAGGCCAGTCCTGGGGCACGCCGAGACGAATTAGAACATAGGTGTGACTATTCGTGTCGGAGCGTGATAGGTGAAACGAAATGATACCCATGACAAAGACAGGGATCAACGACTGCGCTCAAGAATCAACGGTGAACCCTGTCTCTGGAGCATGTACTGAAATGAGGCCAGTCCTGGGGCACGCCGAGACGAATTAGTGCACAGGTGTGACTACTCGTGTCGGAGCGTGATAGGTGAAACGAAATGATACCCATGACAAAGACAGGGATCAACGACTGCGCTCAAGAATCAACGGTGAACCCTGTCTCTGGAGCATGTACTGAAATGAGGCCAGTCCTGGGGCACGCCGAGACGAATTAGTGCACAGGTGTGACTATTCGTGTCGGAGCGTGATAGGTGAAACGAAATGATACCCATGACAAAGACAGGGATCAACGACTGCGCTCAAGAATCAACGGTGAACCCTGTCTCTGGAGCATGTACTGAAATGAGGCCAGTCCTGGGGCACGCCGAGACGAATTAGTGCACAGGTGTGACTATTCGTGTCGGAGCGTGATAGGTGAAACAAAATGATATGCCATGACAAAGACAAGAATCGAAAACCGTGGCTGAACCTGCGAATGATTCTGTCCCTGGAGCATGTATTGAAATGAGGCCGACAACTGGGGCACACCGGAGCGAATCGGTGCATCGGAGATGCGACTAGATTCGAATCGGAGCGCGACTCGTGACTGAAATGAAATGAAATGATTGAAATGATCGAAAATGATTGAAATGATAGAAATGATCGAAATGATTGAAATGATTGAAACTCTCCGGTTAGTTTAGAATTTAGGACGTCTGTATGGGAATTTTCGAAATGATCCGAACGATTCGGACGTAGGGACCCGTGATTTGGTCGGTATGCGGAAGGTTTGAAAAATGAAACGCTTGATGTGGTGTCATGAATGAGTGACCACGACTTCTTTCGAGAAGAATGAAATGAAATGCAATGATTAAAATGAGCCGGTTAATTAAAATTTAGAACCTCTGATTGGGAATTTCGAAATGAACCGAACGATTCGGACGTTTCAGTAGAGACCAGTGATTTGGTCGGTATATCGGGTTTGTGAAATGAAATGCTCGATATGGTGTCACGAACGGATGACCACGACTTCTTTCGAGAAGCGAGGAGCACAAATGTTTAGAGGTAACGAACGCGTGAACGATATCGGAAAAATACGAAGGTGATATTTCAGTGAGTGGTTCGTGAGAACAACAGATCACAGTTTAGTGACATGAATAACATGAAATGAGAAATGGGAGCCGAAGCCCTACCCGTGACCGCCGAACCAGATGCGTTGCACGATACCGACAAGTTTTCGAGTGTCACGCCTCAGACAATACACGAACGCTCACGACGGCAAAACCGACTGTAACACGAGGATGAAGACAGGACTTCAATGAAGACGGAACTCACGAACACTGCACTCATTCTATCGAACGGTCTCGAATAGTCGGCCCTAGATCTGTGGCGTAGCTAGTATTGCACACAGGAACCGACAAGGAACACAGCAGAAGGAGCTGATTAAATACCCCTCCGGGCTCCTCCCAAATTCCGGCCACCGTGCTGGCTGATAAGGAACACAGCTGAACGGGCTGATCAATTACTCCTCCGGGCTCCTCCCATAAATACAGGCCACCATACTGGCCTTTCAACATATATATATATATATATAAAGTCACATATTGTATAATTTTTCATATGTTTCTATTATGTATATTTTCATGGATGCTTTGAGCAGAACCAAAGCCATCTTGTTAAGGAGTTGTTCTTTTTAGAGGTTAATTTTAGTTCATTGTCTTTAAAGTGGTTGTAAACCCTTACAACACACTTTGACCTACAGGTAAGCCTAGATTAAGGCTTACCTGTAGGTCCAAGAAATATCTCCTAAACCTATACGGTTTAGGAGATATTTGCCCCGAAGACAGGCACCGCTGTCTATGGCGCATGCGCCGCAGACAGCGGCGCGCAGGCGCACTGAGCGGCTCCCGTGCGCATGCGCGGAAGAGACGTCATCGCGGCTTCGCTGAATGACAGCGGCGGAGCTGCGAGACCCACCGAGAAGATGGATGCGCCGGACTACAGGGGACAGCGGTGACCTAGCTGGCTCCTGTGTCAGGTAAGTGACATATAATGGACTACTATACGATGCATAGTAGTCCATTATGTTTTACCTTTGCAGGGAATGAAAGAGGAAGTAAACCCATTTAAGGTGATTTCTGATACAAAACTGCCCCCTAGAGGGGAAAATAGAATCCAAGATGGCACACATTGTGCCATGCATGTTGTCATGGTGATGTGGAAACATTATGGTCATATGACATCATGAAATTATAATAAATGAAATACACACCCACTTTTAGGGTGGGATAAAAGTAGCTACAGACCACAGATCTGGAGGCTGATGGGAGAGAGAGGTCTGATGGGAAGAAAGAGAGGCTGATGGGAGAGAGATCGGGAGATGGCTGGACGGTTCCATCTCTATAGAGCCTGAAGGAAAGTTCTCCAGGGAGCTTGCTGTAGCTCCCTGAAAGACCGAGAGATGTGGGGAGATAATGCTTCTGATGCTTCTCAAAATGACAGACTTCTTGTACACACGGTCGGACATTCCGACAACAAAATCCATCGTATTTTGTCCGACGTATTTTGTCCGAAGCTTGTGTTGCATACACACGGTCGGACAAAGTTGTCGGAAAATCTGATCGCACGTAACGTGATGACGTTTTTTAGTTATGACAGGACTACGTTCAGGCTAGTAGCCAATAGCTTTGGTCTAGGAATTTGATCTGAGCATGCGTGGCACTTTAACCGATCGGAAATTCTCTACACACAATCTGACAAAGTCCGATTGGATCATGTTGTCGGAAAGTTTTATAGCCCAGCTCTAAAACTTTGTCCGACGGATATTCCGACGGAAAAAGTCAGATGGAGCCCACACACTGTTGGATTATCCGATAACACGGTCCGATTGGACATTGTCCGTCGGAATGTCCGACCATGTGTACAAGGGCTTCGAATTTTGGTAAAGTATTGGTCTTTCCATATTATACCTTTTTTAGGTAATTGAGTTGTTTTGACATATACAAAACAGAACCATTTAATATTGTGGCCTAGCATTTGGAGTTGTGTTAAGTCTACCTGCAACATGATATAATTATACTCCAATTAATAGACATGCACATTTGTTGTCTGTCTCTACAACGCTAAGACCAAAGTCTGCATAATGGTTTTGTCACGATATGTGTTTAAAAATAGATTCATTCTAAATTTAACAGAAGCCTTGATCAAATTATCAAGCGGTGCACAATATAAGGCTCCGTTCACACAGGGGCGACTTGTCCAGGTGACTTAGCCGCCTGACAAGTCGCGCTTCGTTCTGTACTATGGAACCGTTCTAATAGGAGCGACTCAAGTCGCTCCGACTTAGAAAAAAGGTTCCTGTACTACTTTTGGGCGGACTTCAGGCGACTTGCATTGACTTCTATACAGAAGTCGTTTTGCAAGTCGCCGCTGAAGTCGTTTGCAGGTCGCGTCTGTGAGTCGCGCTGCAAGTCGTGCCGCCCCTGTGTGAACCGAGCCTAACAATTTTGTTTGTGCATTTAAGAGCATAAGAAAGTTTGTTTGAGAGAGATCACATCACATGGTTTAAGATAACAGACTGTTTACATAGGCCCGTGCAGTCACGGAAGTTATTCACAAGAAGTTCCAAGTCTCAAAATGTACAAGTATTATCTGTTTCATCATTTATCTGATATGTAGAAGTATACATTGGTATATCCATTTATTTGTTTTAATCACAAAATATACCTGATATTATTTTGCACTGTATTTTAGAAATATATATTTTTAAGCAACATCATTTGTATCACTCGTCTTCAAAATAGCACGGATAAACAAACTTGAATTTCTTGTTGGTATTGTTAGAAAATTGTAAATCTCCCAAATCAAAGATTTGCATATTTTCATAATTACAATACTATTTGAATATTTCAGTATAAACATTCTGACAAGGCAGTTCGGAACTCGGCTGGTTCTGCAGGGACCGGCCGAGATTCGAAACCATGTGTGGGCAGGCTGATTGTACCCAAGTTGTTTGATCGATCAACCAGTATGTCAAAATTTTCAGGTGATTATTGCCAGTGGCTATAGACCTGCTAGAAATAAGCACTGTGTGTTCTCTTGGCAGGGACGGCTTCCCTCCCCTCCCTGTGCCCCAACCCACCACAATAGCTCTGCGGGTGGTAATCAAGTGATTTTCTTTCCTGTAACCTGTGGGCTGCCGGAAAGAAAATCACACCATCTATGGCCAGCTTTAGTCTGCATTCACACCTAATGCCGCGTACACACAATCGGAATTCTCGTCGGAAAAAGCTCTGACGGTTTTCCCAATGGAATTCGACTCAAGCTGTCTTGCCTACACACGGTCACATCAAATTCCGATCATTTATAACGCGGTGACGTACAACACGTACGACGTGACTAGAAAAAGGAAGTTCAATAGCCAGTAGCCAATAGCTTCTGTCTCGTAGTTGAATCTGAGGATGCGTGATTTTTGGCGTGTTGGAACTGCATACACATGATCGGAATTACCGATAGAAAGGTTTTCCGTCAATAAAATTGAGAACATGTTATCAATTTTTGGCTGGCGGAAATTCAGACAGCTAAATTCCGATGGAGCATACACACGGTCGCATTTTCCGATGAAAAGCTCTCATCTGTCTTTTTCTGGCCGGAATTCCGATCGTGTGTACGCGCCATCGGTATTTTGTGAATGTGTGCAAAACACATATTGCGCTTTTGGTGCCATTTATTGTTAATGGCACCAAAATGTAGATCATGCTAAAATGCATGGTTAGAAATCATGCAGAGCTCAATGCCCCCCACAAAAAGGTAGATGAGCTACCGTCGCCTGTTTGTCACATGTAGGACAGCCCTTTGAAATGAATGAGCTTCCCTATGTATGTAGTGCAAAAACACGCACACAAAAAACACAAGAGGAAAACGAGCATTCACAAAACACTCGGCTCACTCCTAGAGTTTCGTAAACAAGAGTTTTTGTGAGTGTTTTTTGGTTATAAGCATTTTCACACATTTTTTGCTCTACACGTGTCAGACAGCACATTCATTTCCATAGGACAGGTTCACACCTAGTGTTTCATGAACACACTTTTTTAGCACACGTTCTTTTCACGCAGTTTTGCACTGCATACATACGGCAGCCCATTTATTTTAATGGGCTGCCCTAATGCAATGTGTGGACCTAGCCTTGAGCTATGTTAACATATTGGGGGTTGATTTACTAAAACTGGAGAGTGAAAAATCTGGTGCAACTGTGCATGGAAGCCAATCCGCTTCCGGGGTTTTTTTTTTTTTTGTCAAAGCTTAATTGAACAAACTGAAGTTAGAAGCTGACTGGCTACCATGCACAGCTGCATCAGATTATGCGCACTTCAGTTATTGTAAATCAAGCCCTATTGTTTTCTGTGAACACACATTTTGTGCACGTTTTTGCACTACATGCATAGGGCAGCCCATTAATTTCAGTGGTGAATTAATGAATGAAAATATTTGTAAAGTGCACAACGCGAACTGAATCGCCTCAAGGCGCTGTGAAGAGCTTAGTTGACATCAGCTAGAAGAGGAAGGTCTTGAGTTTTTTCCTAAAGGCCTGGTGGTTTTCTTCCAGGCGGATGTTGGTTGGTAGAGCATTCCATAGCCGAGGTCCGTGGACAACGAATCTCCAATCCCCCTTCGATTTATACCGTGCTTTGGGAACGAGGAGGAGATTTTTGTTAGATGATCGTAGACAGCGGTGTGTAATGATTTATTTTCTCAATTAGGTATTGAGGAGCGTCTCTATGCACGCATTTGGGGGTGAGGCAGAGGGTCTTGAATGTGATCCGATTCTTTACGGTTAGCCAATGTAGGCTCCTCAGGGAGGGGAGATTGATTTTTTCCTGTTATCAGCCTTGCCGCTGTGTTTTGGATAAGTGGTAATCGCGCAAGTTGATATTGGGGTAATCCTATATATAGTGAGTTTGCGTAGTCCAGTCGTGAATTAATGACTGTTCCAACTACCACTGCTTTGTCCTTCTGTGGGATGAATGGGATTAGTCTGCGTAGCTAGCGTAGCAGATGGTGAGCACCACTAACTACTGCTCCTATTTGTGCATCCATTGACATTTGTGAGTCCAAAATTACCCCGAGACTCTTCACCTTGGTCTTTGGGGAGATGGTTTGCCCAAAGATGGCGAGTGGTGTCCAGGAGGACTTGGTTACGGAGTTATGGTTTGAGTGTAAGATGAGAAGCTATGTTTTTGATTCGTTGAGTTTGAGCGAGTTGGTGGTCTTCCAGTCTTCTATTAAATTGAGGCAATTTTCTAGTTGTTGGTAATGGTCTCTTTGTCCGGTGATATGGAAGTAAAGTTGTGTGTCGTCAGCGTACGAGTGGAAGCAGAGGTTTGAAACTCTGATGATTTGGAGGAGTGGGCGGATGTATATGTTGAAGAGGACTGGCGACAAAGGCGATCCTTGAGGGACTCCGCAAGCGACTGCCCGGGATTCAGAGGTGAATTCTCCAAGTTTTACTGTCTGTAAACGAGTGACAAACGCTTATGTACCTTTGTGGCATTGAGCTTCATGTGTTTTTTTTTTTTAATCACAGGTTTGGGCACATTTGTTGTATGGTTTGACCAGTGCAAAAATGTGTGTCTAGGTCCCACATTTGGATTGCCTTTAACCACTTGACCTCCGGAAGACCAGGCCATTTTTGTGGGTTATTTTAACTGACAGTTTTTTGTTCCTTTACCCTTGATCTGTTCTTATACAATGCTGAAATAAAATAAAGATTATAAAAAAAAATCAAAAAAATCATACATAATTAGGGAGGTTAACAAGGGGGTGAATAAGTATGGGGTACATTGTACTCCTACTCATGCACCAAAAAAAGTGTCAGAAAGAAATAAAAAACAGTTTTTCATAATTCCTTTATTAAAAATGAAAATACAGTGTCCCGCGATGTCCATTCATCACCAATCAACATGCTTGCCGCAGCGCCGGACCTAGAAAACAAAAGCTCTGCCCGCGATGAAGGCTCCACGATGATTGTCTGTTCTGCCATATAACAGTTCCTAAATAGGTAAGGGGTGGAGCTACCTGGCGACGTCACATGATGGCACCGCCCCCTTGTGACATCACCAACCAGTGCTTTCCTCTTTTTCACGTGCTCACACAGCTTTGAATGCAGCCTTACTGATCATGCTATCATACTGTAAGCTGTAAATCAAGGGTGCCCAACCAGTGGCCCGCGGAGCCCTCTGATGTGGCCCGCGACCTCCTTCTGTGGGATGGCAGATTGGCAAGCCCAGCTCATGGGTTGCAGACCCGCCATCCCAGAGCATCTGTGCTGTTAATGAAACCGGCAAAGCAAGCAGCTGTGAAGCAGAGCTGTATAAGTTGATGCTTCCTGTATAGCGCCATGTCTTGCCACAGGCGGAGTGATACCAAATGCACTCTGCCGGGGACAGCAACAGCAGGCGATACCTGAATGGAAAACTGTTATTAAAGGTCAGTTTATTACTAACATTGCAGTGTATATATGGGCATATATGCGCAGTGGTTACTGGGCTGCTTTCAAACTGATCCGCACTGAGGCATAGACTTCTGTTATTACCTGCGGGTTCGGTGAGCTTTCAGAAAGTGCACCACACAAGCAGGATATAATAGAAGTCTATAGCAAAGTGTAGCTAACCCACAGGAAAGACACAGGTGCACTGCGCTGCATTCGTTTGAAAGGCCCCTTTCACACAATTGTTCCAAATCAATCAAACCCTCCATTTACCTCTATGAAAGGGGATCAATCCCCTTCTGTCAGGGCAGATCTGATCGGAGGACCCATAGAGTAGAGTGGACTGTGTCCGTGCCCACTCTGCACGGACCTGTCATCCGCCTGCTCTGCTCATTGTGGCCCGCGACCGGTTACCAAATCGCTTAAGTGGCCCTCGCTCTTCAAAAGTTTGGACACCCCTGCTGTAAATCATTTTTCAGGTGTGTCTCTGAGACTCCAATATGATTTCTGTGTTAAGAAGGTTGAGAAAGGCTGCTCTAGAGGCTCATTTATAAAGACAGCTGAAAAGGCACTTTCAACTCTTTACATATATGGTGATTTAAATTTTTTTTTTCTTAGGATGGATCCAGAAGTCATAGAGAAAATTGTCCAAGAAATGGTCGCCTCCACACCAGATATGGGCAACATCGAAGGTGTCCCAATGCTCCAGGACATTTGCAATGAATGGGACGCAATACACAGTTTTCAGGCTCGTGATGGTGACGTGGTGGTGGCCTCTTACCCCAAATCAGGTGAGAGAATATCTAATTTCAGCAAAATAAAGGATTCAGAGGTCTGGAAGATTACAAGTCAATACAAGGGCAATTCTTTAAAGCTGGGCCCCAGTCACAAAACCTTTAATCAAAATGTATTCCTCAATAGCCACAAAAAATATGAATCCCCTTTGTGTGCCCCCAATGCCTTTGCAAACCCAGAGATTACTTTGTAAAAGTAGTAGTGACATCATAACCTGTGCAGGCTCCACTAAGTACAGAAAACTACAGGAGGGGGGGCGGAGACAAGACCAGTCCCCCTGCACAAGGAGAGAGAGCAGCAGTGAGCGGTCTTTATTGCAGGAAGCTCCTGCACAGAGGCAAGGTGTCACACTGGATTACTGCACATATCTGGAAGAAATAAACAAAGCAGACTAAGATTCAGGAAGAATACACTAGACAAATGGATTTAGACAATATTTGCTTATCCCGGTGTTCAAATTTAAGGATAAGGAACTTTTTCTGACCCTTTTTGACCCCCAACTAAGCTGATCTACTTTTCCTTCCCCCTCCTCAGCAGCAAACTTGCCAATTTCTTGTTCCCAATCCAGCCACAATGTTTATCTTGAAAAGGCCGATCCTCTTTTTCCCATAAAGCTGCATAGACTGTATAACAAACTGTTTTGTGTTTTTCGATGGTGGGAAGAATGAGAATGGCCAGAGGCAAACATTGTGGCGAGATGGGAATGGGAAGTATGCAGCTAAGGAGCTGCTGCTGGAGCTCATAAAATTCATATCTATGCACTTTACTATAAAATTAACATATGACTTCTGAAAAGAAGACGATGAGTAGCTTAGAGTTAGGGCCAAAGAAGATCATAAAACAGCAATCATAGCCTTGCCAAGCAGTGACACTGATTGATCTTCTAATGGATGAATGCCTGAGTGATGTTGGCACATTGGCCAGTATGACCCCTGGTGGTATTTTCTGCCCACGCTTGTTCAGTGGTGTTGCATTCTTTCTGGAGGTAAAAACAATGGGGCACTATTCCTCCCACTGACACCAATGATAGGGCACTATTCCTCCCACTGACACCAACAAATGGGGCATTATTCCTTCCACTGATACCAAAGATGGAGCACTATTCCTCACAATGACACCAAAGATTGGGCACTATTTCTCCCATTACCACCAACGATGGAGCACTATTTCTCCCAATAACACCACCGATGGAATACAGTTCCTTCCACTGACACCAACAATGGGGCATAATTCCTCCATATGGCACCAATGATGGGGCACTATTTCTCCTATTGATACCAACGGTGGGGCACTATTCCTCCACTGACACCAATCACGGGGCACTTTTTCCCCTATTAATACCAATGATGGGACACAGTTCTTTCCACTGATACCAATGTTGGGGCACTATTTCTCTCATTAACACCCACAATGAGGCACTATTCCTTATAGCAACACCAACAATAGAGCACTGACATCAACGATGCCGCAATATTTCTCCTACTGACACAAAGAATGGGGCACTATTCTTCCCACTGACACCAACAATTGGTCCCAGCACCCAGTTTTGGAGCTTCCTCCATTCTGAACATAGATATCAGATATTATAGCTGCCTATTGCAATCAAGAACTAGGCAGGACTCGTTTGGCTGCAAAACTGGAACTCTTTATTGAACAAGAATACAGGCTTTTTATACACTACACACTCAGGTGAGACTGATCACATTATCATATGCAAATGCAACTGTATACAGCAATATAATTAATACTATAAACAATAAGTCAATTAAACAACTAACCACCCGGACAAATCGGGGATCTCATTCCTGGTCAGGCTTGCCGGCATCGAGCTCTCAAAGTACAATACAAATTATTACATGTATAAACATAAACCCCACGTCCTGATGAAGCATACGTAGAGGTATGCAAAATGCATTGAAGTAAGAAGCGCAACAGGACACAAAACCTCACTCTGCAGTGCATCTGATAAACACTGCCTGACATACGGTCTGGACAGATCACAACAGCTATACAGTGTTATGAAGCGGGAATGCCTACACTTTACAGCGTTCACCATGGGGCAGTTGGGAAACAGTGAGTTCTCTGTGGAGATAGAGCCTGGAGCTATGATACCGCCAGCAGGGGAATGATGGAAGGATCAGCTGCATTGCAGAGTGGTGAGAGGCTCTGGCAGCTGCTATTAGCTCCTTCCCCATTCATCCTTAACCCGGGGCAGATCTTACAATCCATGCTGCAATTCAGCCCAACCTGCTGTTAACTATATGACAGTGTTACTTTTCTTTACAGATGGAAATGGTCTATACTTGAAGCTGTTTATGTGGTTGTTTCATCTGAAATCAGCCAGTCCCATTTGGCCATCTACTAGGTTCACATTAGTATTGAGTCCAGTAGATGAGTTGCTATCCACAGTCTGTTTAACGGATTAGCCAATGGCATGACTACACATGCTCGCTATATGCAGCAATCCACAAACTGACTTTTAGAACCATCTACCTGTGATCTGGGGAGTACACTAACCAATATTGCCTTGGTTTGGCTAAATATACATCTTTGAACACTATTTCCAATATGTGACTGTACACTTACCTACCCAGGTTGGAGGGCTCATTTGAGCTCCTCTTGGAGACACCAATTAGCGTTTTAGGTCCAATATCAGACTGCAGCTGACAAATCTTTATACTATGTCCATTCTTCCCATTATGTGTATATTCTAGCTGAGAGCCATGGTCCATGGAATTGCCGGAGGTAACGGAGGTGTCAGTGTTGTACAGCCCTGCAAGGGACAAGTAGTGCACCAGAATTCAACGACCCCCTACCTATACCTCTTGGGCTTTGAAACACTAGGATGTATATACAGGTCAAATGTAATACATATACATAAATGAGTGAGGTCCTGGTGTGTTGTGAATTAATGATAATTGTCTTTTTTAACCATTTTTAATTGGTGCCTGAAAGGGTGGGCCATTGTTGCCTTCCAATTTTTGATACATTTTTGATAAATTTGTATAATCAAGTCTATACTATCACATGATATACCATTGTTGGTTCTCCATTTACAGCTCTTTGTTTTTTTCCCCTTGATCGTGACATCCCCACAGTAGTTTGCTAGCAGATAATAGGTGTGTTAATTAGCACAATTAGCAATGGGTGAAAGACCCTTAGGAGGCACACTAGACCTACTTACAATAAACACATTATAGCAGGGGACCCCAGTGGTTTGAGCGTATTACATTAACATATACAGTCATTGCTAATTTGAGGCATAGAGGCCCCAAATATGGATATGGAGTCTCCTGTTCCCAGAGTCTGTGTGTTTTGGGGAGACATGAACTTGAATCAGAAACAAGACCACTCCACGGATCCCCCCCAGGCATACACCTTCCAAAGAGTAGTTTTCTCTTAAATGCCAGGGCCCATAGTCAGTGCGTAAGCGGCTTGCTCCCAGTCCTCTCCAAAAGCCCCTGTCCCGGATAGGTCTGTCACATGGGGCACTATTCCTCCCACTGACACAAACAATGGGGTATTATTCCTTCCACTGACACCAACTAAGGGGCACTATTCCTCCCACCGATACCAATGATGGGGCACTATTCCTGCTAACCACAGGTGTTATGTAATTTATTTACTCCCACTGAGACCACCAAGCTTGAGGCATTTTTCACTCCCACTGGCCACAGTCTGGTCCTCCTAAATTCTGAAAGACAATAAACTGGCCCTTTGTTTAGAAAGCCTGGAGACCCCTGACCTATACCAACTAAAGTTCTGTTCATATTCAATAGAGTGCCATACAGATCTGGCATTGATTTCTAATTTTTTCTATGGAGAGAAAATAGGGCCTCACTACTCCACATCTTCCACAGTTTGGAAAGAATATCATTCCGATTCTCAATGCTCCGATGATGAGCCTGAAGACGGGCAAATGTCTAACCATTGTTTTCAGTCAAACGCATAATTGTCTATGGCCAGTAAGGACAAAATATTTGCTGAAAAAAATCGTCTCATAGCAGAAATGTAAAAAACTGTTCCGGTCTGTAAAGGATGTACAGCAGGGGTCTCAAACTGGTGGCCCTCCAGCTATTGCGAAACTACCCATGAGGCATTTCAAGGCTGACAGTTACAAGCATGACTCTCACAGGCAGAGGCATGATGGGACTTGTAGTTTCGCAACAGCTGGAGGGCCACCAGTTTGAGACCCCTGGTGTACACAGTGATGAGAGCTGACCTCTAGGACAGATGGGCAAAACGTTCAGTTTTCATGAGGCCTATTACATTCTTATGTATTGTGTCTTCTTTTCTTTTTTTTTTCTTCGTTTCTTTTTTTTTTTTTCTTTCAGTGAAAAATAAAAACACCAGGAAGTGTAATTTTAAATATAGCACTAACCCCCGAAGGAGCTGCTGGTTAGATTTGGGCTTACCGTTACCTTCTTCTCCCCTCACTTCACGTCTAGGGGTGTCCCGTGGTAATGGCCCAGTAACTTGAGAGACTGACAACAGATCCACTTGAATGGATTTTATTTGCAAAATTTAGACAATGTCTACACAACACAATGTCTACACAATGTCTAGACAACAGTCTCTTAAATTGGGATCAGAGGGTTGGAAAGGAAGTTCAGGTACTCTTAGTGTCAAAGTCAAATATTGAAGAACTTGCTTACTTTGCATCCAGAGAATAGCCATTCGCAACTGGATGTTCACTCAAATTGGACAGTCCCTCTCACAAGGTCTAGCAGCCAACAAGGTGCTTAACTCAGGAACAAGTCTCTGCCACAGACGTTGTTGTAGAACATACAAGATACGTCTCTGCCACAGACGTTGTTGTAGAACACGTAGGAAAACTAAACTTGAAGAACACTCGTGGGATACCTGGATCTTTCAGCCAGTTTGGTGATATCCACGAGACCGGATTCTCTTGGGTACTTCAGCCCTTCCAGGCTCTTACTAAGAAACCAACCCATACGTGGTCTTCTTCTGAAGAGTCCTCCCCTGGAATGCTTGAAGTCACTGGGTCTCTCCCAAACTGGAGACGGCACCCAATCACCTCAGAATCCTCCTTTAGTTTCCTTGCCTCGGGCTAGCCAGCCCTGAGACATCAAGATTGGGTGGATCCGCACCCCAGGCCATAGCCTTCCTGGGGGCTGGTCAGGAGGACCAGGACTATGAAGTCAGTACATCCTTCTGGAACGGAACACCGAACCACGTGACGTCCGCATCTTAAATACCCTCTCCCAGAAAGCACAGCAAGAGCGCCGCTCCCACTGGGCGGACTCAGAGAGAGAGTAACTTAAACACCCAACCAGACCATAGTTCCATGCCTGCCAGAAGAGACAGTGCCCCCTATGGTCAGGCGGAACATCTCATAGTCCAGTCAGACTGATGCTGAAGTCCAAATTTAGACAATTGTACCCAAACCAAACTGCAGTTTAGGTATAACCTTAACTTCAAAAAACATAAATGTAAATGTTTTTGCCTTTTTTTTGCGTGGAAAAAAATATTAAGCAACACATTACACCCACAAAAAAGAAAGAAAATAAACCACTACTTTGCAAAACAGCATGCTTAAATATGAATTTTTCCCAAGTAAATTTATAGAAAATATGGTGAAATGAGAGGATAATTCCTTGCGGCAAATTCTCTTTCCACCAAATAGCATAGCTTACCATGCTTTAGAACCATTCCCAGGGATGTTTTCTGTTAGGAGAGAAAGCCATCAAAACCCATTGAAAAAACATCTGCAAATGAAAATGTACTGGGAACAACACAATTAAATAATATTGTTTTATTCTGAAGAGCTTCAGTGGTCAAAATCAGTGACAACAATTTTTAGAGGTGGATGGCTTTAATTGGCTAGTGTGTGTGTGTGTGTGTGTGTGTGTGTGTGTGTGTGTGTGTGTGTGTGTGCGTGTGTCAGCACTGAGCTGATCGAAGTGGGATTTTCATACTTTTGAATTAAACTCAGAATGAGTCCTCCTTCAAATGGGCTGATGAACAGTGAATGAGCAGCGTAGGCAAAACCTTGTTGTGGTCTTTGGATGCAGCCTCTGAAGATCCTCGAAAAGAGGACACACAGTAGGTGTAAAGCTTGGGGTGAGTGATGAGGACCAGTAAGTAGAAAAGTTCATGACACTTTCAGATTTTTTGTCCAAATCTTTACTGACATAGAGCAGCCATTCTCAACCAGGGTTCTTCAAGGAGTTGTGAGGGGTGCCTTGAGCTTTAATGAATTGACCCCCCATTTGATGGTGCCTGCATAGTCGTGGGGCCAATGCCACTTGGCAAAACCAGCTGCATGAAATATAAATAAATATAGTCTTCTTTCCCCTGTCCACAAATGTAAGGGGCATTTTTCCCTCTGACCTCCAATTCACTTATGCAAGGGTTTCTCAAGACCTGAAAATTATTTAAAGGGTTCCTCTGAGTTAAAAAGTTTGAGAAAGACTGATGAAAAATATGGAGATACGCCAAAGCATTTCCTATCTTGGTCCAGTACAGTGGTCTCCAAACTGTGGCTCTTGGCATGAATGTGGGCCTTGGGACACTGTTGCTCAGAGTGAGATGAGGCACTATTCCTCCCACAGACACCAATGATGCGGCTCATTCCTTCCACTAGCACCAGTGATGGAGCCCTATTCAGCCACTGGCACAAATGATGGAGCACTATTCCTTCCACGGACATCAATGATGGGGCATTATTTCTCCTACTGACACATCAATGGGACACTAGCCCCTCCACTGACACCAAAAATGGGGTACTGATCCTCCCTCTAACACCACCGATGGGGCACTATTCCTCCCACTGAAACTAGTGATGGGGCACTATTCCTCCTCCTACTGACCACAGGCACCATATCATTTTTTTACTCCCACTGACCACAGAGCCTGAGACATTGTCTACTCCCACTGGGGCATTTTTTACTCCAAATGGCCACAGAACAACCTTCCTAAAATCTGAACTGGCCTTTTGTTTTTTGTTTACAAAATTTTGAGACTCCTGGTCTAGTATCAAGGTAAGAAACGCATTGGCATATCTTGATACGCCCCCCAACACTCACACCAAAACTTTCCACCTATGGTATTTTTGCATGGTTGGCAGCTATGTAAACAACTGACAGCACTCATGATAAAATTCAGGTTTTATAATGGTGTTTTGGTGCCTACTTGGCAGGTACGACCTGGATGCAGGAGATCATGGACTTCATACTTCAGGAAGGAGATGTGGAGAAGACTCTGAGAGCTCCATGTTTTATCAAAGTGCCGTTTCTAGAGTTGGCGAAAACATGTAAGTGATATTAAAAACGTTGAAACAGTCAACTTTTTTCTTATACTTAAATTTTCCAGATTTTTTTTAGATTAGTTATCTGATGAGCGGTCATTTATTTAAATATAAAGTAGGATGGGCCTTTGATACAATGTGAAGTATGAGGGGGTCTCGATGATATGTTGGCTGCGCTTTCTGTATTCCTAGTATACAGATATTGTCCATCACTGCATTTTCCTTGTTTTTTTTTCAGCTTTAGAGCTTGCTAATACAATGCCATCTCCTCGTCTGCTTAAAACACATTTGTCAGTACACCTCGTGCCACCATCTTTTTGGGAGAAGAATACAAAGGTGAGAGAGCGCCAAGAAACTGCAGTACAAGTCAGGCACTTTTTTTTTCTAAAGGGGCCCTATCATCCACTAATTCATACTTATTAAAATCTCAGTCCAATACCCCAGGGCACATTTAACCCCACCACAGTCCACAGCAGGCCAGCCCAGTAACTAGTTAGTCCCACCCACTTAGTGGAGTAGCCTACCAAAACCCCACCTAAAATTATAGGGAGGTCACCCACTTGCTGCTCCCAATCACGTTAGTGAACATGTAGGCAGGCAGAGGTGGCAGTACATGCTTCAACCTGAAGGTGGCACTGTGCAGTCTCTTTAGGCTGGCAAAGGCCCATTGAAGATTAGTGCCACGTACACATGATCGGACTTTCCGACAGAACCAGAGTCTGTCAGACAGATCGTATGTGGGCCGGCGGACCTAGAAATAAAACTGGCTTCAAATCTTTCCGACGGACTCGAGTCTGGGCGAAAAATCCGGTCGTCTGTGTGCTAGTCCAACGGACTAAAACCGACGCTAGGGCAGCTATTGGCTACGGGCTATGGACTTCCTTATTCTACATCATCACGTTCAAATCCATCGGACTTTTGGAGCGATCGTGTGGGGCCAAGTCCGTTAGTTTGAATGTCCAGTGGACCTCAGTTGCAGGGTCTGTCGGATTGTCCGATGGTCCATCGGAAAGTCCGGTCGTGTGTACGTGACATAATTGACAGAAATCCTATGGGTTACTAAAATCCTGCAAGATTTGGGCAGCCAACCATCTTGACTGAGGATTTCATAAATAGTGGAATTCGTTGTGTCTGCAGTGTGGGAGTTAGATAAGGACAGAGCACCTGCTGGTTAGAGAGAGAATAGGGATAGCATTAGGGAGCAGTACCTGTTGAGCAGCTCTTACAGCACATATGTCAAAAACACAGCACACAGGCCAAATTTGGGCCAATAGACCTTGTCATGTGGCCCTCCCACCCAGTTTTGCAGGCAGAATGTGGTGAATCTCCATTCTGCCACCCGTGTCTCTCACCTTCTGCTCCCACTTCTCACTGTCAGTTGTAAACACAGAAGCCTTCTGTGTTTTCAAGGGACAGCGTTGCTTTCAGTGGCTTCCAGGTGTAACAGATCCCTCACGGCAGGGCACAGTGGGGATAGCACTCCAGAATGTGAGAGTAAGAACAATCTCCCTGCAAGGCCACCCACACAGGGAGGTATAACAGAGCCAAACACACAGGTAGTAGATAGTACCTCCTTCACAGGGTGGTATTAGAGCTGCCTACATAGAGGGTTACTAGAGCCAGGCAAGGTGGGGGGGGTTGGTGTTGCACACTGTGCAAAGTGCACCCCTAAACCCTGGACTCTGTACACAGCGCACACCTGAACTCTGCACTGTGTACTTAAAGCACCAATAAACCCTGCACTCTGTACATAGGGTACCCCTAAACCCTACACTCTGTATGTAGCACACACCTGAACTCTGCACTCTGTGCATAGTGCACCCCTGGAACTCCACTCTGTACATAGCGCACCCCTGAACTCTGCACTCTGTACCTAGCGCACTCCTGAACTCTGCATGTAATGCACTCCTGAACTCTGTGCTCTCTCCGTAGTGCACTCCTGAACTCTGTAAGTAGCATAATCCTGAACACTGCACTCTATACGTAATGGACTCCTGAACTCTGTGCTCTGTACATAGTGCACTCCTGAACTCTGCACTGTGTACATAGCACACTCCTGAACTCTGCACTCTGTACATAGCACACTCCTGAACTCTGCACTCTATACGTAATGCACATACATAATGCACTCCTGAACCCTACACTCTTTATGTAGCGCACCCCAGATACAACCATCCCTTTGGGGGCAACCATACTGCTGATGCGTCCCGTGATGAAATTGAGTTTGATATCCCTGCCTTAGCCTTTGTACACACGGTCGGACATTCTGCCAACCAAATCCGTTAAATTTTGTCCGACGGATTTTGTCCAACGGATTGTGTCCTAAACTGTTGCATACACACGGTCGGACCAAGTTGTCAGAAAATCCGATCGTTCAGAACATGATGATGTTATTTCGTTACGACGGGACTACGTTCACGCTAGTAGCCAATAGCTTTGGTGTAGGAATTTGATCTGAGCATGCGTGGCACTTTGTCCGATCGGAATTCTCTACACATGATCGAAGTATGTCCGATCGGACCAGTTTGTCGGAAAATATTTCCAACAAGTTGGAAAATTGGGTCCGACGGATATTCCGACGGAAACAGTCCGATGCATACCACACACAGTCGGAATATCAGACAAAACGGTCCGATAGGACACATTCCGTCGGAATCTCCGACCGTGTATACAAAGGCTTACAGGGTGTCTTCTCACTCAACTTCATGGAGCAGTCTCCCACTGGCAGCCAGATATCTATATGGACACTTTGGGATCACAGTGTGAACAAGCTATAGCCTCCTTCTAGGGAAGTGCTCCTCTGGCATTCCGTTCTATGTAGTGCTATTGCTGTAATATTACTATTGAAAAGTGCCCAGTGGATAAATAGTGCCCTGTCCTGCCCGAAGAAGTGCATGACCTGTAATATATACAGTATGTGGTGCTATTTGTGTAAATTACCTTAATCCTGTGAACCATCAATTTCTTCAATATAGACAAAGATTATGTTTCCACATGTGTTTAATCAATTCTCTACACTGGGTAGGCACACAAACACTAGGTGTGTTTAGCACTTGAACATTTATTCATTCCAATGGGCAGAATAAATATTCTGATCAAAAGGAGTGAATGAAAGCCCAAACGCTTGATGCGCCTAAAAGTACATAAATGCACTTAAACATGTTTGCAAAACGTGGCCTTTGGCGCATTTTTCATGCTGCCACGAAGAGCTAGGAAAATGCCCAATGTGCGTGAAGCCTATAAATGAAATCATTATAGTTTCTCTAGTTTGTTTTGTATTTCATGTCTTTGTTATATATAGGATTTGAATATTAGTGTACCAAAATTTCTGATCAAGGGTTGCAGAGCCTGCAAACTTCTAGGCTACAGAGGACACAGTTGGTTCTCTTTAATGCAAACCTTTTAGTGAAGAAGTCCTGAAAGCAAGGAACAAAATAAAAGAATGAAACACTTTAAAGAAAGCCTAAAATGGTCGTTATGTAGCATGAATAACCATGATGCATTCTGCTCCTTCAGATTGTCTACGTGGCCAGGAATCCCAAAGACTGCATGGTCTCCTATTATTACTTCCAGAAGTCGGACCAAACATTACCAGACCCCGGGCCCTTTGAGAATTACTTTAATGTATTCCTTTCTGGAAATGGTAAGAGTGCTCACCTGTTCTAATGGGACTATGGCTCAGTGGGTAGCATCTTGGTCTTGGAGTGATAGGGACCAACTTTTGATTCTCACCAAGTCCCGATCTGTGTATTTTCCTCCCGATATATACTGATAGATTTATCTCTGATGGAATAAATTACACTGTAAACTCTTTCGGTAAAGGGGCATTGATTGATCTGAATGGTTCTGCTGTATGAAATAATATACAGTAATTTATTCAAATAAATGTTCCCTATATAAATGAAAATCCATACTCTTTATAACAGAATTAGACAACACTGGTCTTATTAAAAGCCGCTGTAGCACCCTTTACCATAGGTAGGTGCTAGAGGTGAGGGTTTTTGTGATAGCTGCCAGGCAGGTAAATTTAGGCAAGCCTATGCTGCAAGCTAGGCCTGCTTGTGTTTGATCTGGGGGTAGGGAGTGGTTAGTGTAGCAGTGGGTGTGGCCATCTGTGCTTCAGTTCTTGGGTGCCTTCCCTGCTTCCAGGGAGAATGTTCTGGAAGAGGGGCAAGGCTGGGAGCTGGAGTGACAGGGAGCTCATGTAAGGAGCCCTGACAAAACCCCAACTGGAATTGGCAGGGGACAGGCCTTCATAAGCTCAGGTCCAGCCCACTGGAGGGGAGTTGTCGGCTGGGAGACGTGAAGAATGGAGTGTTAGATCGCAGCAGGAGGCCCATCCCCATCTGGGGGGGTGCGCACCTCAGCGGAGGAGCCCAGGAGCTGGGAGGGAGCCTCATACTTACATGGTCATGGAGGACGTGAACAGAGGGGCTGGAGAAGCGATTGGTATGCATGTCCGGTTAAGTTCTTCACCATGGACTCAGGGCAGGAGAAGGTCGGTGAATGAGGCACAGTGGATATCTGGAAGAGGCATTGGATTGATCTGAATAGTTCTGCTGTATGAAATAATGTACAGTAAATTATTCAAATAAATGTTCCCTATATAAATGAAAATCCATACTCTCTATAACAGAATTAGACAACACTGGTCTTATTAAAAGCCGCTGTAGCACCCTTTACCATAGGTAGGTGCTAGAGGTGAGGATTTTTGTGATAGCTGCCAGGCAGGTCAATTTAGGGAGGCCTATGCTGCAAGCTATGCCTGCTCGTTTTTGATCTGGGGGCTGGTTAGTGTAGCAGTGGGTGTGACCACCTGTGCTTCAGTTCTTGGGTGCCTGCCCTGCTTCCAGGGAGAATGTTCTGGAAGAGGGGCAGGGCCTAGAGCTGGAGTGACAGGGAGCTCATGTGAGGAGCCCTGACCAATACCCAACTGGAGGCCGGTACGCATGTCAGGTTAAGTTCTTCACCATGGACTCCGGGCAGAAGAAGGTCGCTGAGTGAGGCACAGTGGATATCTAGAAGAGGCATGCCAGGGGAGCTTGGTGCAAGGCCAAAAGATAGACTGTGGGGTTACGTATCAGATCGATGTGGCCTGCGGGTGTAGGGCTAGCTTGGATCAGTAGTCAACCAACTTTCTAAAGCTGCTAAACTCTAGGCCACCAAGAAGGGGTACTGCAGGCCCCTGGCCTACTAACAGTTCAGCAAGCACCTAGGACCATTCAGAGTGATCTCTCTAATGTGTAGATGATGGGGCGGAAAGACTTACAGGTTACAGTAAAGTTGTGTGCAGGAGGAGAGGAGTCCGGGGAGTAATAGTCTGCAGGAGTTGTGTGCAGAGGAAGAGTAACAGCCTGCAGGAGTTGATGCAGGGGAAGTGACCGTGAATGTTAGAATCCATCAGTTCTTCAAAGCTTAATCTATTCAATGATTCTTTAACTACAATGGCAAAGTGATCTGTCCTATGGACATCCCATATCCTCTTTTCCCAACCAAGTTATATTCCCCAAATAAACAAAAACAAAACAAAGCAAAATGACTGTTCATTGTCTCTGAGAGTGATATATGGAGGTCTGGCAGCAGGGTGATATGGTGGATGATAGTAACTAGTAGCAACCATCTGATACACCGCCTTTGGGGAATCCCTAAAATATGCAGAGAAAGGAGCTTCTAAGTGCAGTAAGTCAGCAATTTGATTGGAAAGCAATGGTTAAAAACACTTACAGGATATCGGAGTAAACAGGCTCATCGATCTATAGGATGCTCTTTGAATAGTATTCCCTGTCACTGCGCTGACCAGCAGCTGCAGAATTGAAGGGTCATGGTGGAACAAAACTATTGCACTTCCGAAACCACCATGGAACAAGCGGCGGAAGTGACTTCAGCAAGGGGGCGGTGATGTGTTTCGGAGCATACTCAGAAGCTCCTTTTTCAAACCTAAGCCCCAGAGTAGGGATGAGCCCGGTGTTCGATTCGAACCCATGTTCGAATCGAACATCGGCCGTTCGTCGAAACCAGAACTTTGTGGGCCGTTTGCATCAAATTCGTGTGATACGAACGGCCCACAATGCACTGCGCCAGTCGCAGTGCCTTGCTGGCTGATGATTGGCCAAGCATGCACTGTGACCCCGCATGCTTGGCCTATCAAAGCACCGGCAGCGAGGAGTTCATAATTGGCCATGGGTTGGATGCCTGTGGCCAATTATAGCTCAGGGGGTTTAGTTCACGCCCCACACTATATAAGGCTGCCAGCGTGGCGGCCTTGTGTAGTGTGTTGCGGCGTTCATAGAGAGAAGGATAGGCAGGGACAGTGTCAGCTGTGCTTTACTTCTTTAGATAGCTCTGTTACAGTGAGTGTAGTGTTCAGGGAGAGAGCAGGATAGGCAGGGACAGTGTCAGCTTTGCTTTGCTTCCTAACCTAGCGTTGTTACAGTGGGTGTAGTGTGCCTCCTGCACAGCATACACCTGAATCTACCCCCTCGTTGCTGGTGTTGTGTAGTTCATTTGTGCAACACAGGCATCTGCCTAACATTAACATAACATATTTTGGGTGCGGGGTTCCCCTTAATATCCATACAAGACCCAAAGGGGCTGGTAAGGGGCTGGTAATGGGCTGGGGTAGGGGGCTGATGGGGTAGCCATGCCATTTTTCTCAAAGATTTTCATCCATATTGCCAGGACAAGACATTATATTAAAGCCGCAAGCAGTTTTAAATGGCTTTTTTTCCTTTACAAATGTAATTTTGTGCAGGGACTGTTCTAAACACGGGAAACACGCGCCACTTCACAGGCATACTACAGACACCCCCCAGGTACGATATTTAAAGGAATATTTCTATATTTTTTCACTTTATGCATCATTAAAATGACTGCTCCAGAAAAAAACGTCAGTTTTTACAACTTCTTTTTGCATTGATACATGTCCCCTGGGGCAGGACCCGGGTCCCCAAACCCTTTTTAGGACAATAACTTGCATATTGGCCGTTATAATTAGCACTTTAGATTTCAAACGTTCGCGTCCATTGTAATAATAGGATTCTAACGTTCATGCGAACTTTCGGTCCGTTCGCAGGTTCTGGTGCGAACCGAACCGGGGGGGGGGGGGGTGGGGGGTGCTCATCATCCCTACCCCAGAGTAATGAGCCAGCTTTTAGAGGGCGAGGGGGCTAGGAACAGGTCATGGGACAGACCAATAAGCATATGGATTGGAGGGAACAATGTAACGTGCCGATCAAGCTATGGGAAAGGATGGAACAAGCTGACGGCATGGAACATGAGAAGATATCCTTGCATGCTACGGTGGTTACGGAAGTGCATCGGCTATTTTGATACCTCGGGACCCTTCGTTTATGCAGCTGCTGGTTGGCACAGTGACAGGGAATACCATCCCAGGAGCACCCTATAGATCGATGAGCCTGTTTACTTCAAAATCGTGTAAGTGTTTTTAGCCGTTGCTTTCCAATAAAATTGCTGACTTACTGCACTTAGAAGTACTTTTCTCTGCAAGTGTTTGTTTAACCAGAGCCTGCTTCTCTCCTGTAAGGGCTGCTACAGTATCTCACAAAAGTGAGTACACCCCTCACATTTTTGTAAATATTTTCTTCTATCTTTTCATGTGACAACACTGAAGAAATGACACTTGTCTACAATGTAAAGTAGTGAGTGTACAGCTTGTATAAGAGTGTAAATTTGCTGTCCCCTCAAAATAACTCAACACACAGCCATTAATGTCTAAACCACTGGCAACAAAAGTGAGTACACCCCTAAGTGAAAATATCCAAATTGGATCCAATTAGTCATTTTCCATCCCCGCTGTCATGTGAATTGTTAGTGTTACAAGGTCTCAGGTGTGAATGGGGAGCAGGTGTGTTAAATTTGGTGTTATCGCTCTCACTCTCTCATACTGGTCACTGGAAGTTCAACACGGCACCTCATGGCAAAGAATTCTCTGAGGATCTGAAAAAAAGAATTGTTGCTCTACATAAAGATGGCCTAGGCTATAAGAAGATTGCCAAGACCCTGAAACTGAGCTGCAGCACGGTGGCCAAGACCATACAGCGGTTTAACAGGACAGGTTCCACTCAGAACAGGCCTTGTCATGGTCCACCAAAGAAGTTGAGGTCACGTGCTCAGCGTCATATCCAGAGGTTGTCTTTGGGAAATAGATGTATGAGTGCTGCCAGCATTGCTGCAGAGCTTGAAGGGGTGGGGGGTCAGCCTGTCAGTGCTCAGACCATATGCTGCACATTGCATCAAATTGATCTGCATGGCTGTTGTCCCAGAAGGAAGCCTCTTCTAAATATGATGCACAAGAAAGCAAACAGTTTGCTGAAGACAAGCAGACTAAGTACATGGATTACTGGAACCATGTCCTGTCATTTGATGAGACCAAGATAAACTTATTTGGTTCAGATGGTAACAAGCGTGTGTGGCAGTAACCAGGTGAAGAGGACAAAGACAAGTGTGTCTTGCCTACAGTCAAGCATGGTGGTGGGAGTGTCATGGTCTGGTGCTGCATGAGTGCTGCCGGCACTGGGGAGCTACAGTTCATTGAGGGAACCATGAATGCCAACATGTACTGTGACATACTGAAGCAGAGCATAATCTCCTCCCTTCAGAAACTGGGCTGCAGGGAAGTATTCCAACATGATAAGGACCTCAAACACACCTCCAAGAGGACCACTGCCTTGCTAAAGAAGCTGAGGGTAAAGGTGATGGACTGGCCAAGCATGTCTCCAGACCTAAACCCTATTGAGCATCTGTGGGGCATCCGCAGCTGGAGTAGCGCAAGGTCTCTAACATAAACCAGCTCTGTGATGTCATCATGGAGGAGGGGAAGAGGACTCCAGTGCCAACCTGTGAAGCTCTGGTGAACTCCATGCCCAAGAGGGTTAAGGCAGTGCTGGAAAATAATGGTGGCCACACAAAATATTGACTCTTTGGGCCCAATTTGGACATTTTCACTTAGGCCGCGTACACACGCGCGGACTGTTCGCCCAACTTTGTCCGTCCAACAGTTTCGGCAAACAGTCCGCTCAAACTTAGCATGGACGGACATGGCCACACACGACGAACGAACAGTTTGCTGAAACCGTGCGCGATGACGTGAACGGCACGTACGACGGGACGAAAAATACGACGTCCTATACACTGCATTATAGCTTTCGGCGTGAAAATCCTTTCTGAGCATGCGTGCAACTTTGTTTGACGAACAAGCCTACACACGAGCGGACTGTTCCTTGTTTCAGCGGACAGTTTTACGGAATTTCCGAAAAACCTTGTTCGTCCAACTGTCCGCTGAAACTGTCCGCTGAAAGCCCACACACGAGCGGACTGTCCGCCCAAACACTGTTCAGCGGACAAAGTTGGGCGAACAGTCCGCCCGTGTGTACGCGGCCTTAGGGGTGTACTCACTTTAGTTGCCAGCAGTTTAGACATTAATGGCTGTGTGTTGAGTTATTTTGAGAGGACAGAAAATTTACACTGTTATACAAGCTGTACACTCACTACTTTACATTGTAGTCAAGTGTCATTTCTTCAGTGTTATCACATGAAAAGATATATTAAAACGTTTACAAAAATATGAGGGGTGTACTATTTGGTAATAGTGGTATTCTGATCACCACTTTAAGGGCAGCGTTTTTCCCACTGGTTGCCAATGTAATTGCCATTTCTCCCCACTGGCCCCAATGACTTGATTTACCACTTGCCGACCATGCTATAGCCGAATCCCGCTCTCAATCACTTCCAAGAACGTCCATGACCCGAGGGTCCAGGGGACCAGGCGCATCACGGATCACAGTAAACGGGCGCTGATAGAGGCCGTTTACCACGTGATCGCTCTGTCAAATGACGGAACGGTCACCACTGAAATGGATGAGAACTATAAATTAGTTCTTGGTTATCTGCTGCTATTCCTAATTAAAAAGTATAAATGTGCAGCACATTAGAAGTAAACACTCTCTGAGATATGTTCAGCTCAGGCTACTTCTAAATACTGATTTATTGGTGGGCGGTGTTAATATTTTATACAGAAAGATACGTCATTGCTATGTCAGTCTAATTGGTACATCTCATTGGTTACAATACAAGAGAAATGAAGAAACTTGATGCTTGAAGTTTTGTTGAAGCTGGTTCCCTTATCTCGAATGCATTCCTCTAACGCGTGGGATGTGGGGGGTAGACGCCATCTTGGCTCCGAACAGAAAGTCAATCTGTATATTACATAATAAGTAAGGAACATGTATATACATAAGCAAATAGACATTTTCTGATTATCATTATGTACATTGGATTCCTTAACAGTCCCCCCTAAAATGGCTATTTTCTTCTGTCCCTCATCTAAAAGGTCCTACTCACCTGGCTCATTCTCCTCAGCAACTCTTTTAGGCTGTATATAGAGTTGGGCAGCAACTAGTTCACTACCCCCCTCGATACAGCTGGAGAAGGGCAATCAGGTGCTATCTACCCCTATAACCCTATAGGATTGTGAGATTTTGGACAGGGAGTGACTGTAGAGGAGTGAAGGGTTTGTCACCCTCCATCATAAGAGGGTCCTCTTCTTCTTGGTGGAGAAATGTAGGTGGGCTGTTGTCTACAGCCTTGCTCATTAACTTCTTTACGAAAGGTAGAATACAGCATACAATCGGGGGGTAAAAGAACCAGGATTATTAGTACCGTTACCCCTATCTGGGCGAGCACCTTCTGCCACCCACTCATCTAGCTAAAATATTGATCCCATGGGTCTGTAATACCGGAGTTCTTCTTCAACTCCAATGACAAATCTTCTAATTTCTTTATAGCTAAAGTTACTTTACCATTTGGGCCGGTATTATCAGGAATGTAGGTGCAACAGGTTCCCGTTTTTCCTATTTTTACAGACACTTCCTTTCTCAGCTAACAGCATGTCTAAGGCCATCCGGTTCTGGAATGTCATGTAGGAAGTAGGGGGTAACTGGCCAGCAATTCCCTGGCTTTGAATTCATCAGGGACCCCCCTTGGGACCCCTATAGCATCTATGTACACATGAGGGTCAAAGCTTCCTCCTCTGACTATATGCTGGGTCAGTGTATGTATCAGGGGTATCTTCTGCTAGGATATGGAGGGGCGTAATCACCTTTTCAAGGGCACATTCACCGGTCCAGATACCCTCTAATCTGGTCCTATGTTCCAACCCACTGTCCCTCCCAGGAACCACAATTCTGGCCCCAGTAACTGTCTGTAAACACACATATATATCCTTACCATCAGGGATGTCACTGTACCAATGGCATTGCCATGAAAGAGTCAAACAGACAAGGTACTATGTCACAGTAATCAAAGGTAAAGGTGGTCACATGTGTACCTGAAGAGTTGTACCAAAATGTAATTATGTTATAATTTTTTGTGATGACACCTCCTGGGCCTCCCCTCTAGACCAAACAGAAAAAGGATATGCAGCATGGTCGTCATGAAGTGGGCGGGATCTTGTCCTCGGGGGTGGAGCTTTCTTGCAGTGGGAAGCGTGTATTCAGGTATTCTTCCCGGCCAATTCCACTGAGGTGGCTGTGGTCAGCAAAACTTGGAATGGACCATCATATCTGGGTTCAAGAGAATGTTTTCTCACAAATTTCTTTACCAGCCCCCAATCTCCAGGCAGTAGTTGGTGTGTTCCTGTATCTAATTCAGGATCTGGAATGGAAGAAAACACCTGGACATGCATTTGGGTTAATTCTCGTGATAATGAGGTCACATAATTAGTCAACACATCAGATTGCAACTGTAACTGTTGTGGAAAGTGACAGCCAAGTCTGGGGCTGAACCAAACTAAATTTTATAAGGGGATAGGGCATATTTCCCCCGGGGTGTGTGTCTGACACTGAACAGGGCAATGGGCAAACTGTCTGGCCGACTCATGTTAGTCTTTTGGGCCATCTTTAACATCCTGTTTTTCTAGTGTCCCTTTCATCCTTTCTACCTTCCCGCTACTTTGGGGGTGGTAAGGGGTGTGTAGAGCCAACTGAACCCCCAGTGCTGCCCTAATCTTTTGTAAGGGTTGCTGTGAAGGCTGGGCCTGATCGCTCTCTATCACCTCTGGGACCTCAAATCTACATACTATCTCACTCAGTAGTTCCTTAGCTGTGGTCCTGGCAGTCATGTCCACCTCCACTAGGGGGCGTATTCGAATCTGTCACTCCTTTGGCATTTGGGAGTGATCAATTTGTATCCTCTGGAAGGGGTATGGAATTTTTGCCAGGTGCTTCTTCTGTGCCTTTTCTGTACATTCTGGGTTACATTTGTTGCAGATAGTGCATGATCTGCAGAAGTTGTTGGTCAATGAAGTAACTCATAAGTTCATAAGCGTCTTTGTCAAGTGGGCAGTTCCATTTGCCCATTGCACCATGGCTGGGTACATACTCCTGGGTAGACAAGGCTTCTTGTTGCACTCGAATAGTCCATCTCTGAGAGTTCCTCCTCTCCGTTTTCCAGCTTTTCTTCTCATCCGGACTTGCTACTTCCTGTAATTATTTCAGATAAACTCTGTCCACTGGGAGAGTCTGTAGGATAAGCACAGGGTGGTCTTCTTCTACCACCCTGCTGTCCACTTCCCATGGAACACTGGCTGTCTGTTTGGCAGCTGAATCGTCTAGATTGCCTCGAGCTTCCTTCGAGTTTAGTTTGTCGTGTGCTTTACTTTAGAATAGTCACTTGGGTTGGGAGAAGCAGGGCGTCCAAGTCCTTGATGGCTGAGCTATGTTTCACAGGTGTTCCTGCAGCCATCAGGAACCCTCTGTCCTTCCAGATAACACCAAAATCATGGGCAACGCTGAAAGCATATCTTGAGTCCGTATGAATGTTGGCTCTTTTTCCCTCTGCCAATTTACATGCTGTAGTAAGTGCTTGCAGCTCTGCCACCTGTGCAGACATCACCGGCGGTAAGGTTTCAGTTTGGAGAACCGAGTTTTCAGTGGTGACCTGGATCCTGCAGGGGTATTTCACTCACGGTGGGGAGATGCGTGGTTTCCAGCCGCATTCGTTCGATGCAGTTATGGGGTGACAAGTCAAGACTCGACTTCTCCTCCTTTCCCCCCTCGAGAAGTGGAAGTAGGGTGGTAGGTTTCGGTGTTTGACAACGTAATAGAGTAATGCTGTCTAGAAGGTAGAAACACAGGAGTCTCAAGTGTCTGGCAATGGACAGATGTTTCGGCTGGATCTTGGTGGAGTATGGGAGCAATGTCATGGGGAGCAAGCAGAACGAGGCAGAGTCCGAGAGCCAAGTCCAAAGTTTTGTCAAACAAGGCTTGTGCAGCAAAGACAGCTCACAGACACGATGGGCCTCCTCTTGCTATCGCATCCAGCCGACAGGAATAATATCCTATAGGGCGTAGGCAGATGCCGTGTGATTGGGTGAGTACACCTGTAGCATGTCCCAGATGTTCGGATACAAAGGGCTTGAACGTTTTGTCGTAGTCTGGGAGCCCTAGCACCAAAGATGGTGTGCTTGAAGGCCTCAAAGTTGGATATTGCTTCAGGAGACATCTGGAAGGGGTCTGCTTTCAGGGCATCATACAAAGCTTGCATCAGTAGGGAGCCTTCTGGAATCCATGCTCTGCAATACGAAATTAGTCCAAGGAAGGAATGAAGGGGCTTCTGGCCTTGTGGCAGTGGGATGTCAGAGATTGCTTTCACCCTGTCTTCAGTGAGGTGTCTTGTCCCATGGGACAAGACAGTGTCCAAGAACAATTACAGATGTTGAGCACCACTGCAATTTGGGCTTTGAGGCTTCGCAACCCTGTGTGGCAAGATAGCCCAACTGGCTTTCTGAGGTGACTTCAACAGTGGGTAAGTCGGCTGCACAGTGGAGAAGGTCATCAACATATTGGAGGAGAATCACTTCCAGGTGATCCTCTTGTTATGTGTCAAGGATGATAGCCGTAGCATTTGCAAACTAGCTTGGAGAGTTCTGTGCCCCTTTTTGGCATAACTGTCTGGGTACGTTGCTGCTTCTTTTCGTGGGAGAAGGCAAAGAGGTACCTGCAGGAAGGATGCAGGGGTACACTGTAGAATGCATTTGCCAGGTCCACCACAGTGAAGTACTCAGCCATTGGAGGTACAGCTGATAATAAGGTATGTGGATTTGGCACAATTGGGGTGTCCAACACTGTGACTTTGTTAATTGCTCGCAGATCCTGCACCATCCTGTATCTGTCAGGTTCTCCCTTAGGTGTTTTCTTCTTGACAGGAAAAAGAGGTGTATTACATGGTGAGGTACAGGGGATCAAGGCCCCATTCTGGACCAAGGCAGCTACATGTTTCGAGATAGCTTCTGATTGCGCCAACTTAAGTGGGTATTGTGGTTTCCGGGGCAATGATGCGCCCTCTTTGAGCTTGACTGAAACTGGTGGCACTTTTAAGTGACCAATGTCTTCCGGGCCTGTGGACCATAGACACGCAGGAATTCTGTCAAGTACTTCCTGTGGTATTGAACTTGGAGTTATTGCTCCATGAAGTGTCATCAGGAGAGGCAGAGAATACAAAGCAGATGAGTCTTCCAAGGATAGGGGAGTATGTAACTTCACCCCCCCCCCCTTCAGGTGTGAAGATGATTGACGCCTGTAGTCTGGACAGCACATCAGCTCCTTGTAGATTCAAGGGACATGTAGAGGACACCACAAATCTGGTAAGCAAATCAGGAAATGTCCTCACTTGGAGAGGCTCAGTGAGTGGACTGGAGCGGGGCACCCCATCCACTCCCACGCAGGGAACATCAATAGTGGAAAGGAAAGAATTATCAGGCAGGTCCTCAGCCCTCAACACACTCCTGGCTGCACTCATGTCAATGAGAAAAGTGGTAGGTTTTCCTTGTATAGGTAACGTGACCTTTTCTAGGGGTCCCCCAGTCTCATTTGAGGACACTGTCATAAGGGGTGACACGGGTTTTCTCATTTCCTAGCATGAGTTGGGGCGTGGTGGTGAAGGTCCATGTCCACGTTGCCCTTCGCGGGGATCCCTGTCATGTCTCAGATGTCTTGGGGCTCTGCATACTCTTCTGATGTGACCCCGCTTCCCACAGTTGTAACAGATGATCTTTTCCCTGGTATTGGGCAGTGGTGGTGGACGAGTGTAGGCAGGATCTTCGTCTTGTGTTACCATGAGGGGCGTTGGTTTTTTTTTTTTTTGGTTTTCTATCCCTCTGGCCACCAACAGTAAATTGGACATTTTCATTGAGCGATATTCAGGGCGGGCCACCATCAGGCTTTTTCCTGATATCCTCTCTGAGTCCTGAGACAAAAGCAGATGATAACACGTGTGTGTGTGTGTGTCTTTTCATAGAGGGAGAAGCCCAGATGTTCAAAGGCCTGTATGAGTCTAGCATGATACTTCTCCACAGACTCCCCTTTATCTTGGGCAATATCTTGGATTGTGGTGGTCTGATCTGCCAATTTCTCCTTTGCCCAGTCGCGGAGTTGTGCACAGAACTCCAAGCCTGAGGTATAAGAAGTGGCACTTGCCAGGCAGGCATCATTGAAGGCTGTCTGCATGACTGGCCAAAAGACATGTCCTGCTTTAATTTGGCATAGGCTGATCAAGTCTCTCCAGGCAGCTGAGTAAGCTTCTTGTATCTGCACTATCCTGCGGTAGAAGAGCATTGGCTGTTTCTCTGGGTCAGGCAGACTTGTCACTAAGGTTGCTGCTTGTGATGGGGTAAAAGCGACGTACATCACCAGTGCCCCTTCTGGTAACCGAGACTGGTGTTGAGGCGGGGGCTGAGAATGGGCACTGTTTCTCATGGTTGTCAGCATATGTTTGAGATCCTCTCGGAACTATGAGTCCGGAGCCGGATTAGGGGTTAAATCAGCAGGTGGCCTTGCTGCCTGTTGTTGGTCTTCCCACTCGGACGCTTCTTCATCATTAACATATCCGGCCTGTGAAGGTAGTGCTTCCATATTAGGGAGGACAGGTGTGTGGTAGGAACCATCCTGGTTTAAAACGGGAAGAACTGGTTATATGCCATGGCTGGGCCTATTGGGTGTACCAAAATGGCCGCCGGCAGTAAGTGCACTGGGCTGTGCCTGAAGCGAGGGCTTGGGTGTACCAAGATGGCCGCCTGGGAGTGGTCACAGTGGGTTATGCTCGGGTTGGGGTGGTGAGAAGGGAGTGGGCGTTAGTTGTCCCTCTCCTCCTTCGTTCCAGTTTTTTGTATATGGGGGTGGTACAGCCACATTTAACTCTGTGATACACATACATCCTCTTCTATCCAACCTTCTTTGTGCAATGCCCTTGCCGTCCTGAACCATGCTTCTGCCACATCCAATAAGCCGTTATCACACATAGCGCCTCTTTTTTTTTTCTCTCATCAGCACATGCCATTCCTCTGCTTCTTACAACATCTTCTCTCTTCTTCTAATATCACATTCTAGCATTCCCTTCTCTCTCTCTCTCTCTCTCTCTTTTTTTCAGCGGACGGCTTAAGAGGAGAATACAGGCAACAAAGTGGTTAATACTCCTCTGACTGCTGTCTTATCAAAGAATTCCTAGGGTGGGGGCTCGCATCTCTGCGAGAGATCTGTCTCCTCGCACACTCCTGACTATTCTATCTCTTCGAGGGTCAAAACTATCACGTCAGAGGTGGTGTGGAGCAGTGGCTTATGGCCCAACTGATCCTTCAGGTAGCCACTTTCTCTCACTGTCACCCTCTTCGTGTATATCAAACAGTAATGGACAAATACACACACACAGGACATGACACCTGACACTCTTTGAACTGCAAAGATAGCTCTCGGGAAAAGCTCACCTGAGTCACAAGACTGCCAAATTCCAGCTAGCCTTCTTTCAAACTGCCCTCATTCACAGTTTGAGCTAAACCCTCAGGACAGCTTTCCCGAGCAGAACATTCATAGACGTTTCGCAAGACTGCCACATCCGCAAGTCTTCTTTCAAACTGCCCTCATTCACAGTTTGAGATTAACCCTCAGAGGTCCTACACAGCCAACCTCGAGTAACCCCATCTATAAATGCCTGCAGAATTCCACCCCACCACCGGAGACACAATCTAGGGGTGAGGATGGACACACGCCTGCAGCTGCACTTTCAGTCTGCTAAATTTGCAGCCCTTCAGAATGACAGACACTGAACAGATAATAGTCAGCAGAAAACCATTAGCAGGTTCGTTAAAACGGCTTCAGGCGAGAAATAAGTTACCTGCCTCTTTGAACAATCGAAAGGAGCCAACAAGACCAAATCAACCAGCCAAACCAGAGAGGTCGTACAAATGGTAAGGATAAATATGCTTACCGTACTGTTAGGGCTGCGCGCTTAACCCCCTTCTCTGATCTGGCCAGCCGTTCAGTCCTGGAATGCGGTCTCCCTTCGATTGAAGCCTGAAAGCCCCCGCAGATTTGGGCGCCAGTTGAAATGGATGAGAACTATAAATTAGTTCTTGGTTATCTGCTGCTATTCCTAATTAAAAAGTATAAATGTGCAGCACAATAGAAGTAAACACTCTCTGAGATATGTTCAGCTCAGGCTACTTCTAAATACTGATTTATTGGTGGGCGGTGTTAATATTTTATACAGAAAGATACGTCATTGCTATGTCAGTCTAATTGGTACATCTCATTGGTTACAATACAAGAGAAATGAAGAAACTTGATGCTTGAAGTTTGGTTGAAGCTGGTTCCCTTATCTCGAATGCATTCCTCTAACGCGTGGGATGTGGGGGGTAGACGCCATCTTGGCTCCGAACAGAAAGTCAATCTGTATATTACATAATAAGTAAGGAACATGTATATACATAAGCAAATAGACATTTTCTGATTATCATTATGTACATTGGATTCCTTAACAACCACTAGTAAACAAACCAGCATCACGTCCGGTTCCTCTCTCCCCTTCCCGTACCTATTGGTACAGTGTGAGGGGAGAGGGGAGAGATTGGTGGCAGCAGCGCTGTGGGATGGATGTGTAGCGCCCACAGCACTGCTCAGTGCGCATTCAAGTCATCCGTACCCATCCATACTCAGCATACTCATCCATCCATCCATACTCACCCATCCATACTCAGCATACTCATCCATCCATGCTCACCCATCCATACTCAGCATACTCATCCATCCAACCATGCTCACCCATCCATGCTCACCCATTCATGCTCAGCATATTCATCCATCCATCCATACTCAGCATACTCATCCATCCAACCATGCTCACCCATCCATACTCAGCATACTCAGCCATCCATCCATGCTCACCCATCCATACTCAGCCATCCATACTCAGCCATCCATACTCAGCATACTCAGCCATCCATCCATACTCATCCATCCATCCATGCTCACCCATCCAAACTCAGCATACTCATCCATCCATCCATACTTACCCATCCATACTCACCCATCCATACTCAGCATACTCATCCATCCATCCATGCTCACCCATCCATACTCAGCCATCCATGCTCAGCATACTCACCCATCCATACTCAGCCATCCATACTCAGCATACTCAGCCATCCATCCATGCTCACCCATCCATACTCAGCATACTCATCCATCCAACCATACTCATCCATCCATCCATACTCACCCATCCATACTCAGCATACTCATCCATTCATCCATACTCACCCACCCATCCATACTCACCCATCCATACTCACCCATCCATACTCAGCATACTCATCCATCCATCCATACTCATCCATCCATCCATACTCACCCATCCATACTCAGCATACTCATCCATCCATCCATACTCACCCATCCATACTCAGCATACTCATCCATCCATGCTCACCCATCCATACTCAGCATACTCATCCATCCATCCATGCTCACCCATCCATACTCAGCATACCCATCCATGCTCAGCATACTCATCCATCCATGCTCAGCCATCCATCCATCCTCAGCAATACTCATCCATCCCCATCCATAATTAGCCATACCCATTCATACTCAGTCATACTCAGTCATATGTGTAATTATATGTGTAATTTATGCTCCAAGAATGCCTGATGGCGCTCCCTGCATGTTGGGCTTCTGTATGTGGCCACACTATGTAAATGTCTCACACATGTGGTATTGCCATACTCAGGAGGAATAGTAGAATGTGTTTTGGGGTGTAATTTGTGCTATGCATATGCTGTGTGTGAGAAATAACCTGCTAATATAACAATTTTGTGAAAAATGACTCTTACTAAATACCTTGGAATGTCTACTTTCCAAAAGGGGTCATTTGGGGGGTATTTGTACTTTCCTGGCTTGTTAGGATCTCAAGTAATGAGATAGGCCGTCAGTGCTTCAGGTGTGATCAATTTTCAGATATTGGCACCATAGCTTGTGGACTCTATAACTTTCACAAAGACCAAATAATATCCACCAATTTGGGTTATTTTTACCAAAGATATCTAGCGGTATAAATTTTGGCCAAAATATATGAAGAAAAATTACTAATTTGCAAACGTTTATAACAGAAACAAAGAAAAATGTATTTTTTTACAGAATTTTCGGTCTGTTTCTTTTGTAGCGCAAAAAAAAAAAAAAGACAGCAGTAATTAACCACTTACCGACCAGCGCACACCGATGTACGTCCTATTTTTGAAGAGGGATATCTCAGTAACGGCAGCAGCTGCTGCCACAACCGAGATATCCATCTCTTCAGGCGCCGGTTGTCTGTACGATAACGGAGGTCTCCGCGGCGGATTCGCCGCGAGATCACCGCTATCGGCGGTGGGAGAGGTGCCACTCCCCTCCCGCCACCCTCCCACACCTTCCGCAACTTACCGGAGCCGTTGGTAGCGGCGGAGGCGATCGGGTCCTTTTCCTAGCTGGGTATGGAGACAAGTGAGGCTAAGATGGCCCCCACTCGTCTCTATACCATAGGAGGGCGGAAGCGATGTCAAAACGTCACTTCCGCCCATACCTCTTAAAGGTATATTTTTTTTAAATGTCATTTTTTTTTTTTTTGCATTTTAGTCCAAATATGAGATCTGAGGACTTTTTGACCCCAGATCTCATATTTAAGAGGACCTGTCATGCTTTTTTCTATTACAAGGGATGTTTACATTTCTTGTAATAGGAATAAAAGTGATCCATTTTTTTTTTAAAACAGTGTAAAAATAAATAAAATCAATTAAAATAAATAAGAAAAAAAAAAGGTTTTAAAAAACACCCCGTCACGACGAGCTTGCGCACAGAAGCGAGCGCATACGTGAGTAGCGCCCGCATATGAAAACAGTAGTCAAACCACACATGTGAGGTATTGCTGCGATCGGTAGAACGAGAGCAACAATTTTAGCCCTAGATCTCCTCTGAAACGCAAAAAATGCAACCTGTAGAATTTTTAAAATGTCGCTTATGGAGATTTATGAGGCTAAAAGTTTGACCCCATTCCACGAGCGGGCGCAATTTTGAAGCGTGACATGTTGGGTATCAATTTACTCGGCATACCATTATATTTCACAATATAAAAATTGGGCTAATTTTACTGTTGTCTAATTTTTTTATTCAAAAAAGTGAATTTTTTCCAAAAAAAGTGCGCTTGTAAGACCGCTGCGCAAATACGGTGTGAAAAAAAGTATTTCAATGACCGCCATTTTATTCTCTAGGGTGTTAGAAAAAAAAACAATATAAAATGTTTTGGGGGTTCTAAGTAATTTTCTAGCAAAAAACAAAACAGTTTTAAACATGTAAACACCAAATCTGAAAAAAAAGGCCTGGTCCTTAAAGTGGGGTACCCCCTAAAAAAAAAAAAATTAAAAGTCAGCAGCTACAAATACTGCAGCTGCTGGCTTTTAATAATCGGACACTTACCTGCCCCAGGGTCCAGCGATGCGGGGGAATGAAGCCCCCAACTCGCTCCCCGCTCCGCCGTGATACGCCGTACAGTTACCTGGGACACATGACAGGTCCCAGGTGAATGTGCGGCGCGAGGGGAAGTGATGTCACCAGCCTGGGCAATGAGGAAGGCAGATTACGAGGGACCCCCTAGCAACCGGTATTTAGAGGTGAGTAAAAAATTTTTTTTTTGCCAATTATTTTTTTTTTTTTTTTTTTAAGAATTTTAAGCACTTTTAATTTTTTGGTGGCAACACCACTTTAAGTGGTTAAATACCACCAAAAGAAAGCTCTATTTGTCTGAACAAAAGGACAAAAATTTCATATAGGTACAGTGTTGCATGACTGAGTAATTGTCATTCAAAATGTAAGAGCACCGAAAGCTGAAAATTGGTCTGGTTAGGAAGTGCCCAGTGGGTAAGTGGTTAAGCAGGGGTTCTCCGAGACCTGAAATTTTTTTCAAGGGTTCCTGCTGGGTAAAAGTTAGAGAAAGTCTGCCATAGAATATCAATAACAATCAATGAAGAAAGTAGACAAACCCCCCACCCCCGGAGTAATAAAAAAAACAAAAAAACTCACAATCTTTGTTTATTAATGGTTCCAATATACAGTAGGCCATCTGAACTCCTCCAACATTGCAATCGTAATAGGCTTATTCATAGTGTTGGAGCGCAGGTAAGGAGATTTCTTTATACTCGCATCAACATTAAACCATTGACCACTCTGAAGCGGGATACTTTCTCCTCTGACTGTGATTGATTGGGGAATGGAGGAGAACCACATGGGATCTGGAACCCGAGGGCTGGGTCTATCGGTAGATGTTCCTATCTACAGGAGAGCACTGGAATTCTTGTGATGTTTGACATGATGCATGGTGTATGTGTATATGATGCCCTGAGATACATTAGTATAACCTGAACCAATGCTCTGCTAAGCATGCAAAAACTTATTACACCATGACCTGGAAATGATTTGGACTTGTTCAAATATAACTAAAGGTAAAACTTTTTGTTTTTAGTTTTGGATAGACTGCAGATGGATTAGAATGCTTGTCAGATTTTATTGCTGTCTGCGCCCCCCGTTAAGGAGATTCACCCTCTCTATTTGGCATATTTAATATTATCTTAAAAGAAAATCCCAAATTTTGGGTTGTCCCCAGAAAAGTAATATAGGGGAAATCTTCCAATGGGGACACTAGTTCTGGTGACCCAGGGTCCCTAAGGGATTACCTTATTATGCAAGGGTTTCCTCTCACTTCCTGCTTGGCTAGGGGACAGGAAGTGAAGGGAAATCTCTGCAATGGGACACAAATGGTGAAAGAAAAATCTGATAGGGGTTGTGATTGTCCCTTGCTCTATCCCAAATGAAGAAAAAAAGTTTTGCCTATAGTTTTACTTTAGGTAGAACCTGAGTCTGTGGTCTGCTAAACTTTAAATTGACAGACCCTAAAGCCTAGTACACACGGGCCAAATGTCAGGAAGAATTCGGCCCATATGTACTGTAGCCAGTCCATTCGGCTGGCCTCTGTCGAAGGGGCATGACCGAGAAAGGCCTGTCAATAAGAGTCTCAGCCAATGGCTTGTTTTGGTGGGGGGGGGGGGGGGGCACAACAACAAGACAGAGAAGATCTCTGTACTAACATTGCATAGTTAGTAAAGTGGCTGAGCTGTCAAGTTCTTTTTCGTTCAGCCTGCTGGGTTGAATGAAAAATAAAAAATAGTAGTG
The DNA here is from genome assembly GCF_037356315.1 of Lithobates pipiens. Classification (NCBI taxonomy): domain Eukaryota; kingdom Metazoa; phylum Chordata; class Amphibia; order Anura; family Ranidae; genus Lithobates; species Lithobates pipiens. The sequence continues at coordinate 40,500,916 of NW_027507784.1, forward strand.
TGTACCAGGCTTTGGTCATACATTGAGGCCAGCATATGTACGTGTACAGAATCAGTCCAAGTTCAATGTAGACCTACTGATTAACTGTATTAAAACATGTAGTTATAATAATGTGGCAAAAGCAGGTGAGCGCAATATAGCACGGTACAGATAGGAATAGAATAGGATAGAAATTGCAACAGTTGAAACAATTAATTAATACAGATAACAGATACATACTCCCAAAATAAGAGGTACATTCCACAGTTGTGGGCAAAGAATGTTCATTACGTAATTTACTTGAACTTTAAGCAAGTCCTCTAACCCAGCCTTTCAACCAGGGTGCCCTCCTTTGTACTCACTCCATTTCCTGAGGACTGGTGCCCAGAACTGGACAGCATACTCCAGGTGCGGCCGGACCAGAGTCCTGTAGAGCGGGGGAATTATCGTTTTATCTCTGGAGTTAATGCCTTTTTGATGCCAATATTCTGTTTGCTTTCTTAGCATCAGCTTGGCATTGCATGCTATTGCTGAGCCCATCATCTACTAGGACCCCCAGGTCCGTTTCCATCCTAGATTCCCCCAGAGGTTGCTACAACTTTATACACCATGTTATTTATTATACAGGACCCTACAGGTCCAAAATATGGTGGAAAGGAATGTATTTCATAATGTTGTGACCATGTTCTCCCTGCTCTTAGTGTCCTGGGGAAGTTGGTTTGACCACGTCATCGGATGGTGGAAAGCCAAAGACAGACATCAGATCCTCTACATCTTCTATGAAGACATGATAGAGGTGAGTCAGATATGTCCAAGTGGGATGTTCATATCTAGCTCTGGTCTCAGACTTTTTTAACATGTTATTTTGGGGCAGGATCCAGAAAGGGAGATCCGTAAGGTCATGACCTTCTTGGAGAAGGATCTTTCTGAAGAAGTTCTACAGAAGATTCTGCAACACACTTCATTTGAGTCAATGAAGAAGAACCCTATGGTGAATTTCAGCATCCTCCCCAAGTCATTGATGGACCAGTCCATTTCACCGTTCATGAGGAAAGGTACCTGACTTATTTCCTGGTGGTCTGCTTAATGCAAGGGCACTTGGGTGTGTCAGAAAAAGTGGTCACCAAAAGATGGAAAGAATCAAAAAAAGATAGGCCATATTTTGTGTTGGAATTGTGTCAAAAACATTGTCTTTGCAAATGCAAAACGATAAAACATAGGTTACAATGGCAAATTTGTGACATGTACCATAAACATTATGACAAAATGACAAATTAGATTCTTGGGAGCACAGAATACATCTTATAGTTTAACTCTAGGTAGATATAAAATACGCACATTTATGCCGCCCAGTAAACTTATTTTTTAAATGCAAGCAGAACAATAGGAGCCAATCGGTCCATGTGCTGCCAGAGAGCATGCAGATAGTAGGAAAAAGCAGAATGACAGAAGATGAGTTTATCACTGTGCTGATTTTCTTTTCACGGTCCAGTCACAGACTGGAAAAGATCCTGGATAACCTGGGCTCAGAGGAAGTGGGATAAATTATACTGGCAATGAGAGTGAGGACATTTAGTACTGCAGGGGAAGTCCCTGGGGTGGCTTTTATTAGGCTGTTTGTTTTATATCTTAGCTTTATCTGGAGTTCTGCTTTACAACCATGAAATACATTTTCTGAACAGAGGCTGAAAGGCCATCCCCCTATGGGAGACGTGTTGTTAGGGGCACAGCTAGAACAGGAGCCTCTGCAATTGCCCAACCATGTCCTGCACTGTGCAGCACAGAGATGTCAAACTGGGTCCAGTCCAAAAATTATACTGGGAAAGCTCAGTCCTGCAGGTTACACTGAGAGAGCTCAATCCTGCAGATTACAGTGGCAGAGCTCAGTCCTGCAGAAGTCATTGGGAAAGCTCAGTTCTACAGAAGTCACTGGGAAAGCTCAGTCCTGCAGGTTATACTGGGGGAGAGCTAAATCCTGCAGATTACACTGGGAGAGCTCAGTCCTGCATGCTACACTGGGAGAGCTAAATCCTGCAGATTACACTGGGAGAGCTCAATCCTGCAGGTTACACTGGGGGAGCTCAGTCCTGCAGGTTACACTGGGAGAGCTCAGTCCTGCAGGTTACACTGGGAGAGCTCAGTCCTGCAGGTTACACTGGGAGAGCTCCGTTCTGCAGATTACACTGGGAGAGCTCCGTCCTGCAGGTTACACTGGGAGAGCTCCGTCCTGCAGGTTACACTGGGAGAGCTCCGTTCTGCAGATTACACTGGGAGAGCTCCGTCCTGCAGGTTACACTGGGAGAGCTCCGTCCTGCAGATTACACTTGGAGAGCTCCGTCCTGCAGGTTACACTGGGAGAGCACAATCCTGCAGGTTACACTGGGAGAGCTCAGTCCTGCAGGTTACACTGGGAGAGCACAATCCTGCAGATTACACTGGGGGAGCTCAGTCTTGCAGATTACACTGGGAGAGCTCCGTCCTGCAGATTACACTGGGAGAGCTCGGTCTTGCAGATTACACTGGGGGAGCTCGGTCCTGCAGATTACACTGGGGGAGCTCAGTCCTGCAGATTACACTGGGGGAGCTCGGTCCTGCAGATTACACTGGGGGAGCTCGGTCCTGCAGATTACACTGGGGGAGCTCAGTCCTGCAGATTACACTGGGGGAGCTCAGTCCTGCAGATTACACTGGGGGAGCTCAGTCCTGCAGATTACACTGGGGGAGCTCAGTCCTGCAGATTACACTGGGGGAGCTCAGTCCTGCAGATTACACTGGGGGAGCTCAGTCCTGCAGATTACACTGGGAGAGCTCAGTCCTGCAGGTTACACTTCAACTAATAAAACGATGATAAATTATATCAAAATTACCTGCTTCTTAAAAAGTATATAAAAGCATGTGATACATTACTCTTCCTCTCACATGACAGGTGATGGGCCCAGCCCTGTCACATGAAGATGGGGACAGAACTCAGCCCTGTGTAAGCTCTGACTTGGGCAACTCTGAGCTTGTACAAGGCTATCTTTCTTTGCTAGTAGGGTGTTGAGAATTCTGCACTGCGCCATGAAGGGAAGCAATCCTAACCTCTGACCAGGAGCAACCACTCAACAAGCATCAATAATTATTTGAACTTCATATAAGCTAAATGAAGATGCTCACCATGGCTTATGGCCCATCATTGCTACTCACCCTATATTATTATATAAGCCCTCTTTTGTTCTTCTCACAGGTAAGGTTGGAGACTGGAAAAACCATTTCCTGGTGTCACAGAACATCTTATTCGATGAAGTATATGAAGAAAGGATGGCATGCAGTGGACTGAGATTCCGTTTTGAACTGTGAAATAAACGTATTAAAATCAAACAACAGATATTTTTATACTCATAGACACACACCTACACCAGAGTTTCTCAACCAGAGTTCCATGGAATCCGAGAGTTCCTCCAGGAGGTTGCTCTGGGTTTTTATGCCTCTCAGATAAGGTCCCATTGACACCATTTGTTTTTAGCTGTCTGTAAGGGAGAAATTCTTCCCAATGGCCACAAGTGTAATGCGAGCGGATTTTCCGTCGGTAAAATCTTGGATGGTTTTTCCGATGGAATTCGGCTCAAGCTTGGCTTGCATACACACGGGTCACACAAAAGTTCTCTGAACTTTCGACCGTCAAGAACGCGTTGACGTACAACACTACGACAAGCTGAGAAAATTAAGTTCAATGCTTCCAAGCATGCGTCAAATTGTTTCCGAGCATGCGTAGGAATTTTGAATGTCGGAATTGCCACAGACAATCGGAATTTCCCATCCAAACTTTTTCCAACCGAAAAATTGAGGACATACTCTCACTTTTTTGCTGGCTGGAATTCCGCCAGCAAAAGTCCGATGGAGCATACACACGGTCGCATTTTCCAAACAAAAGCTCTCATCGAACTTTTGCTGGCGGAATTTCCGATCGTGTGTACGCAGCATAAGGAACATTCTTCCCACTGACCATCACACTAATGTATCATGACTTATTGATATAGTAATTTTTAGCAAGGGCTCCCTGAGAAGTTACTTCAAGGGTTTCTCTGTGTTGAAAAGGTTGAGAAAGGCTGACCTCCACTATGCTGTCACATATGGGGGCTCGTAAGCACCCTTATGATAGCAATAAATTTACATAAAAAAATAAAATAAAATAAAAATATATATATATATATTAGAGCTGCAACTAACGATTAATTTGTCTGTCGACTAATCTATCGATTATTTTTTCGATTAGTCAACGACTATCCGATTATTATTTTTAGTTTTAGTTTTTAATGAATCTAGTGGGGGTTTTTTTTGATAAGCTAATTAATTCTTTGGATAACCCTGAGAGTATTGTATTGCAGAGTATTGTATTGTATTGCAGAGTATTGTATTTCATTGCAGAGTATTGTATTGCATTGCAGAGTATTGTATTGCATTGCAGAGTATTGCATTGCATTGCATTGCAGAATATTGCATTGCATTGCAGAGTATTGTATTGTATTGGCGGGCAGAGTATTGTATTGTATTGGCGGGCAGAGTATTGGCGGGCAGAGTATTGTATTGTATTGGCTGGCAGAGTATTGGTGGGCAGAGTATTGTATTGTATTGGCGGGCAGAGAATTGGCGGGCAGAGTATTGTATTGTATTGGCTGGCAGAGTATTGGCGGGCAGAGTATTGTATTGTATTGGCTGGCAGAGTATTGGCGGGCAGAGTATTGTATTGGCTGGCAGAGTATTGGCAGGCAGAGTATTGTACTGTATTGGCTGGCAGAGTATTGGCGGGCAGAGTATTGTATTGCATTGCAGAGTATTGCATTGCATTGCATTGCAGAGTATTGCATTGCATTGCAGAGTATTGTATTGTATTGGCGGGCAGAGTATTGTATTGTATTGGCGGGCAGAGTATTGGCGGGCAGAGTATTGTATTGTATTGGCGGGCAGAGTATTGGCGGGCAGAGTATTGTATTGTATTGGCTGGCAGAGTATTGGCGGGCAGAGTATTGTATTGGCTGGCAGAGTATTGGTGGGCAGAGTATTGTAATGTATTGGCTGGAAGAGTATTGGCGGGCAGAGTATTGTACTGTATTGGCTGGCAGAGTATTGGCGGGCAGAGTATTGTATTGTATTGTCGGGCAGAGTATTGTATTGTATTGGCGGGCAGAGTATTGTATTTTTTTGCAGAGCAGAGTATTTTTTTGCAGCGCAGAGTATTGTTTTGCAGCTGCAGTGCAGAGTATTGCAGTGCAGAGTATTGCAGTGCAGAGTATTGCAGTGCAGAGTATTGCAGTGCAGAGTATTGCAGTGCAGAGTATTGCAGTGCAGAGTATTGCAGTGCAGAGTATTGCAGTGCAGAGTATTGCAGTGCAGAGTATTGCAGTGCAGAGTATTGCAGTGCAGAGTATTGTTTTGCAGAGTATTGCATTGCAGAGGCTGGCAGAGTATCGGGCTGGCAGAGTATTGACTGGATATGGAGGGATGGCTGCTTCCATCTGACCTCTCCCCTCCACTGCACAGATCAGTACAGAGAGAAATCGGCGTCATGTCATGGTGCCGGTTTGTTTACAAGTGATCGCTCCGTCGGAGCGATCACATTGTAAACGCCTGGGTGTAGAAAGATGGCCGCCGCTTCGGAGCTAGGCCGAAGCCGCGGCCTCTCCTAAGGCCGAGACCGCGGAGCGCTCCGCGGATCGCGGCATGTGCGCTCGGATCACGGATCGGTGACGATCCGTTGCACCCCTAGAGACAGCGGCACGGAGGGGGAGAAGAGAGGGGGACAGCGGGGGAGAAGAGAGGGGGACGGCGGCACGGAGGGCAGCGCTAGATATTAGGCACTGCCACCACTGTGACGCATCGACACCCAGAACGCAGGTCGACGTATTTTCTTAGTCGACGTAGTCGATTACGTCGACGCGTCGTGGCAGCTCTAATATATATATATATATATATATATTTAAAATAAAGTTTAAAAAGTAACACCTCAAAAAAAATTTTAAGCGCCCACGTATGTGCACATACAAACACAAATGTGCAAAGGGTGCACATACCTCTAAAAATTAAGATTGGGCCACTCATATTACTTATTACTGTGCACAGTAGAGTGAGAGCAATAATTCCATCATTCACGGTTGACTTTCAAACTTCAAAATATTTTATTCAGAACTACTGAATAGAAGTGCAAATCAAGTAATCAAGACAGGCACATTTTTTGTAGATGACGTCTTTATGACGAAACGTGTAGGGAGTGGCCATAGTACGTCTCCTCTCTCGTCCAGAGCAGTGAAACTCGGCTGTATTATTATTGCATGCTAAAACTCTGATAAATGTGAGTACAACCTTTAATCTAATAAATCGTGATTTTACAACATACTGCACTATGGATACTCCTCTTTCTTCAATGGAATAACTGGGTGAAGTGACAATAATTGCTGAAGTAAGAAGGTCCCAGGAAAGCACCAAATAGCAACACAGGGGCTTACACTGTGAAGGCTCAACTACCCTTAAGACCCCTTTCACACCACACCGCCCATAGCGTCGGCGGTAAAACGCCGCTATTTTTAGCGGCGTTTTTACCGCCGGATTTGCGGCACATTTTGACCGCTATCGGGGAGCTTTTACCCCCCGCTATTGGCCGAGAAAGGGCTAAAGCCGTCAGCAATACGCAGCAATAGCGGCGTTTCCCCCCAACAACAATGGACCCCATCCCAGCAACAATAGGTCCTTCACACAACAATAGACTCCCCCCAACAACAACGGACCCCATCCCAGCAACAATAGGTCCTTCACACAACAATAGACTCCCCCCAACAACAATGGACCCCATCCCAGCAACAATAGGTCCTTCACCAAACAATAGACTCCCCCCAACAACAATGGACCCCATTCCAGCAACAATAGGTCCTTCACATAACAATAGACTCCCCCCCCAACAACAATGGACCCCATCCCAGCAACTATAGGTCCTCCACACAACAATGGACCCCCACCCAAGTAACAATGGACCCCATCCCAGCAACAATAGACCCTTCACATAACAATAGACTCTCTCCAGCAATAATGGACCCACACCCCAGCAACAATGGACCCCATCCCAGCAACAATGGACCCCATCCCAGCAACAATGGACCCCATCCCAGCAACAATGGACCCCATCCCAGCAACAATGGACCCCATCCCAGCAAAAACAGGTCTCCTCAGCAACAATAGGATCCCACCGTAGCAACAATAGATCGCTAGCACATCAATAAACTTCCCTAGCAACAATTGTTCCCCCCCAGCAACAACAGACCTTACCACAGAAACAATAGATCCCTCACACAACAATAGACACCCCTAGCAGCAATAGACACACACACACCAACGATGGACCACCCAAAACAAAATACTACCCCCAACAACAAAAGATCCACCCCAGCAACATTAGACAGACCCCCCCCCCCTTCCAGCAGTAATAGATCTCCCAGCAGCCAGCATCAATAGACCCATCAGCATACAGCAACAATAGACCGCTCCCTCAATTGTAGATTCCTAACAGCAACATAAGACCCCCTCCCCAGCAACAATATATCCCCCACTAGCAACAATAGACCCTCACACAAAAACTGATCACCAGTGATAATAGATTTCCCCAGCAGCCAGCATCAATAGACCCTCCATCACACCCCTTAGGCCGCGTACACACGCGCGGACTGTTCGTCCAACAGTTTCGGCAAACAGTCCGCTCAAACTTAGCATGGACGGACATGGCCACACACGACGGACGAACAGTTTGCTGAAACCGTGCGCGATGACGTGAACGGCACGTACGACGGGACGAAAAATACGACGTCCTATACACTGCATTATAGCTTTCGGCGTGAAAATCCTTTCTGAGCATGCGCGCAACTTTGTTTGACGAACAAGCCTACACACGAGCGGACTGTTCGCTGAAACAAGGTTTCAGCGGACAGTTTTACGGAATTTCCGAAAAACCTTGTCCGTCAAACTGTCCGCTGAAACTGTCCGCTGAAAGCCCACACACGAGCGGACTGTCCGCCCAAACACTGTTCAGCGGACAAAGTTGGGCGAACAGTCCGCGCGTGTGTACGCGGCCTTACATACATTTAGTGCTGGAGGTGCCGGAACTGCGTTCCCACTGAAAAAAAGCCCTTCTTCTCACTCTCTTTTCTTTCTTTCGTTCTGATAAAGTGATCTGCGTGTTGTAAAGGTTTTTAAAGCGTACCATCTTTTTTCACTATTTCAGGGACAAATGCGCAAATTTTGAGGCTTCACATGTTTCATATCTATTATGCCGTGTACACACGGTCGGACTTTCCGGCAGAAAAAAGTCCGATGGAAACTTTTCATCGGATATTCCGGTCGTGTGTGGGCCTCATCGGACTTTTTTTTTAACGAAAATTCTGACGGACCTAGAAATAGAACATGGTTTAAATCTTTCCGACGGAACCAATTCCTATCGGGAAAACCGTTTGTCTGTCTGCTTTTCCGACGGACCAAAAAACGACACATGGGCAGCTATTGGCTACTGGCTATTGAACTTACTTTTTCTAGTCCCGTCATATGTGTTGTACGTCACTGCGTTCTAGACAGTCAGACTTTGGTGTGATCGTGTGTACGCACGACAGTTTCAGCGGAACTCTGTCCGAACTCCGTTGGAAAAACCTTTGGAGTTTATTTCGATGGGAAAACCGGCTGTGTGTATGCGGCATTAGTTACATGCAACTTCATCTTTTAGATTTTACAAAATTTTTTTTTTAAATGACAAAACGTGGGAATCATATTGTGTAAAATTATTTTCAGTGTATTTTTTTTCTACTGAAAATATAGATTTGGATAAACAGTACTGCAAATATCACACAACATGAAAAATTGCAACCCCTTTAACCCCTTCCCGCCGAGCGTACGCAGATGTGCGTACTCGGCTTCCAGGGGATATACCAGGATGATGCCCGCACCTGCAGGCATCATCCCGGTACCGTTTTTTCCAGCGGGCGATTGGCTATCCAGCCATAACAACCGAAGCGTCTAAAAGGCTGTTATGCCGGAGGAGCGGGAGGGGACGTCCCCCCCTCCCGCCGCTGTTACCGGTGCTCCCGCTCGATCGGGAGCGTCGATTCGCAATCCAACGCCTCCGGCTGCTGGGGTGGAACTGGAACAAAGCCATAATCGGCTTCGTTCCAGTCTCCTCATAGTTAACACGGAAGCGACGTCATGACGTCACTTCCCGTTTACTCGGCTGCCAATGGCGGCGGTTTTAAAAAAAATATACGGTATTCAGAATCGCCGTTTTCGGCGATCTGAATACATTGAAGTGTAAAGCAGGGGTGAGGGGTCTTTTAGACCCCCGATCCCTCCATAAAGAGTACCTGTCACCACCTATTACTGTCACAAGGGATGTTTACATTCCTTGTGACAGCAATAAAAGTGATCAAATTTTATTTATTTTTTTAAAACAATATAGTCATTTTAATATAAATAAAAAAAATAAAAAAATAAAAATAAAAAAATAAAAAATTTGAAAGCGCCCGCCGTCCCCGCGAGCTCGCGAAGCAAAGAAAACGCATACGGAAGTTTCTCCCGCATATGTAAACGGTGTTCAAATCCCACATGTGAGGTATCGCCGCGATCGTCAGAGCGAGAGCAATTATTCTAGCACTAGACCTCCTCTGTAACGCTAACCTGGTAACTGTAAAAATAATTTAAAGCGTCGCCTATTGAGATTTTTAGGTACCGTACTTTGTCGTCAATCCACGAGTGCGTGCAATTATAAAGTGTGACATGTTTGGTATCTATTTACTCGTCGTAACATTATCTTTCACATTATGCAAAAAAATTAGGCTAATTTTACTGTTTTTTTTTTTTTTTAATTCACGAAAGTGTCCCTCTAGCAAAAAATATGGATTTTAACTTGTAAACACCAAATGCCAAAAATAGGCTTAGTCATGAAAAGGGATAATTTTATTCTCCAGGGTCTCTACTTTCAGAATATCTATATATTTTGTATTTTTATATACTGCATTTTAACATGAGTGCAAAAAATGAAAGAAAAAAAAAAAAAAAGACTCCAGCCAATTGTCAAAGAGTCCTAGAAGGTCTGTGAACCCTGTTAAATTGTAACTAAAACCAAAACATGTCTTCTAGTTTTGGATAGAATGGGAAGGGTTTGGTGTTCCTGCCAGGTTTTTATTGCTGAGGCCTCACTAGAATTTTTACTTTATGCTTGTTGTCCTAGAGAGAACATTATCACCTGGACAGATAGAGAGGGAGAATCTTAGATACTTAGCTAAATAATAATAATAATTATCATAATCTCTCTTTCTCTCTCTCTCTAATTGTTATGTGTCCCTCCTGGTTAAAAAAAATGTCAAAATCCCACAGGGGTTCTAACCCTTTTTTACTCTATCCAAAACTAAAAAAAAAAATTGACTGGAGATACACTTAGGAACATTCACATAGGAAATCAACTGTTCATGACCATCATTCACTTTTTCGTGACCAATGTCCAAAGGTCATTGAAGCTAAAGCTGGCCATACACTGGTAGAATATACATATTTTATATTTATATATATATATATATTTATAATTTATATATTTATATTTTTTTAGCAGAGTCAAGACTTTCAATTCCCACTGCAGTGAAAAAGGGAGCTGGATGGAAATTGTTTTTTGAACAAAACCATTTTTAGCAATTAATGTGAGTTTAACTGGGTAAAGTCCATTTGTTCCAAAATTGAATGTCAAAAGAAAAGTATGGGTTTTTTTTTTTTTTTTTTTTTAGTCATACTTATCTAGGTGGATGCAGCATCTGTCCCACGAGGGCTCTAACACTGACACTGTAAACCGAGCGATCTAACATGGCCATTCGCTTGGTTCTCACAGCTCCCTGAGCAGAGAGCTGGTGACTCTCAGTCATCGGCTCTCTGCTCTGCCCCCCCCCCCCCGCACTGACTGGAGTGCTGGCCTGTGGAGGGGAAGGGAGGCTGAGCTGGGTGCCGGTCCAGGCATGTGGGCGGATCCCGACTTCATTGTTGCGATTTTTCCAGAGCTTCTGCCCGCTGTCAGCTGAGAATGGGTCACGGGAGTGTAGAACGAACTGTCCTCCTGTAATCCACAGGAGAAGTACAGCCAAACCAGCTAAAAAGCAAAAAGTACCTTTGAATGGCATTCGTCAAGTCATTGGACGTACTGAGAATTTTCTTTTTTCTTTTTTATTGATAGTATGTTCAATTTGAAAATCTACAAGCGTATGGCCAGCTTTAAATGTCCAGACCAAATTTAGTCTGCCCAGCCGAAAACAATGAAGGTTGCAGTGGGGCGCAGTGCACCTTTTAAACCCTTTAATTTTTTTTTCTTTAGTTTTAAAATAAAGAGTATTTTAAGCAAATTTTTATTTTAACATTTTTTTTCAAGTTTTGGGTGTTTATTGCTATCCAGGTCTCTCTCCGAGAGAGAGTTAGCCCTTGTACACACGGTCGGAGAATCCGTCGGAATGTGTCCTATCGGACCGTGTCGTCGGATAATCCGACTGTGTGTGGTATGCATCGGACTGATTCCATCGGAATATCCGTCGGACCCAATTTTCCAACACGTTGGAAATATTTCCCAACCAACTGGTTCAATCGGACATACTCTGATCATGTGTAGAGAATTTTGATCGGACCAAGTGCCACGCATGCTCAGAACAAATTCCTACATCAAAGCTATTGGCTACTAGCCTGAACGCAGTCCCATCGTAACGAAATTACGTCATCACTTTCTGAATGATCGGATTTTTCGACAACTTAGTACGACCGTGTGTATACAACAGTTTCGGACAAGATCCGACGGACAAAATCCGACGGATTTGGTTGTCGAAATCTCCGACCGTGTGTACAGGGGCTTACACTGGCCTTACACCTGCAGAAATTTGTTCGGACAAGAAAGTATAACAATTGTTTATCTAACCACTCAATGGTGCTTTCATGTGCTAATTTCGAATGACTTTTCATGTGAGTACCATGTCAAAGGTTCTAATTCTGGATTAGGTTTGTCACGGCAAGTTTATAAAACCAGGTCTGATTTTTCCCACCTAGGAGCAAATTCAACTATTAGAAATTTGTTCAGTCCAATTGGATTCAACAAAAAAAAATTTCCTTCAATTTTTTTTTTGCTCGTTTCAGCCAAAACCAATTGTTGAATTTTTTTTTTTTACCGTTTGATAATTAAACAATTAATATTAAAATTATATAATTAAAGCGGACCTCCACCCTGAAGTAGAAGTTCCGCTCATCTGATCCCTCCCCCCCTCCGGTGCCACAATCGGCACCTTTCGGGGGGGGGGGGGGGGTGCAGATACCTGGATAATCCAGGTATCTGCACCCGCTTCCGGGACAAGACCGCCGCAGATGCCCCGCCCTCCCCCCGTTGTGTTCTGGGAAACACACATATCCCAGGACACAGCGGGGTCCAGTGGAGAACCGGGCAGTGAAGCCGCAATGCTTCACTTCCCAATTCCCTGACAGAGGATGTCGGCGGGGGCAGCAGAGAGACAAACGATCGCTCGTCATCTGCCGCCGACATCGCTGGACCCTGGGACAGGCAAGTGTCCATTTATTAAAAGTCAGCAGCTGCAATATTTGTAGCTGCTGGCTTTTAATATTTTTTTTAAAAGGTGCAGCTCCTCTTTAAAGTAAAACTCTACAGGTGTAAGGACTGTTTTATCCTTAGTCCCTATCCTACTTACAAGGGTTTCACCAAGAAGGAAGCAAGGGGAAATCTGCAACAGGAACATAGACAGTAATACAAGTCCAAATGGTGGTGGAGTTCAGAGTGTTTTTTAATTAATAGAATAAAAAATCCAGTGCATTTTGAGATTTACACATTTACAAAAAAAATTAAATACACAGCGATACAAAGAAAAAATGGAAAATTGTATACTTACCTTTCCGTAATTTTCCTTTCCTGATGCATCTTTATGGTAGCATACAGAGTATGTGGGTTGTGGCTCTGCATCCACAACTTGATAGGACTGGTTAACTATAAATCAAAGACAGCATTCTCTGTAACTCTCACCATTTGGGTGGGTATCTGTATGCTGCCATGAAGATGCACCAGGAAAGGAAAATTACGGAAAGGTGAGAATACAATTTTCCATTTTCCTGGTGCATCATGGCAGGATACAATGGGAACTAACTCGCCATACAGGAGGGTGCAAGAAAAAATGTATAATCATCAGTAGCGTAAGTATGCACCATGGATTTTCCAAATTTTACTGTCGTGAGCCGGGTTCACCTATTAAAGTGTAATGAAGGTATCTCAGGAGACACTCAGCTCTGAGCTGTCCACAGAGCTGGCACTGCCCTAGTTGAATGTGCTCTCAAGACCTCCAACACAGGAAGGCCTTGTTAAGAGTAGGATCTTTTAATTGTCTTAACAATCTAGGAGGTGTTTGTACCTGTTGATGCTGACTGACCCTGTCTTAAAGTGGAAGTAAACCCTTCTATCGTTTTCAGTCAAGGAAGCCGCCATCTTGGCCTCTAATGATTCTTCAACTGCCATAATGCTGCACATGTGATCAGTTATGAAACCAGCCATTGGATGGTTTGAAAGTTTGGTTGAGAGCACAACCAATGTGAAAGTTAACATTTCCCGCATGCCGGAAATGTAAGTGTTTTTTGAAAATGGGTTTACTCCCGCTTTAAGCCACGCTGGAACCAAGTACAGATTTCAGCTTTCCTGAATGAAAAGTTAGCTGCCAAGCAGGTCCCCAGAGTTAGATGAACATCCAGGGGATGTGGTTCTCTCACTCAACAAAGACGGTAAATTGACTTCCTGATTAAATTAGAAGGAGAAAGACACCCCATGGACAAAAGCAGTCTGGAGTTTTAGGATTATTCTGCCTAGATAGAACGTTAAGTGAGGCTCCTTGAGTACAAAGCCTGCAGTTCTGGCACCCCTTTTTCACAGAGGTTGTAGCAACCAGAAATAAGGTCTTCAGGGTTAGATTGCAGAGTGTAGCCAAATCTGTAGGATAGAAATTAGGCCTTGATAGAAATGAGCACCAGAAACAAGTTCCACATAGGGAACAATGGTTTCCTGGGAGGTCATTAACTTCATGCAAGCCTTTTAAGAATTGCATCACTAAATGGTTAAGGACCCCCTAAACCCTTGTAAGTGCAGACAAGGCTGAACTTAGAACTTTAAACATATTTGAACCTAGGCCCCTGTTCAGCCCCAGTTGTAAGAACTGTAGAACCTTGGCTGGTTTAGGTGATAAAGGATTTTAGGCTTTTGCTGTGTGAGATCTGCATAATTTTCCCATATACTTTGGTAAGTCTTATGCCGGCCATACATGGTTCGAATTTCGAAATAATTTTCTTTCGAAAATCGTATCTAAGAATTTTCGTATGAATTTCGCACCATTAGTGGGCTGCAGCAACAGCCGATTTTCGTGCGGAAATAAAAATTGAGGAATCGGACATGTTGGAAATTTTTAGAAAAACGAACGATTTTCTAATCAATGATGGGAGAATCGTGCGAGAAACGTAATAAGAAAAGAAAATGTATGGAGATAAAAGAAAATGTATGGAGATAAAAGAAAATTTACGGAGAGAAAAGAAGATTCCCAGCCAAGAAAATTCTTTTCTGTAGCAACATGAGGTGAAATTAAAGGCTTCGTCGGCCGAATTTCGAAAATCAATGGTGGCATCATCGGATCACAAAAAAAACTAATTTTCTGATTTTGAAAAGAAAATTCGTTCGAAATTCGACCGTGTATGTCCTGCATAATTCATGAAGACCTCTCTGGCTTGACACAGGGTAGCCACTACCTGCCCAGAGCACCCTTGACTTTGTTGCCTCCACCTCTCAATTTGTATGCCATCAAAAGTAGTCTCTTGGAGCTGGATGGCAAATCTGTCCACAAGAGAGCAAATCCGTCATCACTGGAAGAGGAAGTGGTGACTGAATGCTTAAGTGTAGGAGAGAAGGACAATAGAGCCTCCTAAGCCAAAATGGTATATTTGCAATTATTTATACAGGAAGTTCGACTGACAGCCTAAGAATTCTATCCTTCCACTTCTGTCTAGGTGGAGTAAAAATCTTGCTCCTCTTCTGAAAGGAGTGAATGACAGAAGGGCTTTGAACACTACTCTCAGTTCAGGAGCATTCAATACTATGCTTCATAAACTGAAAATCCCATGACCATGAGCAGCCTGCTCTTTGAAGTGCGTTCCCAACCTTTCTAGCTGGGGTCTAATGTGATAATGTTCCATTCGAAAAAAATTGGTCAGTTACGAAGAACCAAGGATACATTGACACTTCTGCTGGAAGAGACTTCACTCCCAAAGCGCCTTTGACTTTATCAGAGGATGGATATTCCCTTGTGGAAGTTCTAGTGAATTTTTCCCGTCACTATTGCAGACAGTAAGACCTTTGTGAATGCCCTGGGAGAGATGTGCAGGCTGAAGGGGAGGCACTGAAACTGGTGGATGAATTGGAACAAGTAGGTGTCTGATAAACCTACAGAGCATCCAGTCTCCCAGATGTATCAATAATATAATTGATTGGAGGTTTTCTATCTTACACGACTCCAAATTCCTGGCTGTTGAGTTTTTTTTTTTTTTTTATGCATCTCTTGCTGGCATCATTGCCCTTGAAAAACATCAATTGACATCTACTGACACATCCGCCACACAGTCTACCTCCAAATTTCAGCTCTTACAAAGCTGTTACCACCTTGTCTCTTTACTTCGTCCAGAAGGGCTTCTTTAAAGGGTTACTCCACTTTTCTTTTCAATCTGTAATTAATCTGTAAGGGCTGTAATTTTCTGTAAAATGCAATATGATTGAATGTGTACAGAACACCCCCCTGAAACATAATTTCCTGCTTGTGTGACTGGCTCACTGATTTTCCCAGAAATCTGCACCAACATACAAGTCAGATTTTTGGCATCCACTGCAACAAAAATTTCATTTTTGGTAAGATACTCCCGTAAGGAAATCACATCTAAGGGAATAAATGAATAAAATTGCGCTACGGACTGGTTCTGTGAATATTACAAAGAAAAAGGAGAAAATTCCTGAGGGGATTCTTAGAGGGTTAAAGCTGCCTATGCCTAGATCGGAGGAGGTAAAAGATAGAAAATTAAAATTAAGCTTTGGCTCTAGAGCCCTGTGTTTGTGCAACTTAGTGCGTACAAATGAGTGCTTTAAAAGTAACTGTGTTAGCAAAATATTACTTGTATATACAGTGTTGGTGCTGCCTTACCATATGCAGACCCTGCCACTTTCCTCAGAGTCCTGCAGGTGCAGCAGCTGGTTGATAATTAAGAAATCACTCCCATTAGACTCACTCAGCACATGGGCTGGTTATTGCTGGTCTGCCGGCACCTGCAGATGCTACAATATGTAGGAGCACTTCAGATCTAGATCCAATTTTCAGACTAGAGCCCCCTTTATGTGACAGCAAGGTGACATGTCTTGCCAGCTACATGAATGATGTATCCACCATCAGAGAAGACTGCAGCAGGTTGACCTTTGACCTTTTTGGCACATGTTCTCAATTTGGTGGCACAGTGTTTCTTAAACAGGTACCCAGGGTTGGAAGATCTGCTAAAGTAGGCCAGAAAAGTCTGTAGATATTTCAGGTGATCATACACAGCCAGTGCTCTGTTGGCTGAAATTCAGCGGGAATTCCACCTACACATAAACCGCCTGACTTGTGACATCTCTACCAGGGAGAACTCAACTTTGGCAATGCTGCAGCGGCTGCACATGCAGCAGAGGACCATCAACGAGTATTTGTGTGAGTATGGTACAACGACAGGCCAATGCCTGCTGATAAAGGATGCATATCCTGTACTGTCACCATTTGAAGAGGTGACAAGGATGGTGAGCCATGACAATGCATTCATCAGTGACACGATGCCTGTTTTTGTTCCTGCTTGAGCAGACTTTGCATGGCATTATGGACAGGGCACTCGCCGCAGAGAAGCAGGAGGAAGAAAAGGACTTCCTTTCACCTCAAGGCCTGCTTTATGCAGACATCATTCTTGCGACGCCACAGAACACCAAGAGGAGGAGGAGGAGGATTCTTGCAGTTTTGGAGGCACTGAAGCAGAGGAAGACATACATCAAACCTTAAAGGGCTTGTAAAGTAAATTTTTTTTTTTTAAATAACAAACATGTTATACTTACCTCCACTGTGCAGATCGTTTTTCACAGAGTGGCCCCGAACCTGCTCTTCTGGGGTCCCTCGGCGGCTGTCTTTGCTTCCTCCCGCAGGTGCTTCTCACGTTCATGCGAGCTCGCTGTATCACACGGCCCCACCCCCCGGCGCTCCGCATCAGTGGATGTGATTGACAGCAGCGCGAGCCAATGGCTGCGCTGCTTTCCATCCATCCACTCCAGCCAATCAGCGGCCAGGCTGAGTGGTGAAGAGGAAGTCGAGGACGAGCGCGGGACTTTCGAGGGGTGAGGTAAGTAAAACGGGGGGACTGGGGGCGCCGGCACTGTCAGATCTTTTTTCACCTTAATGCATAGAATGCATTAAGGTGAAAAAACATTTACCTTTACAACCCCTTTAACAGTCTTCTATCCCCAGAAGCCTTGGGAGTAGTATGTGGCTGGGAGGATGCAGTTCCAGATACTGTTATCCTCAGTGACCCCGAAGACTCTTGCTTCTCATGCCTCCGCAAACTTGCGGTGCATGGGCTCCCTCATTCTTTAAAGCCTGCAAAGAATCATTATTGGTTGGCAACCCTTCTTGACCACTGTTACAAGGGGAAAGTCTCAGAACTTATCCATCCTCACAGAGGGAGCATAGGATGAAATATCTTGAGGACACCTTAAAGAGGAGTTTATGTAATGCCTTTCCAGACTATGCTAAGTTACAGTCTCATGGAAAGGCTAGTTTTGAGGATTCTGTTGATTAAGAAAGAAGCGGTGGAGAAGGGGGCTGCCTCAGTGATGCATTTCAAAATGTTTTTAGTTCTCGGCACCCAGGGCTTTCAGCTTCCACATCTCATTGCCAGTGGCTGCATCATATGATGGGAGATTATCTAGAGGCCAAACAAGACATGAGGAGCTTTCCAGTTGACGATCCACTGGGTTACTGGGTCATGAGAAACAGATCACTGGCCAGAACGTGCCCAGTATGCAATTGAGCTGCTGGGCTGCCCTGCATCCAGCGTGCTTTCTGAATGGGCATTCATTGCTACAGGAGGTTTTATGACAGATTAAAGAGCACGGCTGTCCACAGACTCCGTTGACTGGCTGACATTTATCAAAATGAATCATTCCTGGATTAGGAGTAGCTATCAAGCCGATGTCGCAGACTGATAGAAAATATATATACTTCGCGCCAAACTAAATTTGTGTGATAAATGTGAACTACTAAAAATAAATAATAAAAAAAGAAAGCTGCTCCTCTGACTAAGGAAGGTGTGCTATTTTAGGTGCTAGTGAAATTGGGTGTAGGAGGCGCTCAATTTATCAAAATACAATTCCAAGCCCAAACATTCACTCCTTTTGGAATGAATGTTGAATTATGGGACATAAACTCTTTTATTAATAATAGTTGAGCTTTTTATTTATTTTTATTTTCTATTCTTTACTTCTATTAATGTTTAGATCATTGTGCGATATACATTTATTATCGCCCTTGTACCAGTTTTTTGATTCTGGTGTTATATATTTAATATTGTCTCTATATTAGGTTTTTATTTTTATTTGTGGGTGTAATGCTGTATTTTCGCCACAAGATGTCTCCGTCTCTCGGGTCCGTTCTGTGTCCCCGTTTTTTTCCGTTTAAAGAGGAAGTAAACCCTGATGGGTTTACTTCCTCTTTCATTCCCTGCAAAGGCAAAACATAATGGACTACTATGCATCGCATAGTAGCCCATTATGTGTCACTTACCTGACACAGGAGCCAGCGAAGTCGCCGCTGTCCCCTGTAGATTGGACCTACAGGTAAGCCTTAATCTAGGCTTACCTGTAGGTCAAAGTGGTTTGTAAGGGTTTACAACCACTTTAAACCTTCTGCTCAAAAACAGATTTTTAGCGATATGTTTTATTTTTCTATTTTGTTCGTTTTAACAGTAGTAATTCATCTTTAAAGACCGTTGTATTGCTCTGTCCCTTGTTTTCGGAATGTGATCAATTTCAGGCCTGTGGAACGCATTCTATTTCCGGCATCCTTGCCTGGGTCCGTCCCCTATAAATAATACTCCCACATGTTCAATACCACGCCCCTGTTGATACATCCTTATGTCGAAACGTCGGGTGGAGCTAAAGGATGTGTGTGACATGGGATGCTGACTGGAGACACGACGGCCATATTTTTGGTTTGAAACGATGATTGTTTCCATATGCTTGGCAGTTCATTCATCAATGTGAGTGGACCACCTCTTTTAATTAATAAAACATCTTATTTTTTTGGATGTCTGCCCAATGAGCCCTGTTTTCTCTTGTACCTTCATGTGGATGCTGGAGTGATCCAGTGAAGTTTATAATTAGAAGCAGGCTTTGGAGTCATTTTATCGGTGTGGAGAGGAATAGGCTAGACCAGTGATGGCGAACCTCGGCACCCCAGATGTTTTGGAACTACATTTCCCATGATGCTCCACTACACTGCAGAGTGCATGAGCATCATGGGAAATGTAGTTCCAAAACATCTGGAGTGCCAAGGTTCGCCATCACTGGGCTAGACTATCAGTGGAGTGGATCGATCGATGCAGAGGAACTGCTGGGGCCATTAATCCAATTTATATTGTGTGTACCCTACACACCGACGGTAAGGGTCAGTTGGTTTGATGCTGGTGGGGGCTTTCCTGTTTGCTCTATCTGGTTCTGGGTGACGATCTCCAGTTTGATCGTCTTTCCAGTTTTTTTTTTTATCATAGATGGACTTTATTGTTTAATTTATTTTTATTTTTTTGCGCTACACCTTCTATTTTAGAAAAATATATATACTTTGCACCAAACTAAATCTGTGTGATAAATGTGAACTACTAAATATAAATAATAAATAAGGTGGTCCCCTGACTAAGGCAGGTGTGCTACTTTAGGTGCTAGTGAAATTGGGTGTAGGGGGCGCTCAATTTATCAAGATACAATTCAACTGTGCAAAATTGGGTGGTCAAATACCTAAGAAGCCACACTTAGTGATAAAGTGCAAAGTGCCACACATAAATTACATATAGAGTGATTTGAGTCAAACATAAGATGGAACAACGTAAAAATTGCAAAGATTTGTTCATGGATCCAAGTCCCAACAATTATATCTCTTCTGTGTTGAAAATTCTTCTAAACAATGACAATAGTAGATGATCCTTCACCAGCTGAGAGAAATACACCCAAAGTGCTCCATAAGCGGGTTCTGCTTACCAGATGGTGGTGACCCCTTTAGTTAAAAAGCAGGTCAAAAGCGCTTTATCAAGATAATGCTTGCTGCAATGGTGGAGACTGTAGATGCAAACAACCCCTCCTCCACAAAGATCATAGATGGGATATTTGAAAAAATGTATAAAGGAACCAATAGTGTAATCCTGTTTTTTTTTTTTTTAAAGATGATAAAATTCAATGCCAAATGGCTGCTTACATTGGTGGTCCCTTAGCCCGTCCCTTAGCGTGTCGGGTAATCGAATGGTGCCTCGTGGCTCACCCTCGTAGCTGCCGTGCATTCCACCGTCCAGCATGGAACAACCAAAGGGATCGGAAGTAACGTGACCAAGACTCGCCCCGACGTACGTTTCGTAGTATTTACGTCATCAGGAAGCGTTATTGGTCACTAAAGAGCATGTGTTTATATAGTGTGAAACCGTACCACACTTGGGAGAGGAAAATGAAAAAGTTAACAGCCACAGTGCCGGTTTACATAGGTCATCAGAGAACAAGCTGGAGCAGAGCTAGGCAACTAAATCTAGTACCATATAAAAACGATAATTACCGTATATACTCGAGAATAAACCGAGTTTTTCAGTAATTTTTTTTTAAACGCCCCCCTCGGCTTATACTCGAATCTCTCTGCCTCACTGTGCCCATCTGCAGCCTGATGCACCTGATCTCCCGGCGCTGCCACATGCAATCTAGTCGGCGGGTGTCCAGTGAAACAAGCCCCGCCTTCTCCTCATCCTCGTTCGTGATAGACGGGAACACAGACTCACTGCTGGGAAATGGAATTAGTGTTCCATCACGGACGAGGAGGAGGAGGAGACGGGGTTTTGTTACACTGGATGGCCTCCGACTAGACTGCATGTCAAAGCGCCGGTGTTCTGGAGATCAGGTACATGAGGCTGCAGATGGACACAGTGAGGCAGGGAGATGGCACAGTGAGGCTGCAAATGGGCACAGTGGGGCTGCAGATGGGCATTGTTGACCCTCTTTTCCACTTACAGTAGCTGCTGCATTTCTCACCCTAGGCTTCTACTCGAGTCAATAAGTTTTCCCAGTTTTTTGTGGTAAAATTAGGTGCCGCGGCTTATATTCGGGTCGGCTTACACTCGAGTATATACAGTAATATAATAAAAATAACAATTAAAATGTGGGCAGCATTGGGGTGAATCAATTCCCATTCCAACACTATGGGGGTTATTTACGAAAGGCAAATCCACTTTTCACTACAAGTGCACTTGGAAGTGTAGTCGCTGTAAATCTAAGGGGTAGATCTGAAATGAGTGGAACCCCTGCTGATTTTATCATCCAGTCACGTGCAAGCAAAAATGCTGTTTTTTATTTTCCTTGCATGTCCCCCTCGGATCTACAGAGACTGCACTTCCAAGTGCACTTTCAGTGCAATTTCAAATACACTTTGCACTTGTAGTTTGCACTTGTACAAAGTGGATTTGCCTTTAGTAAATAACCCCCCTATGTTTGATCATATGGTTTATTAATACAATGGGTACAATTAAAATGTGCAATTAAATACATTTTATTTAGAGGGAAGATAGATTAAATAAATATTTAATGAAAAGAATATTTAATAAAAAAGGGGAAGTAATTGAGACATTAAATACCTGATCTCCCGGTGCTGCGACATGCAGTCTAGTTGGCGGCTGTCCAGTGTAACCAAGTCCCGCTTTCTCCTCGTCCTTGTCCATGTTAGGCGGAACACTGACTGGGAAACTGAATCAGTGTTCCATCACAGATGAGGACACTGGATGGCCACCGACTACACTGCATGTCACAGCGCCGGTTTTCTGGAAATCAGGTACATGAGGCTGCAGATGGACACGGTGAGGCAGGGAGATGGCACAGTGAGGCATGCAAATGGGCACAGTGAGGCATGCAGATAGAACAGTGAAGCTGCAAATGGGCACAGTGAGGCTGCAGATGGGCATTGTTGACCCTCTTTTCCACTTACAGTAGCTGCTGCATTTCTCACCCTAGGCTTATACTTGAGCCAATAAGTTTTCCAAGTTTTTGGTGGTAAAATTAGGTGCCTTGGCTTATATCCGGGTCAGCTTACACTCGGGTATATATGGCAATATAATAAAAATGACAATTAAGATTTGGGCAGCATTGGCGTGAAGCAATGCACATTCCGTATTTGATCATATGGTTTATTAATACATCTGGTATAAATGTGTAATTAAATCAATTTTATTTAGAGGAAAGATAGATGAAATAAATATTTAATGAAAAGAATATTTAATAAAAAAGGAGGGAGTAATTGAGACATTAAATACCAAAATGGATATGTTAGTAACTCTTGATGGTAATTAGTGTTCAAAAACATATATCAATCATTGGCCAGAAAGCAATTCAGGTCCAATTCAATAAGTGGCTGCATACTTCTCAATCTATACAGCCACTGGGTTTTATTTTGAGAGACTGCTCTAGTTAAATGTGTACCCCTCCAATGTTTGGAGATTTTGTCAATCCCATAGAATGTTAATAATTGGGGATCATTGTTATGATACCACCGAAAGTGTTTGAAAACACTGTGGTTTAGAAAACCCTTTTTGATGTTGGCAAGGTATTCATCATTTCTGACCCGACGTGTGGTCTGAACCACATTTACGTGTGGTTCTACCCACATATTGGAGTGGGAAAGGACACTCCAACACATAGGTCACGTGGTCAGAATTGCATGTAATTAGTGGTTTGATGGTAAATGCTTGTTGTGTCATTGTAGAGTGAAAATAGCTGATTTTTGTGCCTGTTCTCTTGGTGGTCCGGCATGCCTTGCACCTCGTGCAATGATGGAAGCCTGAACCATCAAGTAAAGTTGAGTTTTTTTTTTGGAGGGTCTCCTGAGAGCAATTAAGTTCCTCAACCCTGGAGGTCTCCGAAATGAGGTCTTTGGGGTAAGGTTTGTTGGAGATCTTTATCTTTTAGGAGAATGGGCCAATATTTTTTAAATATTTTTTCAACTTGTTTGTATTGTCTGTGAAACCCTGATATAAAAGCTACATCTCCTCTAAAGGAGTTGTTTTCTTATGCCGCTTACACATGACTGGGCTTTTCAACAGCAAAGGTCCGACGGAACGAATCCGTCCAACAATTCGATCATGTGTGGGCTCCATCGAACCTTTTCTGTCAAAAAAAGTCAGACGGACTTTAGATTTAGAACATGTTTCAAATTTTTCCGACGGACTCGAGTCTGGTCGAAAAATCCGTTCGTCTGTATGCTAGTCCGACAGACGAAAACCGACGCTAGGGCAGCTATTGGCTACTGGCTATAAACTTCCTTATTCTAGTCCGGTCGTACGTCATCACGGTCGAATCTGTCGGACTTTGGTGTGATTGTGTGTGGCCAAGTCAATTCCTTCGGGAAGTCCGTCGGAAGTCCGCCGAAAAAGTCTGTCGGGAAGACCGTCGGACCTAGTCTGCTGGAAAGTCCGGTCGTGTGTACACGCCATTAGTGGTCAGAAGTGATTTCCTGTCCATAGTCAAAACTTTATCTTTATTCAGCATACTCAATGGGTATCCTTTTTCATGGAATCTATTTGTGAGTACTTCTTCTTGAATATAAAAGTAAATTAGGGTATCACAATAACGCCTAATTCGCATATATATTGTCCCTTTGGGATTTCTCCCAACCATTGGGGGTGGTGGCAACTTTAAATTGGCACAAATCCATTCCGGTCGGTCTCCTTAAAGAATGTTTTTGTTTAGGCTAAGGCACCATCAATTTAAGCAGCCATTTGGCATTGTATTTTATCACTTTTTTCAAATACCTATAAGGCGACCCAGCATATAAGACGACCCCCTAATCTTATAGGACAAAAACGCTTTTAAAACTGTACTTACCATATAAGACGACCCGGCTTTTGAGGCTTCATATTTCTTCCTTCTTCCTGCATTTGCTGGAGCCAATCACGGCGAGCGATGTATTCTATTAATGAATACAAAGCCTGCTTGGATTGGCAGAGGCTGTAACATCATCAGCCCGCGCCTCTCTGACTCTCCAAGCCAATCGTAGCCTGCTCGGATTGGCAGAGGTCGTTACTCCAATCCGAGCAGGCTTTGTATTCATTTGAATACATCGCTCACCAGGATTGACTCAGCGGTATATACCGTATGTAGCCGAAGCTACATACAGTATTACTGAACACCAAGCAGCCATCCGAGGGGCTGACCCGGCGTATAAGATGACCCCTGCTTTTTGGCCAATTTTTTTACATGTAAAAGGTCGTCTTATACGCTGGAAAATACGGTAAACAGGATTACAATATTGGTTCTTTAATACATTTTTCACATATACCATCTATGATCTTTGCGAAGGAGGGATTATTTGCATCTACAGTCTCCACCATTGCAGCAAGCATTATCTTGCTAAAGCGATTTTGACCTGCTTTTTGAACTAAAGGGGTCACCACCATCTGGTAAGCAGAAGGATTATCTACTATTGTTATTGTTAGAAGAATTTTCAACACAGAAGAGATATAATTGTTGGAACTTTGATTGATCATCAAATCTTTGCAATTTTTACATTGTTCCACTCAAATCACTCTAAATGTAATTGATGTCGCAGATTAAATGTTTTTGGGATGTGGAATCTCTGAAAAATTATCTACGCTTTCTAGCTTTGTGGGTGTTGATTTTATCTGTAAGAAATTGTTTGGCATAGGTTTCATGGGCACAATTAACACCCAAGGGTGAATTTTTCTGCACCTGTTTGACAGGTGCATATAATTAAAACATTTTACAGCAAGGCCAATTCTTGTTTTCATCAAGAGTACCTCCACAGGGTTACGGTGTGAAGGCACCAGGAACACACAAAGCCCAATTTTTCCACCACTGTTTGACCAGGGCATATCATTAACATTTTTGACAGCAAGGCCAATTCTTGCTTTCATCAAGTGTACCTCTATTGGGTTACGGCGTGAAGGCACCTCCGACACCCAAAGCCCAATTCTTTACTTCTATCGAAAGTCTGTGAAACAGAAACCAGATTTTATCCCCAAAAAATCTCAAATTTTGTTCCAAGTGCACTAAGTTGTGGCCACATCATACAGACTGGCTCCACAAGCCATTGTTTATAAAATAAAGGAAGCTTGCACGGAAAATGTAATTTTGTTGCCTTTATAAATGTTATTTTTGCTGCAGCAGGTTCTATACACAGTACAAATGTGCCACATTACAGGCAGACTAAGGGGACCCCCCCCCCCCCCCCCGACGCTATATTTAAAGGTATTTTTCATTTTTGTTGTTTGACTTTAAGCATCAGTAAATCACTGCTCATTTAAAATTGATGTTTTTTTTACAAACTTTTCTTTCCTTGATACATGTACCCCAGGGCAGTACTCAGACCCCCATACCCTTTATATGCCCAATAACTTGCATCTAAGCCCTCAAAATGGGCACTTTTGATTTTTCCAGTTTGGGTCCTATAGCCTTCAATGAGGTTCGCTATTCGCAATGTTTCGAGAGTTCTGGCGCAAACCGAACGGAGGGGGCGGGCGGGTGTTCGGCAAATCTCCACACAAATGCTTCTCTACTCTATTCAAATCTAAAACAAAGTGTTAACAATACACAGGGTTTAATGATAAAAGGTGGATTTTTTTTGTGATACCATTGCTGTACATTATAAGTCTCTTCACGTAGCGAAAATTTCAATAGCCTATAAGTATTTTTCTTTTTAATTAGACAAACACTAGTAACCCAGGGAAATGAGAAAACACTTCTGTTTATCTTGGCTGCTCAGAATTGCTGAAAGCCAAAAATGTGATGTGTTATAGTGGGTTATCACAACTTCTCACATCACATGCTCTTTACTCTGCTATGAAAACACAAAAACTCTGATAAAAAAAATAAAAATAAACCACCAGCCGTCCCCAAATCTGTCTTAGATGGACAGTTGTACAAATTGGCATGCATTGTAGGATTAGGCGTCAGGGGTTGTGCACAGGCAAGAAGAAGAGAGACACGTGGAGGAATTTCTATTAATTTGGGTTTGGAGTCTCACCATAGAAACCAAATCAAGAGCTCTTGGAGAAAAGAGTACCCCCCCCCCCCCCCCCCCTCGGTGCCATATTAACCTCTGTGTGTCTTTTCTTAGCGTCAGTCATCTGTCGGAAGTTTTCACCACCTTCGCCTTCCTCAAAGTCAGCTCCTTCTGTCCTTCTCTTCTCTTCACTCCATCGTCATGGCTTTTGAGCAAAACTCAGAGCACTTTGTGGGATACGTCATGCAGAGACCTTTACTTGGCTGCATCTCAGGGGTTCCGCTGGACCAAAGGACATGTGACACATGGAGCGATATTTTGAATTTCCAGGCGCACCCTAAGGATATCCTGGTGGCCGCCTACCCAAAAGCAGGTATGTCTTTTATAAGAGGGCTGACCCTGCCATGAAAGCACTTCCTGTTATACAATGTCAATGGTCTAATCACAATGCATCATTGCAACTTTGTAGCAACACCTCACAAGATGAAAGGCTACAGCAAGTTGAAAAAAAAAATAATTCACGGAGGTCTGGTTAGAACATTTTTCTTACAGCAGAGGTCTGAATTGCATGTTTGTGCAATGACTTCGATCTTTCCCATCACGGCCCCCTTCCTCTTTTATCAAAACCCAATTCTTACATCATTATCTTCCGTCCACCTTTACATTTACCCAAGCTTTACTTAATACCACAGATACCCCTTCAGCCCCCTTTTGTATCACCCCCACAGCCGTGCCATCCTCTGCCGCAATTCACATCACCCTCCGCCCACAGGAGTATCCTCCTTTGCCCCCTTCACATTAGTGCCCTTCTCTGCCCCCCTTCACCCCCTCAGAGCAGTGACCTCCTGGCCCCCCCCCCCCCCAGCAGTATCCACCCCTGCTCCCCTTCATATCACCACCCTCATCAGTGTTATTCTCTGCCCCCCTTAACCCCTCCCCCACATCAGTATCCTTCTCTGCCCCCTTCACCCCCCCCCCCCCCCCCAGAGCTGTGTCCTCCTGTGCCCCCTTTCACTTCCACTGGAGCAGTGTCCTCCTCTGCACCCTTTACATCACCACCCTCATTGGTGTTCTCCTCTCCCCCCTTCTCCCCCCCACAGCACTGTCCTCCTCTGCCCCCTTTTACCCCCCATAGCAATGTCCTCCTCAGCCCCCTTTCACTTCCACTGGAGCAGTGTCCTCCTCTGCCCCCTTTACATCACCACCCCCTTTATCGGTGTTCTCCTCTCCCCCCTTCTCCCCCCCCCCCACAGCACTGTCCTCCTCTGCCCCTTTTACCCCCCATATAAGTGTCCTCCTTAGCCCCTCTTTACCCCTTTCCCAGAGCAGTGTCCTCCTCTGCTCCCCTTCACCCCCCACATTTGTGTCCTCCTCTGCCTCCTTCAGCAGTGTCCTCCTCCACCCCCCATCACATCACCCTTCACATCAGTGTTCTCCTCTGCCCCCTTCACCCCCCCCCCCCCACATCAGTGTCCTCCTTTCCCCCCCTTCACTCCCTCCCATCAGTGTCCTCTGCCTCCCTTCACATCATTCCCCACCTCACAGTAATGTCCTCTTTTGCACCCCTTCACATCACCTCCCCAACAGTAGTGTCCTTATCCCCCCCCCCCCCCCCCCACACTGTAGTGTCCTCCTTTGTCCTCTTCACCCCGCTCCACAGTAGTGTCCTCCTTTCCTCTTTTTCTCCTTTCACCCCCCAACACACTGGTGCCCTTCTTTGCCCTCTTCACCCCCTCACAGCACAGTGTCCTCCCTTTCCCCTCCACAACAGTGTCCTCCTTTGCCCCCTTCACCTCCCCACATCAGTGTCCTCCTCTGCTGCCTTCAGCCTCCTCCCACACTCTGCCCCACAACAGTGTTTTACTCTGCCCCCCTTCACATCATTCCCCTGCCCCACAGTTGTGTCCCCCTTTGCCCCCTTCACCTCTCTGCACAGTGGTTTCTTGATTTTCCCTCGACATCACCCCCCCTCCCCATAGTAGTGTCCTCCCTTATTCTTTTGCCCCTTTCACACACCCCCACAATAGTGTCCTTAATACCCCCAACACAGTGGTGTCCTTGTTTGCCCCTTCATAGCAGTGTCCTCCCTTGTCCCCTTCACCCCCCACAACAGTGTCCTCCCCTGCCCCATTACCCCCACCCCCCTCCCACATCAGTGTCTTCCTCTGCCTCCCTTGACATCATCCCTGCCCCACAGTATTGCCCTCCTTTGCCCCTTCACCTCCCCGCACAGTGGCTTCCTAATTTTCCCCCTTTGACATCACCCCCCTCCCCACAGTAGTGTCCCCCCTGCCTCTTTTACCCCTTTCACTCTCCCCCACCACAGTAGTGTCCTTCATACCCCTCCACCATAGTGGTGTCCTCCTTTGCCCCCTTCACAACCCTCTAGTGTTTTGCTCTGCCCCCTTCACATCACCCCCAGGTTTCTAGGATGGACCAGCATCCTAGCTGCCGATCCCCTACTGGTTAATGCTGCTGAGCCTCCCGATCTCCACTCTGTGGTAAAAATGACAGTGGTGGAGGTTGGGGTAAACAACCGGATCCTAAATGGCATGACCACAGGGGTCCAGATGGGACAGTGACTCAGTCCAGACCCAGACCACGGTCCGACGTTTATTTTAGTGATGACTTTATTTACATGATTTTGTCATCTCTGAGCTGACATTTCAGTCCAGGAAGTAACTGGTGACCTTGGATTGTGCTACAAACATGTTGTCACCCTTCTGGAAAGAAGAACAGTAAAAGGCATTGATTGTGAGAATTATTAAATAAAGTCAATCTTCGGGCAAAACATTATTTCCCCCCCAGCCATCCCACTCTCAACCATTCCTGTTTTAAATAAAACACATCCTAAGCCCACTTTAGCTTGCCTGAATGTGCCACCATGTGACCCTGTACGGGGCTTCGCCTGGCAATGTATGTTGTTGATCCACCACTGCAATTTGGGTCTGTTGTTGTCAACCGCTCTTGTCGCCACCCCTTATTGTGGTACCGCCATTGGAATCTTCGGGACCCTGTGAGGACCCTGCCAGCACATTGGTTAGTGCCTATGTCAGCAGAAAGTGATGTAGGCACCAGAAGGACTAAAGAGAGAAGACTTGATTATCTGAAACTGGAGAGTGAAAAATCTGGTGCAGCTGTGCATGGTAGTCAGCTCCTAACTTGTTCAATTAGCCGTTGACACTAAAAACTGAAAGCTAAAGGAGGGAGGGAATTATTCTTTATATGGATGGGGTGATTCTCTGGCTTTTTATAAACATTTTGCTATATGAATGTCACAGCATTTGCACAATCATCGCAGATAATCCCTGTAATGTGGTTAATATATTTATTTCCTATGAGCTCAGCTCCATCTAGTGGCCATAATGCAGTATTTTCCTGTAATATCTCAGTCAGAGAAATACTGCATTGTGGCCACTAGATGGAGCTGAGGATCATAGGAAATTAACATATTAGACACATCATGGGGATTATTCATGATGGCTGTAAATGCTGTGAAATTCATAACATTTCTTTTTTTTCCCCCATAAATAGACCTCTAGATCAGGGATATGCAATTAGCGGACCTCCAGCTGTTGCAGAACTACAAGTCCCATGAGGCATAGCAAGACTGACAGCCACAAACATGACACCCAGAGGCAGAGGCATGATGGGACTTGTAGTTTTGCAACAGCTGGAGGTCCGCTAATTGCATATCCCTGCTCTAGATGTTGCACTTACAAAGTAACTAGCATTGACTTAATAATCAATAATATATTTTTGACTCTAGGTCCACTTTATTATTCTTTTTTTTTTTCATAATACCACAAATTCTTCTCTTTGTGCCATTGCCTTCTAGGTATCACCTGGCTGCAGGAGATCGTGGATATGATATTCACAGATGGCGATGTAGAGAAGTGTCGTAGAGCACCAACCTATGACAGGCACCCCTTCATTGAGGCCGTAGCCCCAAAACCTGTTCCGTCAGGTGAGTTTTTCTTTGAGAATTCATCAAGAGCTAAGAAAAACACTGTATAAGTTTTTTTCTTTTGGACTTCATTATGTTTAAGGGCTGCAGCTCGCACAAAGCATGAAGCCACCGCGGATTTTAAAGACCCACCTCCCGGTACATGTTCTTCCTCCATCATTCTGGGATCAGAACTGTAAGGTGAGGAAAATCACAAGAAGAGTTGGAAAAACTTGTTTTATGGGTTGAAAATGATCCCTCATTTTCCGCTTTCGGTTGATCCAGAGTACTGAATGAATGGACAAGAATAGCTCTGTACAGAGCTTTCTAGTTACAAACGGAAGCACAGTAAACACAGTTTACTATGCTTCAGTTATGAATGGGCACAGGAGTGATCAGTATGGATCACTGACTCTATTCATTTAGACAAGGAATGGGCCAGTAAGTGACACATTTACTAACCCCTTCCCCTCTCCATCCCGACAGTATCCCCCTCACAAGCCAGCGGGAGAGGGGAGGGAGGAACCCGTAGATCTGCGGGGGATGAGGTGGGCTGGGGACAGCAGAAAGAAGCCAAAGAGGATGGGTGGCAGGTCGATCCCCTCCATTTACCTCCTGCAGCTGCTGAATGCATGAGGGAGGGAGAAGAAGAAGCAGGCATTTATCAGCTGCAGCAGGATAATAGAGGGGTTTGGTTCCTCTATACACTGGCACCCCTCCTATCCAGGTATACAGGTGGGCCACACAGGTACCCTGGAGCATTTGTTCAGATTGCAATTGCAACCCCTGTGACCCCTGTAGCTACACCCCTAGAAGTGAGGAAAACTCTTCTGCCCTGTACACACGGTTGGACTTTCCGACAACAAATCCGTCTGATTTTTTGAGACGGATTTTGGCCCAAACTTGTCTTGCATACACACGGTCGCAGTTGTCGGAAAATCTGATCGTTCTGAACACGGTGACGTAAAACACGTACAACGGGACAATAAATGGACCAGTAGCCAATAGCTTTCGTCTCGTAATTTATTCTGAGCACGCTGAATTTTCTACACACGATCGGCATTTAATCGATCGAATTTTGTTGTGGGAAAATTTTAGATCCTGCTGTTAAACTTTGTGTGTTGGAGACTCCGATGGAAAAAGTCCGTTGGAGACCACACACGATAGGATTTTCCGACAACGCGATCCGATCGCACATTTTCCGTCGGAAAGTCCGACCGTGTGTACAGGGCATTCGAAGTGAGAAGACATCTTTCCCATTGGAAGGTTTTCCCTCTATTCTTGTTTCGGTGAGAACTGTAGAAATTTATTTTTTCCCCATCACTCTCTGTAGAGGTGACAATGGTCACCAGCACAAGAAGAGAGGCTCAGCCTCCCCTGTGGAGAAGCAGACAGCAATAGAAATATTATAAATCTAGAATCAAAGCACACACATATACACATATATATATATATATATATATATATATATATATATATACACACATACACACACACACACACACACACACACATATATATATATTTAAGTCCAGATAAAAATGTATTCTAATGACAATTCTTTTTACATAAACCAACTTATTTCAGGGCTAAGCTCTACCCCCCTTCATCAGAGCTTAAAGAAACAAGAAGGCTGCTTGGACCAGCTACTGACATATGCTGTGTAAATCCAACAATGCTCAAAACACCCAATTGTTTATGGACTTTTAAAGGGGTTGTAAAGCTTCGTCTTTTATTTTCTAAATAGGTTCCTTTACGCTAGTGCATTGTTGGTTCACTTACCTTTTCCTTCGATTTCCCTTCTAAATGTTTTTTTTCTTTGTCTGAATTTCTCACTTCCCGTTTCTCCTCAGTAAACTTCACACCATCATCCGAGCGGTGTTTAGTCAGCCAGAACAGCTTACTGAACAGCTTACTGAGGAGGAAGCGGAAGTGAGAAATTCAGACAAAGAAAAAAAACATTTAGAAGGGAAATCGAAGGAAAAGGGTAAGTGAACCAACAATGCACTAGCTTAGAGGAACCTATTTAGAAAATAAAAAACGAACCTTTACAACCCCTTTAAGTCCTCCTACACTGTTTCTTGCTTGTTCAAGCCCTGATCAAATGGGTTGAGCTTAGTTCCTGAAATGTGTTGGGTTCTGTAAAAAAAATTTGGCTTTGGCCAAAACTTGTATTTGGACTTTGGGTGTGGAGTCTACACTCCATGTGGTGTCTTCTGACCCCCTACAGCATCTAACAAGTGTATCACATTTATCTGTAATTGTATCAGTCATGTCTTTTTTCTTGAATCTTTTCATTGTTTGTTATTTATTTGTGAGCTAAAATTGCAAACTGTATATACTTCAATGAATTTCTATTTTTCTATATTTATAATTTATACTGTTTTTTGGTGTTATATCACCACTAGGGCCATTCAAATCCCACAAGGGGGAACCTTGCTCTCTATATATTGTACACAGGGATGTTGGCCCAGTCCTTAGTCCTCTCTATCTCAACTTTTTTCTGTATTAATGTTATGGTGTGGAATTTTAATTCCATACATATTCATCTTCATCGCAATGCAAAGTGACCGTGGAAACCTTCAGAGTTTCGAAGCTGCCAGCTTAATAGCCTGATCGCCTACATGCAACATCGTAAAAGAAAAGTTACTCAAAAGGCGGGAATTTGAAGGACCATGAACACTCAGAAAAAAAAAAAAATATATAGTAAAAAAATAAAATTTGTATTCATTTAACATCATATCATAAACCACATAATGACATTGAAATACAATAATGCCGCGTACACGCGATCGGACATTCCGACAACAAAACCGTGGATTTTTTTCCAACGGATGTTAGCTCAAACTTGTCTTGCATACACACGGTCACACAAATGTTTTTGGAAATTCCGACCGCCAAGAACGCAGTGACGTATGACGAGACGAGAAGATTGAAGTTCAATAGTCAGTGCGGCTCTTCTGCATGCATGGAATTTCGTGCGTCGGAACTGTCTAGGCACGCTCTGGAATTTACGACAATGGATTTTGTTGTCGGAAAATTTGAGATCAAGCTCTCAATTTTTTGTTGTCGGAAATTCCGATGGAAGATGTCCAATGGAGCCTACACACGGTCGGAATTTCCGACAACAAAAATTTGAGAGCTGCATCTGCATCACATCGAACATTTGTTGTCGGAAATTCACGGTCACACAAATGTTGTCAGAAATTCTGAACGTCAAGAACACGGTGAGGAACGACAAGCCGAGAAAAATGAAGTTCAATAGCTAGTGCGGCTCTTCTGCTTGATTCCGAGCATGCATGGAATTTTGTGCGTCGGAACTGTCTACGCACGCTCGGTAATTTACGACAATGGATTTTGTTGTCCGAAAATTTGAGATCAAGCTCTCAAATTTTTGTTGTCGGAAATTCCGACGGAAAATGTCCAATGGAGCCTACACACGGTCGGAATTTCCGACAACAAAAATTTGAGAGCTGCATCTGCACCACATCGAACATTTGTTGCCGGAAATTCCGACCGTGTGTATGCAGCAATAGGGTTGCAGCATATAAAAGAGGATGGAAGAGGCCCAAACCAACTGCCAACTAGACAAAAATAATAAACCACCGCGTTTTGACGTGTGAAGTAAGGGTCTTCATCAGGGAAAAAAAGGGAGAGGGCTGAAAGGCTTCCATAAAAATACGAACAATCTATAAAGTTGATACAAAATATAATAAATGATGTATCATGTAACACCATGCAAATACATACAACAGTTCAATCATTTATAGAACCATATGTATTATGTTATGAAAAACTGACCTCATGTGTTTGATGCTATTATGCACTGGAGATTAATTACTCAAGGTAAGAAGAAGAGGATGGAAAAGTCCACATAGAACAGCAAGATGTTGGGTCATGTGCAATTCTCCTCCCGTGCACTACTGGCAACATGGAACTATTGGATGAGAACAAGAATTTATTATTGTATTCATAATTATTAAGTAAGAAGGCAATAAACAAGCAGGAAGGTAGAGCGTTTGGCCAGAGAAGGTTGGCATGCTTCAGGTTTCATGTGGCTGGAATCTACATAGCAGCCATTATAGCTGGCAAGTAAGAACTTGAAGTTAACGGCGCACACCTGCTACTAATATGTGCAAATTGCAAATCAAGTAATAAAAATCACATAATAAAATGTCACAAAACAAAATGCGTGATAATCCGTGGATTGAAAATTATTTCACTAAGAGTGCATACTGTTAATAAAAAGTGCTTGATAAAAACGCATAGTGCTCTTAGGAATTATAAATACCCAAAAAATACAAAAAACACAAAAAACAAAAACACATAAATTAAAATATCAAATCGCAATCCTGTGTTTTATGCGATTTGAAAATCGCTAAGTGGAGATATATTGCACATGTATATTGAAAGTCCAGCAACAGAAAGCTATAAGCAAAAAGAAAATCTCATTAAATAGCAATGATATACTCTGTGCGATTCTGAAATCGCTAAGTGGAGGTATATCATAAATGTATATTGCAAGTCCCACAGCAGGATGTTATAAGCAAAGAAAAAGTTCCATTAGATCAGTAAAAATCAGAAAAAACAGAAAGAACCAATCAAAATGTCTTTTAAAGACGAAAGTGACAAAGTGCTTCAGTGCTTCAGAATTTCCAGGATGATGACCGGTGCGTTTATAGTAAAAAATTCTCACTCACCAGCTCCCCATATGGGGTTAATGCGCCTCCACAGTGTGAGCCCCTGTGTCGCTGCTTTAAAGCTGGTCCGGTTTAAATATCCATGGAAATCCTCATAAAAGATAATAAAGTGGGGCAAACATAGTGTAATCCAGTTTAAAAGTGTTTATTTAAATGTTTAAAATCGCTACTCACATGTGTAAAATGAAAGCCGGCATTACAATCATTCCAAAAGATACTGTGTGTTTGAATTCGCCGCCACTACCGCTGTATACGAGTGGAATCACCTGAGGCCGCGCCCTACGCGTTTCGTCATCGGACGTCGTCTGGAGCACCAGACGTCCGATGACGAAACGCGTAGGGCGTGGCCACAGGTGATTCCACTCGTATACAGCGGTATACACAGTATCTTTTGGAATGATTGTAATGCCGGCTTTCATTTTACACATGTGAGTAGCGATTTTAAACATTTAAATAAACACTTTTAAACTGGATTACACTATGTTTGCCCCACTTTATTATCTTTTATGAGGATTTCCATGGATATTTAAACCGGACCAGCTTTAAAGCAGCGACACAGGGGCTTACACTGTGGAGGCGCATTAACCCCATATGGGGAGCTGGTGAGTGAGAATTTTTTACTATAAACGCACCGGTCATCATCCTGGAAATTCTGTAGCACTGAAGCACTTTGTCACTTTCGTCTTTAAAAGACATTTTGATTGGTTCTTTCTGTTTTTTCTGATTTTTACTGATCTAATGGAACTTTTTCTTTGCTTATAACATCCTGCTGTGGGACTTGCAATATACATTTATGATATACCTCCACTTAGCGATTTCAGAATCGCACAGAGTATATCATTGCTATTTAATGAGATTTTCTTTTTGCTTATAGCTTTCTGTTGCTGGACTTTCAATATACATGTGCAATATATCTCCACTTAGCGATTTTCAAATCGCATAAAACGCAGGATTGCGATTTGATATTTTAATTTATATGTGTTTTTGTTTTTTGTGTTTTTTGTATTTTTTGGGTATTTATAATTCCTAAGAGCACTATGCGTTTTTATCAAGCACTTTTTATTAACAGTATGCACTCTTAGTGAAATAATTTTCAATCCACGGATTATCACGCATTTTGTTTTGTGACATTTTATTATGTGATTTTTATTACTTGATTTGCAATTTGCACATATTAGTAGCAGGTGTGCGCCGTTAACTACCCCTTTGATACACTAATATACTATTCACCTTTCAGGGTGATTTTAACAGGTAGTGGCAGCCCCTGTTTTTACCACTAGGGTACTTATCTACTCATTTATTTATTTTTCACTTTTTATTCACTTTAATCACTTTTTCACTCCACCATATTTTATAATTTTAATAGATTTAGGGTCCATAGCGCACCTTTATCCCCTTTTGATCTTTAAGAACTTGAAGTTGTAGCAACATAAATAGAGAGGAACCATGAGTAAGACGTGTTCTATCAGTTATACAGATAATGAATAAATCTTTTTAGTTAGTTTCCAGGGTCAAGGAAGCCTCAGGCAGAACAATTGTTAGGTGTGGTCATCTCAGAAAGTGAAAGAATAATTGGGGCATTGTTGGCAAGTAGTCTGTTTAGACACCATTGGGTATGGTGGAAACAATTGTCTATCGATTGCTGGGTATCAGAGTTTGTATAGTATTTATCAGCCTTTACCAACCTTCGTATCCCAGAGGAACCCTTGAAAAAATGTTTCAGGTCTCAGGGAACCCCTGTTCAGCTCCCCTTTCATTTTGGTAGTTCTGGTTGGTGACCAGTTCCCCAAGTTTATATTCAATATATTTACGGATGATGGTACAGTATACAAACACTTCCAGTTGTTAATTATTGTGAGGCCATTCATTTTTTTAAATTTTCCCTGTTCGGATTAGTTAAATGGGGGGTCATTGGGTTAACGCCCCTTACATTGGTAGTGGTCAGTGCGAAGAATGCCCCTCTTATGATCAGAATGCCACCCTTGCATTCATGCTGGCCCTGCCAAGTAGGTTTGGTCCTGGAACTATGCAGGCACCATCAGATGGGAGGTATGCAAGTCACAGCTCAGGGAACCCCTAGCCAGCCCTGGTGGAACCCTAGAGTTCCATGGAACCATGGTTGAGAATGGTTGGTATATATGATTACCGTACATCAAAGAATTTTTAATTGAGATTTCTTTGTTCAGAGAGCTTCTACCCACTCTACCCACTCCTTAGCCCCTGTATACACAGTCGGAGATTTCGACAACCAAATCCGTCGGATTTTGTCCGTCGGATCTTGTCCGAAACTGTTGCAT
Organism: Lithobates pipiens; assembly: GCF_037356315.1. NCBI lineage: Eukaryota > Metazoa > Chordata > Amphibia > Anura > Ranidae > Lithobates > Lithobates pipiens. The sequence goes on from NW_027507784.1 coordinate 40,538,210, forward strand.
ACACACGGTCGGACAAAGTTGTCGAAAAATCCGATCTTTCAGAACGTGATGACGTAATTTCATGGGACTACATTCAGGCTAGTAGCCAATAGCTTTGATGTAGGAATTTGATCTGAGCATGCGTGGCACTTTGTCCGTTCAAAATTCTCTACACATGATCGCAGTATGTCCTATCGGACCAGTTTGTCGGAAAATATTTCCAACAAGTTGGAAAATTGGGTCCGACGGATATTCCGACGGAAACAGTGCGATGCAGACCACACACAGTCGGATTATCCGACAAACCGGTCCGATAGGACACATTCCGTCGGAATCTCCGACCGTGTGTACAAGGGCTTACAGAACATGAACACCAACTGTTCCAAAAACAACAAAACGGAAGGGAGGGTCAGATTACTGTATATATACACATGGCATAGCCTTTTTGGTCACCAGAGAGATGATAATGAGAAGTTGTTTGCAACCCCTGGAAATGTGAAGACCAGGAATGTCTACTATGCCAAAGGTGCTCACTCCGGAGTGGAGGGAAAATTAATTAACAAGGTTTTGGGTTGTATATCTACTACTACAGCAGTCCGAAATTTCCTGATCTCTGGAGAACGGCAAATTAATATCAATATATAACAAGACGTCAGGGTTCCACCACATTTAATTCACTCCTTTGGGATTAATAAAAATATGACTGAAGTTTCAACTCTTCCCTACTCCATTCAGAGCTTCACATTCCTAGGAATGCCAACATATATTTAGAACTATCAGTTGTGGGTTTTCTTTGCGAAAGTTACTGATGGCTGGACATGTGCAGTGCCTTTCATTCCCAAATCAAAATTCGGACACATTTTTCATTATTCGGAGATTCGGATGTACAGTATGTGAATTTCCGAATTACAATAATAATGAATTAATACGAATCCGAAATAACGAAACTAAATTTAGTTTGAAATTCAAATTGAATTGGAAAATGAGAATAGAACAAAATAGCATAGAAAATAAAGCAATATAATAGAAAAAATTTGAGTAAAACAGAACAGAAAATACAAGAATAGAATAAAATAGAATAGAAAAGAATACAATAGAACAGAATAGAAAAGAATAGAATATAATAAAATAGAAAAGAATAGAAAAAACAATAGAACAGAATATGAAGAATATAACCATCTTCTAAATTTCTCATTTTTAATAAAATACATTTGAATTCAAATATAGAATAAAATAGAAAATAAAAGCGTAGAACAGAAAATAATAGAATAGAAAAGAACAGAATAGAAAAAACCAATAGAATAGAATCAAATAGAAAAAAAAATAGAAAGACTATAAAACGCCTTCCAAAATTTGAATATAATAAATTGGAATATAATAGATTAGAATGAAATAGGAAAAGAATAGCATAGAAATAATATAACCATCTTCCAAAATTCAAAATTTGAATTGAATAAATTTGAATTCTAATAAAATAGAATAGAAAATAATAGAATAGAAAAAGAAAAACAATAGAATAGAGAAAAATAGAAAGAATATAACCATCTTCCAAAATTCAAATATAATAAATTTGAATAGAATATATTAGAATAAAATAGAAAAGAATAGAGAAGAAAAGAAAGAATATAAACCGTTTTCTAAATTTGGAATAGAATAAATTTGAATATAATAGATTTGAATAGAATACACAATAGAATAGAATAGGAAAGGATAAAACCGCCTTTTGAAATTCGAATTTCAAATAGAATACATTCAAATAGAATATATTAGAATAGAATAAAAAAAGAATGGAACAAAATAGAATAAAAAATAAAATAATAAAATGGAATAGAATAAAATAAAATAGAAAGAATTTCCAAAATTCGAATTGTGAATAGAATAACTTTCGAAAATTGAATGCTGATTTGCGTTTTCTGAATTCGGTTGAATCGAGTTCAAATTGGACCGAATTTGGAAAAATTTGAATCGAATTTGAAAACAAATAAAACGAAATTAAACGAATCCTGAAAATAAATTTAAACAAATTTAACTAAACAAAATTACTTAAATGACAAATCGAAACGAAATACATTTTTTATTGGTTCTGCACACGTCTACTGATGGTGTATTACTCACATAAAACTATCTGGATTGTCGCTTTTACAAAGCCAAGAAGGAGAAGCTTGAGAAGATGAAAGCTCAGCATTTGTAGAAATGATTGGGTCACTCGTTCTTTTCCCTCTCTCTCTCTCTGCACAGGTTATATACATTGCTAGGAATGCCAAGGATAGCATGGTCTCCTACTTCCACTTCCAGAGGATGAACAAGGGTCTCCCAGATCCTGGGAACTGGGAGACTTACTTCTCATCGTTCCTGTCAGGAAATGGTGAGTAAATGGAACAGCAGAAGGCTTTACTGGACAATAATCTTACACATTTTTTTTTTTTAATTGTATTTTTATTGAAAATATAAAGATAACAATGACAAAGTGCTTGCATAAATGCACAGGTAAACAGTAAGTCCATCATATAAGACAATCAGAAACAGAGAGGGGGGGGGGGGAGGAGAGGGGAGGGAAGAAAGAGGAGGGGGGGGGGGCAGGATATTTCAGCACATTCAGTATATCCTCACATAAATTAACAATTATTTGTGGTACAAAACAGCAATCGTCACAATCAAATAGGCATAGGACAGTGAGCAGGAAATGTGGAAACTTCATTTCTTTAGAAGGGCATAAAACAGTGTGAACGGTCAATTTGAGCCTTAAACTCAGCGTAGGAGGTCCAAAATCAGAAGACTATATTAAGTAGCAGCATATAGTTTAGAGCAGTGGTCCCCAACCTTTTTGGCACCGGGGACCGGCGCTGTTGAAGAAAATTGTGCCAAGGCCCGGGGGTGTATGCGGCTTTTCGCGGACAATTTATCGGGGCAATGGCGGGCATTGGCGCTTCAATCATCCCGGCACCATCATTGATATGATGCCAGGATGATTGAAGCGCATTATTTCTATTATTACATTGTTATATATAATGAAGTAGTTCAGCTCACCATAATGCAGAATGTGCCAGAGTGTCACTTTCCACGTTGCCTGTCACCAGATGCAGATTGTCACTTTCGACGTCGCCTGCCTGCAGATGCAGCTTGTCACGTCGCTTGTCATTAGATGCATTTTGTCCTTGGCCACGTCATCTGCCACCAGATGTGGATTGTCACTTGCCATGTTGCCCGCCTTCAGAAGCAGCTTGCAACTTGCCACGTCGCATGTCACCAGATGCAGTTTGTCCCTTGACACGTCACCTGCCACCAGATGCATTTTGTCCTTTGCCACGTCACCTGCCACCAGATTTGGATTGTCACGTCACCAGCCATCAAATGCAGCTTGTCATTTGCCACCAGATGTGGATTGTCACCTGCCAGTGGTGTGTGCATTAGTTCAGAGGCAAGCTTGGAGTAGTGGGCAGTAAGCGAGAACAGTGGTAATGGGGGGGGTGGGCCGGTAGTGAGAGATTATCTCATCTCTCTGCTCCTTTGCCTCACCTCCAGCATTATAGAGCCCCGCTGTGAGCATGGAAGAGCGGCGATGCAGGTGGGCGGTGAGAGATGATCTCATCTCTCTGCTCACTTGCCTCAGTATAGCGGGCCCGCTGTGAGCAAGGAACAGCGGTGATGTGGTCGGGCGGTGAGAGATGATGTCATCTCTCTGCTCGCTCCGCCGCCGCTCGTCAGACAGTGCAGCCTTCGCGGCCCGGCTGCAAACAGTCTACGGCCCGGCAGTGGGCCGCGGACCGGGGGTTGATGACCCCTGGTTTAGAGCGATACCACAGATCCCAAATCATAGAGAACTGAGGCATAGTGTCATGGACTATGGCTGTAAGCTTCTCCATACGGCCGATATGTTCTAGGTTCTGCAAGACTTGGGGGAAAGTGGGCGGAGTACGTGATAGCCACCGTATAGGGATAGCTCTCTTAGCTGCTAACAAAATAAAGGTGGCGAGCTTCTGAGCATGTCTAGAGAGTCCAGGAATCGGTAACCCTAGTAGGAAATACAGAGGGTCTAATGGGAGGGAAATCTCAAACAAGTCTTGGACGAAGGATTGTATTGTAATCCAAAATGGGCGGATCAATGGGCATGCCCAGAAGATATGGAAATGGGAACCTATATCTCCCCGACATCTCCAGCACATCGCAGGGGTCTTGGGATCATATTTATTTAAAATTTCAGGCGTTCTATACCAAAAGAGCAGAATCTTGTAAGCCGTTTCCTTCTGTTCCACACAGCGGGATGTCTTAGAGACGGCCTCCCAGATTCTCTGCCATTGTGGGAGTAGGATGGGATGTTCTAACACTTGCGACCACTTACGCATATATGAATGAGAAGATTCCGTAATGGGCACCGATTCATGGAGTATTCTATAAATGTCAGAGATTAAATGGGCCCTGAGCACATAAAAATTCAAATGGAGTTGGCTTGTCAAGACAGAGAGTGGGGGATTTAGAAGCAAAGTAGTGTCTGATTTGCAGATAGGAGTGGAAGAGTTGTTTGGGAATTTGGTGCCGTTTCTGCAATTCCGCGAATGATAGAAGCCTCCTAGTGAGCGGATGCACTATATTGCCGAGTTGAAACAAACCAGCTTCGGACCAAATCTTACACATTTTACTATAACTGAATTTTTTTTTTTTCCTGGATACTTACAGTAAATTTTTCTTTCCTGGCAGCATTGATGGTTATGGTTATGTCCCTTGACTCCCAGACAGACCTTCAGTGTAGTAATAAAAGGATTCCTCACCTTTGTTCCTATCATGTTCTCAATTTGGTTCTACAAGAAACACGGGTGGAAAATAGTGCTGCCATGGTGTGGCTCCAGGAAAGGAAAATTATGGTATCCAGAAAACAATTTTCTGTAAATTCCTGGTGCCTCGATATTGGAGCACTGATGGGAACCAGGTAGCAATAACAACGGAGAGACTATGGGCAGTTGCAAACAAAAATATAAATGTGTAGAGTTTAACCATGAATGAAAAAAAACAGAAGGCAAAACGTAAGAACCAAAAAGGAGAATCTACACTAGTCACCACATCTAATCTATAAGGAGACATGAAGGTCTATAGTGACGGCCAACTAGTAGCTTTGCAAATGTCCTCCAATGGAACCCAAGCTAGAGATGCCCAGGACATTGCCACACCACTGGTGTAGCGTGCCGAGAACTGACGGGGAGGAACATTCGTGACCTACACAGATGGTATGCAGGATCCAAGATGAAATCATTTTAAAGGAAACTCCCTCAACCTTTCTTGATCCTGCCGGGAGCACGAAGAAACTGGCATAGCGTCTAACGGAAGTTGTTCTCTGAAGATAGATGGAAACTAAATAGAGTAAATCCAGCCTATGTCACAACTACTCTTGCTCTGAAAAAAGATTTGGCAAAAAAAAAAAAAAAAAAACGGGGAAGAGTCCATTCCATATCCTTGTGAATTTTTAATGCCGCGTACACACTACTGACTTTTTGACAACAAAGGTCCGACGGAACGAGTCCGTCGGACAACTCGATCTTGTGTGGGCTCCATCGGACCTTTGCTTGCCAAAAATCCGACGGACTTTAGAAATAGAACAGGTTTTAAATTTTTCCACCGGAACTCCGCCGGACCGAGAAATCCGTTCGTGTGTATGCTAGTCCGACGGACAAAAACCGACGCTAGGGCAGCTATTGGCTACTGGCTATGAACTTCCTTGTTCTAGTCCAGTCATACGTCATCACGTTCGAATCCGTCGGACTTTGGTGCGATTGTGTGTGGCCAAGTCCGTTCATTCGGAAAGTCCGTCGGAACTCCGCCGAAAGTCCGTCGGAAAGACCATCGGACCTAGTCCCTCGAAAAGTCCGGTCGTGTGTACGCGGCATAAGACAACTTTGGGAAAGAACTGACCTCAGCACTACCCAACTACAGCTAAAGAAACAGCGAGGAATGCTTTTATTGCTACACAGGAGGCCTGTCCTGGGATAAAGGGTCAGAGCTGCTGCCATGGGGAGGCACCAAGAAATATATACAGTATATCACAAAAGTTAGTACACCCCTCACATTTTTTTGTAAATATTTTATTATAACTTTTCATGTGAAGACATTACACTTGTCTACAATGTAAAGTAGTGAGTGTACAGCTTGTATACCAGTGTAAAGTTGTTGTCCCCTCAAGATAACTCAACACACAGCCATTAATGTCTAAACCACTGGCAACAAATGTGAGTACACCCCTAAGTGAAAATGTCCAAATTGGGTCAAAAGTGTCAATATTTTGTGTGGCCACCATTATTTTCCAGCACCCTCATGGGCATGGAGTTCACCAGAGCTTCACAGGTCACCACTGGAGTCCTCTTCCACTCCTCCATGACGACATCACGGAGCTGGTGGATGTTAGAGACCTTGCGCTCCTCCACCTTCCGTTTGAGGATGTCCCACAGATGCCCAATAGGGTTTAGGTCTGGAGACATGCTTGGCCAGCCCTTCACCTTTACCCTCAGCTTCTTTAGCAAGGCAGTGTTCATCTTGGAGGTGTGTTTGGGGTCGTTATGGTGGAATACTGCCCTGCGGCCCGGTCTCCAAAGGGAGGGGATCATGCTCTGCTTCAGTATGTCACAGTACATGTTGGCATTCATGGTTCCCTCAATGAACTGTAGCTCCCCAGTGCCGGCAGCACTTTTTACACTACACAATTTGTTTATTATGCATTAAAAAAATAAAATTAGACATGATATCTGCCAATAGAACTTAACCAAAAAGTGCATTCTATGCACCCAAAAATATAGAAAATATACCAAATCAAATCATTATTCAACCAAAAAAAATAATGCCAAAGCAATAACTCCAAGGCCAATAATAAATAACACATTATCTCCTCCGATTCCACAACATGTCTGGTTGACGAACGGCCATTCAGAAACTAACTGAAAAGGGCTAAATGAAAAATGCGAAAAGAAAAGCGCAAATCAACACTCACCGAACTTCTACTAACACGAAATTAGCAGAAGGAGCCCAAAGGGTGGCACTAAAGAGCTGTAAAACCACCTAGTACGTCACTACATTCGTAATTGTTGGCCAACATTTGTGTGACCGTGTATATGCAAGACAAGTTGTAGCCAACACCCTTTGAACAAAATTCCACGGTTTTGTTGTTGGAAAGTCCGATTGTGTGTACGAGGCATAGACCTTTCGGAGGTCAAGTGGTTACAGAGGGATGTCGCTTACATTTTTTCCTGCAGATTCTGCCTCCATCGATAAGTTTAGCTGAACAGAGCATGATAAAGCAACGAGATGCCACCCTTCCACAAACTAGACATCGGCCTTTCCCTTATACCCCACCCCCAGCACACATCCCTCACTTCCCAGTATTTGTAGTTCACAGTGGGATAAGGTGAATGAGAAGAATAATTGTATCTCTTTATCGCAGTACCCTGGGGAAGCTGGTTTGACCATGTCCTTGGATGGTGGAACGCCAAAGATCACCACCAAGTGCTTTACATCTTCTATGAGGACTTGATTGAGGTAAGTAGGTGCCTGGCATGTGGAAAAACCAAACATCTTCTCATCTTCTTTAACCCTCATTCATTGCCTCATCCTCGACAGGATCCGAGGCTTGAGATCGGCAAAGTCATGAGGTTCCTGGGAAAGGATCTTTCGGAGGAAGTCCTGGAGAAGATCTATCAGCACACCACCTTCCAGGCTATGAAGGAGAATCCCATGGCCAATTACAGCACCATCCCGTCATTTGTCATGGATCAGTCCATCTCGTCCTTCATGAGAAAAGGTTCATTCCTAACCCGTCAAACATCATGATAATAATTTTAGCCACAGACCGCACGTCAAAGAGACCCCTGGCTTTCCTGCAATGGTAATGTGCCCATGCCCTCTGCCTATGGGGATGGCTGCTGACTTTTTGACCAAAAGTCTGAATTTGCATATCAGTCTGTTAGATCAGTGTGTTTGGTGGATTTCTGGGGATGGGAGGTGTGTGTAAAGCCCCATACACACTATCAGATTATCTGCTGAGTTTTTCCTTCAGATTTACCAAAACCATATAATATGAGGACAAACCTTAGGAGTTTCAATGTGTATGCAATCAGGCCGGCCCTTCTACTACATGGTTTTGGTAAATCTGAAGGAAAAACTCAGCAGATACCGTATATACTCGAGTATAAGCCGAGATTTTCAGCCTCTTTTTTGAGGCTGAAAGTGCCCCCCTCGGCTTATACTCGAGTCACCACTGTCTGACTGCCCGAACAGCGTGTCGAGCAGACAGACAGCGGCCATTCTACCTTTCAAAAGCCGCGCCTCCGGCTCCGCCTCCGCCTGTGATAGGCGGAACACTGAATTTCCCAGCAGCCTGTGTTCCGCCTATCACGGACATCGTCTCATCCTCGTACTACGGACGAGGATGATACGATGTCCGTGATAGGCGGAACACAGGCTGCTGGGAAATTTCAGTGTTCCGCCTATCACAGGCGGAGGCGGGAGGCGCGGCTTTTGAACAGGGGAATGGCCGCCAGGGCGCCGACGAAGAGCGGCGATCCTGGCATGGGACGACACGGAGGCTCGGGACGGGACGACACGGAGGCTCGGGACGGGACGACACGGAGGCTCGGGACAGGACGACACGGAGGCTCGGGACGGGACGACACGGAGGCTCGGGACGGGACCGGACGGAGGCTTGGGACACAGGTAGGCTGGACACACAAGGCTGCACGGACAGATGGCGTTCTTGGCAACACTAGAGCTAATGAATCCTCTGGCACGTTTAATATACTGGTGCACTGTTATAAAGAGCTAAGATTGTTATTGAGTGTCTAGAATTATGTGTTTAACTACATCGGAGCTGCAGAGTCTGGTAAAAGTGATGAATTCAGTGTTTCCAAAGCTAGAAAGGGTAGTAATTTAAATATTTGCATATAGCAGGGAACCTAGATGGCTAAGCCTTGAAAGCTTGAGCTCATTGATGATCAGCATGATTCTGTGTCTCTGGTAAGATAAATGGAAGTGTGTCACTGACTTCAGAGGATGACACATGATCTAACCAGCAGGTTTACCATGATAGCTCTCATAAACCCACATTTATGAATCTTGTAAAAATATGAATAGCTCTGAATGAGAAATTCTATTGTTTTATTAAGAAGATAATCTGTTGAGATGCCATATATGTTTTAGACACAAGGAACACATTCTTTTTCCAAAGATATTATATTGTATATATATATATGTATAGATATATATATGTACACACACACACACACACACACACACACAGGGATGGATGGATGGATGGACACACACACACACACACAGGGATGGATGGATGGACACACACACACACACACACACACAGGGATGGATGGATGGACACACACACACAGGGATGGATGGATGGATGGACACACACACACACACACACACACACACACACACAGGGATGGATGGATGGATGGACGCACACACACACACACAGGGATGGATGGATGGACACACACACAGGGATGGACGGACACACAGGGATGGACGGACACACACAGGGATGGACAGGCATATCTCACCCTCGGCTTATACACGAGTCAATAGGTTTCCCAGTTTTTTGGGGGTAAATTGGGGGCCTCGGCTTATACTCGGGTCGGCCTATACTCGAGTATATACGGTAATCTGATAGTGTGTATGAGGCTTAAAATATCCCGATGGAGTCATTTAGGAAAACACAACCACTTCGACATGCTGGCAGAATAGAAGGGTCCACGGTACGATGTCAGGTAATGATAGAGCCCAGCTGTGCCCATTTAAATTATTATAACGTTTCCTGGTTGGGATTGGCCTTCAAAGTAAGCTTGTAATGAGAATCTCTGCTGACCTCAGTCTGAAATGCCAAGTGCCTGGCTGTCATGCTGGTCCTCTGGCTTCAATACCAAGCACTTTTCTTTGACTTTCTTGAAATAGTGCCCCATCATTGGTATCAGTGGAAGGAATAGTGCCCCAACATTGGTGTCAGTGAGATGAATAGTGCCCCATCACTGGTGTCAGTGGGAGGAATAGTACCCCATCATTGATGTCAGTGGGAGGAATAGTGCCCCATCATTGATGTCAGTGGGAGGAATAGTGCCCCATCATTGATGTCAGTGGGAGGAATAGTGCCCCATCATTGATGTCAGTGGGAGGAATAGTGCCTCATTGTTGGTGTCAGTGGGAGGAATAGTGTCCCATCATTGGTATCAGTGGGAGGAATCATGCCCCATCATTGGTATCAGTGGGAGGAATAGTGCCCCATCATTGGTACATTGGTATCAGTGGGAGGAATACCCCATCATTGGTATCAGTGGGAGGAATAGTGCACCATCATTGATGTCAGTGGGAGGAATAGTGCCCCATCATTGATGTCAGTGGGAGGAATAGTGCCCCATCGTTGATGTCAGTGGGAGGAATAGTGCCTCATTGTTGGTGTCAGTGGGAGGAATAGTGCCTCATTGTTGGTGTCAGTGGGAGGAATAGTGCCTCATTGTTGGTGTCAGTGGGAGGAATAGTGCCCCATCTTTGGTATCAGTGGGAGGAATAGTGCCCCATCATTGGTATCAGTGGGAGGAATAGCACCCCACAATTGGTGTCAGTGGGAGGAATAGTGCCCCATCATTGGTACATTGGTATCAGTGGGAGGAATACCCCCATCATTGGTATCAGTGGGAGTAATAGTGCCCCATCATTGGTGTCAGCAGGAGGAACAGCACCCCATCATTGGTATCAGTGGGAGGAATAGTGCCCCATCATTGTTGTCAGCAGGAGGAATAGTGCCCCATCATTGGTATCAGTGGGAAGAATACCCCATCATTGGTATCAGTGGGAGGAATCATGCCACATCATTGGTATCAGTGGCAGGAATACCCCATCATTGGTATCAATGGGAGGAATAGTGCCCCATAATTGGTGTCACTGAGATGAATAGTGCCCCATCATTGGTGTCAGTGGGAGGAATAGTGCCCCATCATTGGTGTCACTGAGATGAATAGTACCCCATCATTGGTGTCAGGGGGAGGAATCATGCTCCATCATTGGTGTCAGGGGGTAAATAGTGCCCCGTCATTGGTGTGAGTGGGAGGAATAGTTCCTCATCCTTGGTAGTGAGAATAGTGCCCCATTGTTGGTGTCAGAAGGACGATGGATAAGTCCCCCCCCCCTCCAATGACAATGAGACCTCAGTGAAGACTGACCCCTCATACATAAAAAGACCTCACACTGCCCATATGAACATCCCGCCATGATGGGAAATCTCGTCTTTTCTTCCCTCTCAGGCATAGTGGGGGATTGGAGGAACCATTTCACCGTCTCTCAACATATAATATTCGAGGAGGAATACAAGAGGAGGATGGAAGGGAAAGGACTGGTTTTCCGCACACAGCTCTGACCGCCATCGCCCTTCGCGTTGGTGATTCCATTTTTTTTCTTCCACTGACCTGTAATGTACAAAACTTGCAAAATTTGCACTGGCTCGCTGGCCTCCAATTTCTATTTCAGTACATAAAATAAACTAATAAATATAAAAGGTCGGGTGTTGGGTCATATTTTCTGGTAGACACTTCTAGCGTCCCCATGGAGTCTGGGACCCCCGAGGAGCTCCTCATAGGTGGAGCACAGGCTCCTCCTCCCTCTAGGGAGCTCAGGATTGCTCCGCCCCAGGCTCCTCCTCCCTCTGGTAAGCTCAGGATTGCTCCGCCCCCAGGCTCCTCCTCCCTCTGGGGAGCTCAGGATTGCTCCGTCCCCCCCAGGCTCCTCCTCCCTCTGCAGAGCTCAGGATTGCTCTGCCCCCAGGCTCCTCCTCCCTCTGGGGAGCTCAGGATTGCTCTGCCCCCAGGCTCCTCCTCCCTCTGGGGAGCTCAGGATTGCTCTGCCCCCAGGCTCCCTCTCCCTCTGGGGAGCTCAGGATTGCTCCACCCCACCCCCCCCCCCCATCTCCTCCAGGAATGATGGACCCGGAAGCAAAGAAGATTTCATCACTTCCGGGTTTAGAGCCGTTCTATCCCGACTACAGCTAATCAAGCATGATCTGTGCTTGATGACCTGAAGTGGAGGGTAGGGGAGACATTGGGGGACTAATAGACCCCAGATATCTCCATAAGAGAGGAGCTATCATCTGCAATGCTATCACAAAGCTTGTTTAGTCCCCTTTTGATAGCAATAACGTTAAATATAATAAAATAAACAAAAATAGTGTTTAATTTTTTTCTTTTTAAGTTAAAAATAAATTATAAATAAAAATGATAAGTTTAAAAAAAAAAATGATAAAAACTATGAAAAATCCAAAAAAAGGTGCTAAAAATAAATTAAAATAGTATTCAAAAACTAAAATCTAATCAAACAAATACAAATGATAAAAACTATGAAAAATAAAATTAAAAAAAGTGTTTAAAAAAAATTGAAATATAAAATGTAAACGATAAAAAAAAAAATGTTAAAATATTATTCAAAAACTAAAATCTAATCAAACAAATACAACATGATAAAAACTATGAAAAAAAAAAAAAATAAAAAAAAAAGTGTTTAAAAACAATTAAATACAAATGTAAATGATAAAAAATAAATTAAAATAGCATTCAAAAACTAAAATCAAATCAAATAAATACAAATGATAAACAAAATTTAAAAGAAGAAAAAAACAAATAAATACAAATATTGTTTTTAAAAAAAATGAAGATTTAATAACATAAATATAAATGATAAAAACAATGAAAAATATAAAAAAAGTGTTTAAAAAATCGAAATCTAAATGCAAAAGATATAAAAAAAAATAGTATTTAAAAACTAAAAAATCTAATCAAATAAATACAAATAATAAAAAAAGTAAAAATAAAAAAAAATAAACAAAAACAAAAATATTGTTTTTTTTTAATTAAGATTTAATAACATATATACAAATAAAACAATTTTAAAAAGTTTGAAAAAAATAAAAATACAGTGATAAAACAAGTAAAAAAACAAATAAAAATAGTGTTCAAAATTTTAAATGTAATTAAATAAATACAAATGATAAACAAAATAAAAAATAAATAAAAAGATATAATATAAATACTGTTATAAAAAGCAAAATTGAATGAAATAAATTAGTAAAAAAGTGTTAAAAAAAATCTAAATATAAAAACAAGTGATAAAAAAGTAAAAAGTACCGTAAATAAAAGCACTGTTTGAAAAAATTAAGACTGAAGAAAAAAATGCAAAATGATAAAGACAATTAAATAAATATGGTTTTTAAAAATATAAATTTAAAAGTAATAAATACAAAAGATAAAAAGTAAATAACAATTGTGTCTTGAAAAATTTGAAAATATTAAAATAAAGACAAATGATAAAAAGAAAAAAAAAGTCTATCAATTAAAAACATTGGTAGACGTGGACTCACCTCCAGTAGTTCAAAGTGACCGCGCTGGTCTTATGGCGAGCTCTGATTGGACAGTAGCTTGTAAGTCACAAGCTTATCAGCAAATCACATCATCCTAACGGGCGGAACCTACAGTGCCCTCATTAGGAGAGACCCCGCCCACCTCAGGGGTTCCCTTCTTCCTACTATTGCCTCAAAAGCCACCCATACATCCCGATAGAGAGCCACTTCTGCGTCATTTTGGAGTACAAAACGCTCCAATTAGCGCCCATTCGGTCCCCTTTCCCTCTTTCGATGAACAATATCAACTTTGCCCTTAACAAATATGGCGTTTCCGCTACTTCCAGCTTATACGGAAGTGCTATCCCCAACACGAACCCACTGACCCTGACACGTCTCTGGTTAGGACACGTCGCATGCCGGGAAGTGTAGTTCTCCTGAGCGCTGAGTGTCTGTGATCTGCGGTTGTATCGGAGCGAGGAGGACTACAATTCCCAGCAGGCAGCGCGGCGCCTTCAACCTTACCGGAGAAGATGTCGGGGAAAGTGAAGGTTCGAGCGGCGGCTAATGCCGAGTCTATGTCAGGAGCCGTGTCCGTGAATGAGAAAATCCTGAGAGACTGTCACAACCTGTACACCGAGCCTGACAATGGTGAGACCAAACCCCTATATCTATATACAATGTACACCCCTCCATCTATATACAATGTACACCCCTCCATCTATATACAATGTACAGCCCCCCCCCCCCCCCATTTATATACAATGTACACCCTCCATCTATATACAATGTACAGCCCCCCCCATCTATATACAATGTACAGCCCCCCCCATCTATATACAATGTACACCCTCCATCTATATACAATGTACAGCCCCCCCCCCCATTTATATACAATGTACACCCTCCATCTATATACAATGTACAGCCCCCCCCCCATTTATATACAATGTACACCCTCCATCTATATACAATGTACAGCCCCCCCCATCTATATACAATGTACACCCCCCATCTATATACAATGTACACCCCCCATCTATATACAATGTACAGCCCCCCCATCTATATACAATGTACACCCTCCATCTATATACAATGTACAGTCCCCCCCCCCCCCCCTATCTATATACAATGTACAGCCTGACAAAATAGTGAGTGTACAGCTTGTATAACAGTGTAAATTTGCTGTCCCCTCAAAATAACTCAACACACAGCCATTAATGTCTAAACCGCTGGCAACAAAAGTGAGTACACACCTAAGTGAAAATGTCCAAATTGGGTCAAAAGTGTCAAATTTGGCAAAATTAGCCACTTTCCCTCCCCGATGTCATGTGACTTGATGGTGTTACAAGGTCTCAGGTGTTAATGGTGAGCAGGTGTGTTAAATTTGGTGTTATCACTCTCATACTGGTCACTGGAAGTTCAACATGGCACCTCATGGCAAAGAACTCTCTGAGGATCTGAAAAAAAAGAATTGTTGCTCTACATAAAGATGGCCTAGGCCAGTGATGGCGAACCTTGGCACCCCAGATGTTTTGGAACTACATTTCCCATGATGCTCCACTACAATGCAAGGTGCCAGAGCATCATGGGAAATGTAGTTCCAAAACATCTGGGGTGCCAAGGTTCACCATCACTGGCCTAGGCTATAAGAAGATTGCCAAGACCCTGAAACTGAGCTGCAGCACAGTGGCCAAGACCATACAGCGGTTTAACAGGACAGGTTCCACTCAGAACAGGCCTCGTCATGGTCAACCAATGAAGTTCACATGCTCAGCGTCATATCCGGAGGTTGTCTTTGGGAAATAGACGTATGAGTGCTGCCAGCATTGCTGCAGAGGTTGAAGGGGTGGGGGGTCAGCCTGTCAGTGCTCAGACCATACGCCGCACACTGCATCAAATTGGTCTGCAGAAGGAAGCCTCTTCTAAAGATGATGCACAAGAAAGCCCGCAAACAGTTTTCTGAAGACAAGCAGTCTAAAGACATGGATTACTGGAACCATGTCCTGTGGTCTGATGAGACCAAGATGTGGGACATCCTCCAACATCCACCAGCTCTGTGATGCCATCATGGAGGAGGGGAAGAGGACTGCAGTGGAAACCTGTGAAGCTCTGGTGACCTCCATGCCCAAGAGGGTTAAGGCAGTGCTGGAAAATAATGGTGGCCACACAAAATATTGACACTTTGGGCCCAATTTGGACATTTTCACTTAGGGGTGTACTCACTTTTGTTGCAAGCGGTTTAGACATTAATGGCTGTGTGTTGAGTTATTTTGAGGGGACAGCAAATTTACACTGTTATACAAGCTGTACACTCACTACTTTACATTGTAGACAAGTGTCATTTCTTCAGTGTTGTCACATGAATAAAATATGAGGGGTGTACTGACTTTTGTGACATGCTGTATATACAATGGTGACCCCTCCCCCTCCCCTCCATCTTTCTCTGCAGGTCTCATCTCTCTGGCCGCCCACCTGGGTGTCACCTTCCTCCCTCCCCGTAAGAAGATCACGGTGATGTTGATGGGAAATCACTCTGCCGGGAAGAGCAGCTTCATTAATTGGTGAGATCTGGGGTTTCTGGGATTTGTAGTCCATCAGTCACTGGGGTGTGAGGCGCAGTGATGCCCTCTAGTGGTTAGATTCTTCCTCTCCATCAGGGAAGAGTAGAGGGAGGGGGGGGGGACACGACAATAGTTTGATACACAGAGCTTTACCGCACTCCATGTCATCCAATCACATTTCATGTCTGATGGATGGACTCGGCTTGTGTGCTGTGATAACCCACCACAGGGGGGTGCTATCACTCACCTGAGAAATGCCTAGTCTGGTTCTTGGTGGAAACATTTTGCCTTTTTATGAGGAAATGCTGATCTGTGTCCATCCATTTTATTTTTTCTTCAGGTACATTGAGGAGCATATCCAGAGGACGGGGGTCGCCATCGAAACGCAGGGGTTCACCTTCATCACCAGCGGCCGCAAGAGGGAGACGCTGACTGTAAGTGATTGGAGGGACGGGGCGGCTTTACATGGTGATGTCTCATTGCAGGACAATGGTTGGGTGAATGGATGAGATGTATGTAGAGAATTCATGCAGTGCCGTCATCTCCGCCATCTTCACTGTACAACACCAGAGCAGGTGGGGGATGGTTTATAACACGACAGTTCTTCATATCACCCCCACCACCTGTCCAGTCTGAGCATGCTCCTTCCTATACCCTCCCTCTCCCTGTCATTGGTTTATAGTGCAGGGACTCCCATTGCAAGCTTTGTTTCATCTTGCAGCTGCTTTAGTATATAGATCAACGTCGGCTATGTAGAGGGAATCTTTGCTTTATCCAGGTAGAACAAGCCAACAGGTCCGCAGTCATACAAACCTCCCACAACACACAATAGTTCCCCTTCTTTCCCCCATCCGCTCGGCCGTGGGAGAGAAAGAAAAAGAAAGGGTCTGTGTAAGGCAGGGGTCTCAAACTGCCGAGCCTCCAGCTATTGCAAAACTACAAGTCCCATCATGCCTCTGCCTGTGGGAGTCATGCTTGTAACTGTCAGCCTTGCAATGCCTCATGGGACTTGTAGTTTTGCAACAGCTGGAGGGCTGCCAGTTTGAGACCCCCTGGTGTAAGGTATGAGTAGCTGGAGCCATAGACCTCACATGATTGGCTTAGAGCTGTCACATGCTTTTGCATACTTGGCTCTGAGTGGGCGAAGCACAGGTCTACTTTATATTCTAAATCTGAAAAAGATTGTACAACTTAGGAAATGAAAGGGACAATTTACAGCAGGTCTGTCTTTTTTTTTTTTTTTTTTGGGGGGGGGGGGGGGGAGGTGGGTGTGTATGTGGCCCTCTTGTTTGCTCCCTTCTCTGTCAGCCCACCTCCTTCTTTCTCTGATGACCCACTCACTTGTTCCCTCCGCTGTTGGCCCTTTTGCTCCCTCCTTATGCTGGCCTGTTTGCTCGCTCCTCTGAAGGCACTTTTTCCGCTCACTCCTCCTTCTGCCAACCCGCTCACTTACTCCCTCTCCTGCTGGACTTTGTGCTCTCTCGCTCCTCTGCCAACCTCCTTTTATTTGGGGGGGTGGGTTTGTGTGGCTCTCACTCGCTCCTCTGCCAACCTCCTTTTCTTTTGGGGGGGGGGGGGTTGTGTGGCTCTCACTCGCTCCTCTGCCAACCTCCTTTTCTTTTTGGGGGGGGGTTGTGTGGCTCTCTTTCACTCGCTCCTCTGCCAACCTCCTTTTCTTTTTTGGGGGGGTGGGGTTGTGTGGCTCTCTCTTGCTTCTCTGCCAACCTCCTTTTCTTTTTGGGGGGGGGGGGGGTGTGTCTCTCTCACTCGCTCCCTCCTCTGCCGGCCCTCTCCCTTGTTCCTTCCTCTGCCAACCTGCTCACTCGTTCCCTCCTCTGCTGGGCCCCCTCGCGCGCTCTCCTCTGCTGACATGCTTAATCGCTCATTCCCTTGTCTGCTGGCACTCAGTCTTTGTCCCTTCTCTTCCGACCCGCTCACTCCCTTCTCTGCTGGCCCTCTTACTCGCTCACTCCCTCTGCCAGCACTCTCACTCGCTCCCGCCCTCTACTGGTCCTCTTTACTTGTTCCCTCCCCAGCCAAGTTTTTCACTCGCTCCCTCTTCTGGAACTTTGTTGCTCGGTCCTTCCTCTGCAGATCTGCTCGCTCCCTCTCTTGCTGGCCTTCTCTGCCAACCCTCTCACTCCCCCACTGTCTTCCTCCTCTGTTTGGACCTTTTTTTTTTTTGTAGTGTAATGCCGCATATTTTCCGACAGGAAATGTTGGATGTGAGCTTGCTGTCGGAAAGCCCGACCGTGTGTACGCTCCATCGGACATTTGTTGTCGGACTTTCTGCCAACAAATGTTTGCGAGCAGGTTCTCAAATTTTCCGCCAGCAAAACTTTGTTGTCGGAAAGTCTGATCGTGCGTACACAAGGCCGTCTCACAAAATTCCACGCATGTTAGGAATCAAGCAGGAGGAGCCGCACTGGCTATTGAACTTCCTTTTTCTTGGCTCGTTGTACGTCTTGTACGTCACCGCATTCTCACGTTCGGAATTGTTGGCCAACATTTGTGTGACTGTGTGTATGCAAGACAAGTTTGAGCCAACATCCTTCGGACAAAATTCCACGGTTTTGTTGGTGGAAAGTCCGGTCGTGTTTTACGGGGCATAAGAATTAAACTGAATGTGGCCCCAGCTCTTCTCTGGTTTATAGAGCTATGCTTCTCTAATTTTACAGTTCGGTAGTATAGTAAAGGTCTTTAGGGCCCCTTCCCTGGGAGAAAAAAATAATTTCTTTAATAATTGCCAGAGTTGTTTAATCTGTTCTCTAGAAATGAAGTCCAGTAGGTGTGGCCCTCAGAAGACCTAGCGTTGCCCTATGTAGAATTCCACCCAATTCAGTGCATTTCTATATTTGAGTAAGACGTGTTTTTATCAGGGTGTGTATCTCACTTATATTGGCTCAGCTTGTTCTACATCTTCTGTTTATTTGCACAGGGAGATGCCACCCTTCACCTGTATCCTCACTTCAAACCTCTGCAGTCTTTCCAAGGTGAGTGACCTTCCTTCATATCAGTTGGCTGACCTTCCTTTCATTCCAGATATAATTTGCTCGGTGGTGACAAGGACTTGCTCAGCAGGTTTGTCTTCTCCATCCTCCTTTTTAATATTCTGGCTCTTCTCCCCTGCAGGCGTATCTGAATACCTCTGCACTGAGATCTCCACGTCACGCCAGAAGAAGTTCAGTCTCGTCACCTTTGTGGACAGTCCGGGACTGGTAGATGGAGACATGAAGTACCCCTTTGATGTGAACAATGCCCTCCTGTGGTTAGGTCAGTGAATACTGAAGAACCGTTATAGGGTGACAATAAAATGTATAGCGGGGCGTAAAAAAAAAAAAAAAAAAAAAAAAAAAAAAAATCCAATACATCTCTGCAATAGATGCACATTTTCACCATATGTGTCTCTGTACTGATACTACAAGTACAGAAAAGGATCTCTTTATCCTGCCAGAAATCCAGTGGGCTAACTTCCTGTAGGAGGTTGACAACATTTGTCTCTGCTGCACTGAAATCCCCAAATGCTGTTGTCATCCCTGCGTGAGTTCTCCCCTGTGGGACGACATAACACCTCCCCTCTTCTCCTCCCTATTACATAAGAGGGGTGTTCTGTAGTCCAGCATGGGAGAACTCAAGCAGGGCTGATAGCAGCATTTGAGTTTTCAGAGACAGCAGCATTGATTCAAACAGGAAGTTAGGAGCTCATTAGATTTTCATTTAGATTGCAGATCTTTTTTACATAGGTCAGGCAGGATACATAGCAGGAGGGTGGTATCAGACATTAATAATATACAGTATCTCACAGGAGTGAGTACACCCCTCACAGTTTTGTAAATATTTTTGTATATCTTTTCATGTGACAACACTGAAGAAATGACGCTTGTCTACAATGTAAAGTAGTGAGTGTACAGCTTGTATAACAGTGTAAATTTGCTGTCCCCTCAAAATAACTCAACACACAGCTATTTATTTAATTACAAAAAATTACATTTATTATATTTTCCCCAATCGTCTTTCAGGACAGCCACCTTTGAGAGACACTGGCTCCTCCCCTCTTAGGAAACACCGCCTTCATTTTCATGATTTAAGCCTCCTCCTCCCTTCGTTCCTCAGTTATGGTGTTTCCTCCGGTGGGGAGACACCGCTAACGAACCTTAGCTGAATCAGTTGGAGAGACTGAAGCTATCCGAGCGGAGCTCTGGCCCCACTCGGCAGTCCGATCGTCTATCGGTCTACTTTCGGCAGTCCGGCCAGCTGGTAAGCTGAATTTTTGGACTGTCCATACACTCTAAACTTCGCTTGGGGAAAGCAGGAAGTCTTTAGAGGTTCATCCCTTCGTTCGCCCGCAGGAGGGTACTTCAACGGGATAGGCAGTCCGGTCGGCTGGGGAGCTGAACTCTGTACTGACCTTTTTTACACGCACTCTAATCTTCGCTTGGGGAAAGCAGGAAGTTTTAGGGAGGTCCATCCATTCGTTTTCGCCCAGTGGGGCGCTGCAACAGGACGTCCTAGGTCCCCCTGTGTTTGCAGTCGGCTTGGAGCTGGAGGCCGGACCAGATGACGGGCGACGTCAGTTCTGGTGGGGGCGGACGTCTTCGTTGAACCCGCGTCTTCCGGTTCCGGACACGGACGGAAGGAGGACCAAGCGTTCGGCTGGTGCAGCCTCTCTTCTAAGTTGCACAGGTAGCTTTTGGAGGCACGTTCGTACCACTCTTCCTCAACAGGAGAATGTCCGAAGCAGTGGCTTCAGGAGCTCCAGGAGTAACGGCACCAGCCACTCAAAGGTAAAAGCCCTGGCGAGGGGTTCCCTTACCTTACAACCAGTAGCTCCACTGGTGTTTTTTCCCCCTAGGTGGTCGGGGGGGAAGGGCAGTGCGTCTGGGATCCAGATGGAGATTGATCCTAGGGGAGGGCACCCCTTAAGTAGTGCTGGTGTTTCTTTTTTTAGGATTTTATGCTGCCCTTTTATCTCTGTCTCAGAAGCCTACGGCCACATCGCCCTGAATGCGCTCGATCTCATCTGATCTCGGATGCTAAGCAGGGTCGGGCCTGGTTAGTACCTGGTTGGGAGACCGCCTGGGAATACCAGGTGCCGTAGGGGACATGAGCAAATCTCCCCTTGGTTCTAGGAGGGAGCGTCCTTCATATAGAGCCTCTTTGGGGGAACCCCTGGTTCAGGGCACTTGGTAAAGAGTGTATTGAAGCACCGGATAGCTCAGTCAGACCTTTAACCTAAGGGTTCAGGGTTCAGGTCCCTGTTTGAGTGCCATCAGGAAACAGGCAGCAGAACACGGTGCATATCTGGCGGCTTCTGTGAAAGTTCCAGTGGCCTCAGCTCCAGAGCACTCTTTCACCAGCACAGCAGAGTGTTCCACCTAACCCGATGGATGTTCCTCCTGCAGGTTAAGGGAGAGTCTAGAGGGTTCCAGAGAGGAAGTTGAGGAAGAAGTTGACAGTGCCGTCTCAGACTCTCAAGGGAATCTGATGGTGAGGGCTTGGGTGGGGAACCCAAAAGAACCTCACGATGTAAACTTCCCCCCTGGATGAAGTGGATAAGCTCTTGGGAGCTATTCATACCACTTTAGGCATACAAGAGAAAAAGAAGGCATTGTCACCCCACGATCAGATGTACTAGGGCCTGGGGGAAGTGGGTGTTCCCGGTTCATGACGTCTTGATCGATGCCATCAGAAATGGCGGGGTCCCGAAAGGAAAACCTTTCTTTTCTGGTGCATTAAAACAAAGGTTTCCTTGGGCGGAAGAGGAAGCTCTTGTCTGGAATAGAATCTCCCAGGTTAGAGGCTACCTTTCTTCAGATGTCCAGGCATACTGACCTGTCCTCGGGACATGGGAATACTTTCAGACCCTATGGTTTGAAATGATGGACTCACTTCTGAAGGATGCATGGGTTTTTTTCTCTTAAGAAAATATCTAAGCCTGCCATAGCGGCCACAGGGGTGGCTCATAATATGAAGTGTCGGCTTAGCCAGATTAATGCATGAAGCAATGACGGCAGAGGAGACTTTCTATCCTCCTTTCCCACGCTGCTTAAGGAGTTGGCATACGCTGCTTCGATTCAATCCAGGCGAATGTATGCAAGATCTTCGGCTCTGACCAACTCAGCCTGGAGGGCCTTAAGGCTGAAGACATGGCAGGGGGTCAAGGCGTCCAATGCAAAAGCTCTGTGTAATCCTTTTTTACTGGAGACCTGCTGTTTTTGGCCAGGTCTTGAAGCAGTGCGAGATCGCACGGCTGATAAGATAAAGGCCGTTTCCCTTAAGAGGAAATGTATAAAAAAGGGGCCTTCCTCCCCCAGTGGGAGATGATCACCTCCAATTAGTTTGTGATGAGGATCATCAGAAGAGGTTACCGTTTGGAGTTTTCAGAACTCCCCCCTGTTTGAGACTCCTTGTCACTGAGCTGCCAAAATGTGCCCTTCTTTCCTCTTCAGGAGTTAGAGGAACAGGAAGTGGTAATACAGGTCCCAGCAGGATAGATAGGAAGGGCTCCTATTCTCACATTTTTGTGGTTCACAAGCCTTTGGAAAATTCAGGCTCATCCTGAAGCGTCTGTGTGTCTTAGTCACCTACAGATGGCTTTCGTTGGTTTTGGTCACTGGGTGAGGGCACCTCTTCCACCAAAACTGTTTCAGGATAGTAAGGATGCATACCTGCATATTCCCATCGCAGAGAACCACCAGCGTTTCCTTAGGCTGGCAGTGATAACTTCTGTAGGGGTGCTACACCTTCAGTTCAAAACACTTCCCTTTTGGGCTATCCCTTTCCTCCTCGTATCTTCACCAAAGTGATGGTAGAAGTTCTGGCATTCCTGCGTCTCAGGGGAGTCTCGGTGATCATGTGTCTTGACGATCTTCTCCTGTTTGTACCTTCTCTGGCGCAGTCGATTTGGGGTCCACAGGTAACAAAAGACCTGTTGGTGAGCCTGGGTTGGCCTCTGAACCTAGAGAAACCCAACTTAAATTCCTTACCAGGGGGTCACCTTCCTGGGGTAGGTGCTGGGCTCAACAGAACAAAAGGTCTTCCCTCCTTGGAGAAGATCCAGAAGATAGACAAAGCACTGTTGTTTCTCCAGGGCAACCGTCAAAAACTCAGGCAGGTTGAGTTTACTGACAGCCACGCTCCTAGCAGTTCAGTGGACGGGGTCATGTTACCGTCCTCTGCAAACTATTTATCTTGAAGGTTTGGGACCACAGTCAGGGGTCTTGGTACTTTTTGGTTTCGGTTCCAACTCGGGTAAAGAGGTCCCTTTGGGAAAGGGAGCACGTTTGTTACAAGACCTAGAATGGAGTTTGCCAGTATCCAGGGTGGTTACAACCGATACGAACGGCTTAGGTTGGGGTACACACCTAGACTCCTGTTTGGTACAGGGTACCTGGGAGAGGAAGGAATCTAAGAGATCCTCAAATTAGAGGGAGTTGAGAACAGTAGATCTGGTTCTCAGGACCTTTCAGAGAGTTCTCTGGAGACTTCATGTAAGAGTCATGGAAACAATCCCTTGGCAGTGGCTTACGTCGACAGGACGGGGACTCCTGGAGCGGATCCTTATGGGTCCTAGCGAAGGCCATCCTCAGATGGGCCGAATATTAAAATCCTGTCTTTCCAGTGATCTGTTTGAAAGGAGAGCAAATTCTAATATTAGATTTCCTCAGAGCAACCAGGTTCTCAAGCAGGAGGTTTTTCGAATGGATCACCCAGAGTTGGGGGATTCCTTGGATAGACTTTTTTTTTCTCAAGGGAAAACGCAAAGGAAGCCATCTCCTGTTCCATGAACAGGGGAGGTCGGGAGCAGACACACTAAAGCACAGAGTTGGGGTTTCTCTAAGTGCTATGCTTTCTCCCCTCCCGTTCTGATTCCTGCAGGGTCAGGGAAGTTTTCAGGTGGAGATTACTACCTGTTTTCTAATCACACCTCTTGGGCCCAGGAGGCCGTGGTTCTCCATTCTGAAGGGCCTGTCAGTGGAACCCCCCCGGGTTTTCCCGGTCTAAGAGTGTCTCCTTTCCCAGGGTCCAATCTGCGGTCCCCAGGTGGATTCTTGCAGCTTGGCTACTGAGAAGGAATTGCCGAAGGGCAAAGGGGTCTCAGACTGTTTAATAGCCACTCTTCTGAATTGCAGGTAAATAGAAACTCAGACCATTTTCTTGAAGGTATGGAGGCGGTTCAACAGCTGGTGCTCAGAGAACTCCTTCAATGTGAACAGCCTTGTAGCCGTTCTAGAGTTCCTGCAGTCAGGGGCAGATAAAGGTTTAGCCCCATAAACATTGAAGAGTCAGGTTTTCGCTTTTAGCGTATTCCTGGAAGGGCATTTAATATTAGACCTTGGTATAGTAAGGTTCTTAGAGCCTTAAGTAGGCAAAGACCAAGCCTTTGGTCATCCCCTCCCCTGTCGGGGTCACTCATTAGTTTTACAGGTTCTCACAAAGAACCTTTTCAGCAATTTGGAATCTGGCTTGTTATGGTTGATTACTCTCAAAACAGTTTTTTTGTGGCGATCACTACGGCAAGGAAAGTGAGTAAACTCGAAACCCTTTCTGTTAGGGCACTCCCTTTCCAGACCATTCAGTTTTTAAGACCATTCTGGCCTTTTTACCTAATGGTAGTCTCTAATCCTCAGAGTCCGAGAGATTATGCTGCCTATTTTTCGTTCAAAACCAGTGAGAGAACAGGAACACATCTTATTGGACGTTAGAAGATGTGTCCTTCATTATTTTGGTTGCACAAAGTCAGTTCAGGAAGTCTGATTTACTTTTTGTGTTACTTCCAAGGGCTAGGAAGGGTTCCAAAGCCTTTAGACGTACGCTAACCAGATGGTTAAGGTCAGCCATTGGGCAGATTTGCGTGGTTGGGGTATTAAAGCCTCCAGTTAGAATTAAAGCAAACTCAGGCAGGACAGCGGCAACTCCGCAGACAAAGTGGGCGGGTGCGTCTCCTGAACAGATCTGTAGAGCCGCAACGTGGTTCAAGTTTTCTACGTTCGTGAAGCGCTATAGATTGGATCTTCTCTCAGCCAAAGACCAAGCCCTTTGGTCACAAGGTGCTGCAAGCAGTAGGTCCCACCCTAAGACAAGGTACTCGCTTATCCTCTCAAAGGTGGCTGTCCTGAAAGACGATTGGGGAAAAATGGAGTTACATACCGGTAACATCCTTTTCCAGGAGTCTTTCAGGACAGCACCGGTTCCCACCCAGGTTTTTTGCAGATCATCGGGAACTCATCACATGAGACCGTCAGGTAAGACTAAAAGTTTATTTGTTTAACGTGTTCTTGTGTCTCCCCAGTTGGCCGGAGGTACTCTGGAAGAACTGAGGAACGAAGGGAGGAGGAGGCTTAAATCATGAAAATGAAGGCGGTGTTTCCTAAGAGGGGAGGAGCCAGTGTCTCTCAAAGGTGGCTGTCCTGAAAGACTCCTGGAAAAGGATGTTACCGGTACGTAACTCCATTTTTTTTTTCTAAAAAGTGAACTTATCCTTTTAAAGAGGTTCTTTACCCGAATGTAAGTCTTCAGCTACAAATACTGTAGCTTCTGACTTTTAATAAAAGGGCCCTTGCCTGTCCAGGGATCTAGCACCGTCTTCACCCAGGCCAGTCCTTTGCTGGTCTTTGTTCCCAGGGTGCCGGCTTGTTAACTGTGGGAAGCCAGCTGTGACTCCTTGCAGCTTCATAGCCAGCTCCCCACTTCTCATGTGCTTTTTTTGAATAATCCCGCAGCCTTTTGGGACCTATGACGTGTCCCAGAATGACATACCCCCCCCCCAACAGGTTATGTTTTCCGGCTTGCCACTATTTTTCACAGGTGATTTGATCAGTTTTACTGCCTTAAGCCCCATACACACTATCAGATTGTCTGCTGATTTTTTTCCTTCAGGTTTACCAAAACCATGTAATACAAGGGCCTGCCTGATTGCATACACATTGAAACCCCTAACGTTTGACCTCATATTATATGGTTTTGGTAAATCTGATGGAAAAAATCAGCAGACAATCTGATAGTTTGTATGGGGCTTAAGTAATTGCCACAGCCGTTTTCATCTCAGGGAAATCTTGAAAACATGACCTGTTGTGGGAGGTACCTGAGGACTGGAGCTGAGAATCATTGCTGTAAACTCTGAGAACACAAAAAACATGTACTGCAAGGCGTGTAGGCGCATCTGGACTAAAACTGCTCAGAAAAAGTACAACACATAAGGGAATAAAATATAAAATTCTATTTTACATTAAAAGTATTCACCTATAGAAACAAAGGAAAATAATTGATGTGTGTTTCTGTTCTTTTTAGGAGAGCTGTGTGACCTGGTTCTAGTTTTCTTTGACCCTATGGGTCAGGCACTGTGTAAACGCACCCTGGACATCGTGGAGAAGATCAACGAAAAGCACGGCGATAAACTGCGCTTCTACCTGAGCAAAGCGGACGAGGCCGGAGGAGAGAGCGACCGCCAGGTATCGCAGGAACCCCTACCAACCGTTATCTTGTTTTATTGCTAAGCTGCCCGTGTGTGATGTGAACAAGTTCAAAACATCTATCCAAGAAAATATTGTTTTCTTTCTATGGGGAGTGTGTTTGTGTGTGGGTTTTTTTTTTTTTTTTTTTGTGCACAAATAAAAAAGAGAACATGTCGTGTGTCAACATTTGTAAGAAATTTCCAACGGCACAATCTGGGGTAGATTCCCTGGATGTTGTATACACCTCGTTGGTGATGTTTGGGCATTGTTGGGTGTTAAAGGGAAAATAAAGATGCATAAAATGACATTATATACTTACCTGCTCTGTGCAATGGTCTTGCACAGAGCAGCCCTGATCCTCCTTTTATTAAGTCCCCAGCTGGTGCTCCTGGCACTGTCTCCCTGCTGTGTGCCCCCAAAGCAAGCTGCTTGCTATGGGGTAACTTGTGCATGCTCGCTTCTGAGCCCCGCTCTCTACTCACTGCTGTCTCTGAGCCATTGAGGGAGAGAGCTGGAAGAGCCTTTGCTCTCCTGCACATCGCTGGATTGAGATCGGGCTCAGGTAAGTGTTGAGGGGCGCTGCTGCACACAAGTGTTTTTTTTTTTTTTTTTTTTAACCATAGAATGCATAAAGGTAAAAAAGAACCTTCGGCCTTTATGCCCATTTTAAAGTTTAGATCCACCCTTTTCTAGCTAAGTGCTGCACTCTTTAAATAAAGCCCACAAATAACAATCTACATTTAGGTGCCCACCTCAGTGATGTTGACATTGACTGTACCTCAGAGGATGACCTCCTAGGTCCGCTCTAAAAAAAGATTACACCAGTGTGATGACATCACAATGAGGGGCAGTAACAAGACTGGTCAGCAGTGGGCTCAAACAGAAGCGCTGGATTGTCAGAAGATATGCTGGCAAAGGTCACATGACGGTGGGCAGACTTGGGAGTGAAAAAAATGCTTTTGGAAGGTTTTGTGCTGAACATGCCAAGTTTGCAAGAGTGAGTATTGGCATTACTGGCAGTGGGACAGGTAAGTATTACTAACGTACTGTTTTTGCAAGGTGCTTTTGTTTCAGTTTTAATTTTTTAGGGGGGTTGTTTTCAAGGCCCCTTTCCCCTTAGCTTGGTCCTCTAGCCCAGTGGCCTCAAAACTGTGGCCCTCTGCTTGCTTTTATCTGGCCCTTGCAGCACTATTTCATCCACTGATACTATTTCATCCACTGACTCCAATGAAACAGCACAATTTCCCCTAATGACACAGATGATGTGACAATTCCTCCCAATGACACTAATGATGGGGCACAATTCCTTCCAGTTATACCAATGATGGAGCACAATTTCTCCAACTGACACCAAAAATGGGACGCCTTTTCTCCCAATGAAGGCAACTATGGGACACAATTCCTCCCACTGACATCAAAAATGGGGCATTGTTTTTTACCACTGACGTCCGGAACCTTTTCTACTCCCAATGGCCACAATCCGAAGGACAGGTCCCTACACTAGTTGCCTTGCTTGCTGAAATTAATAACACTTTACCTTACAAAAAGGTGATTTACATAAATAGAGGGTGTCCGGGCAATTATAATTAAAATCTGGGCTAGATGGTTACAATCCTCTTCAACTTGCATCTCCTAGTCTGTTTGACACTTCACATATTGGTACAGTCTAACCTGTTTTTCCTATATTGTTGGTATGTCTATATATTCGTCTTCTTCTTCGTCTTCTTCTTCGTCTTCTTCTTCGTCGTCGTCCGTCTTCTTCGTCTTCGTCGTCATCTTCGTCGTGAGACTTTCCATTATAAACATTACATTGTACAGTTGTCCTGTATAACTTTTGTACAAAACTCAAACTTTTGTTTTAAATTAAAAAAAAGTCTAAAGTACAGTAAACTGGCCCTCTGTTTAAAACATTTGGAGAACCCGCTGTAGCCCACAGATACACTTTGTTTTTATTACTTTGCCTTCCAGAGGGTGCTGATGCAGATCGTACAGGAGCTGTGCAAGAGACCCGGGCTGAACAAATGCGGCTTCGACATGCCAACGATATACATCCCCAACCCCAACAAGGTGAGAAGCTGCTGCAGGACGTTGTCACTCGAGTGCCAGCCGGCTTCATTGGCACTGATCCCTAATTCTGCTGTTATGTGTACTCAACCATTAAAGCAAACACGTTAAAGAATTCTGGAAATGTATTTGCCCTGCAGGTGACAGTAGATTGATTTTCAGTGTCAGGAGAACATCTCACCAATGACACACATATGGAATATTGCCAGTCTGGAGGATTTTCTGGTACAGCAGAAAACCTGACTTTTGTTTTTTTTTCTTTTATGCAGTTAAGTAACGCAGTTACGGGTGGTAAAAACATGTGTGTCTGCAAGGCACCTGAACTGTGCGTGGTGCCATTTATTGTGAATGGCACCCCAATGCACTCTACAGTAGGTTTTGTGGCGCAATCCGTTAATAATACAGGATTATGTGCGTCTTTTCATCCATTGTGGTGCGATGGCAGCCCATTCATAACAAATGGGATATCTTCATTTTATTGCCACAGAATGCTCTCTTAATGAATAGGTCCTTAATAGGTCTCCCTCAACCAGTATTTTGGGCAATGACAGAAGTAGAGCTCATCTCTGTCACCCTCTCCTCCTACCCGCGTGCTTCTTGGCACATCAGATTTGCAGCACAGATGATTAGCTCCTTAATCCTAGTCTTAGCTTTGCTGTGCAGGAATGGCCAGAGGTTAGTACCAAGTCAAATTTAGGTACTTGCATTACAGAAATAATTTTTATAATGCAATGATGATTACAGGCATGCATTCATTTGTGTCCTATATCTGGCCTGAGTTGTTTTTAGAGTATTTTTTTTTTTTTTTTGTGTTAAAGTGGAAGTCCATGCTAAAACTAAAATCCCCGCATCTATAGACACCCACGATCTAACACGAACCCATCTAGCCCTGTAAAGAAAACATCAGTATACATAACTTTTTTTTTTTTTTTTTTAATGCTGATCCGACCCGATCTCCAACGACAGAAGCTCTGATCCCAAGCTGAGCTGGTAGCCACGGCTTCGCTGTGTGGGCGGGTGCAGAGGACACGTCCAACAATGGAAGCCCCATAGTAACTCTGTGGGTGACGTCAATCCTCATTCATTTCACAGCCATTGTCGTACGTGTCCTCTGGAGATCGGGTCAGATCGGCTTCAAAATGGTATGTGTTATTATTTTTTATTTTTTTTAACAGGGTTAGCTAGGTTAGTGTTAAATCGTGGGCGTCTATGGATGCAGGGATTTTTGTTTTAGCATGGACTTCCACTTTAAACTTGAAAATGTAACTTTGAGGTACATACAGGGAGCCCTGCATAGATGAAAATAGATTCATGTACTTGCCTATTTGCAGGGCACTCCGGTCTGGTCACATGACATGAGGGCAACTGATCCCTTTGACGGGACCTAAGCGCCTTGCTAATAGTTAATTATATGCATCTTTCTTCTACTACTCCTAAGCATTGGTGTTAGGATGGAGGTGGGAGCCGTTTTTAAAGTGGTTGTAAATGCAATAACAAAATTGAATAAAATTGCAAAGTGTGGCCTGAAACCTCCTCTTCTGTGGTCCCCTGCCAGCACTCTTGGCTCCTTCCCTCTCCTTAGTGCCAGCTTTCTAAGGGGGCGCCCAAGTAGACTCACTCACGTGTCTTGCTCTCTTAATTTAAACCCAGTTAGCAGGACTTGGCCCCGCCCCCTCTTCCTTGTCATTGACTTTGATTGTCAGCAGTTGGAGCCAATGGCTCTTGCTGCCTCAGCAAACCACGTGAGACTCAGAAGTGAGTGGAGAGAAGAGCTGCAGACATGCACTGCTCTGAATTGAATGAGGGCTCGGGTAAATAAAAAGGGGGGCCAGGCTGAGAGGTAATACTGATTCCTAAACGTTTTTTACCTTAACCACTTAACAACCGGCCCATAGCCGAATGATGGCTACAGGGCGGTTGTCTAACTCTGGGAGGCCGTCATATGACGCCCTCCCAGAATTCCGCTCTCGCGCACCCCCCTGCGGCGCGCACTCGAGAGCATCCGTGACCGCTGGGTCCAAAGGACCCGGCGCATCACGGTAAACGGCCGCTCATCGCGGCTGTTTACCACGTGATCGCTGCGTCAAATGACGGAGTGATCACTTGTAAACAAACCGGCGTCATGTTATGACACAGGTTCCTCCCTCCCCCTCTCTGTACCGATCAGTACAGCGGAGGGGGCAGAGATCGGTGTCAGCAGCGCTGTGGGCTGCATCTGCAGTGCCCACATCGCTGCTCACTGAAATTGAACCCCTTAATTCCCTGCCAATACTCTGCAGTGCCCGCCAATACTCTGCAGTGCCCGCCAATACTCTAAACTGATAATATGACAATTTTGTGAAAATAAAAAAAAAAAGGAAAAAAAATCTTTATTTTGCAAAGAATTGTGGGGAAAAAAAGACAACTTCAAAAAACTCATCATGCCTCTTACTAAATACCTTGGAATGTCTTCTTTCCAAAAAGGGGTCATTTGGGGGGTATTTGTACTTTTCTGGCATGTTAGCGTCTCAAGAATTGAAATAGGCCGTCAGTACTTCAGGTGTGATCAATTTTCAGATATTGGCACCATAGCTTGTGGACTCTATAACTTTCACAAAGACCAAATAATATCCACCAATTTGTACTTATTTTTACCAAAGATATGTAGTAGTATAAATTTTGGCGAAAATTTATGAAGAAAAAATTACTAATCTGCTAAATTTTATAACAGAAACAGAAAAATTCATTTTTTTTTTTTTTTTTTTTTTTTTTTTTTTTTTTTTTTTACAGAATTTTCAGTCTTTTTTTCTTTTATAGCACAAAAAATTTAAAATAAAACAGCGGTGATTAAATACCACCAAAAGAAAGCTCTATTTGTGTGAAAAAAATGACAAAAATGTCATATGGGTACAGTGTTGCATGACTGAGTAATTGTCATTCAAATGTGAGGGCACCGAAAGCTGAAAATTGGTCTGGTTATTAAGGGTGTTTAAGTGCCCAGTGGTCAAGTGGTTAAGCAAGAAGGATGCCTTTAAAGAGGGATTCCACCAAAAAAAAAATATTAACAGCCAGCAGCTATAAATACTACAGCTGCTGACTTTTAATAAATGGACACTCACCTGTCCCGGGTTCCAGCGATGCCGAGGCCGATCGATCCCTCGGCTGCTGCCGCCACCATTCTAGGTGAGGGAATCAGGAAGTGAAGCGAATCGGCTTCACTTACCGGTTCCCTACTGCGCATGCGCGAGTAGCGCAGCGCGATAGGAATTCTCCGCGCTGTCACTGGGACCCGTGTGTGTCCCAGCAGACAGCGCGGCAGGACAGGAAATGGCGTAGACCCCCACGGGAGTCTATGCCCGGAAGTGGGTGAAAATACCTGTCTTTGACAGGTATCTCCACCCCCCTCCCCCCCTGAAAGGTGCCAATTGTGACACCGGAGGGGGGGAGGGATCCGATCAGCGGAGGTTCCACTTTAGGGTGGAATCCCGCTTTAAGGTAAAAAGTGGTTATGCTTTTTTAACCACTACAATACAGGGCACTTTCACCCCCTTCCTTCCCAGCCCAATTTTCAGCTTTCAGCGCTCTAGCGCTTTCAGTGACAATTGCGCGGTCATGCTACACTGTACCCAAATGAAATTGTTATCATTTTGTTCGCACAAATAGAGCTTTATTTTGGTGTTATTTATTCACGACTCCGTTTTTTTTTTTTTTTGCGATATAAGCGCAAAAATAGCGGAAATTTGGAAAAAAAACAATATTTTCTTTTTTCTATTTGAAAAGAAATCCAATAAAATCAAATTTTGTCATAAATTTAAGCCAAAATGTATTCTGCTACATGTTTTTGGTAAAAAAAATTCCGTTAAGTGTATAATAATTGGTTTGTGTGATCACAGACATATGTACGCAAATGATCATGTACATATGTGTGCAGGTGATCACGTACATATGTGTGCAGATAATCATTGGGACATGTGATTTTAGTGGGACATATGTGGGGGACAAGTTTTTATTATTAGGGACATGTGTTTTTATTATTTGGGGACATGTATGTTTTGGGGACATGTGTGTTTTGGGGACATATGTGGGGACTGTGTTTGTACTGTGTGGTGTGTTGTGTGTTTACACTACACTGATGATCAGTGAGTAAAAAGCTGTAAAAAGCAGCCCATACTCACTGATCATCAGCCGGCTGCAGCGTTCTGCTCTCCTCTCCTCAGCGGTGACTTCCGTGTGAGGAGAGGAGAGCCGATTGCCTAGCAACCGGCTGTTTGTTTACATCACATCACGGCCGTGATTGGACACGGCCGTCATGTGATCAGGAGGGCCAATCACAGAGCCCTCCTGCCGATCTGAGATGTGCCGTGTCCGGGTGACACGAGCACATCGGGATCGCGCCGCTGCGCGGTCGCGATCCCGCTACTCCTGAATGACGTTTTCTGAACGTCCTATCAGGAGTAGACGGCTCCCACCCGGCCGTATATATGCATCGGCCGGGTGGGAAGTGGTTAACCACTTTAAGATTAGTTGGTGATAGTCTGGAATTTCACCCCAAAGTGGAATTCTAATCAAATTCTAACTAAGACTAAACCTATTCCAACCCCCATTCTAATGCCCTGTACACACGATCGCACATTCTGACAACAAAATCTATGGGATTTTTTCAGACAGATTTTTTTTTCTCAAACTTGTTTTGCATACACACGGTCGCACGAATCTTGTCGGAAATTCTGAACGTCAAGAACGCGGTGACGTAAAACACGCCGAGAAAACTGAAGTTCAATATCCAGTGCGGCTCTTCTGCTTGATTCCGAGCATGCGTGGAACTTTGTGCGTCAGAATTTCCGACAACGGATTTTGTAGTTGGAAAATTTGAGATCCTGATCTCAAATTTTGTTTGTCATAAATTTCCGATGGAGCATATGCAGAGTCAGAATTTCCAACAACAAGCTCCCATCGAACATTTGTTGTCGGAAAATCCGATCGTGTGTACGCGGCATAAGACTATTCTATCTGGAAGGATTTTTTTTTCCTCTGTTGTAGCAAATTGGATCATGCTCTGTTCGGGTTTTTCACCTTCCTCTGGATCAACTGTGAGTATAGGATTGTGCATATGGGATTGTAGTGTTTTTTGTTTTTTATTAGTTGAACTAAATGGATCTGTCTGCTTTTTTTCCTCCTTTTTTTTTTTTTTCTTTTTCTTTTTTTCCCCTCTCTTCTT
Source organism: Lithobates pipiens (assembly GCF_037356315.1). Lineage (NCBI taxonomy): Eukaryota > Metazoa > Chordata > Amphibia > Anura > Ranidae > Lithobates > Lithobates pipiens. The sequence goes on from NW_027507784.1 coordinate 40,571,840, forward strand.
TCAACCTATGTATCTACCCTGTAAAAGAAAGGACATCTATAGTTACCTATTCTGAAACCGCTCGGGTTCGGTCACACGATCAGATGGCTTCATTGTAAAAGAGAGGCAGTGACAATGGCTGCAGAGCCTGGGCAATAACCTCACCCATAGGCTTACTAAGGGGGCATCCGTTGCTGGCTGTCCCTCCTCTACACTGAAGCCAGTGCTGGGACCTGATCATGTGACTGGACTGGAGCAGCTTCAGAATAGGTAAGCATAGACATTGTTACTGGAAAAGAACACACGGCCACAAAGGGCTTGGAGGGTGCTGCTCACCCCACACGAATGAAAAAAATGTTCCCCCACAATCAAGGTTTTTAGGCAGCAGAAAACAATAATAAATGCATATCAGGGTAACATGAGTAATATTTTAATATTTATTACCATGAGAAAATAGCAACATGGCACATAGGTAAAAACATAAGCTCCACCTGAACAGTTAAAAGAGACTCCTATATAAAGAGTACAATAATAACAATGGATGTGCACAAGCAGACACAACTATAAATGACACTGTACAATATAACAGTAGAGATATAGTCCTAACGCGTTTCACCCCAATCAAGGGGTCTTCTTCAGAAAAAAAGGTCTGTTATAAAACAAAGATGCAATAAATAAATACATCAAATGTTAATTATACTGGGAATACCTTATATTTTTTAGTATAATTTACCCAATACTGCACGTCCAAGGAGATAAAATAAAGTGCTTTTAGTGGAGTTCCCCCTCGGGGTGGTGCCTCGATTTCCCTTCACATATCAAGAGTGTTACCAAATCCAAAAATATCACCAAATGCCAGGAGGGAAAGGTCAAAGGTCCAAAGGCGTGGCTCACGGGAGGTCACACAGATACCTCACCACCCATGGGTATAGGGAGTGGGTGCGGACGTTGGCAGCCGGACAATATGGTGAGTCACACCTGCGATAGAATCCCAATGTATAAATAAAATTGGGGACATACATTTTTAACGTATGAACACAAGGTGTATATACGGCATGAAACTATTGTCATACCTATAATCTATGTATATAGAGGATAACCACACCCAGATGTTTAGGTATATCTATATGATAATTTTGAGAAGGAAGAAAGGGGAGAAGGAAAACAATGCTCACAGACTGTTTCTGATAAAATTCCAAAAAAAATTAAAAAATTATCCAAAAAGGGTAAAAAGTGAAAAAAACAATTAAAAAATGATAAATAGATAAATAAATCAAAGAAAAAAGAAAAGAGAAAACGACAAACAAAAACAGCAAAAATAGGTGAGAAAAAGGATCGCTGAATAAGAAGAGTGCCAGTGAGGAAGTGACTAATGTGTAGCATAGACATTGTTTCTTTTACAGGGTAGATAGAACAGACTTATTATGGAAGTCCAGTCTAATTCTAATTAAACCTACTGCCACCCCTATTCTAAATGTTGCTATAGTGCACTAGGCCTCGCTTCTCCATTCTGTCTATAACCTGGAGGTCCTGGAACACGCCTGCTTGGGATGCTGGAACACACTGTCTCAATGTGCCAACATTGATATAAACAATGTCAGCAGTGGTTCTCAATATTATCAGATTCAAAAGAATTGCACATTTATTTTGAGGATACAGAAAGCTGAGAGAGATGAATTTGCACATCATCCCTTCTTTGGCTTCCCCCAGCAGTGTCCACACAGCTAGGTTCTGAGGGTTCAATGCTGGAATATATTGCTAGAGGCCACCATGGGTCACCTGTATAACTAAATGAAAGTGTTGTGGAATACTAATGATATGGTTCTTGAGGCTCTCATGTTAATAAGACCTTCCTGTCTCTCTCCAGCCAAGTCGCTGTATTAATCAGGTTGAAGATGTGTGTAAAACCATAGAGAAGACCATCACTCAGACAGTCCAGACAACACTGAACACACTCGGCAGGGACTGCCAGAAGCTGACGGAGAGCATTGAGAAAGCCCTGCAGGAAGATGAGTGAGTATATAGCGAAGGGTGACCTTTACAATGTGTATTATTATATTTTGTATCGCAGAGCCATGTCCCATTTTTTTTCTGCTGATGAATGTGTACGGTGATGAGCCATTGCGACTCCAAGTCTGTGTGTTATGAGCTTCTTGTGATGGTTACAATCGTGCTTCTCATTTTACAGCGAGACAGTCTGGAGGAACCGGCGCTCTCGGTTTCGGGGATGTCTCTTTGGCCTCTCCGGTTTTCTTCTCCCCCTTTTCCTCTTTGCTTCTGCCCTCTTTGGATCCATCCCACAGTCTGTCTGGGCCGGTCTGTTGGGCACCTCAGGAGTGGAGACCCTGGAACTATACCTGGTAAGGAGGGAAATGTGGGTGAGGTCGTTATTTATTATAGACATACATGTCACGACCCCATACCCTTTGTATGACCATTTAGGTGTTTCTATGGAATACATGAAATATTAGGGATTTGCAGCTGTGACATTTCAGTTACTGGAGGATATACAATAGTGAAAGGGTTATTTATTTTTGGCTATACAGAAAGTCCCCTATATGCGAACTTTCAAAGATGCGTGTGTTTGCACAGTTTTTTGTTTTTTTTTCAACCCAGTGGACTTTAACTAAAAAAAACTGACAGTGCTGTACCAACACAAGCAATGTTGGTGCAGCAATCTCCCCAGCTGTGCTATTGTGTTCTGACAGGGGGACTCCACCCACCCCACCAGAACAGACAGATCAGCGCTCAATGCCTTTGTCTGCAAGCACTGATCTTTGCTGGGCTTGTGAAACTAGTTTGTAAGTAGGGGACTTACTGTACACCCCTTTTTCGTGCTTTCTGTATAACCTCTATTTTTTTCTATTAAAAAAGAGCCAAAGGTATAAAAACTCAACTTAAAAAAGTGCACATAGCCTGGTGCATAACAGATTATCCCTGATGAAGTCTCATGACTCTGTGACGCAGCACGTTGTGAGGAGCCGATGACGTCACGCCGCAGTGAGTGTGCCGCCATCAACACTTCCTATTCAATTGCATGTAATCTGTTGTGCATCAGGCTGTGTGCACTTATAGTTTTTGAGTTTTTATACTATTGCCTCTTTAATAAAATTATATATATATATATATATATATATATATATATATATATATATATATATATATATATATATACATATAATAATATTCACTTCCTTTTTTGAGCTTCCCACTTACAATAACTGAAGGATTGCAGAGAATGGAGGTGGACTGAATGACATCTGGACAGAGCAGAGGGAAACACTCCTGCTATATGATACCCTGTTTAAAGGGAAAGCGCGTCAGTCCTCTTCTTTTTTTTTTTTTTTTTTTTTTTTTTTTTTTTTTGTGTGTGAAATCCCTGGTGCTTCTGCAGGTCCCTCTGCTTTCCTATTAAAAACTGACCACACTAAGCAGGAGAGAACACCATGGTCAGTTCTCTAGCTATGTTGGGAACTCAGCCTGCTCTCCTGCAACGGTCAGACTTGTCCTGACACCCCCCCCCCCCCCCCCCCCCCCCCACTGCACAGCCATTCACTAGGGAGCTCGGTATACTGCTGCCTTTCCTCCCCCAGCAGCCCTTATGCAGCTGAGAACAGAGATAAAGCGATCACTTATAAGAGAAAAAGGGTATTTATAATATTTTTTTTTTTTTTTTTTTTTTTTTTACATCTATTCAAAAGATTTTGCCTCTTTTTATATATATAAAATATAGTGTATGTATATACTTTTATTTTTATTTTTTTTTAGAGGTGTGTGTGTATGTATAAGTATATATTGATATATTTTTAGATGTATTTGTATTCAAGTTTTTAATATCATGCATGTAAATGAATATGCCTTTATCGGCATCTTTAGCGCAAGAAAAGCTCAAGAAAAGTGTATCCCCTTAAATTCTATGTATAGCTTCACACTGGTCTTTTGCGCTTCCATTTTGTTTAAAAAATCTTACTTGCTGCATTTTTGATCCGTTAAAATAAAACGGCACCAAATACTCGCCACCCCATTGAAATGCATTGAAAACGCAGCAATAGCGCACCCGTTTTTGATGCAGTTTTTGAGTCACATGACCTAATGAGAAACACACCATAAACAGTAAAATCCATTATTGCCACCTTTTCTCTTTATCAGCAAAATGCATAAAACACGATTTTTGGGTGCCAAACTTTTGGTGCATCGCTAGTTTTACATAGTGATCATTTTCAATCCCTTTAATTTCATGTAAATTATTTTGTATAGTACTGTGTAATTTTGTATAGTACTGTGCACCACTGATATATGAGATTGTATAAGACAAGCACAGCACTGGTTCCAACCTGAGCTTCCCCCTCCTCCATGCATGTTGATGTCATTGTGCATTGGCCTCGCCCTACGCATTTCGTCACAATGACTTTGGAAGGCTGTTTATGATTGCTGTTGATCTAATGTGCACATTATGTCCTTGCTGTGTGTATTTTATGGGTCTTTTTCCTCTTCCTATTTGCAGTCTCCCTTTGAAACTCTCTGGTCCCTGGTGCCGGAAGATTACGTTCTTTATACTTTCCTGACTCTTGTACTGCTGGCCTTTCTGTTCCTTCTGCTGGCCCAGAGATGCTTCAGGTAAGCTGATCTTAATTGCTTTCAAAGGTGTGTGTGCTCCGCAGGCTCTTAAGCTGCCAATAAATGCATTAAAATTTTTTTGGTTCTTCAGTGACTGGCAAATGTTTGATCCATCTATGGCCATTCCCATTGGTGAGAAGTTGATCTAATGATTGACTACTCATGAATGGGCTTGTTGGAAGTTGTTGTTCAATCTGTGCTGCAGCCAATCCACTTCAGTGCTGATCAGTGTATTCCAACATTGGAGACTTCCCTATTGTCAGAATACTATACCACAGCGGGGAGGATTCCTCTCTCCATCTCACTAGTTGGGGAAATCCGTTTTCAAAGAGCGAGCTGCTGATCAAAAACAAAACGGATTCCATGTGTGCCCAACTTTATTCTCATATATTTGCTTAACTAATTGGCCACTGCCCTGGTACAAAGGTGCAGCTGATGTAAAACCCCCCCTATATACAGTATACCACAAAAGTAAATATTACACATTTTTGTAAGTATTTTCTTCTATCTTTTCATGTGACAACACTGAAGAAATGACACTTGTCTACAATGTAAAGTAGTGAGTGTACAGCTTGTATAACAGTGTAAATTTGCTGTCCCCTCAAAATAACTCAACACACAGCCATTAATGTCTAAACCGCTGGCAACAAAAGTGAGTACACCCCTAAGTGAAAATGTCCAAATTGGGGCCAACGTGTCAATATTTTGTGTGGCCACCATTATTTTCCAGCGCTGCCTTAACCCTCTTGGGCATGGAGTTCACCAGAACTTCACAGGTTACCACTGGAGTCCTCTTCCACTCCTCCATGATGACATCACAGGGCTGGTGGATGTTGGAGACCTTGCGCGACTCCACCTTCTGAGGATGCCCCACAGATGCTCAATAGGGTTTAGGTCTGGAGACATGCTTGGCATGATGGACTATCACCTTTACCCTCAGCTTCTTTAGCAAGGCAGTGGTCGTCTTGGAGGTGTGTTTGAGGTCGTTATCATGTTGGAATACTGCCCTGCGGCCCAGTCTCTGAAGGGAGGGGATCATGTTCTGCTTCAGTATGTCACAGGACATGTTGACATTCATGGTTCCCTCAATGATCTGTAGCTCCCCAGTGCCGGCAGCACTCATGCAGCCCCAGACCATGACACTCCCACCACCATGCTTGACTGTAGGCAAGACACACTTGTCTTTGTCCTCCTCACCTGGTTGCCGCCACACACGCTTCATACCATCTGAACCAAATAAGTTGATCTTGGTCTCATCAGACCACAGGACATGGTTCCAGTAATCCATATCCTTAGGCCGCGTACACACGCGGGGACTGTTCGCTCAACTTTGTCCGCTGAACAGTGTTTCGGCGCACAGTCCGCTCGTGTGTGGGCTTCAGCGGACAGTTTCAGCGGACAGTCTGCTGAACAAAGTTTTTCGGAATTTCCGAAAAACTGTCCGCTGAAACTTTGTTTCAGCGGACAGTCCCCTCGTGTGTAGGCTTGTTCGTCAAACTAAGTTCCGCGCATGCTCAGAAAGAATTTACACGCGAAGGTTGCATTGCAGTGTATAGGACGTCGTTTTCTAGTCCCGTCGTACGTGCCGTTCACGTCATCGCGCACGGTTTCAGCGGACTGTTCGTTCGTCGTGTGTGGGCAAGTCCGTCCATGCTAATTTTGAGCGGACTGTCCGCTGAAACTGTTTGACGAACAAAGTTGAGCGAACAGTCCCCGCGTGTGTACGTGGCCTAAGTCTGCTTGTCTTCAGCAAACTGTTTGCAGACTTTCTTGTGCATCATCTTTAGAAGAGGCTTCCTTCTGGGATGACAGCCATGCAGACCAATTTGATGCAGTGTGCGGCGTATGGTCTGAGCACTGACAGGCTGACCCCCCCCCCCCCCCCCCCCAACCTCTGCAGCACTCATACGTCTATTTCCCAAAGACAACCTCTGAATATGACGCTGAGCACGTGCGCTCAACTTCTTTGGTTGGCCATGGCGAGGCCTGTTCTGAGTGGAACCTGTCCTGTTAAACCGCTGTATGGTCTTGGCCACCGTACTGCAGCTCAGTTTCAGGGTCTTGGCAACCTTCTTATAGCCTAGGCCATCTTTATGTAGAACAACAATTCTTTTTTTCAGATCCTCAGAGAATTCTTTGCCTTGAGGTGCCATGTTGAACTTCCAGTGACCAGTATGAGAGAGTGAGAGCGATAACACCAAATTTAACACACCTGCTCCCCATTCACACCTGAGACCTTGTAACACTAACGAGTAACATGACACCTGGGAGGGAAAATGGCTAATTGAGACCAATTTGGACATTTTCACTTAGGGGTGTACTCACTTTTGTTGGCAGCGGTTTAGACATTAATGGCTGTGTGTTGAGTTATTTTGAGGGGGCAGCAAATTTACACTGTTATACAAGCTGTACACTCACTACTTTACATTGTAGACAAGTGTCATTTCTTCAGTGTTGTCACATGAAAAGATAGAATAAAATATTTACAAAAATGTGAGGGGTGTACTCACTTTTGTGAGATACTGTACATACATGGGTCTGAGTCATTGTCTCTGTAATTGGTAGGGCAATGGTGAGGAAGGACAGTCCCAGATTTTGCAGTGTCACAAACTATTGGCCATGGCAGCTCTGACATGTTCTCTTTTTATATTGACACTACATGCAAAACTAAAATACAAAAGAGCGCTTTATACAGTATAATATACTCTGTCCTTACTAGAGGTATTAGAGAATAATAAACAGCTCACATCAATTTCTGCACCAGAGGAGCTTTACACTTTTATTCCCCACCACAGTCACACGTTATTATACATTTATATAGCTCTGACATATACTGCAGTGCTGTACAGAGAACACTGAGCCAGTCACATCTGTCTCTGCGCCAGAGGAGCTTACACTCTAATGTCCTCACTACAGTCGCACACTATAGGTTTATATAGCTCTGACATATACTACGGTGCTGTACAGAGAAAACGAAGCCAAGCACATCAATCTGCACCAAGGAGCTTACACTCATTTTATTATTCAGATCAGGACCCGGAGAGACTTGCACTCAGATGTTCCCTCCACAGAATCATTTGCATAATAATCTTTTTCTTCTTGTGAACCTTTTTTTTTATAGGACACGTCCAACTCTAAGCAAGAAACAGCGGCGATTCCTACAAGACCGCCATGCGTATATCGGCGAAGTCGTTGTTGATAAAAAGGTGAAGTATTTTTACTTTTCTAATGCCCAAGAAATTTTGCAGCTTTGTCTTAGTGTGGCAGTAATAGAGCAGGGAAAATAATACTCCGGCCTGAGTAGAACGTGGTTTGTCACTTTGCTGAAATGTTAGCGGTGGATCCCACCCCTTATCCCCCCCCCCCCCCCCCACTTCTCATGGTGTTGGTGCACAGAAAACCATAAATTATGGCCGTGGGGCTATTTATAATACAAAGCTCTTAATCTGCGATTCTTTTTATTATATTTTATTTTTTATGATCATTGTGACTGCAGCACTATGGCAGACACATCGGACACTTCTGACCCTATTTTGGGACCATTCTCATTTTATACAGCAATCGGTGCTATAAAAATGCACTGATTACTGTTTAAATGACACTGGCAGGGAAGGGGTTAAGTGTGTCCTAGGGAGTGATTCTTCTAACTGGGGGGGGGGGGGCCCTCACTACAACATAACAGAGATCACTGCTCCTGATGACAGGGAGCAGTAGATCCCTGTCATGTTGCTAGGCAGAACAGGGAAATGCCTTGTTTAGACATCTCCCCATTCTGCCTCTCCATGACACAATTGCGGGACACCGAGTCCGCAGGACCCGCAACACAATCATGGATGGAGTACACAGCTGGCAGTGCACACGCGTCCACAATGCCGCAATTTAAATGAGACGTACCTGTACACCTATATGTGCCCAGCCGTGCCATTGTGCCGACGTAAATTAGTTGTGCGCTGGTCGGCATATGGTTAACGCGCCCCTCCGCCCTCCCGTGTTTTGCGCGCAAAGGCAAACGTGCACTTTGGTCCTGCATACATGTAGAACAGCGTACCTCCCACACATGTGAGATATCGCCACAAACGTCAGATCGTGGGCAGTAATTCTAGCACCCAAACTCCTTTGTAAACCTAAAGTGGTAACCTGTAAAGGCGTTTGACACCGTTGCACAGGTGTGCGCAATTTTAAAGCGTGACACGTTTGGTATCTTGGCGTAAATCATCTTATATTTTACAAAAAAAATGGGTCATGTATTGTTTTGTGTTTTTTTTAATTTTATTTATTTTAATTTTTATTTCGTTTTTTCATGAAAATTCAAAAAATTTATTTTTTCCCCCCAAAAAATTGTTTTATTAAACTGCTGCGGAAATACCATGTGACATAAATTGCCAAACCCACCAATTTATTTTCTAGGGCCTCTGCTTTAAAAACATTTTATGTATGTGTGTCTGTGTCTATCCCCACCTATATATATCTATCTATGTCCCCACTGGGGAGATTTTTACCTTCTTTTTGTTTCTGGATGACAATTGAAAGTGAGGGAGAATTCTAAATTTTTAGTGGTCACCAGAACAGGAATAAAGAGAAAATCTTCCAATAGGGACACCAGTGTGAGAGGGGGGTTTCCCTCACTTTGGCGCTATTTACTCTCACTTCCTGTTGTATCTTAAGACAGGAAGTAAACGTAAGTCTCCCCAATGAGACACAACCACAAAAGAAAAAGAAAAAAAAACGAATCTTTTTGATCCTTCCCTATTCTATCAGCAGATCAAAATGTTTTACTTACTTTATACTTTTGATTACATTTAAAAGAATTCTAAATGTTTGCGGAATTGCAGAATAGTTGTTCCATTTGCAGCAATACTCTGCAGCCATGTTATGCAATGTTCAGGCTTCCTCTCTCACATCTTCTTTTTTTATTCTTTCACCTTCTCAGAAACGCCTCTATGAAGAGTATCTGAAGCAAAGTGTGGGTGAGCATGATATGAGCTGATTTCCGGAGAATCCCGAGGACTGAGATAAACCCGCTACCCGACCATTCATCAACCATCACTAACCTCTTCCCTATTACAGGGGCCATCTGAGATTGTTACACCGATCAACACTACGGCCAATCCTTCTCTTCCCTCCGATGTTCTTGTCCCCACTTTCCATGCACCCCAACACTAGTTCAGGCCGGTAAGGGCCTGTTCACACCAGATGTACGCGTTTCAGTGGTTCTGTGTTTGTAGTATTAAATCTGTCATGTGAAGGACCCCCGTTCGGTTGTGTGAATGGGAAAACGTGGTCACCATACCTAAAATGCAGCGTGTGGGATTGGGTTTTACATATGACCCCCACACACACACACCCACAATGGTGTGCACAGGCTCTATAGGAAAAGAAGACTTTGTCTTGCAGCATTTTTCTGCTCCATTAAAACGCACTAAAGCACAATAGCATCTGGTGAGAACAAGGCTTGAGGGGGTCTACTCTACTTTTTACTAGCAATTAACTACTGATATTTTTATAAGCTAGAGTCTTGTGATATGGCATATCTCAACCTCTAAACCTTGTTTAGTTTGGTCATAGACCAGGCTGTATTCTGGTGCAGGAGGTTGTCACCCCCCCCCCCCCCCCAACTCCTGCATGCAGTACTAGTTCCAGGGCAGAACGGTCCTCTTTAACATCTTGCACAGTAAGATGTCTGCCCTGGAAGAAGCACTGGTTGTGGAAGTGGAATATTTGCATTTAGTGTTTGGAAGGAGCCCGACCTGTGCTAGAAACCAGCTTTCATGACCAGTTTCCTTTTAATCTGTGAACCTGAAACCCATAAGGCTTGTATGACGTGACTTCTGCTGTACTGAACCTCTTCATGTGGGAAAACCGGAATGAGGGGCAAACCATCCCCACAGACCCACCTTTCTCAACCAGGGTTCATCCAGAGCTTGCAAGGGGGTTCCTGGATCTGTGGATGATTGACCTTCCCTTTGGTGGTACTTGCATAGTTCCATGGTCAGCATCACTTAGCAGGCAGTGGCATAACACCATTCTTTTTTAGCTATCTGTAATGCTAACCACCACTGTAGAGGAAAGGCTTCCTTCCCATTGACCACCAATGTAAGGAGCATTCTTCCCACTGACCACCAATGTAAGACCTTCATCTCACTGACCGCCAATGTAGGAGAACATTCTTCCCGCTGACCGCCAATATAAGGGGCATTCTTCCCACTGATCACCAATGTAAGACCTTCATCTCGCTGACTGCCAATGTAGGAGAACATTCTTCCCTTTGATTGCCAATGTAAGGGACATTCTTCTTCCCACTGACTGCCAATGTAAGAGACCTTCATCTCGCTGACCGCCAATATAGGGAGGATATTCTTCCTGCTGATCACCAGTGTAAGGGGAATTCTTCCCGCTGATCACCAGTGTAAGGGGAATTCTTCCTGCTGATCACCAGTGTAAGGGGAATTCTTCCTGCTGATCACCAGTGTAAGGGGAATTCTTCCCGCTGATCACCAGTGTAAGGGGAATTCTTCCCGCTGATCACCAGTGTAAGGGGAATTCTTCCCGCTGATCACCAGTGTAAGGGGAATTCTTCCCGCTGATCACCAGTGTAAGGGGAATTCTTCCCGCTGATCACCAGTGTAAGGGGAATTCTTCCCGCTGATCACCAGTGTAAGGGGAATTCTTCCCGCTGATCACCAGTGTAAGGGGAATTCTTCCCGCTGATCACCAGTGTAAGGGGAATTCTTCCCGCTGATCACCAGTGTAAGGGGAATTCTTCCCGCTGATCACCAGTGTAAGGGGAATTCTTCCCGCTGATCACCAGTGTAAGGGGAATTCTTCCCGCTGATCACCAGTGTAAGGGGAATTCTTCCCGCTGATCACCAGTGTAAGGGGAATTCTTCCCGCTGATCACCAGTGTAAGGGGAATTCTTTCCACTGACTGCCAATGTAAGAGACCTTCATCTCACTGACTGCCAATATAGGGAGGACATTTTTTCCACTGACTGCCAGTGTAAGGAGGACATTCTTTCCACTGACCGCCAGTGTAAGAGACCTTCATCTTGCTGACCGCCAACGTAAGGGGCATTCTTCCCACTGAAAGAGACCTTCGTCTCACTGACCGCCAATGTAAGAGACCTTCGTCTCACTGACCGCCAATGTAGGAGGACATTCTACCCACTGAACCCCTAAGAATTGGTTTTAGCAGGGGTTTTCCCAAGAGCTAAAAATAGTTTTAAGTGTTCTTTAATGGTAAAAAGGTTGAGAAATGCTGCCATAGACTGTCACAGACTTTGGTGCTACTCTAATAAGAAGGCATTCATTGTGAACAATACACTCCCTTCTCTGTATCTATTTTGTAAGGTGCATCTCTTACTTACACAGTGTATATTTTGTTTTCATAAATCATTATATTTTCCTATGGTTGTAATCCTACATATAGTAGCATTGACCTGTGTGGGGTTTACATTTTATTCTGTTGTCAAACACGAGTAATAAGTGTCTTGATGACCGTTTTTTTTATTTATAAGTCATGTATACATCTGAGCAATCCGGAGACGAGATGCCCCCGGCTGCAGTGCCTTTTACTTTTTATTGTTACAAAACTAGAATCACTGTGAATGTTTCCTCTCATCTTCCTATAATTGCCAGTATTGTGTGTTGGTCAGTAGGGGGCAGTTTTGTTTACACTCCATCTCTGTCCCGAAAAAGTACCTGTCTGTTGTATATCACAGTGGAGTTTTTGTAGATTGGCGCAATTGTTGACCCATCATTTTAAGAAGGAACTGGTGTGACATCGCCGGTTCCTCCTGGGGCGACAGGCTGCGTAGTTTGCAAAATTGGCCGATTCTCTTATCAAGGCTGCCACTTTAAATGACAGGTTCTCTTTTAAAAGCGCCGTTCTGAAAATGAAAAGTGAGCCTAGTAATCGGTTCATGTAGAGCTTTTGTACGAGACAATAAATAACTTATTTTCCGTTGTGGCTCGTTGGTGTATTTAATGGCGTCCTTTATGGTCTGGTGATGTAGTAGATATGAACACATAAAGGTTGTATAAGCCCCAAAAATATATAACACTTCTAATCTAAGCTCCCTGCTGGTCTGTTAATCCCTTATTGATGCTTCACGTGGAATCTTTAAAGCTCCTTTCACACCTGAGTGTAGCGCTATTGGAGCGCCAAAAAAAAGCTGGTACGAAATCTTGGCACAGAGTGTTTGGCATTCTGATTTTTTTTTTTTAGAGTATGAAAATCACACAGCGTTTGGCGTGCCATTAAAAAATAATGGCACCGCGTCTTGCGGTTTGCCATGATTCTGGAATCGCGGCAATTCAAATTGTCTAGGTGTGAACGGGAGTCTAAGGGTTCTGAACAATGGGAGGAAGAGCTCCTGATCATGTGACTGCTGTAATTTCAAAGAAGTCACATGATCGGGAGTCACTCCCACCAGTTCCCAATTGTCAACAGTGATTGGGGGGCCATCCTTGTGTGCTCTCAACACACGGTGGTGCACCATTGACGGATAGGTACAGCACGTGGGCTCTGCACGTATGTGTTGGGTGGTCAGCAGGAGGTTAAACATAATATATAAAGGATTTACAGCGATTTGCATTTTATGTTTTGTTTTTTTTAGCAGATTTAACCACTTGCAGACCAACGCACACCGATACACAACCTAAATTTAGAAGAGGAATATCGTCGTTATGGCAGCAGCTAGCTGCGATAACCCCGGTTTCCTCTTTGGCGCTTTCTGATAAGAGTGGTCTCTGCCACGGATTCGCTGCAAGATCACTTTTATCTGCTGCGGGAGAGGGCCGGCGCTTACCAGAGCCATCAGCGGCAGAGGCGATTGGATGTTGCTCCTTGCTGGGTATGGAGATGTGTGAGGGGAAGATGGGGCCCCTACCTATCCATACCATTGCAGGGCAGAAGCAACGTCAAAATGTCTCTTCTGCCCATAGCTCTTAAAGGGACTTTTTTTTTTTTTTTTTTTTTGTATTGCTTTTTAGTGTACATGTGAGAAGTGAGGACTTTTTGACCCCAGATCTCATCTCACCAGGTCCTGTCATGCTTTTTTTTTACTATTACAAGGAATGTTTACATTCCTTGTAATAGGAATAAAAGTGACAGAATATTTTTTTTTTTAAAAGAACAGTGAAAAAATAAAAGGTAAAACAAATAAAATAAAAAGTTTTAAATTTTTTATTTTTTTTTTAAATGCGCCCCGTCCTACCAAGCTCGCGTGCAGAAGCGACTGCATATGAAAACTGTGTTCAAATGACACATGTGAGGTATCGCCGTGATCGGTAGAGGAAGAGCAATAATTCTATCCCTAGACCTCCTCTGTAACTGAAAACATGCAACCTGTAGAATTTTACATGTCGCCTATGGAAATTTTTAAGGGAAAATGTTTGTTGCCATTCCATGAGCGTGTGCAATTTTGAAGCGTGACACGTTGGTTATCAATTTACTCTGCATAACGTTATCTTTCACAATAGAGGTCTCCAAACTATGGCCCTCCAGTTGTTCGGGAACCACAATTCCCATCATGCCTAGTCATGTCTGTGAATGTCAGTTTTACAATGCCTCATGGAACATGTAGTTCCTCAACAGGTGGAGAGCCGTAGTTTGGAGATCCCTGTTTCACAATATAAAAATCAGGCTAACTTTACTCTTGTCTTATTTTTTATTTCAAAAAAGTGTATTTTTTTCCAAAAAAAGGTGCGCTTTTTTTTTAAGTGCTGCGCAAAAAGGTGTGACAAAGTATTGCAACGTCCGCCAATTTATTCTCTCTAGCGTGTTGGAACCCCCAAACATGACACTTTTTTTTTTTTTTTTTTTTTGTTCCTAAGTAATTTTCAAGCAAGAAAACCTGCTTTTAACTTGTAAACAACAAATCTCAAAAAGAGGCTTGGTCATTAAGTGGTTAAATGCAAGTTGCAGCAAAAACGCACTACATGCTTTTCTGCGGCTTCTCCATTTGAGTTTATTGAACCAAAAAAACGTTTTTGAAAAAAAGTCCCCGACCCTTTCCACAAAGGCATTTTCATAGGAACCCATGTTTAAAAAAAAAAAATAAAAAAATGTCCTGCATGAAAAAACACATTGGTGTGAATGGAGCCTTAAGCCTTGTACACGCTGTGAAATTATTGGACACATTTTCGTCAGTTTTTTGCTGGATGCCAGTCTCAAATCGAAAGTGAAGAGGGTGCTTGCCATCAGAAAATTTTCAGACGACAGAATTCAATGTCGGAAGTGACGTAATGTCTTGAATTGTTTTGTTATGTGTCCTTTCATTTCTGAGCATGCCTAGTCTTGATAGATTTTATTATTATTTTTTTTGTCAGAAAAACGAAAAGAAAATCGGACAGACGTGTGGTCACATCAGACCAACATTTTTAAGCCAGTTTTTGTCTGAAAATTCGTAATCGGCTGTCAAAAGTAGCAACCTAACGATCAGAAAATCCGCAGATCGTTCATCAGACGAACTTTATCTTCAGATTTTCTGACAATCTGTACTGGCCTTTAGGCTGGATTCACACCTATGGCATTTTTAGTGCATTTTGCAGATTTGCACTGCAGAATGTGTTCTATAGGAAACCATGGTAAATAGACTAGTGCAAAATGCAAAAAGCACTAAAAATGCCATAGGTGTGAATCAGGCCTTAGATCCCATGCACACTGTTAGATTTTCTGCAGATTTTTGTCTTCAGATTTAGCAAAACCATGTAGTGCAAGGACCTGCCTGATTGCATAAAAATCAAAACTCTTAAAGCGGTTCTCCACCCAAAAGGGGAAGTTCCACTAATCGGATCCCCCCCCCCCCCCTCCGGTGCCACAATCGGCACCTTTCAGAGGGGAGGGGGTGCAGTTACCTGGATAATCCAGGTAACTGCACCCACTTCCGGGACAAGACCGCCGCAGACTCCCCGCCCCCCGCTGTGTTCTGGGAAACGCACAGTTCCCAGGACACAGCGGGGACCAGAAGAGACACGCAGCGAGACTCGCGCATGCGCAGTAGGGAACCGGGCAGTGAAGCCACAACGCTTCACTTCCCGATTCCCTGACAGAGGATGGCGGCGGGGGCAGCAGAGAGCAGAGCGATCGCTCGTCATCTGCCGCCGACATCGCAGGACCCTGGGACAGGTAAGTGTCCATTTATTAAAAGTCAGCAGCTGCAATATTAGTAGCTGCTGGCTTTTAATATATTTTTTTTAAATTTATTTAATATCCATTCAGCTGCTCTCTCAATCCGCAAAAACGCTTCCTGTGGCGGCGTGCGTGTTGACGTCACATCTGCTGGCCTGACCGATGCGTTTCGTCCTTGCAGCCATCATCAGGGGGAGTGGTCAACAGGTTAAATATAGGTTTCAAATTTTATTGTAACTGTTCTATAACTGCAAAAAATTGTTAATCCTGCTAGAAATCCAGCAAGCTGATAATGTCCTGTAATGAGCTGAAGACCCAATGCCTCTGCTGAATTGAAATCCCAAGCAGTGATATCAGCCCTGCTCACTTCTCTACTGTGGACTACAATTCCCCTCCCCCCATATTATAGAGAGGGGGGGGGGGGTGTTCTAAAGTACAAACTTCCTGTCCTAGGGTGACAACACTGCTCCTCTGTAGGTACAGTGCAGTGAGTGAACATAGTCACCCTAGGACAGGAATTGCATTATTGGCAGGGTCACAGGGAGAAAAATTAAGGTCTGATGAAAGAAAACGAATGGGGTCACCACATCTATGGACAGTCAAAGCAGAGGTCCAACCATTTGTAGTTTCTGACTTTAAAAAAAAAAAAACAATCGGTGCTGACTTTTAATAAGGGCACTTACCTGTCCAGCGAGCCTTTGACGTCGGCCCCCCTGAGGCTGATCCGTCCATCAGATCGGGTGCCGGCGCCACCATCCGAAGGGAAACAGGCAGTGCAGCCTTACGGCTACACTGCCCGTTTCCTACTGCACATGCGTGAGTCGCTCAGCACTTTGTCAATGGCCCTGCTGTTTTCTGGGATACACACATGTCCCAGAAGACAACGGGGCAGCTCACCGAAGAGGAGGAAGTGAAGGAACAGCGCGCGGAATAGGAAGAGGGAGATTAAGAAGCCTGCCTAGCAACAGGCATTTCTGGTAAGTAATAAAGAATGTTAATGTCATTTTTAATTTTAAGGTGGACCTCCGCTTTAAGCTGCCATATATTACATTTTTGTTGAACTTAGATACATTTAGATAAAGATTAAATTTTTCCTCACTTTCTACCCTGGGGATGCAACAGGAAACCCCTCCGAAGTGACAGGACTTCCTATCGTTGTTGAATTTGGAAACATTTGAAGCCCAGACAATTTCATTTTTCTTTAGATAAAGTGGAGGAAAGTTCAAACTTCTGTCAAGTTTTTTTTATTTGTGACACCATTGGAGAGATCTTTGCCTTCCTTCCTCCTGTCCCTGTAACACACGTCAAAGAATGGGGGCGCCATGGTCACTGGGGCCGGAAGGCACAGGAAGCAATAAAAACATTTGTTTTTCCAAAAAAAAATCTCGACCACTTCTATGTGATGGCTCCCCACTGTCAATGGTTCTTAAAGAGGAAGTAAACCTTCCTGTAATCTTTGTACTTTTAGGTAAGCCTAGAATAAGGTTTACCTATAGGTACTGTAACTATCTCCTAAATGTGCGCGTTTATAGTGTATGTATCAAAAAAATAGTATATACAGTATATCTCCTCTAATAGTATATATCTCTTCTGTCTGTTATTCTCAGAGTGGATTTGAGATTTTGCTCCCTAACCATACAGTTGGTTATTTATATTTACCACTGCATAGAGATATTTAAGAATAAACCGCATTTATTTTTTAATACTTTGCATATTAACAAAATTATACACTGCACTCTTTTTAAGGTTATTATCCGATTAATCAAAACAATAATTAAGTATCAAAATAATCATTAGATGCAGCCCTGGACATAAATGACACTTAGTACTCTGGATTAAGACAAGTACACACTATAGAGGGATAGGCTTTGTTCACATTTCATTTCTGACATTTACAATCACTTTAAAGCACAACTCCACCCAAAACATTACAGCCTCTGGCAGGTATGTATTGCTGTCTGTGTCCCTTTGAGAAGATTTCCCTTTTGCTTCCCGTCGGGATGGAAATTCTCTTTAATGGGGACGAAGACAAAAAAAAAATTTTTTAATAGGAGGGGGGTTAGAACTAATTGCTGCAGGTGAATTCCTGTCTAGTTGATGACCAAACTCCATTTTTTTTTTTTCATGGGTGACATTAGACAGGAAGTGAGAATGTTGGGGAAAAAAAAATTGAAAACAAAGTTGCTGGACTTCAAAATGCTATAGAAATAGGAAGAGGCTGCTCCTGGATTCCATAGCTGCCTAGGCATTTGGTTGCATGGACTAAAGCCCAATGAGAAGGCTCAGACAAAGCATTTGGTATAATCATGGGAACCCGGGGAAGAGTTTTCCCAGAGACACAACTATTTCAGAGGTTCATTTCACATATTTGAATTCAAAGCCATGGGGAGGGTTCAGAGGTAGTTACTTTACTATACAGTAGATGTATTTTGGAACCAAATTCAAAGTAGCACCAACAACTCTTCAACACAATATAAATGAAAACACACATAGGCAGTACAACAAAACTAGACACTTCTACGTTTAGAGAGAAACACTTGTTTGGTACGAGCCGGTGGTCTCGAAAGTGAGCACTAATACCATTTCACAATATGTTGGCTCATCCAACCTCCATGTTGAACACCAGAATTTCTATAAGGCGACACCATCATGTTGGTATGGGTGATGGTCTTATGAGAATGCACTCCCAGTAGGACGGAGCAGGAATAGTTTGTGACTGGAGGTTACGGCAATGAGGGGTGCACTAGATGGACTCGAAGCAGAGAGGTCAAGACTATAAACTCCACCAGGAAGATCGATCAGGGTCCCTCGGGTCTGTTGGAGAGAAAAAGAGAAGAGTGAGTGCCTAATGAAGGGGAGAATCAAAGTAGATGTAAACTCAATCACTAAAATCTCATGGTGGGCATGGGATGTGTGTAGATCGTGCCTGTGAAAGTGTCTCAGTGTAGACTTGTGCCAAATATATGTAGCAGTATGTGCTCTTCACCTCCACCATAGAGGATCCTCTGCACCAATGTACTTCAGAGTTCAGACTAAGTAAAGGACACCAAACATGTGTGAATATAAAACAAGAGTACATGAAGCCTTACTTAGCAGAACACCCAGCAGAGAAATCTTCATACATACAGAGACTTGGGGTAATACACTTCTAATTCTCCATCTTATAGAGAGGGCTTTCTCAACCGGGGTTCCTCCAAAGACTGCTACAAGTTCCTTGATCAATGAGTAATTTCTGCCTCTTACATACCTAACAAATGACCCCAATGATCCTTTTAGATATGTGTAAGGGGGGCATTCTTCCCACTGACCACCAATATAATGAGCATTCTTCCCACTGACCACCAATATAAGGGACATTCTTCCCACTGATCACCAATATAAGGAACATTCTTCCCACTGACCACCAATATAAGGAACATTCTTCCCACTGACCACTAATGTAAGGGGCATTCTTCCCACTGACCACCAATATAAGGAACGTTCTTCCCACTGATCACCAATGTAAGGGACATTCTTCCAACTGACCACCAATATAAGGAACATTCTTCTCACTGATCACCAATGTAAGGGGTATTCTTCCCACTGACCACCAATGTAAGGAGCATTCTTCCCACTGATCACCAATGTAAGGGGCATTCTTCCCACTGATCACCAATGTAAGGGGTATTCTTCCCACTGACCACCAATGTAAGGAATGTTGTTCCCACTGACCACCAATGTAAGGAATGTTGTTCCCACTGATCACCAATGTAAGGGGCATTCTTCCTAATGACCAGTATAAGGAGCATTTTTCCCACTGACCACAGTTGAAAGGAGTATCCTTCCCACAGACCACCAACGTAAGGAAGATTCTTTCTACTGACCAATGTAATGGGGGCCCTTCTCAGTTGACCATGGATGTAAGGAGCACCTTTTAACTAGCCATCAATGTAACCAGCCTAGGGGGCACATCTCCACTGATCATTATCTTTAGGAGGCATTTCTCCTCTGATCACCAATGTAAGGGGACTTTCAGTTTTCACTGTCTGTGTTTCTTTGTGTCCATTATAATTATTAATAATAATAATTTAGTTGTATTGAGAATCTGAGGGTGTGAAATACTCCAAGTACACCATATTCCTCACTCTTTTATTTATTCTAATATCTCAACTCACTGTTCATGCTACTCTACTATGAGGTGTACATAAAGTCATTATTAGCAGGGGTTCCCCAAGACCTGAATGTTATTTCAAGGGTTCCTCCATGGTTCAGAAAGGTTAATATAGAGATATTTCCATGGATGCTTCTGATACTCCAGTAACCTGAGCTTGAAAAACGTCATTATGATTTATAACAGCAACACCAACAGGTCTCTTTTGATGACACTTTAGATCAGCCATTCACATCCAGGGTTTTGTGGAACCCCCACGGTTCCCCTAGAGGTGGCTAGGGGTTCCATGTGATGCGTAGTTCCAGGACCAACTCCACTTGGAAAAGCCAGAAGCATATCTGAAAGGGTGGCATTCTGGGCACTACTGTAAGGGGAGTATTCTTCCCATTGACCACCACCAATGTAAGAGGCATTCTCCCAATGACCACCAGAGGAAAAATCTTAGCAAGAGTTCCTTAAGACCTGACAAATATTACAAGGGTTCCTTTTGGGTAAAAAGGGTAAGAAAGGCTGCTTTATATAAATGAGGAGCGGTAACTATTCCACAATGCACAGCCAGGGCACGATATCTCTATGTCTGACTTACCATGTGTGAATTGCGATCAATAATCCGGCACATGTTGAGGTCACTTCCCGCGGCGACCATGTGACCTGCGCCCACCCAGCGACAGCAGTAAATCTATAAGTTGGGGAGAACATTCAGTGATTTGTACACTACAAGTCAGAATTATACAAAAAAAAAAGCTGTATAATGGGGTAATTGCCCCCTGGTGGCCAGATTCTGGCAGCTGAGAGCTGTTAGAACAAAGCTGATTCCTGATTGGCTGTTAAGGGTCACTGTACTGCCTCTGCTGCTCTTCGACTGATTAAATACGTCCAAGGGGCTCACTGAACATTTTGGTACATAACTATTATTTAGATGATTATTTTTCAGATTTAGACTCTGTAATATCGCTCCAGAGGGCCCCGAGTGGCACATTACAGCCACTTCCAGCCAAACTTTGGCCTTGTCACTTCATCTCCTTGTCTTTAAGACAGTGGCCTCCAAACTGCAGCACAAGGGCCAGATGTAGCCCTTATCCTGCCCTTTTTGGGGCACTATTCCTCTCAGCGATATAAGTTAGTATGCCTCCCACTGACATCAAGTGCGGCATAATTCCTGCCACTGACACCAAAGATTGGGGCCCTATTCCTCCCACTGACACCAATGATGGGGCACTATTCCTCCCACTGACACCAATGATGGGGCACTATCCCTCCCACTGAAGCCAATTATGGAGCACTGTCCCTCCCACTGACACCAATGATGGAGCACTATTCCTCCCATTGACACGAATGATAGGGCATGCTTCTTTCCACTGACACCAATGATGGAGCACTCTCTCTCCTGCTGACACCAGTGATGGGGCACTATTCCTCCCACTGACACCAACAATGGGGAACTATTCTTTCCACCGATACCAATGATGGGTTACTACTCCCCCTACTGACCACCAACCCTGAGGCCCTGTTTATTCTCTGATGCTGGGACTGGGAAATTTTTTACCCCCACTGGCCACAATACAGCCCCCCTAAAGTCTGAAGGACAGTAACCTCGCCCTTAGTTTGAAAAGTTTTGAGACCCCTGCTCTATGATTATGTCAACGTATGATCTGAAACATGGCAGCATGTGGAGTATCTGTTACTTGTTGCAATAATGCTGGTTTGAAGGTGCGATTGGAAGCTGTGTGCCGTCAGATTCAGACACATATATGAGCAGTGAAATGGTCAATGACTAAAACTGAAGTACAAAAAGCTGGAAAACATATCACTGTAACAGTTTGTGATGCTTGTGTCACTTATGGGGGTGAAAAATGAAAGGGTTGGTAAATTCTAAATTGCTACTTTAGTTATAGTGGGGTTTGGTGGCTCGAGTGACCCCTCTGACTTTTTATACCTCTTGGGTTAAGACCAGCAATGAAACCTCTGGGGTGTGTTCTTGGTTAAAACATCAAAGTAGACACACTTGACACTGTAGCACTAAGGGGTTATTTGGAACCCAAAGAGTTGTGAAAGGTGACCATTCGAGCGTTGGCTCTCCATCCAACACTGGCATGCTGCGCCAATGCCGCCTTTTTCAGACTGGGGAATCTTCAAACAGCATAAATAAAACAAAAGGGCGCAGCGGCCTAGTGCATTACTAAAAACATTTTATTAGGAAATTAAAACCAAATGAGTGCTTTGCTCTGATAAAGAGGGCTTGTCCCTTGAAACGCATCAGCTGGCAAATCTGGATTGATGTTAGGGTCATGGGAATTTCATCTCTAACCTAGGACTGCCATTTCTCTGTTTTTTACCAATCGCTGTTTCGGCCATTGTGAGTATTTACTTTGGTTTGGTTTTAATTTCCTAATAAAATATTGTTGGTAATGCACTAGGCCTCTGCACCTTTCTGTTCTCGCTTATGTGAGATGTTGTGTTACTTAGCAGAATGCCATTTATGGCTTGGGATTTGGGATTGGGTCAATCAGCATTCTTTCCTGTGAATTCCACTTGGATTTTTTTATTAGTTTTAGATGCTTCAGAGATAGACAGATGCATTTGGCCCACAAGTGAAAACCTACCGCTCTCAAGCCCTATGAACTGGATCACCCCCTAGTCTAGCCGGATAACAAAACCAAGTAAGGGCTCATCCTCCCCCACAAAGTATGTACAAATTCAGAAGAAATAAGCCAACTGCACATTGTAAAATTCAACGTAAGTGAAGCTTTATTGTTCCGGACAAGCGATATAAAGCTCCTGTCTGGCATCTGCTGATGTGTTTTACCAAAACTGGACTTAATCGTGGGGATGAGGAAGGACATGACTGCTGAGGCGCAATGGGCTTAGGTCCCACTTAACGTAACACAAAGGCATCAAATCCCCCACCCCCCTTGCCCTTCACCCCATTAACTAAGACACTTACAACCATTAGGTTGGAAAGGGCAAAGCCAAAGCTTTATGAAATTCCAACACATAACATATGAACATATTTAACCAGTGCCAGTCACAGTCATACTGTGAGCACTTACCAAAAGAGGGAAGTGGGGCCTGTCCTTACCATAAGTGCTGGACACACAGCCTACTTCACATTTTCTGCCAAGGGCATAGCCCATTACAGCAACTTTAACTGCTGGCAAGGTCAAGAAAACCGCAGCAAGCTGTGGCATACCATAAAATAGGAAAAAAGGGGACGTAGGGGGTGGGCAGCTCTTCCAAAGACTCTTCTGAAAGACCCAGAATTCCCTGGGGCACACATTCCCTGAGCTCAGGCCCATTCCATCCCACATGTTCCAAGCAATCGTTCCCCTTGTCATGCACTTAGCCATGTCCCCATCAGTCAAGGCTCTCTTTCCCTAGGGAGGGGCTCAAGAGGCCTTAATTTGCACTTCCATGAAATAGGCATTGCAAAATTATTAAAGGGGTAGTAAAGTCTTTTTTTTTCACTTTTATTTACAGGTAAGCCTATAATAAGGATTCACAGGAAAGAAAAAATATTTCCTAAACCTGTACGGTTTAGGAGATATTCCCCTGGCAAAAAGCCGCTGATTGCAGCGGCGCATGTGCACAGGGGTTTCTCGGCTGGAAGCCCGGCAGACCTCGGACCCTACCGGAAAGAAATCTCCCGCTCGCATGCGTGAGAGTGACGATATCGCCGCTCCGTGATATTCAGAAGACACGCCGAGGGAACATGTCAGCTCCCTCGGCGTGTATCGGACGAGATGTCTGGGCCTTGTTCTAAGGTAAGTATTTCATAATGAGCTAGTATGCGGTGCATACTAGCTCATTATGCCTTTTCCCTTGTGGGTTTACTACCGCTTTAAAGAGATACAAAGTCTACAATTATAATCCATCTCACATAATGTGAACAAGAAGGCCTTCCTAACATAAAAGTTGTATAAATCCCTACAAGAACGCTGTTAAAACCGAATGGAAAAACACAAAGTAAATCCAAAGAGAAGTGTAACGGACATCCTGATAAATTCCAAGTTTTTTGCAGAAAACTTTAGAACCAACTACTGTTAAAAATAGAAATATAAATCCAAATAAATAATTCACATATATGTATATAGCCAGGAATATGGAGAGAAGTCTTCTTGTCAGGATGTGACTTTGTACAGCATTTATTTGGCTACACTGGGCCTCCTAAGCTGCACCAATCTGCTTTTACGTTCCTATTGACTTGAATGGGGACTACAACATTTACGATGCAGGTCTTAAACTGTTGATTACTGTATATACCTCCGTAATACACTGATTGTATAGAATATGAGAAAGTGATAAAATAAAATCTCAGCTACAACTGAGCCCCAAGTCTTGGGGTACTCACCTGGGAAGGACCCCTGAAATCATCCGGAATGGTGCTGATTTTCTGTCCGCTCTGAGAATCCCAGACCTGAACAAGGTGAAACGCAATGGTGAGAGCGCACAGCAATGGAGAGTAAACAGACACTGAAGACTCCAATTATATCTTCTGTCTGTGAGATAATTAGTCCATACACAGGAAGACCCATCGATGTTCAGAGGACAAGAGTGTAGGGAAGAGATTGCACATTAAAACGGTCGCCCTACCCAATGATGATACTTCAGTGTTTGGTAAAGTAAAACCCCATCACAGTCTTTTCTATCTCTTGTGAACACTACTGGTGAGATCACTACGCTGAATTCTGGGTCTGTACATCTGCTGTGCCCATTATGAGGGGTTCCCACCATCCCTGTGCTGAGTTCCCAGGTCTGTACCCCTGCTGTGCCCATTATGAGGGGTTCCCACCATCCCTGTGCTTAGTTCCCAGGTCTGTACACCTGCTGTGCCCATTATGAGGGGTTCCCACCATCCCTGTGTTGAGCTCCTGGGTCTGTAACTCCTGCTGTACCCATTATGAGGGGTTCCCACCATCCCTGTGCTGAGTTCCTGGGTCTGTACACCTGCCACAGTCATTCCAATGGCTCCTCCTCTTACTGTTAGACTTTTAATTACATCTATATTATAGGGATGTGTGAACACTCAAAAGTCTAAGATGAGAGAGGGAAGAGAGCTATGGAACTATGGTGAGGAGATCTTGGACTGGCGCATCCAAGAAGTATAAAAAGCACAATGGTGACCCCCAGAAGTGCTGGAACTTGTAGCTCTTTCACCAATCTGATCTGTTCCATCAGTTGTCGACCCCTCCTTCTCCCTGTCTCACCTGCAGGTTTTCCTCTTTCCTCCATGAGCCAATCAGAATCTGCTCGGTGTAAGGGTCGATGTCCAAAGAGTCTCCGCACACATGGGGGCCCGAGAGTCTCCTGGAGAGGGGAGAAAGGGGCCCTTTATTCACAGTGATACAGACAGTCACTGGGACAGTACACAGCAGTTACAATGTCAGCCTACACACTAAGACCCCTTTCACACTGAGCTGCCACCGGCATCAGCAGTAAAGCAGCTCTATTTTTAACGCCGCTTTACATTCCTTTTAGCGACGCTATTCGGCCGTTAGCAGGGTGGTTTTAACCCTCTCGCTATCGGCCGAAAAGGGGTTAAATTTGCCCGCAAAATGCAGTCGGAGCAGTGTTTTGCCGGCGGTATCGCAGCGCTGCCCCATTGATTTCAATGGGAATCAGCGATGGAGGAGCGGTGAGTTCACCGCTCCAAAGAAGCTGCTGGCAGGACTTTTTCTGATGCCCTGCCAGCACAGCGCTCCCTCTGGCTTTCACACTAGAGTGAATGGAGCAGCTGTTTTAGGGCATTTTGCAGGCGCTATTTTTAACGCTATAGCACCTGCAAAACGCTCCAGTGTGAAAGGGGTCTTAAGCTGGCCACTCAAACAATATGCTGTCCACTCTCCTTGGATTGGAGGCAAATACATTCCTAACAGGTCACAATATACAGCAACTTTTATAATTAAAAAGTCAATGAGCTCCAGTCCGTATCCTTGTTTAGGCTGAGATGATGATGTCATCAGTCTGCTGCAGGCAGGAGGAAGCATTTCGATCTCCTCTCCCTCCAGTAATCAGACTCAACATATTAACTTTGCACAAGTTACAAGGTGAGATGCTGCAGTAGGGGCTGATCTGTGCCAGACGTTTGTAAACACAGCCAAGAACATAAAACATAGAATATAGTTACTGGAAAACTTAAAGGAGATTGTACAATCAGATTGTAACATGTGTGGCCAGCTTTATGAAGATTACTCCAGCCTTACTTTAAGGAATGCCTCTGCCTGATATCCCAGAACTGCAAAAAATAGAAAATAGAAGTCAGTACATAATACATGAAGAGTTTTTATGAGCAAAAGGCCCGACTGCACTCTGACATACAGACAGACATTAGAGCAATAAGTCTCATCCGCTGGACTGCGGCCTCCTACCTCTTGGACCGCCAGCCGGCTGCTGATCCCAAATGTCCCACTAGCCACCAACCTCCCCTAGTGGCCTACAGTGCCCCCCAACCTCCCACAAAATACTACCAAGCCCCCTGCAATGATGCCTAACTTGCTGCAGAGCCTCCAACCCCGCATAGTGTTCTCAACCTCTGGCACTGTCCCACAGTGCCCCTCAACCTTTCAGAGTGCCACCTATTGCGTTCCACAGTGCCCATTAGCTTGCTGCAGAGCCTCCAGCCCCCCATAGTACCTTCAACTTCCGACAGTGTCCCACAGTGCCTCCAACAATACCCCTAGTTTGCTACAGAGCCTCAAGCCCCCCATAGTGCCCTCAACTTCTGACAGTATCCCACAGTGCCCCCCATCCTCCTACAGTGCTACCTAGTGCCTTACACAACACCCCTAGTCTGATACAGAGCCTCCAGCCCCCATAGCGCCTTCAACTTCCGACAGTGTCCCGCAGTGCCCCCCGAACCCCCCACAGTGCCTCCTAGTGCCTTCTGTAGCACCCCACTGGCTTGCTTTGGAGTCTCCAGCACCCCTATAGCACCCTTAACCCCTGGCAGTGTCCCACATTGCCCCCCAACCTTCCTCAGTGCCACTCAGTGCTTCTCCCAGTACCTCCTAGTTTGCTACAGAGCCTTCAGCCCCCCATAGTGCCCTCAACCTTCGACAGTGTCCCACAGTCCCCCCCCCCCCACCTCCCACAGTGCCTCCCACAGTGCCCCCTAGCTTACTACAGGGCCTCAAGTTCTCCATTGTGCCCTCAACCTTAAACAGTGTCCCACAGTGCTCCCAAATCTCCCACAGTGTCCCTAGCTTGCTAAAGTGCCTCAGGCCCCCCCCCCCCATAGTTCCCTTAACCTTTGACAATGTCCCACAGTTCCTCCCAAGCTCCCACAGAGACCCATGCAAATCCCTATCCTCCTGGAGAGACTCCCCGCCCCGACAGTTGCCCCAAACTCCCTCTAGAAATATCATCCCTTATACAGATATCAAATTTGTTGCAGAGTTCCTAGTTCAGTTTAACTGCAAGAACATTTACTGCAGAAGTGATGGGAATCCCTCCAATAGAAACATTCTTTAATTGTGGTTGGGAAGGGTTAGATCCTGTTGTGTTTTTATTGCTGTATCCTTATTGGGGATATTTCTGCCTATTTCCTGCCCTAGTGACCACACGATGAGGAAAAATCTCCCCAGTGGGGATACAAGTAGCAATTAAAAGCCTAACCGTGTTCTAACCCCTCACCACTTTATAAGGGTCTCTTTTTCTGATTGTGTCTCCATTGGTGAGATTTCCCTGCAACTTCCTGGTCCAGTGATCTCTCCCATTAGAACACAGATAGAAATAAAAATCCGGACAAAGTGTAAACTCCGCCCCTCTTTATCCGAAACTAAAGAATAAAAAACATTGGCGGGAGTTCTCTAAATGATGAACCCGAGGGTTACCTGGACGGTGTTGTCCCAGCCTCCGGATATAAAATTCATCTCACTGTGGGGGTGAAACTTCAGAGCGAAGACCCGAGAGCGGTGACCGTCCATCATAGAGAGAGAAGGGCTGCGGGACAGATGTAGTAAATGGTCACTCCACCCAAAACTAAATCTGCATTCCACTTTTCCAGGTTAAATTACATCATCCATTCACTTCCTGTAACCCCAGGCTGTCATGGACCCGCCCACTGGAGGTACCTGAACCCAGGCTGTCATGGAGCTGCCCACTGGGGGAAAAACAAATACTCCTGCGTATGAGTATAGTGGCTAGCCCAATAATATGGAATAATGGTCCACTCCTCAATGGATTTTGTTTCTTTGCCGTGCTGACCGGGGATTTTCTGATTGCACTAAAAAGATAAAGGAAAAGAGGGCATACCAGCCTTGTGCATTATCCTAAATAAATGTATTTTGTATAAAAAAAAAAAAAAAAAAAAAAAAACTACTCACAAGCATGTGAAAATTAATAAGCATAAATGGGCTTCAATCCCCTGTTAAAACAGTCCTGGGACCTGTACTCTCCAGATCATAGGGGAGATCATGTAGGGGTCCCTGCTGGCTAACGCGTTTCAAATCTAAACCTTCTTCCTCAGAGCCTAACAGAAAAGACTGCTTCAGCTTCATATATTTGCACACATGTACCAATGTCATCAATTGCACCTTCTGAGAACCCGGAGCACCTCCCCTTCATGGGAGTGGTTAAGCAGGGTTGTCAAGGACATCTGTCCAACAGAAAACATATGAAAGATACAAGTAATATTAGATAGGGAGTAATGGCTCCAGATTTGCATATGTAGGTGCATCACTCCAGCTCCTCCCCTCTGAATGGGATGTATAGAAAGCAGTTTAATTATGCCCCTACATGATCTCCCCTATGATCTGGAGAGTAAAGGTCTCAGGACTGTTTTACCATGGGATGGAAGTTTATGCGTATTCATTTTCACATGCTTGTGAGTAGTTTTTATCTTTTTTATACAAAATACATTTATTTGGGATAATGCACAAGGCTGGTTCGCCCTCTTGCCCACTAGCAGACCCTGAGCTCAGGCTGTCATGGACCCACCCACTGGGAGTTCCTGAGCTCAGGCTGTCATAGACCCGCCCACTGGGAGTTCCTGAGCTCAGGCTGTCATGGACCCTCCCACTAGAAATACCTGAGCCCAGGCTATCATGGACCCTCCCACTAGGAGTACCTTATCATACCTGTACTGTTTAGATATGTACTGTATATACCATAATCTATTTACTTTCAAGAGAATTATATGACATCCTTTGGACATGCATGTTCCTCCTGTTGGACAACAGGTGGTACAGACTTTATCTGTAACCTGCTGATCAGTTGCGTGATTTGTAATCAAACTACTGATCGGTAGATTAAACAGCTAAAGTCTGCACCTCCCAGGGGTCATGCATTTCTAAAAGGATGCCAGGGATGTGTTCTTTCATTTAGTGCTGGGGAACAAAATGATTAACGGTGGGGAAAGCTAAAAGCTGTGCGAGGCAGGCAACAACAGTATATGATGGTCAGTGAAGAAATTGGTAGAAGAGGGGAGCACAGACCTGGGTTGGCAGATGTTCACACACACCATCTTCTCTGCATCATACACGAGGATCTCATCGCCGGATCCCGCTGTTAAGAAATGGCTGCCGGAAGGGCTGAAGGTGGCTGACAAGGTCTGTCTGTCCTCCTGCAGGTAGCGGACACAACTCTGAGTGGAGAGGTGCCAGAACTTTACCTGACCTCCTGCATCTGACAATGACAAAGAGACAAATAACTGGAGTTATTCAGAGCACAGGTAAAGTCAGTGTGGGCTGGAAGGGGACTAAAGTACAGCTAGAACCAGTCATCATCCAAGAGAACTATTCATTATCCAAGAGAACCCATCCTCATCCAAGAGAACCAGTCATCATCCAAGAGAACTATTCATTATCCAAGAGAACCCATCCTCATCCAAGAGAACCAGTCATCATCCAAGAGAACTATTCATTATCCAAGAGAACCCATCCTCATCCAAGAGAACCAGTCATCATCCAAGAGAACTATTCATTATCCAAGAGAACCCATCCTCATCCAAGAGAACCAGTCATCATCCAAGAGAACCAGTCATCATCCAAGAGAACCATTCATCATCCGAGAGAACCAGTCATCATCCAAGAGAACCATTCATCATCCAAGAGAACCAGTCATCATCCAAGAGAACCAGTCATCATCCAAGAGAACCAGTCATCATCCAAGAGAACCAGTCATCATCCAAGAGAACCATTCATCATCCAAGAGAACCAGTCATCATCCAAGAGAACCAGTCATCATCCAAGAGAACCAGTCATCATCCAAGAGAACCATCCTCATCCAAGAGAACCATCCTCATCATCCAAGAGAACCATTCATCATCCAAGAGAACCATTCATCATCCAAGAGAACCATCCTCATCCAAGAGAACCATCCTCATCATCCAAGAGAACCATTCATCATCCAAGAGAACCATTCATCATCCAAGAGAACCAGTCATCATCCAAGAGAACTATTCATTATCCAAGAGAACCACCCTCATCCAAGAGAACCATTCATCATCCAAGAGAACCAGTCATCATCCAAGAGAACCATTCACCATCCAAGAGAACCAGTCATCATCCAAGAAAGCCATTCTGACCAGTCATCATCCAAGAGAACCATTCATCATCCAAGAGAGCCAGTCATCATAAAAGAACCAGTCATCATCCAAGAGAGCCAGTCATCACTAACAAGAGATCTAAGACAGCCATTCATCATCCAAGAGAGCCAGTCATCATCCACAAGAACCAGTCATCATCCAAGAGAACCAGCCATCATCCACAAGAACCCGTCATCATCCAAGAGAACCAGCCATCATCCAAGAGATCCAATCATTTTCAAAGAGCACCAGTCATAATCCAAGAGAACCAGTCATCAACAAAAGAGAACCTGTCATAGTAAAAGTGAGTCAGTCATAATCAAAGGCCAGCCATAATCATCAAAAATCGATCATAATATAGGGAGTCCTTTATAATAAAAAAGAGCCAGTCATCATCAAAGAGAACCAGTCCAAAAAAAAGAAAACCGGTCATCATCCAAGAGAACTGGTAATCAGAAAGAACCAATCATAATCCAAGAAAACCAGTCATCATCAAAGAGTACCAGTCATAATCCAAGAGAACTAATCATTCTTAAGAAAAACAGTCATCATCAAACAGAATCTGTCATAATTAGAAATTAGAAAAGAGAGCCAGCTATCATCAAACCATAATCCAAAAGCCAGTCCTAATCATAGAAGACCAGTCATAAAAAAAGAGAGCTAGTCCTAATCAAAGAACACTAGTCATAATCCAAGAAAACTGGTCACCAAAGAGAACCAGTCATAATCCAAGAGAACCAGGTCCAAAGACATGCAGGTAGGTTTATTGGCTTCTGTCCAAAATTGGCCCTAGTATATGAATGGGGACCTTGGATTGTGGGCTCCTTGAGGGTAGGGACCAATGTGAGTGTGCAATGTACAGGGATGGGGACAATTGTAGACACTCACCCAGGTTGAACTGGATGGACTGGTGTCTTTATTCAACCTTACTAACTATGTAACTATGTAACCAGTAATAGTAATAGTCCAAGAGAACTAGTAAAACAACAAAGAGAACCTGTCATAATCCAAGAGAACACATCATTAAGGGAACCAGTCATCAAACAGAATCAATCATGATTAAAGAGAACCAGTCATAATAAAGAGAACCAGTCATAAAAAAGAGAACTAGTCATAATTAAAGAGAACCAGTCATAATAAAGAGAACCAGTCATCATCAAAGAAAACAAATCATAATCCAAAAGCCAATCATGATCAAAGATGACCGGTTATAAGAAAAGAGAGCCAGTCATTTTCCAAGAACCAGTCCTAATCCAAAAAGACCAGTCATCATTAACAAAAAACAATCATAATGAGCAAGAACCAATCATAATGAAATAGAACCAGTCACAAACAATGAGAACTGATCAGTATTATGATGCAATCTGCATATTTACCCCCAGGGGGTATATAAATCCAAACCATGAGTTTCTCTTTTTTGCTCCATTTTGGTCTGGTAAATATACCATTAAAAGTGCTGTTGATATATTTGTACAATAAGTGCAAAAATACCCATTGATCCTGCCAGAAATCTTGTAAGCTGATAACTTCCCGTGCTCTCTACCTATGCCACACTTTCATTAGTTACAGTATTCCTGGTTCTTTTTCTGGACTACAAAACATTCCCTTATCATATAAAGAAGTGGTGAGGGAAAGGTAGAGATTTTTTAGTCCTGCCATATGGTGACAATGCTGCTTTTCAAATACAGTGAAGGAGCATTGTCAGCCCAGGACAGGAAGCGTATTATCACCTCTAAGGACTGGTAAACTGCATTATAAGATATTTTTTCTCTTTTTGGATACACTTTAAATGATTAAAACTCCCTGGGTTTGTTTGTGAATGATGTATACTTCACCCTGCATTTACCTTGAACTCGAATTGACAGGTTTACGTGTTTCGGGGGACGCACCTCCTTCTTCAGAGCTAAGAAGGGAGTGTAATCCCTGAAACATGTAAGCCTGCCATTTTTGAGCGACTGTTTGGGCCAGGTGACACCACCCCACTGCTGGATCACGGCATAGCGTCATACACCGATTGTATTTTAGTACACTTGTGAGGGCTGCATCAGTGGAGCATTTCAGTTGAAGATTTCTTTGCAGATCACTATCTAGCATGTGGATAGGACCATCTATAGATGTCTATGCCTCTTGAGAGCTATGGGGGGTGTATTGTATACATGTGGCTGTTTCTTGTCAGGATCGCTCAGGTGGATTCGGAGGATCCAAACTCACCTGGGAATGGGATCATCCCTAATGGGGGCAATGGTGGAGCTAGTCTATGTAATGTGTGCCAGCGTTGCCATCTGTAGTCTCCACCAGGGGGCGTGTGACAACACAGCAGCAGAAGCAATGGTCATCCAATAATAGGAAGCACCTGAACATGGCAGGATCACCAGTGATTATACTCATATTAATTGAAATTGCAGATTTTAAAAGGCTGAAACTGACTTTTGAAATGTTGTTGAGATTTTAGCGATGGCAATTATAGCTACAACAACCCTTTGTGAAAAACAAAAACAAAAAAAAAAAAACGTGAAAAACTGGAATGTGACATTTGGGCTATGGAACAGTCGGCTTACATGTGGCCAGGAGCAGGTCCCCCTTGGCACTGGGTCTGCTGGGGTGGAATCTGAGCGTTGTGACTGGCAGATGTTCTGCAATCGATTGTTCATCCTTCAGTGTGTGTACACAGCTTCCATCTGACACAGCGTAAACCTACATGGACACATGACACATCACGTGACACAGATCTGACCGTACAGGACTACAGATGACAGCAATACAGAATACAGAGAACCCTTATATGTTGCGTTGCAGCACTCCTACATGTGACACTGGGCCCCCATGACTGAAAGAACGAACATCCAATGAATGAAGGGGGCGGGCCAGGGACAGTTAGCCCTTGTACACACGGTCGGAGATTCCGACAACCAAATCCGTCGGATTTTGTCTGTCGGATTTTGTCCAACGGATTTTGTCCGAAACTGTTGTATACACACGGTCGGACGAAGTTGTCAGAATGTCCAATCGTTGAGAACATGATGACGTTATTTCGTTACGAGGGGACTACGTTCAGGCTAGTAGCCAATAGCTTTGATGTAGGAATTTGATCTGAGCATGCGTGGCACTTGGTCCGATCGGAATTCTCTACACATGATCGGAGTATGACCGATCGGAGCATTTTGTCGGAAAATATTTCCGGCAAGTTGGAAAATTTGGTCTGACGGATATTCCGACGGAAACAGTATGATGCAGACCACACACAGTCGGAATATCCGACAAAACGCTCCGATTGGACACATTCCGTCGGAATCTCCGATCGTGTGTACAAGGGCTTAGTCTGGAGAGGAAATAGCTACATCACATATGTCGTACACAAGGCTCGCAGGCCGGATCATGTGGTTTTTGCACCCACGTTTGCTGCCGGAACGTGGCGGAGCTCCATTTCGCCACCTCTAGCTCCCGCCCTCCTCTCACGCTGCCACTTGTAAACACTGAAACCTTCTGGGTTTACAGGGAGCAGCTTTGTCCTCAGTGGTTCCCAGATGTAACAGATCCCTGCACACCCTCATGGCAGGGACAGATCTCCAGAGATAGAGAGAAAATGATCTCCCTGCACGGTGAGGCACCTAAACCCTGCCATCTGTACACAGTGCACCCCTGAACTCTATACGCAGCACACTCCTGAGCCCTGCACTCTATACATAGCACATCCCTTAAACCCTGCACTCTGTACACAGTGCACCCCTGAACTCTATACGTAACGCACTCCTGAACCCTGCACTCTATACATAGCACATCCCTTGAACCCTGCACTCTGCACACAGTGCACCCCTGAACTCTATACGTAACGCACTCCTGAACCCTGCACTCTATACATAGCACATCCCTTAAACCCTGCACTTTATACATAGCACATCCCTTAAACCCTGCACTCTGTACACAGTGCACCCCTGAACTCTATACGTAGCGCACTCCTGAACCCTGCATTCTATACATAGTACATCCCTTAAAACCTGCACTCTGTAGTGCAACTCCCGAACTCTGCACTCCGTACATAGCACACCCCTGAACACTGCACCCTCTATGTAGCGTACACCTGAACTCTGCCCCCTGTATGTAGCACACCCCTAAACCTTACACTCTGTAAGTGGCGCACCCCTGATATAACTGGCCCTTTGAAGGTAACTGTACTGCTGAGGCAGCCCCCGAAAAAATTGAGTTTGACACCCCTGGTGTAGATGATGGAGGACATCCTCCAGCCAGGAAATGAGGGGGGCTTTGACAGACTTGCTGCACATTTTAATGCACATTATGAGAAGCTCACAGTGTTCAGTGAAATCATGAAGACACATCTTCTAATACCTTGATTATCCCATTGATGAGTCCAGCTGCCAAAAGGGTCCCGGATGGGTTGAACTGGCAGCTAAGGACCTCCTGGCCGCAGTCACTGGAAGACAAGATGGAGAAAAACGTTCATTTTTATTAATCCTTCATCTTATACCCCCATGAAGATCCCTTCCCCCCTCCATTTAATAACTTACATCTCCTTCTCCAGATGAAGCTCACCCTCTGTGCTGGGCTCCGGAATCGGCTCAAAGGAGATTTCATCTGCACTGGGACTCAGGAGCTGGGAGGAGGAGCGGCGGGCGCTTACCCTCGGACGTGGCGTCACCAGTAATCCAGACATCTGTGAGCTCCTTCTATTTCCTATATTAGACACATCCAGAGAAAAGGTACAAGAGGAGATATGAAGAGATACACAATGATACCACACAGCACTCTCCTCCCAACAACGTTCCATACACCGCTATGTGTCACCGGGCACACCATATACACCGCTATGTGTCACCGGGCACACCATATACACTGCTATGTGTCACTGGGCACACCCTATACAACGCTATGTAGTGCCAGACATGCCATACACACCGCTAAGCATCACCAGACACACCATATACAGTGTCTTGCAAAAGTATTCACCCCCTTGGCTTTTTACCTATTTTGTTACATTACAGCCTTTAGTTCAATGTTTTTTTTAATCTGAATTATATGTGATGGATCAGAACACAATCGTCTAAATTGGGGGAAGTGAAATTAGAAAAATATATACATAAAACTATTTTTCAGTAATAAAAAAACTGATAATTGGCATGTGTGTATGTATTCAGCCCCTTTGTTATGAAGCCCATAAAAAGCTCTGGTGCCACCAATTACCTTCAGAAGTCACATAAATAGTGAAATGATGTCCACCTGTGTGCAATCTTATGCCCCATACACACAGTCGGACATTCCGACCACAAAATACGTCAGATTTTTTCAGACGGATTATGGCTGAAACTTGTCTTGCATAGACACGGTCGCACAATGTTATTGGAAAATCCGATCGTTCGGAACGAGGTGACATAAAACAAGTACGATGGGACTACGTAGAGGCCAGTAGCCAATAGCTTTAGTCTCCAAATTTTTTTCTGAGCATGCGTGGCACTTTGTGCGTCGGAATTCTCTACACACGATCGGAAAAAGTCCGATCGGATTTTGTTTTCCGACAGAAAAAGTCCGATAGAGCCCACACGTGATCGGATTTTCCGACAACATAATCCAATCTGACTTTTTCCGTCTGAATATCCGACCGTGTGTATGGGGCATAAGTGTCACATGATCTGTCATTACATATACACACCTTTTTGAAAGGCCCCAGAGGCTGCAACACCTAAGCAAGAGGCACCACTAACCAAACGCTGCCATGAAGACCAAGGAACTCTCCAAACAAGTAAGGGACAATGTTGTTGAGAAGTACAAGTCAGGGTTGGGTTATAAAAAAATATCCAAATCTTTGTTGATCCCTAGGAGCACCATCAAATCTATCATAACCAAATGGAAAGAACATGGCACAACAGCAAACCTGCCAAGAGACGGCCGCACACCAAAACTCATGGACCGGGCAAGGAGGGCATTAATCAGAGAGGAGCACAGAGACCTAAGGTAACCCTGGAGAGTTCCACAGCAGAGACTGGAGTATCTGTACATAGGACAACAATAAGCCGTACGCTCCATAGAGTTGGGCTTTATGGCAGAGTGGCCAGAAGAAAGACATTACTTTCAGCGAAAAACAAAATGGCACATTCTGAGTTTGTGAAAAGCCATGTGGGAGACTCCCAAAATGTATGGAGGAAGGTGCTCTGGTGTGATGAGACTAAAACTGAACTTTTTGGCCATCACAGAAAACGCTAAGTCTGGCGCAAACTCAACACATCTCATCACCCAAAGAACACAATCCCCCACTGTGAAACATGGTGGTGGCAGCATCATGCTGTGGGGATGTATTTCGGCAGTCAGGAGTGGGAAACTGGTCAGAGTTGAGGGAAGGTGGATGGATGGTGCTAAATACAGGGATATTCTTGAGAAAAACCTGTAGCATTCTGTGTGTGATTTGAGGCTAGGACGGAGGTTCACCTTCCAGCAGGACAATGACCCCAAACACACTGCTAAAGCAACACTTGAGTGGTTTAAGGGGAAACATGTAAATGTGTTGGAATGGCCTAGTCAAAGCCCAGACCTCAATCTAATAGAAAATCTGTGGCCAAACTTAAAGATTGCTGTTCACAAGAGCAAACCATCCAACTTGAAGGAGCTGGAGCAGTTTTGCAAGGGGGGATGGGCAAAAATCCCAGTGGTAAGATGTGGCAAGATCATAGAGACTTATCCAAAGCGACTCGGAGCTGTGATAGCCACAAAAGGTGGCTCTACAAAGTATTGGACTTTAGGGGGGAAGAATAGTTATGCACGTTGACTTTTTCTGTTATTTTGTCCTACTTTTTGTTTGCTTCACAATAAAGAAAAAGCAAATCTTCAAATTGTGGGCATGTTTTGTAAATGTTGCAAATCCTCAAACAATCCATGTTAATTCCAGGTTGTGAGGCAACAAAACATAAAACATGCCAAAGGGGGTGAATACTTTTGCAAGGCACTGTACACCGCTATGTATCACAGGACACACCATATACACCTCTATGTATCATTGGGCACACCGATCCCCATCATCAAAGCAACTGCCACTGCTGACCCTATGAAAATTCTAAATGACTGCTCTGTATCAATACTTTGATGTCTATTTATAAAACATTTGGTGGACGAATGTCACAAGTATTCTCCCAGCCACCATAATTTCTGACTGTATTATTACTAATATGTGGATTTCCTATGATCATCAGCTTCATCTAGTGGCCATTAGATGTTTACAGTATTTATCGGCGTATAACATGCGCCGGCCTATAACACGCACCCCAAGTTTAGGAGGGAATTTTTAGGAAAAAAACTTTTAGGAGGGAAGTTTAGCAGAGAACGGCCGAGTGCAGCCGAAAATAGCTGAAAGCCGCTGAGAACGGCCGAAAGCCACAGAGAAGCTCACAATCGGTGGTGGCATCGGCGTATGACACGCACACCCACGATTTTCCCCTGATTTTAAGGGGAAAAAAGTGCATGTTATACGTCAATAAATACGGTAATTCCTGAAATACGTCCTGTAGGAAAATACAACATTAAGGCCACTAGATGGAGCTGACAGCTAAATGAATGCTTCTGACATTCGTCCACCAATTGTTTTAAAAAAAGGACTCTTTGGGGTTGTTTTTCTAATACCGGAGAGTTCAAAATGTGGTGCAGCTGTGCATAGTAGCCAATCAGCTTCTTACTTGAGCTTGTTCAATGAAGCGTTGACAATAAAACTTGGAAGCTGATTGGTTTCTATGCAGAGCTGCACCAGATTTTGCACTCTCCAGTTTTAGTAAATCTTTGAGTCGATCATTGATGACCTGGAACTTCAGACCCCCCGCCCACACACACACACACCTCTTCTATAGTACTTTTTCAATTAAAAATAAAGGAATAAAGTGGACCTGAACTTGGAAAAACTGAAGAGCGATTCTCTTAGGGGGGTAATCTGATGTGGGGGAGGAGCCGCGAGAGCTGCTGGGGGACCCCAGAAGAGGATGATCGGGGCCACTCTGTGCAAAAAGAGCTGCACAGTAGAGGTAAGTATGATATTTGTTATTTAAAAAAACAAACAAACAACCAAACAAAAAAAAAACGAAATATGAACCCTTACAATTACTTTAACCTGTTATAATCAGATGTGAAGTCTGGAGTTCATCAATCTGTCAAAGATGATTTCTGATTGGCTCCCGAGGGGTAAACAGGAACTGTTGCTGTTGGCTATACAGGCCTGTTCACACCACATGCAAGCCAGTGCGTTTTTTTTTCTGCATCAAAAACGCATGGGAAGTAGGTTATATGGTTTCCATATATAGCATAGCTCACACCTGTGCGGTCAGTTCCAGGGCGTTTTAGTTCCAGGAAAAAAAAAAAAAAGTAGAACATGCTACATCTTTCCTGTACTGGATTGTACTGGAATGCAGTAAAACACATAAAAAACTCACGGGAATGCAAATCAAAAATGCATAAAAAAATGCACTGGACTCCAGTACTGAGAAAAAAAAAAAAAAAAAAGAGGAAAAAAAAAAGAAATAAAGTCTCCAGAATGCATCCAGAAACGCATAAAAATCACAATAAGGCTGGGTTCACACCACAGCGATGCGGGAACGCCGCGAATCCGCGGCGTTTTCCCGCATCGCATACCTCCCGCCGGCAGTTCACACTGCCCTATGCGGACGGCTGGCAGTGTCAATGATATGTTAATGACACCCCCAGATCCGTCCGCATATCGCAGTGCGATCTGCACACTCGCACAGGAATTGGATTGCATGGTGTGAACACCCATGCGATCCGATTCTGTTGCGGACCAAAAAAAAGGTCCTGTGCGAGTTTGCTGCGGGAGCGATGCGAATTCAGCCATACTATCTGTATGGCTGAACTCGCATCGCTACGGAGATCAGATGTGATTTGCACTGCAGTGCGGTGCGAATCACATCCGGATCTCCCCCCGCAGCAGTGTGAACCCAGCCTAAAAATGCATAAAAAAAATGCACCGGACCCCAGTACAGAGAAAAAAAAAAAAAAAAGAAAGCACCTGGAAAAAAAACAAAAATGCACAGGAACGCATCAAATCAGCGCGTGCAGAAACAAATCCAGAACGGATCTGGAGTGCGTTTTTGTGTTGTGGAGCGGCCCTATAACAGTCACCCTTGTACAGGCCGCCATTACTTCAGACCAGTGCGGTTTGCTGCCCGTGGCTCAGCAGTCCAATCAGAAGCTGCGCTCCACGCTCATGCACTTTGGATTTTACAGACACTTTCTATGCTGAGCGTCATTTCCCACAACGCTTCCCCGTGCCTGGGGACCCCCACAGCCTGCCATACAAAGAGAATCGCTGTACGCCGCTATACTCTTGCAAACACCAATGCCCCTTTGCACTGGCGTTTCGCCCACTTATGCACATCCAACAAACTCCCCCAAGTTTCTATGCCTTGGTGCGGGAAAGTGCGCCAGCTATAGAAATCTCCTGTAAACGGACCTTTAAGCCAAGTTCACATTTGCGTGTCGTGCTAACATGCATTTGTTTTGTGCGTTTTTAACCCAACAGTATAGGGCTGCCCTACGTGTGACAAACGCACCATATAAGAGGCTTCCACACCTTTCTGGGTGATGAGCGGCACAGTTTTTTCTTTTACTGTGCGATGCGGAGTGATTAATCGCACCACAAAATGCATGTTTCCTAGCCGCTTTTAAGATGTGACTAACAGTTAGCCCCCATTCACATTATCGCATAGTGGGAATGTTCCCACTACACAATATTGACAGGTTATTTGCCTGCGATTCTGTGCGTGGCATAGGGCAGCCCATTTATGCCTTATGAGACAAAATCGCAGGCGGATTGCCTGTTAATATCGCATTGCTCTTTCACCGCTACAGGGCTCAATTGTTCTGCACGTTTGTCACCTGGCAAGAAGCTCCATGCGATTCTGGCTGTGGTTTGCTGCAATTGCAATCCTGTTGCGCAAGAATTGTGGCAGAGTCGCATCATGGTTGGGGCGCCATTGAAGGATAATGGCACCAAAATGTGTGCAGCGTGTTGTACTGCGATTTCCATGCGATTTGGAAATCACAGCGTTTCTACCCACAATCACAAATCAGGAGATGAACAAAGCCTCGGGCTTGGTTCCTTTATATGCAGTGTGGGAAATACAGAGAATCCTGTGCATTTTCCGCACTGCATTGAAATCGCATGGCGTTCATGCGAACTGCAGGGGGTGTCAAAGTTAACGACACCCCAAACCAGTTCTTAAAATGCAGTGCGACTGACAGAATCTGATCGCATAAAATGTGAAAAAAAGGGTCCTGTGCCCTTCTTTTGTGCAGAAGCTGTGCAATTTAAGCCATACAAATGAATGGCTCAAATTGCTACGCACAGACATTGCATGGGATTTGAATAGGAATGCTGTGCGATTCCTAAATGAATCACATGCATTGTCCTGCGCCGCATATATGTGAGCCCAGCCTTAAGGCTCCATTCACACGTGTCCAACTTGTCATGCAACTTTGGACATAATTATCCATCAAGTACCGTTCATACCTATGCGGCCTTAAAGTCGCAGCAACTTCAAATTACTTCATACGCTGCTCTGTTCCGACTTTCATGTGACTTGAGGGCCATAGTCTTTAAAGTCGCATGAAAGTCGCACCTGAATGTTTTACATGCGACAGCTGTGCAACAGTTGTCCATTATCATTACTTACAGCCAAAGTGGCATCCAAGTTGCACCCATCCAAAGTCATATGACTTTGGAGTCGTATTAATGTGATTGTAATAGTAATGTGGTGCGATTCCTATTCGAATCACATGTATTGTTCCGCACCACCCATATGTAAGCCCGGCCTTAAGGCCCTGTTCACACTTGTGCAACTTGTCACGTGACTTTATACATCAAAGTCGCATGACAAGTCACACTCCATGTTTTTCAATGAGTACCATTCGTTCATACCTATGCGACTTAAAGTCGCAGTGATTTCAAAGTAGTTTACGCACTACTTTGGTCTGACTTGAGGACCATACACTTCAATGCTAACTCTCAAGTCGCATCTGAATGTTATGTGATAGTTGTGCAATAGTTGTTCATTATCATTGGTATCAAAGCCAAAATGGCATCCAAATCGCACCCATCCAAAGCTATGTCAAAGTTGCACTCCAAAGTCGCATGACTTCGGCGCCATACAAGTGTGAATGGAGCTTTATGGTACAGCAAGCGCGACGAGCGTCTTTCACGCGTTCCCAGAAGATGTGCAGAAACGATGCTCCTGGAACACGCAGATGCTCCTGGGGCCTTAATGAGGTGAGCGATGTGTGTGGAGCCGGGCGAGAACCAGATATAAATGGCGCGCCAAATGACAGCGTTTCCCACGTTTACTGCCCCCATTCCCATTTGCACTCTTGATTGATTTGTCTGCGATTTTGTACCATGTAGGGCAGCCCATTCACTTCACGGTGAATGTTTGTCGCCCGAAAAGGAGGCATACTCCTTTTTTGGTGCCAAGCGTAACGCATTTTTAAAAGTGGCGTTTTACTCTGATCTCCACACGACGATCGCGGCATAATTGCATTGCGTCTGGGGCTGCTATAAAAGGATATCGGCACCCAAAAGCGAGTCGCCCGTTTGCCGCGATTTTGGGTCATGGGCAGAATCACCACAAATCTGCCTGCGATCCCAAATGGCGAGATGTGAATGGAGTTTGGGACAGACGTTTTCGGGGTGGGGGGGGGCCTCGCAGGGCCCCTTTTGTCAAGGCAGCATAACACTCACACATATATCCTGGGGTAACCCACGGCAACCTGTCTCATGACTAGAGTTGCCACCTCATCCCTTTAAACCCGAACACATATGAATCACACAGGTTCTGAGGCTAATTTAATGCAGATAAGGCACCAAGTGGGTTCAATTACCACTTTAACTACTTTCCGCCCGCTATACCTGAAAGACGCCGAGACGTGGGCCTTAAAGGGATTGTAAGGAGAATTTTTTTTTTTTTAAATAAAAAACATGTTATACTTACCTCCACTGTGCAGCTCGTTTTGCACAGAGTGGCCCCGAACCTCCTCTTCTGGGGTCCCTCAGCGGCTGTCTCTGCTTCCTCTCTCAGGTGCTTCTCACGTTCATCCGAGCTCCCTCGCATGGGGAGAAGCATCTGCGGGTGCGCTCCTGTGATACAGCCGGCGGCTATAGCCGCTCGCTGTATCACAGGGCCATGCCCCCGGCGCTCCGCGTCAGTGGATGTGATTGACAGCAGCGCGAGCCAATGGCTGCGCTGCTTTCCATCCATCCAATCAGCGGCCAGGCTGAACGGTGGAAAGGAGGTCGGGGGACGAGCGCGGGACTTTCGAGGGGTCAGGTAAGTAAAACAGGGGGCTGGGGGGGGGGGGGCAGCACTGTCAGATGTTTTTTCACCTTAATGCATAGAATGCATTAAGGTGAAAAAACATTTACCTTTACAACCCCTTTAATTGCCGGGAAGGGCATCCATGGGCACCCTCCCCAGCAAGCCCAGTCTGCGCGACCCTATGGGTTATGCGGCATGCTCTGTGATCACCGAGTCTATGAGACTCGACTGATCACAGATCCAAGTAAGGGGTGTCGATCTCGGCCCCTTACCACGTGATCAGCTATCAGCCAATGACGGCTGATCGCGTGATGTAAACAGAAGCTCGCTAATCAGTATTTTTTTTCCTCACACTATCAGCGTGAGGGAAAAAAAAAAGCAGATCACCAGCTTCTGTCAGAGGGACCATGGTGCCTCACACAGAAAGCCGCAGCTGTGCCCACCAGTGTCACCTGCCAGTGCCCACTGTGCCACCTATCAGTACCCACCAGTGCCACCTACCAGTGCCCACAGTGCCACCCACCATTGCCCCCCAGTGTCTAATAATCAGTGCCAAAGATCAGTGCTCATCAGTGCCACCCATCAGTGCCACTATCAGTGCCAACCGTCAGTGTCACCCATCAGTGCTTATCAGTGCCGCCTATCAGTGCCCATTAGTGCTGCCTATCAGTGCCCATTAGCGCAGCCTCATCAGCGCACATCGGTGAAGGGGAAGAATTACCTGTTTTCAAAATTTTATAACAACTATAAGACGCCTTTCATACTGTGTCACCCCAGGCGTCAGCAGTAAAGCGGCGCTATTTTTAGCGCCTCTTTACCGTTGTTTTAGCGGGCACTATTTGGCCGATAACGGGGCGTTTTTAACCCCCGCTAGTGGCCGAAAATTTGTTAAATCTGCCCGCAAAACGCCACCGCAGTGGCATTTTGCCGGCGGTATAGCAGCGTTGCCCCATTGATATCAATGGGGAGGAGCGGTGAGTTCGCCGTTTGAAGAAGGTGCTGGCAGGACTTTTTTTGATGCCCTGCCAATGCACTGCTCCAGTGTGAAAGCCCCCGGGCTCTCATACTGGAGTTAATGGCGGTGCTTTTTCAGGTGCTTTTTCTAACGCTATAGCGCCTGCAAAATGGGCGCTATAGTGTGAATAAGGGGTCTGAAAGTTTTTTTTATTTTTATTTCGGTCCCTTTTTGTTTTATTTAGCAATAAAAAAAAATTTAAAAAACAGCAGCAATTAAATACCACCAAAAGAAAGCTCTATCAGTGT
Source organism: Lithobates pipiens (assembly GCF_037356315.1). NCBI lineage: Eukaryota > Metazoa > Chordata > Amphibia > Anura > Ranidae > Lithobates > Lithobates pipiens. Next base: position 40,615,810 of record NW_027507784.1, read on the forward strand.
GAAAAAAATTATACAAATTTAATTTGGGTAAACTGTAGCATGATCGCGCAATTGTCATTCAAAGTGCGACAGCGCTGAATGCTGAAAATTGGTCTGGGCAGGAGGGGGATTTATGTCCCCAGTAAGCAAGAGGTTAATCAGCCACATAACCCATGTAATTAATATGTGTTTGGTTTTAAAGGGATGAGGTGGCAACTCTACATGTGACACCATAATCACAAATAAAGCAGAGAAATAAAGAGTCGTGCTATAACGAGGGCTAAATACCTCCTTCAGTAAGACGTCTCCTGTGTGGCCCACAGAGCTGACACTCCACCGGCAGGGACGCAGACTCGAAGTAAACAAACTCGCTTCTGTGGTTGCCAGGCAACAAAAGTTATGTCTGCCAAGCCCTGGAACACCCACAGGGCGGGGAACACATAACAGAGCCAGGGATACTCACTGAGCATGTGCAGACTACAGCCAGTGACAGGAAAGGGCTTGGCTGTCTCAGGTGTTGCCAAGCAACCCAGCCTTATCTGCTGTCCAAAACACAGCATTAGGCCTCATCCTCACTGACAGTGTAACCTGTTTATATCGATGAGGATAGGTTCAGGCTGGCTCCTGGGGTCAAAGTTTTACCACGCGGGCGAGCGTTACGCACTTCAGTGCATCCTGTTTCCTTTGATATAACTTTATTTGAATTGTCACATAGTGACGCTTCATTTCATATCTGTACACAGCAGCGTGGTGCATCGCATGTAGGGTTGCCACCTCATCCCTTTAAACCCGAGCACATATTAACTACATAGGTTCTATGGCTGATTAAGGTGGTGATTAAACTCACTTGGTGCCTTACCTGCATTTAATTAGCCTCAGAACCTGTGTAATTCATATGTGTTCGGGTTTAAACGGATGAGGTGGCAATTAGTCACGCGTCCGTTATGCGATACTCTCCACAAATAAAAGACGTGCTTAATTTTTCTGCCCCAGGGTTCTGGCGTGAACATGTCACATAGAAAACACCTGTGATCCTGTGTGCGGTGACCTGCGTGTATCCGGTACAGAAAAGTCACCACACGTAGCCCTGGTTCACACCAGTGCAGCTTTGAAAGCATGCTACTTCAGAGCGATTTCAAAGCCACTGATCAGTTCGATTTCATGTGTGGTTTGCTAACTTTTGTGCAACTTCATTTACACTCGACATGCGCATTCTTTACACACTGAAACCTACCCAAACGCACCAAAAACGCACTGGAACACACATGTCCTTATTTAAGGTGAAGAAAAAAAGAGGTGGGTGGAATGCACTGGACTGCATCAAAAATGCACTGGAACGCATCAAAAGCTTGCATGCAGAAAAGCATCTGGAACGCATATCTATGGTGTGAACTGGACCTAAGACTTTAGAACCACTAAAGAGATTCGCCCTCTCTGTTTACCATTATTATTAAGGCTCATTCACACTAGCACAATGCGGGAACCAGTGCCATTCCATGTCCCAGTCCGCACATCGCATAAGACTGGCAGGCAGTTCACACTGCACTATGCGAACTGCTGCGGGTGTCAATAGAAAGTTAACAACATCCACAGATAGGTTCACAGATCATAGTGCAAACTGTCAAATGGTGCAGGAATCGGATTCCATACGTTTGAACACCCATGCAATCCGATTCCAGTGCGGACCAAAAAAAAAGGGTGTTGCACCGTTTTGTATGGCTGAATTCGTATCGCACAGACATCGCATGTGATCTGCACAGTAATGCGATGACACAATGTTGACACTAATGATGCTGCAGATGGGCACAGTGTGGCTGTATTGATGGCTCAGTGAGGTTGCACTGATGGGCACTGATGAGGCTGCATTGTTGGCACAGTGAGGCTGCAGATGGGCACAGTGAGGCTGCAGTGTTGGCACTGATGAGACTGCAAATGGGCACAGTGAGGCTGCTGATCTGCACAGTAATGCGATGACACAATGTTGACACTAATGATGCTGCAGATGGGCACAGTGAGGCTGCATTGATGGCTCAGTGAGGTTGCACTGATGGGCACTCATGAGGCTGCATTGTTGGCATAGTGAGGCTGCAGATGGGCACAGGGAGGCTGCAGTGTTGGCACTGATGAGACTGCAAATGGGCACTGTGAGGCTGCATTGTTGGCACTGATGAGGCTGCATTGAGGGCTCAGTGGGGCTGCATTGATGGGCACTGAGGAGGCTGCAGATGGGCACAGTGAGGCTGCATTGATGGGCACCGACGAGGCTGCAAATGGGCACAGTGAGGCTGCAGATGGGCACAGTGAGGCTGCATTGTTGTTAAAGTAATATTGTATTATGGCATTATATTATTAATTATCTTTGAAGTATTATTTTATTATAGTATTTTATTATGAATGGTTGGGGGGTTGTTGGCACAGAGCGTGATCTCCCTGAAATTAGTTTTTGAGTTTTTGCAGGTTGGGATGTCTGCAATATATATATGTTTGGAATCATTGATGGAGGACAGTAAGGTGCGTGTCTGTAGATTTTATGGAAAGCTTTGATATTTTTGCAAAAAAAGTACATGAATGCTGTATTGGTACATAGCGGAGCTGGAATTTAGAGGGAAAAAAAGGTGAACTTAGTCTTTAAGCACACCCAAGCATCCACCTGGCGCCCTGCTGCCGGGGACAAAACCGGATACAGACTTGGTCCGGGGACAGCGTCCTCAGTTCGGGGACTGTCCCCAAAGACTGGGGATGTCTGGTAAGACAAGGTGGGGGGGTGATTATTTTCTATAACCGTTGCATATGGGAGCTGTTTGAATCTCTGTCCATCCAGTCCTGGCCTGAGGCACGGCAGAGCAGAACAGATTTTTTTTTTTGCCCTGCTACAGTTAAAGGATTAGATAGAATCACAGTGACTGCGCTGGCCAATCGGAATCGATCTGGTCCTTCCTGAAAGTGCTGCACGAAGAAAAGGGAGAAGAGTGGGGGTTTCATATTCCTGGACTGCTGGGGTGCTGATAGCTCACCAACCCCTAAGTACATCGGGGACCCGGGCGGTGGGGTGCGTGTCTGGTATTAGTTCACCTTTACATTTTTTTCTGTAAAGGTAAACTAATGCCCTGTACACATGGTCAGACATTCAAACGACAAAATCCAACAGATTTTGGCCTAAACATGTGGTGCATACACACGGTCGCACAAAGTTATAGGAAAATCCGATCGTTCAGATCACGGTGACGTAGAACACCTACGACAGGACTATATAGCGGGCAGTAGCCAATAGCATGAATGTCACTTTGTCCGTCGGAATTGTCTAAACATGATAGGAATTTAAACAATCGGATTTTGTTGCTGGAAAATTTTAGATCCTGCTCTCAAACTTTGTGTGTTGGAAATTCAGACGGGAAAAGCCCGATGGAGCCCACACACAGTCGGATTTTTCGGCAACAAGATCCAATCGCACATTTTCCGTCAGAAAGTCCGACCGTGTGTACAGGGCATAACACTTTGAATAAAACTTACAGGGTGTGTTCCTTCCCCAGACTGTGGAGGTAAAGGACAAGCAGCAGACCATCTTTATCAACTTTAATAAACATAAATCCACTAAAACATATTTGGGAACCAGGAACAGTATAGCTGCTATATTCCATGCACTTACAACTCCATCTCCTCCACTCCCCTTCCTCTTTCTGTTGGGGTACCCCAAGGTTCTGTCCTTGGGCCCCTCCTAGTCTCACTCTATACCTCTTCCCTGGGCCAGTTGATAACCTCCCATGGTTTCCAATACCACCTCTATGCCGACGACACCCAGATCTATCTCTCCACTCCTCAACTCACCCCTTCAATCTCCTCACAGATCTCCAACTTACTGAATGACATATCCGTATGGATGTCACACCACTTCCTCAAACTCAATCTTTCTAAAACTGAGCTTCTTATATTTCCTCCTTGACGATCCCCCCGTGACTTCACCATTAATATCAACAACACAGCCATTGTTCCCTCCACACATGCCAGGGTCCTGGGTGTAATCCTTGACTCTGACCTCTCCTTCAGCCCCCATATCCAATCACTGGCTGAATCCTGCCACCTTCACCTCCGCAACATCTCCAGAATTCGACCCTTCCTGACTAATGACACCATCAAGCAACTCGTTCACTCTTTGATTATTTCCCCCCTTGACTACTGCAACTCTCTCCTTAATGGCCTACCCTTACGCCAGCTATCCCCCCTTCAGTCTATTATGAATGCTTCTGCTAGACTAATACACCTCACTAATCGTTCCGTGACTGCTGCCCCTCTCTGCCAATCCCTTCACTGGCTTCCACTACCCCACCGTGTAAAATTCAAAATGCTAACCATAACATACAAGGCCATCCACAACCTCGCCCCCATCTACATCACCAACCTCATCTGCAGATATCGCCCAAATCGTCCCCTCCGCTCCTCCCAGGGCCTCATGCTTTCTAGCTCCCTTGTTACCTCCTCTCATGCTCGTATTCAAGACTTCTTCAGAGCCTCTCCCATCCTCTGGAACTCCCTGCCCCAGTCTGTCAGATCAGTCCCTACCCTGTCCACCTTTAGATGTTCCCTGAAAACTCATTTATACTGGAAAGCCTATCCCACACCCACATAACTGTCCCTGAGCCACCCCCATCAATTGTGTTGTCCCCCCCTATACATTGTAAAGCGCTGCGTAAACTGTTGGCGCTATATAAATCGTGTATAATAATAATAATAATATTAATAAAGTCAGTAAAAGGTAGGAATGTAAGGCTCAGATCTTTGCGTAAATAGCAGAAGAACCTGTCCACCTGGGGGAAACTTCCTGGTATGTGAAACTGAGAAGGGGAAAACCAAGAAGAAAAACCCACTGCCAAGACGGTTATATTATTTTGATTTAGGGATTGTACGTGGCATTGCTTTCTATGTGGAGACTTTGATCACTTCGTCTCAGACAAGGTTCGCTAGGCTATAGACCTGGTCAGGGTAAGTAAGGTAAGCAAGACATTTTTTACGCTTTGTATTTCTGAATGAACACCTTGAGAGTTACACATATATCACAATTTGCAATCTTTAAATTGTCTTGTGCAGTCATTTTCAACCAAGGTTCTGTGGATCTCTAGGGTTCCTCCAGAGTTTGGTAAGGGTTCCTTGAGCTGGGAGCAATTTCTACCTCTCAGATACAGTATGTTCCCACAGCTCTCTGTAAGGAGGCATTGTTCTTAGTGACCTCATATGTAAGGGAAATTCTTTCCAATGACCTTTCAGGATAAGGGGAGTCTTCTCCCACTGACCACCAATTTAAGGAGGAGTCTTCTCCCACTGACCACCAATTTTACCACTTAAAAACCGAGCCTCTTTTTCAGACTCGTTGTTTACAAGTTAAAAACAATTTTTTTGTTAAAAAATTACTTAGATCCCCCAAACATTAAACATTTTTTTTCTAACACCCTAAAAAATAAAATGGGGTCATTGCAATACTTTTTTTCAAACCGTATTTGCACAGCGGTCTTACAAGCACACTTTTTTGGGGAAAAAAAACACTTTTTTGAATAAAAAAATAAGAGAACAGTAAAGTCAGCCCAATTTTCTTTATATTGTGAAAGATAATGTTATGCTGAGTAAATTGATACCTAACATGTCAATGCTTCAAAATTGCGCCTGCTCGTGGAATGGCATCAAACTTTTACCCTTAAACATTTCCATAGGCAACGTTTAAAAAATTCTAGGAGGGCTAGAATTATTTCTCTCGCTCTAACAATTGCGGCGATACCTCGCATGTGTGGCTTGACCACCGTTTTCATATGCGGGCGCTACTCACGTATGCATTTGCTTCTGCGCGCCAGCTCGTCGGGACAGGGCGCTTTAAAAAAAAAATGTTTTTCTTATTTATTTTACTTGATTTTGTTTACTGTTTAAAAAAAATGCGTCACTTTTATTCCTATTACAAGGAGTGTAATCATCCCTTGTAATAGAAAAAATCATGACAGGTCCTTAGCTTCTCCCACTGATCATCAGTGTATGGGGACACTACATTTAATTCCAATGAAAGCGAGCACTATAATGACTACCAATGTAAATGGGCACTTCACTGACCACCAATGTGAGGAAGCGCTGCATAGTTCATAGTCTGTTTTTATTTTCTGGCCATTATTATTAGAATTTCTGATGAGCTGAACGTACCTCCTGGGTTTGGTTCGGGGCAGGTTTGGCAAACCTTTCTAAAGTTTGGGTTCAGAATCTGAACCCTGTCTAACCTGGAAATAAATGACTGTATGTTACAGTAATTGAACTCGGCATTAAAAATGGATGGCAGGCATTTAATAGAAAAGAATAAGAATGATGCAGATTTGGTTTGACGCCTACAGAACATAATGAAAGAGTTAATTAAAAAACCCACCAAGCAGGTCACCTTGGAGAATATGGCAGAGACCGCTTGTGAACTTGGAATTCATGTAGACGAGCTCTCCAACGAATGTCAGTCAGCAAAACAGAGAGCATTACAAATAACTAAAAGTATCTATGACGTAGCAGAGTATAAAGAAGAAACAATTAAGCTACAGGGAGATCTATGTAAAAAACTGGCCACAACGAGAACAGAAATATGTAGAATGAGAAAGCAAGGGGAGGAAAATTCCCAACTCTACAGGGAAAAACTTAAAAACACAAGGACAGAATTAATCAGACAGCAGTATTCGCATACTCCATCTGCAGGCATTGTTGCCTTCACAGCGTCAATATCACAAAAGAATTGCTCAGGGAGATACTATTTTCTAAAATGGATGAAGATTTTCCTTGATTAAATTGCTAGAACCAACCTATTAAAATTGCAGAATGAGTACAAAGACAGCGAAGATATCAAACAGCTAGACTTAATCATGTCAAAGAGCTCTCTGGGTGTTGAGCACTTCATACGAGAGTTGGGTCAGTTTTATGATGCTGAATGCAATCTTTTAAAAAATAATGAGATACAGATTGAGGAACAAAAATTTAACAAGCTGCCAGAAATTGCAGCAGAACTTTTACTGGATGGCTTGCCGCTGGAACTGATTGATGGAGATTCCTCCAGTATACCACTGGAGTGGATAACTAATGTTTTGAGTGAGCTAGACAAGAGGACAGGAGACCAGTGCTGAATTTGAGCTATAACTGTCCTGGGGGTGCAGAGCACAGGGAAATCCACCCTTCTCAATACCATGTTTGGTTTGCAGTTCCCAGTGGCCAGTGGACGATGTACAAAAGGAGCATTCATGACTCTTATTAAAGTTGAAGAGAACTTTCAGCAGGAGCTAGGCTGTTCTTTCATTTTGGTACTTGACACAGAAGGTTTAAAAGCTCCAGAGATGTCTTCCCTGGATGGATCTAACCAACCTGACAATGAATTAGCAAACCTAGTTGTTGGCTTGAGTGACATTACGATCATAAACTTTTCAATGGAAAATGCAGCAGAAATGAACAATATTTTACAGATTGTAGTCCATGCATTTCTAAGGATGGAAACCCTTGGCAAAAAACCCAAATACTACTTCCTACATCAGAATGTCTCTGATGTTGCTGCTAGTGAGAAATGGTTAAGAAATAGAAGGAAGATTATGGACAACCTTAAGGAAATGACAAGGACTGCAGCAAAGATGGAAAAAAAAGAACGGGATCAAGTCTTTTTCTGATGTTCTGGATGCTGACCATGAGAACCATAGCTGGTACATTCCTGGTCTCCCACCAATGTCTTCAGTAAGTGCAGGTTACAGTGACAAGGTTTATGAATTTAAAAAAATACCTACTACATGTCATGAAAACACCTGAAAGACAGGCCCAAAGCTGGAGCAAATTTTTGAAATGGATAAGAAGCTTGTGGGAGGCCGTGCAATATGAAAACTTTATTTTTAATTTCAGAAATAGGCATCTGCCACCAGGCTATGATCAACTACATGTTAAGTATACTGAGCTGAAATGGAACTTCAGCAAAGTCATGTTTAAATGGATGCAGGAGACAGAAAATATAATCCGGAATCAGCCAAATTCACAGAAAGAGTTGAGCGCAGATCCAACTAATAATATGTACGAGATACTGCAGAGAGAGGAGAACTTCATGCGAGAAACTTTAGAAAGGTATTTTGACTAGGGATGAGCTTCGTGTTCGAGTCGAACGCATGTTCGACTCGAACATCGGTCGTTCGTGCGTTCGCCGAATTCCGAACGTTTGGGCCGTTCGCGGCAAAATTCGTGTGGCCCACAATGCACTGCGATGGCGCAATGCATTGCTGTTTCACGATTGGCCAAGCATGCACTGTGACTCCGCATGCCTGGCCAATCACAGCGCCAGCAGCGAGGAGAGCCATGGTTGGCCACAGGCAGGATGCCTGTGGCCAATCATAGCTCAGGCTGTGTAGTGCACGCCCCACACTATATAAAGCCGCCTTTCAGGCGGCCTCGTGTAGTGTTTGTTAGCATCTGAAGCAGTGGGTGTTCTGTGTACCTTCAACACAGTTACACACCAATCGTTTTTGGCTGATTTACTATCTTGCTCTTGTGTAGTGGTTACTGTCTGTGCCCTGACCGCAGTATACACCACTATATTCACCTCACCTATATAGCTAGTGATCTAGCTTTAATAATAGAGCTTGCAGTCAGTAGTGTTAGTGCGTGCTGTCTGCGTGCTCTGTACCCAGTACATACCACTATATACACCTACATAGCTGTTCTCTATTTGAGCCCGATTGTCATCTGCAGGAGTTATTGGAAGTTGTGTGTGCTTCCAGCACAGCACAGTATACATCTGTATATACCCCTTTAACTCTGCTGTTTTCTGGTTATTGTCTGCGTGCCCTGACCGCAGTATACACCGTGATATTCACCTCACCTATATAGCTAGTGGTCCATCTTTAACAATAGAGCTTGCAGTCAGTAGTGTCACTCAGGAGATAGTGCGTGCTGTGTGCGTGCTCTGTACCCAGTACATACCGCTATAATCCACCTACATAGCTGTTCTCTATTTGGGCCCGATTGTCATCTGCAGGAGTTATTGGAAGTTGTGTGTGCTTCCAGCACAGCACAGTATACATCTGTATATACCCCTTTAACTTTGCTGTTCTATAAAAAAGGCATCTGCAGGAGTTAGTGGGTGTTGTGTGCCTCCAGCACAATATAAACTACCCAACTACTGTTTTACCCAACTCCCTTCAGGCCATTACCATGTCTGGAAGGCCAGCAAGGAGAGGCAGACAGGCGCGAGCCGATAAAAGAGGGCAAGCAGGCTCTGTGTCTAGAGACAACAGTGCTGGTCGTGGACGCGGTGCATTGTCATCAGCACGTGGCCATGGGACATGCTTGTCCTTCTTTTCTGCAGCTGGACATGTTGAACCGCAACATGCCAACGACTTGGTAGAGTGGATGACCAAGCCCTCTTCATCCTCCTCATCCTCTCTCACCCAGTCTCAGGGTAGTAGAAAAGCAGCTGCCAACACATCGTCGTCCCTCCTCTCAATGTCATCATCAGTGACTCCTTCCCTAGACCCACCACGTCCTCCTGAGGAGTCTCCTGAACTCTTTGAGCACAGTGTTGGGTACATGCTCCAGGAGGATGCCCAGTGTTTGGTGGGCTCTGATGATGACACTCAGCTAGAGGAAGGCAGTAGCGTGAGCGCAGAGAGAGAGGATGCTCAAGAAGCACAGCAATCTGGCAGTCATGTTCCACAAGCTGCAGCATACTGCCAGGTTTGCTACAGCGATGAAGAGGGAGGGGATGATGAGGGCACTGACTCCACGTGGGTGCCTGGAAGGAGGGAGGAGGAGGAGGAGGAGGAGGAGGAGGAGGAGGCACATGTCCAACGAGGCAGGATGCCCTCCTGGGGCCAGCTTAGGGGCAGCACACCGACTGAATCACACTGCAGAGCTCCGCCTGCGCAGAGCGCTTCCTCTGCGCGTTATTCTAAAAGTTCTTTGGTGTGGGCCTTTTTTGAGACGAGTGCATCAGATCGCACCGCTGCTATTTGCAACATATGTCTCAAGCGTATCTCACGTGGCCAAAACATCAGCCGCTTGGGCACCACATGCTTGACCAGACATATGTTGACCTGCCATGCAGCTCGTTGGCAAGCATACCTCAAAGACCCACACCAAAGAACAAAGCGGACCTCTCCTTGCTCCTCATCAGCTGGCATCTCCAACCCCACTAGACCTTCAGTCCTCTCTGAAACCTGCTCTGAGAGGAATGAAGGTGTAGAATTAGGTGTGTCACAGCCAAGTGCTTCCGGGAACTCTGCTAGTGGTACATCCACATCTGATTATAGCAGGCAAATGTCCCTGCCCCAGCTGCTGGACCGGCGGAAGAAATTTACTCCCAGCCATCCACATGCCCAGCGGTTGAATGCTAGCTTGGCTAAATTGCTAGCACTTCAACTGCTGCCTTTTCAGTTGGTAGACTCGGCCCCCTTCCGTGAGTTTGTACAATGTGCGGTTCCTCAGTGGCAGGTCCCCAAACGCCACTTTTTCTCACGGAAGGCGATTCCGGCTCTCTACCGGCATGTGGAAGGCAATGTCCTTGCCTCGCTGGACAGGGCGGTCAGCGGTAAGGTGCATATTACCGCTGACTCATGGTCCAGCATGCATGGACAGGGACGTTACCTGTCTTTCACGGCCCATTGGGTCACTCTTCTGGCTGCTGGGAAGGATGCAGGACAAGGTACAGTAGTGTTGGAGGTTGTTCCGCCACCACGCCTCCAAAATGCTACTATTGGTTGTGACACACCTCTCTCCTCCACCCCCTCCTCTTCTTCTTCCTCCATGGCCTCTTCCAGTGCTCTGTCCTCAGAACCAGCGGTGCTCCGTAGGCGTTGTAGGGCCTAAGCAAGTACGCAGGCAAAACGATGCCATGCCGTGCTTGCGCTGGTTTGTTTGGGGGACAGGAGCCACACTGGGGCGGATGTTTTGTCAGCTCTGCAGGGGCAGGCCGAGAGGTGGTTGACGCCACGCCAGCTTAAGCCAGGAATGGTGGTTTGCGACAATGGCACCAACCTCCTCTCCGCCCTCCGACAGGGACAACTGACCCATGTGCCCTGTGTAGCTCACGTCCTTAACCTGGTGGTGCAGCGGTTCTTGGGCAGGTACCCCGGCTTACAGGATGTCCTGAAACAGGCCAGGAGAGTCTGTGTGCATTTCCGCCGATCATTTAATGCCTGTGCTCGGCTGGCTGAGCTCCAAAAGGAGTTGAACCTGCCCAAGAACCGCCTTATATGTGACATGCCCACCAGATGGAACTCAACATTGGCCATGCTGCAGCGGCTGCACACGCAGCAGAGGGCCATCAATGAGTACCTGTGCGACTACGGCACCAGGACAGGGTCAGGGGAGCTTGGTTTTTTCTCACCACGCCAGTGGGGCATGATCAGGGATGCATGCACTGTCCTGTCACCGTTTGAGGAGGCCACAAGGATGGTGAGCAGTGACAGTGCATGCATCAGTGACACTGTACCTCTTGTCCACCTCTTGGAGCATACGCTGCGTGGAATAATGGACAGGGCACTTGAGGCAGAACAGAGGCAGGAAGGGGAGGACTTCCTTGCCTCTCAAGGCCCCCTTTATCCAGACAGTGTTCCTGCTGTGCCACCCATCACACAGGAAGAGGGTGAGGAGGAGGAAGAGGAGGAGGAGGATGATTGTGTCAGCATGGAGGTGGAGGCTGGCACTCAGCATCAGCATCAGCAGCAGCAGTCTTATAGGGATGATTTACAGTCCCAAGAAACACGTGGACTTGTACGTGGCTGGAAGGAGGTAGCTGCGGATCATGTTGTCCTTAGTGACCCAGAGGACTCCGGACCGAATGCCTCAGCTAACCTACGCTGCATGGCCTCCCTGATCCTGCAAAGCCTGCGGAAGGATCCTCGTATTCTTCGGATCAAGGAGAGGGACCATTACTGGCTGGCTACTCTCCTTGATCCACGGTACAAGGGTAAGGTTGCCGACCTTATCTTGCCATCGCAGAGGGAGCAGAGGATGAGACATCTCCGGGAGGCCTTGCAGAAAGCTCTGTGCAACGCGTTCCCAGAGACTGGGAGGTCACAAACTCCTGGTCCTGGACAACGTGTTGCTGAGGCATCAGTCAAAAGGAGCGGTGGAGAAGGTGGCCGTCTGACTGATGCTTTCAGACAATTTTTTAGTCCGCAGCCCCAAGGTATTATTGGTTCCAGCACCCATCGCCAGCGTCTAATTTACATGGTGCAGGAATACCTAGGGGCAAGGTCAGACTTGGACACCTTTCCCACTGAAAATCCTCTGGCTTACTGGGTCTTGAGGATGGATCACTGGCCAGAGCTTGCACAGTATGCAATTGAGCTACTGGCCTGTCCTGCATCCAGCGTTCTTTTGGAACGCACCTTCAGTGCTGCTGGTGGCTTCGTTACCGATCACAGGGTGCGCCTGTCCACCGAATCAGTTGATCGACTGACCTTCATCAGGATGAATCAGTCTTGGATCACCCACAGCTACCAAGCACCTGAAGCTGATGTAACCGAATAATTTTTTTTGAAATACCACATCCCTTCAAGACTGCCTATGCTGATGCTGAGTGACTGTCCTGTTATGTTGATTGTCTATCCTCTTCCTCCTCTGCTGATATGTTGGAAGAACATTTTTGGTTCTGGGTGATGCCAGCAGCCCAATTTTTCTGCCCCTGTTTAACAGGGGTGTTTAAGTACAATTTTTGATGCAATGCTTTGCAGCAGGGCTAATTCCTGCAATAAAACTAGAGTATATGGCAGAGGTTGCAGTGTGATGGCACCAGTACCTAAGGCCCAATTTTTCTGCCCCTGTTTAACAGGGGCGTTTAAGTACAATTTTTGATGCAATGCTTTGCAGCAGGGCTAATTCCTGCAATAAAACTAGAGTATATGGCAGAGGTTGCAGTGTGATGGCACCAGTGCCTAAGGCCCAATTTTTCTGCCCCTGTTTAACAGGGACATGTAATTACAATTCTTGATATAATATTTCACAGGAGGGCCCCTTCCTGTGCCCACCCAGAGTAACGGTGAGGACTTATAATGTTGTGGCACCAGCACCACAACCACCAAAGGTCAATTTTTCTACCACTGTTCAACAATGGCATGTAATTACAATTCTTGATATAATCGTTCACAGCAGGGCGCTTCAGCGCCCACCAAGAGTCACTTTGAGGGTTTACAATGTTGTGGCAAAACCAACACCTTGTTCCGCCATTTCTGCAGAGCATATAGGGCAGGCCGCTACTTTCAAACATCCAATTTACAAACATCTCCTACTTGCAAATGGAAGGAGACAACAGCAAGTGAGATGAAAAAAGATGGACGACAAAACAAATTATACAGGGGTGATAACCCTTCCCTATGTTTTCCAAAAAGCTTAAAAATAGTTTTTTTGACTGGAGCTACACTTTAAAAATGTACCAGTTGAAAATTACAAACAGATTCAACTTAACACAACAAACCTACACAGTCCCTGTCTTGTTTGCACCGCCTGTATACTGCTGTTCTGAGTATATAGGGCCTGGGGGCCACACGCATTTCTTTTTTTTAATATGGGTACGGGGTTCCCCTTAATATGCATACAAGACCCAAATAGGCTGGTAATGGGCAGGGAGGGCTACCCATGCCATTTTTCTCAATGATTTTCAACCATATTGCTGGAACCAGATATAACATTGAAACCGCAAGCAGTTTTAAATGGTGTTATTTCCATTTAATGTTATTTTGTGCAGGGACTGTTCTAAACACGGGAAACACGTGGCACTTCACAGGCATACTACAGACACCCCCCAGGCACCATATTTAAAGGAATATTTCATTTTTTTTTTTCACTTTAATCGTCATTAAAATCAGTGCTCCCGCCAAAACGGCCGCTTTTAAAACTTTTTTTTGCATTGACCCATGTCCCCTGAGGCAGGAGTCAGGTCCCCAAACCCTTTTTAGGACAGTATCTTGCATATCAGCCGTTAAAATTAGCACTTTCCATTTCGAACGTTCGAGTCCCATAGACTTCAATGGGGTTCTAACGTTCATTACGAACGTGGGGTCCGTTCGAAAGTTCTGGTGCGAACCGAACCGGGGGGTGTTCGGCTCATCCCTAATTTTGACAGTGGAGCTGAAAGCAGCCATCTGATAGAAAGATACCAAGAAGAATTTCTCAGGAGTGTAAGCTCCATAAGGAAACAACTTGAAGACGAAGTAAAGCTGAGATTAAATGAATATTGGCAAATTCAGAGAGGGAAGGCCGTGATTCAATCAAATCAGAATACATTTATGGAGGTTATTGAAAAGAAAGCCGCAAGCAAATACCAAACCCTCAAAAACTGTGAAGTCTTGCTTAATCATGATGAAGAGTTTGAGAAAATATGGAACGTAATATTTATAGAAATAAAACTTATTAGCCTGCATACACGTAACATTGGTCAAGAAATCCTACACCAACTTAGAACGGATATGAGGCACAGCATAGGAGCTGTAACTATGAGGTCGCACAATATACACAACTTGAAAGAATATGAAAAGAAATGCTTTGCAGCCCAGCCACTTCACTTTGACGCAAGTTGGTACAACACAGCCTTTAAAACAATCTCAAACAAATTTCCTGATTATTCGATTGGTTCAAATGAATGAGAAAGCAATGCTGCTCAAGTACAAATTGCACGTCATTGCTAAAATGAACACAAAAGAGGATTACCATGACACCTATTGCCAAGAGCTTTTAAATATGGTAAACAAAGAACTCCAAGAGAGCGCTGCTCAGAAACTCCATATATCACTTCAGTTTGAGTTAGACTTGAAACTTCATGTCTTGGGGAGAGCGGCTCCCATGTTCCAGAAGATGCACGAGAACTTCATCCAAGAGAATGATCCAAGGATCAGCTTGGAGAAGTTAAATCCTCAGTATCTCGCCACCTTTAGGAATATATTCCTTGAGAAAGATCAATGTAAAAAGAGGGCGGAGGAATTTTGCCGGTCTTGCCTGAACCCCTCAATAGTAGAATTTATCTATAAAAACCTTGGGAGAGAATAGACTTGTGCACAATGGAAAATTTTGTTTAGTTTCAGTTCGTTGTCATTCGTAAAATACATAATTTCGTTCTGTTATTATCGTAATGTTACGTTAATACGTTTTCGGATAATTCGAGATTGAGTGTCGAATTCATTCGTTCGTATTCGTTGAAATTCGCTATTTATGTATGTATAGACATTTGTGATAATGATTCGTAGTTTGGAAAGTCGATTGTTTATTGAATATTTTTACACACACACTGACAACGTCTCTTCTCCTCGGCTCAAATACAATACAACGCCCTTCTAACTCAGTTCTCAGGAATGCACTTTGCCAGTAATCCATCCTCCAGCACAAAATTAATTAGCTGATTGGACTATAAGATTTACTTTGAGCTGACCTTTTGTTTCATTAGATCTTTAAAGAATTACCGAATCATGTCGAATTCATTCAAATTCATTCATTAAATTTCTTTCGTATTCGTTGTTATTCGTTATTTTTTTATTCGGATGCATCCAAATGTCCGAAAGATGCAAAATTCGGCCGAATTTCGATTAGTTTCGAAAACTAATTGCACAAGCCTAGGAGAGAAATTGTGGATGATATTTTGTTCAGGGAACACTCCAAAGAATACATTAGTGAAATGTTTTTCCAGTCCAACCTGCTTAAAAATGTAAGAAGAAAAGGACTTTGACCAATATATGATATATATATTAATGATTATGAGGTGTTTGTGAAGAGACAAATTCAAGCACATATATTAGACAATTATGGGAAACCAGGTGGCCTTAAAAATTTGCATGAGAAAATTATTCATATAATCACACATGTGGTCAATAATGCGTTGAAAGATCCAACTGTACAAGAAAGTACAAATGTTTCTTCCTTTTTGAAAATGTTTTGTAAGCTTTTGCAAAAAGAATTAGTCATGGGACAGCAGGCTGGAATTTTATTCAATAACTTGAAATAAGACAAGCAGACAGGTATTTGGATAATAAAGGCCGCGGTTGTTTATTACTGGTTTCAAAATATGTACATAACTCATCAAAACTCATCCAATAAACTTAAAGCTAGCCCAGTCACTACGGCTCAGGCAGCAACACAAAATACCCAACACTTGAAACACTATAAGTAAAAGCCATAATAACTTGTCCCCCTTTGCTGCTACAATTTTTGTATATAAATTTTATTTATTCATTTGTTTACCAAACTCAATACTTAACTTTTTTTTTTTTCCTTTTGCAAAGGTGACTTACCACATAACAACAACCGCGACAAAATAAATTAACATAACCATACCATACAAAATTAAAATACATTTAAATGCAAGTTTTTAAATTTTTTTTATTTTTAAGGGAGGGAGGGAGGGGAGAGAACACCACAGCTCTTCTTCTGAGGCGAATGAGCCCCCTCAGCGCAACCCCCTTTATATAGCCCCACATATCCCAAGAAAACTGGTTTAAACCAGTTCTTCCCGGGCTTTTTCACATGTCATGAAGAGTGGTCACCTGTACCCCTCCTCAAAAACATGTGACCAACAGCTCTGCGGGGGAACTTGAAACAGCTGATCCAGCTGCTCTCCCATGAGGAAAAGGGGGGGCAAGAAACTGCCCTCTCCCTTTTCCTGTCATGGGACAGCAGGCCGGAATTTTATTCAATAACTTGAAGTAAGACAAGCAGACAAGTATTTGGATAATAATGCTAATAGGGTAGTTATTCCTGCGCTGCCACTATTATGTGATAGACCGAGGAACTGCTGCGTTCACCTAGATGGATCAAACCAAATCCACTTAGTTCTAACATGAGGCTAGGTTGGTGTCGCGGTGTTCTGGTTTAAGGTATTACACGAGAAGGGGATAGTTCCCTATATTTCTCACTCAACAAATATGAGTGGGAAAGGTATTTCTCACCTAAACACCACACAAGAAATATAATACTTGTTTAACCAGAAAGGTAAGCTTAGTGTAATCGTGGTACACCAATAAGAACAATGTAGTCAGAAGAATTATCAGAAAAGTAAACACACTGCAGAGCCAGCTACGATCAGCTGACTAACCATGCACCAGAATGGAAATATAGGCTTAGCTCCGTCACCTTCAGCAGTCCCAGCAAGCAAAAACGTGCTATGTGCTAATAAAACCAGGGTAAATAACTAACAACTAAATATCTCTTGGTGCAATGTATAAAAATTAATTTAAAATAAAAGTGAAATCAAGTGACCAAAATAGATTAATAAACGTGCTTTTCATAAGGAAGAAAAATCATGATGTGAGAAAAAATGATATAATTATAAAATCTGTTTCTAAAAGAAAATAAATACCCTACAGAGCCTCTATATCAGGTATGTAAGGTTTAGCTTGTTGAGAAGTGCTAAGTGCAATAAATTAATAAACGTGAATTTCATAAGGTAGACCCAACATGGTGTGAGAAAAACCAAAAATATAATAAAAGTAAATACCCTACAGAGCCACTAAATCAGGTATGTTAAGCTTTTTGAAAAATCACACAATTCCAAAAGTGCTAAGTGCAATAAAGATTAGGTACCGATACGCTAAAGAGACTCTAGAGCAACATATGTGAGAGCAAAGGTGCATAAGTACCAAAATAATAAACACACTACAAAGCCAAGTTCATATGTGCAGTGAGCTGCACGTGGATCAGCGAACTGCTGTATCTACTTTAGCAAATTGGTCCAAAACGCAGGTGATGGGAGGGAACAGTGAGGGCACTTCAACAGTATATATATATATATATATATATATATATATATATATATATATATATATATATATTATAGTTCCTCAAGGTGCTCGTATTTTTGTTGTAACTGTGCAATCTGATTGGAGAAACACCGCTTCCCAGTGGATTCCTTTTTTCGTGACCAAACACTCAGGTGGGCAGTGGCCCCTTACCTTATGGTAAGGCAAAAAACGCCTTAACCACTTTCAGACCGGACCATTTTGCTGGTAAATGACCAGAGGTCTTTTTACAATTTGGCACTGCGCTGCTTTAACTGGTAATTGCGCGGTCATGCAATGTTGTACCCAAACAAAATTTGCATCCTTTTCTTCCCACAAATAGAGCTTTCTTTTGATGATATTTGATTGCCTCTGCGATTTTTATTTTTTGCGATATAAACGTAAAAAGACCGCAAATTTAGAAAAAAAATGATATTTTCTACTTTTTGTTATTAGAAAAATCCAATAAACTCAATTTTAGTCATACATTTAGGCCAAAATGTATTCAGCCACATGTCTTTGGTAAAAAAAAAAGTCAATAATTGTATATTTATTGGTTTGCGCAAAAGTTGTCACATCTACAAACTAAGGTACGTTTTCTGGAATTTACGCAGCTTTTAGTTTACGACTGCCTATCTCATTTCTTGAGGTGCTAAAATGGCAGGGCAGTACAAAACCCCCCCAAATGACCCCATTTTGGAAAGTAGACACCCTAAGGAAATTGATAAGTGGCATGTTGAGCCCATTGAATATTTTATTTTTTTGCCTCAAGCGATTGAATAATGACAAAAAAAAAATATTATTTTTTTTTTTACACAAAGTTGTCACTAAATGATATATTGCTCACACATGCTATGGGCATATGTGAAATGACACCCCAAAATAAATTCTGCTGCTTCTCCTGAGTACGGGGATACCACATATGTGGGACTTTTTGGGAGCCTAGCCGCGTACGGGGCCCCGAAAACCAAGCACCGCCTTCAGGCTTTCTAAGGGTGTAAATTTTTGATTTCACTTCTCACTACCTATTACAATTTTGAAGGCCATAAAATGCCAAGATGGCACAAAACCCCCACAAATGACCCCATTTTAGAAAGTAGACACCCCAAGCTATTTGCTGAGAGGCATTTTGAGTCCATGGAATATTTTATATTTTGCCACAAGTTGCTGGAAAATTACAAACTTTTTTTTTTTTTTTCACAAAGTTGTCACTAAATGATATATTGCTCACGCATGCCATGGGCATATGTGAAATGATACCCCAAAATAAATTCTGCTGCTTCTCCTGAGTACGGGGATACCGCATATGTGGGACTTTTTGGGAGCCTAGCCGCGTACGGGGCCCCGAAAACCAAGCACCGCCTTCAGGCTTTCTAAGGGCGTTACAGTTTTGAAGGCCATAAAATGCCAAGATGGCACAAACCCCCCCCAAATGACCCCATTTTGGAAAGTAGACACCCCTAAATTTAGGGGTACACTAGTGAGACTAGGTAATAAATGGCGGGTGCCCTGAAACTATAAAAAAATAACTAACCAACCAGCGTCACCTGTAACAGTTATATGGTGATCACTGGTGAAAGGGTTAACTAGGGGGCAATCAGGGGGCTTTATGCGGTAGTATATGGGGGTCCCTGGCGCTATAAAAAGCTGCGGCGAACCTAAATACCTACCTGCCTAACTAGCATCACCTGTGACACTAATACAGCGATCAGAAAAACGATCGCTTATTAGGCTGGGTTCACACTGGAGCGATGCGGGAACGCCACGAATCCGCGGCGGGTTCCCGCATCACATGCCTCCCGGCGGCAGTTCACACTGCCCTATGCAAACTGCTGGGAGTGTCAGTGAAATGTTAATGACACCCCCAGATCAGTTCGCATATCGCAGTGCGATCTGCAAACTCGGATCGCATGGTGTGAACACCCATGCGATCCGATTCTGCTGCGGACCAAAAAAAGGGTCCCGTGCGAGTTTGCGGCGGGTGCGACACGAATTTAGCCATACTATCTGTATGGCTGAACTCGAATCGCACAGAGATCGGATGTGATTTGCACTGCAGTGCGGTGCGAATCACATCCGTTCTCATAAACCGCTGCAATGTGAACCCAGCCTTAGTGACACTGGCGACGGGGGGGTGATTACGGGGTTAAACCTTTATTGGGGGGGTTAGGGGGGTACCTTAGAACTAAAGGGGGCTAACCCTAACTGCCCTAACAGTTATTACAGTCACAAATGACACCCGCCGGGTGATCAGGGGGTTAAACCTTTATTAGGTAATAAATGGCGGGTGCCCTGAAACTATAAATAAATAACTAACCAACCAGCGTCACCTGTAACAGTTATATGGTGATCACTGGTGAAAGGGTTAACTAGGGGGCAATCAGGGGGCTTTATGCGGTAGTATATGGGGGTCCCTGGCGCTATAAAAAGCTGCGGCGAACCTAAATACCTACCTGCCTAACTAGCGTCACCTGTGACACTAATACAGCGATCAGAAAAACGATCGCTTATTAGGCTGGGTTCACACTGGAGCGATGCGGGAACGCCACGAATCCGCGGCGGGTTCCCGCATCGCATGCCTCCCGGCGGCAGTTCACACTGCCCTATGCGAACTGCTGGGAGTGTCAGTGAAATGTTAAAGACACCCCCAGATCAGTTCGCATATCGCAGTGCGATCTGCAAACTCGGATCGCATGGTGTGAACACCCATGCGATCCGATTCTGCTGCGGGCCAAAAAAAGGGTCCCGTGCGAATTTGCAGCGGGTGCGATGCGAATTCAGCCATACTATCTGTATGGCTGAACTCGAATCGCACAGAGATCGGATGTGATTTGCACTGCAGTGCGGTGCGAATCACATTCGTTCTCATAAACCGCTGCAATGTGAACCCAGCCTTAGTGACACTGGCGACGGGGGGTGATCACGGGGTTAAACCTTTATTGGGGGGGTTAGGGGGGTACATTAGAACTAAAGGGGGCTAACCCTAACTGCCCTAACAGTTATTACAGTCACAAATGACACCAATGCAAAAAAAAATAAAAAATGACATTGGTGTCACTGTGACTGGGGGGGCAGGGGTAATTGGGGGGGTGATCGGGGGGGTGTGAGTGTGCCTGGCATGTTCTACTGTGTAGTGTCGTGTTGGTGCAACTCACCGATCCTCTCTCCTCGGTGTCGGAACGAAAAATACCGACACGGAGGAGAGATTACATCACTTCCTCTCCTGTGTTTACATTACAGGAGAGGAAGTGATGTCACAGAGCATTTTCATTTGTCGGGAGCGATCGTGAGGGGGTGGCCATGAATGAATGGCCGTCCCCTCGTCCGGGATCGCTCCCGAATGAATACCGACCGCCGCAGTACATCGTACATCGTCGTGCGGCGGTCGGGAAGTGGTTAAGCTGGAGGTCTCTTTAAGGTTCTTCCCACCAGGTTAAAACTTCTCCTTTCCAATGTGTTTGGAGCTCCAGGGGACCATAGTAAATTAATACAAGAGGGGTACCATAGTGTAGTAATTTTTGAATGATAACCAATTTATTAAAGAAATTTACACAAGATACTCACAATTTTTCATTCATAAAATTTCAGTGTAAAAACGAGTAGCCAACTCGTATCTCTATGCAGCAGCAGAGGGCGTCCTTCCCGTCCCTACGTGTGGCGTCACACCACGTGACTTCATCAGGGGATGCTGGGAAAGGACGCTGTGAACATATAAATAATCTCCAGCGAACACCTGCTGTGTTCGGCCATTTTCCAGTTGACTGCTACAGTATGAATAACATTGGCACCCGCCATCTTATTGAAGCCCGGACGAGCGGCGTGCTTGAGTACATCGTCCTCGTCCTAGCAATAACCTTAGATTAACCCATTTTATGGCCACGGTTGTTTATTACTGGTTTCAAAATATGTACATAAACTCATCAAAACTCATCCAATAAACTTAAAGCTAGCCCAGTCACTACGGCTCAGGCAGCAACACAAAATACCCAAAAGGCCAGGAGGACCTAAGGCCAACTGCCCACAGAACCCCAACCCACGGACAGCTCAACACAATAACTTAAATCTACATCGAAAATATCCAAGTCAATGTCAGACAGATGGATGCCATCCTGCCTCAAAAGGCCTGGAATACCCCCTCCCAGCTCCGTGTGCCTAAAGGATAACATTCCCAATCTTGATAGCAACTTGGATACTGCCCTATTCACTCTCTTCCTGTTTTTTTTCAAAAGGACGTACAGAAGGATAGGAAAGCCAACCTATTCTCTGCACAATTTCTGAAAAAAAAAAAAAAAAATACTACAGAATTGGGAAATGATAACTGTATTTTCTGTAGCTCATCCCTAATCTGAAAAATAAGGTTCAAAGTATTACGGTAACCAATATCATTACCACCTATGAAAATGAAGAATGGCCTCATAAAGTAATAAATTAGAAATTTAATTTAATTTTACATCATGCACCATCATCCCAATTATAGATGGAATAAATGTCTGGAAATTCTGGTCTCCGGCCAGAAACATCAAGAGAGAATGCGAGCAGGGGGACTATTGCGGTGCACATTGAACATTTATATAAACTGAGAAAACAAAAGAGAAGAAATATATAATAAAAAAGATTTTATCGTTTATTAAAAATAAAAACATTTTGCAATGCAACATATCAATAACTCATGGGGAAGGTGTAGTATTTTGACTAGTTTCGCTTTTCAGCTTCTTCAGGAAATACATGCATCTAGAGATATATACATAAATCACAATTAGATCAATAAAAACTGTATAAAGTAACCTTCAATAACGACACAGAAAAAATGGAGAAGAAAGCGATTGTACAATGCATATCAAAATTTAGCAGAGTCTTACCCAGACACCTTAACCCCAGGGTAGCTCAGACATACCAGGGGGAGCCTCCCTCGGCGACTGGGAGGGGTAATGACCCCGACAAAAGCCAATATCTAAATATATGGAAACATTGGTATTAAACTCATTAATTTAAAAATTATAACCCCGAAACCTTTCACAAGTATTGACCCTGTGTGAGATACAGGTGTATTATCACAATTGGATGATGGTAGAAGATATTCATGAACGGTGATAGGGACCATACATAAGAATACCCAGTGAGAATAAAACCACGGAGTGAAAGATATTGGGGAAGTGAAGATAAGAAGGGGAACAAAATCACGATAAGGAAAGGGAAAAAACAAGGTGAAAGTGAATGGGAGAGGTTTGATAAAAAAGGTAAAGATAATCTCCACCGTGAACTCGTGAATGGTAAGTCTACTAGCATATATATTCAAAAACGTTCATATCACTGGATAACCGCACATGAGAAAAGGGGGACTTTAAACCAGATATAGCGAGGTAAAGTCTCCTGGAAAATACCCTGCCCACTGGCATGACCCTTGAAGCAAAAGCCAGAAGGCCCAAAAGAGACTGCATCTCCTTCAAGCAGGCTTTTTTTCTTCCTGATTAGCTTTAACAATAAAGAGCTAATCCTCTCAATTTTTTCTTCCGGTAACCTGAACTCCATTAACTCAGTATCAATAATGATACCTAGAAATTCCAGACAAGTTGAAGGCCAAATAGTCTTCTCATGAGCCAATAGGATACCAAAATGGTTGCAAACCTCAAAAAATGTCTGTAATAAGTTAGCACAATTAAAAGAATCCTGAATGAATTAAAAATTGTGACCCGGAAACGACAGACACTACCCACTCTAAAAATGAAGAGAAAGACTCAAAATAAAAGCAGGACAAGGAACAACCCATAGGTAAACATTTATCAAAATAAAAGTTACCATTAAAGAAAAAACCAAGGGAATTAAAAGATGAAGGATTAATGGGAAGTAAGCGAAAAGCTGACTTGACATCCACCTTTGCTAAAATAGCCCCCTTCCCCAACATTCTCAATTTTACTAAAACATCTTCAAAAGAAGCATATGAAACTGAGGACATACTCTCATCAATTTGGTCATTAAGGAAATTGCCTTTAGGAAAAGATAAGTGATGAATTAATCTAAAAGAATTCTTTTCCTTTTTTGGAACTACACCTAAAGGGGAAATCCTGAAATTTTCAAACGGAGGGAAAGAAAAGGGGCCCGCCACCCTACCTTCTGAGATTTCAAAATTAACCTTATCCAAAACTACTTGAGGAAATTCAGATACCGATTTCAAATTCTTAACTATGGTACAACCCTGACCTTGAAATAAAGGCAATAAAAAAACATCCCTAAAACCTTCAATGAGAAGATGTGCCTTCAACTTGTCTGGATACGCCTGAAGCCACGGGAGCATTTTTGCTAAAATCATTGGTGTGTGTGCTTTTTGAACAATTTCCAGATAGCAAATTTGTTGCTGACATTTCTTTGAAACATTTTGAAACTGGGTGCGCTCCAGCACAAAAGGCACATTCATTGCCTGTATTTACATGAATTGGGCCATTTACACTGACTATCGTTGAAGTTGAAACAAATTCCTCTTTTGTAACCTGAAGCATTTTTAACTGGTGGTGCTGAAATTGGCCTTGCCACCGTTTGCCTCTGGGGCAGAAAAAGATTCAGCCAAAGGCCCACATCCTTAGCTCCCCAGTGCAATCTAGGATGAACGGATAATTTCTGACGAAATGCTTCATCATAATTAAACCACGCCACTCCACCAAAATTTTTGTATGCCTCAATTATAATATCTAAATGTTGAAATAAACCCGTACTTTTCTCAGATGATTTCTCACAAAGCACACCTGCAAAAAATACAAAATGCTTGTAACCAATTATTAAAGTTTTTTGATACAGGTCTACGTCTATCATCATCCTCTTTCTTCTCTGATTTATTAATGAAATCTTTAGAGGAAGGGAGAAGTGAAAGAATATCTAAAAATTCCCCCCGCCAAATTTTTTCCTTAACAACCGGCGATAAATGAAATCCTAACAGAGAAATATCACAGGGCATGGATTCCTTAAACAAATTTCTGGCAAGTTTTGTGACCTAGCATTGCTATAAGACAATTTACTAATTTGCTCTAAATGAATTGGCAAAGCTTGAGTGCCATTAGCAGCAACGCCACTAGGTGGCGACCAAACTCCCATAGCTGAAACATCAGAAGGTAAAACATTATTTATAGCTGGCTGACAACTTAGACACTTTTGCTAATAACTCCACAACATTATTCAATAGATCATTAACAGAAGGATCATTCATACCTGGAGTGTAGAGGGGTCAGGGTGCTGGGGGGATATCTGGGATGTAGAGGGGTCACAGTGCTGGGGGGATATCTGGGATGTAGAGGGGTCGGAGTGCTGGGGGGATAACTAGGGTGTAGAGGCATCAGAGTGCTGGGGGAATATCTGGGATGTAGAGGGGTCAGAGTGCTGGGGGGATATCTGGGATGTAGAGAGGTCAGAATGCTGGGGGGATATCTAGGATGTATAGGGGTCAGAGTGCTGGGGGGATATCTGGGGTATAGAGGGGTCAGAGTGCTGGGGGGATATCTGTTTCAATTTGGTTAGAAGATAAGTATACCTATGTTTTTTAGTAGAACACAGGATTAGGAATGAAATGTGAGTTGACAAAATATTGTGTATAAAGGAATAAGAATACCAATGTTTTTTAGTAGAGCACAGGATTAGGAAAGAAATTCCGTCGATCTGCGTGTTTACAAAAATATTATGTATAAAAGGTACAAGAATACCAATGTTTTTGTAGTGCCGGCTCCTGAAGAGCATGCGCTATGTGTTTTTCAAATTTAAGGTTACACCTGAACTGCAGTTGGGTTTGGGTACAATTGTCTAAATTGGCGCTGTGACGAGTTTTGATCATCAGCTAGAAGAGGAAGGTCTTGAGTTTTTTCCTAAAAGCCAGGTGGTTTTCTTCCAGGCGAATGTTGGTTGGTAGAGCATTCCATAGCCGAGGTCCTTGGACAGCAAATCTCCAATCCCCCTTAGATTTGTACCGGGCTTTGGGCACGAGGAGGAGGTTTTTGTTGGCTGATCGAAGACTGTGGTTTGGTGTGTAATGATTTATTTTCTCAGCTATGTATTGCGGGGCTTCTCTATGCACGCATTTGTGGGTGAGGCAGAGGGTCTTGAATGTGATCCGATTTTTTACGGTGAGCCAATGTAGGTTCCTCAGGGAAGGGGAGATTGATTCCCAGGATTTTTTTCCTGTTATCAGCCATGCCGCCGTGTTTTGGATAAATTGTAATTGCGCAAGTTGATATTGTGGTAATCCTATGTAGAGCGAGTTTGCGTAGTCTAGTCGTGAATTAATGATTGTTCCAACTACCACTGCTTTGTCCTTCTTTGGGGTAAAAGGGATGAGTCTGACAAGCACGGGTAGCAGATGGTGAGATCCACTGACTAGTGCTCCTATTTGTGCATCCATTGACATTTGTGAGTCTAAAATAACCCCGAGACTCTTGGCCTTGGTCTTTGGGGAGATGGTCTGCCCAAAGACGGTGGGTGGAGTCCAGGAGGTTTTGGTTATGGAATTATGATTTGGGTGTAAGATAAGAAGCTCTGTCTTTGATTCATTGAGTTTGAGGAAGTTGGTGGTCATCCAGTCTTCTACTGAATTGAGGCAGTTTTCAAGTTGTTGGTGGTGATCTTTTTGTCCAGTGATACGGAAATAAAGTTGCGTGTCGTCAGCGTATGAGTGGAAGCAAAGGTCTGAACGTCTGATGATTTGGAGGAGTGGGCGGAAGTAAATGTTGAAGAGAACTGGTGACAAAGGGGATCCTTAAGGGACTCCGCAGGTGACTACCCGGGATTCAGAGAAGAATTTTCCTAGTTTCACTGTCTGTGAACGATTTCCTAGGAAGGACGTGAACCATTGGAGATCTATGTCTTGGACTCCGGCTACTTCTGTGAGGCGGACGAGTAAAGTATTGTGGTCTACTGTATCAAACACTGCGCTGAGGTCTAACAGTATGAGGAGACACGACTCTCCATCATTCGCTGCTTTGAGGGCGTCGTCCCAAATCTTAAGGAGTGCTGTTTCTGTTCCATGACCTGGGCAGAAGCCTGATTGCAGCGGGTCCAAGAGTTTGTGTGCATCCAGGTGGAGTTGTAACTGTTGTACTACAGCTTTCTCCATGATCTTGAAAATGGTGTTAAGGCTTGTAATTGGCCTACGGTTGTTAGGGTCCTGAGGGTCCAGGTTAGGTTTCTTTAGCAGAGGGTTGACGATGCCTTGTTTGAAGGTGCTGGGAACGATCCGTGCGTTATAGTGGGAGCCAAGATGTCGGAACATTCTTTCAGTAGTTTTGTGGGGATGATGTCAATTGGTGAGGTACTGTCACAAAGTTTATTGATGATGTTTTTTGTGGTGTCCGTGGTAATTGAGGTCAGTGAAATTTTTGGCGGTTGTGGAATGTTGGTGTAGATATCCACTTTCTGTTTTTATTGGCTAAGGTTAGATGTTTTCTTCTGACGGATTGTTTTCCTGATGGTTTTGACTTTATCGATGAAAAAATCTGACAGTTTGTCACAGTAATCTTGGAATTCGTTTGCTGGGGGCTCTAGGCATCCCGGGTTCATTGATTGATTGACTATTTTAAACAGTTCCCGCAGGCGGTTTAAGGCCGTTGAGATTGTATATGAGAAGTGATCCTTTTTAGCTTTGAAGATTGCTTTGCGATAATCCTCTGTGTGACCTTTGTAGTTTGAGTGGTTTTCCTCGGTGGGATTTCTTCTCCATGTTCTTTCCGCTCTTCTGCATTCTTGCTTTAGTAGGGAGAGGGAACCATTAAATCATCCAGAGTTTTTTTAATTTTAGGGTGTGTGTTGCGATGAATTCCGTGAGGGGTGAAAGAAGATTGGACTTTGGTCCCGATGGTCTGTAGCATAGTAGAATATGAGTGGTGTCATGGGGTGTTGATTGAAGATGTAGTGTCAGGGTCTCCATAAAAGGTACTGGGTTCTGTGATGAAGGTTTGGTGAGCCCCAGGTGAGATTTAAAGATCACTGCTAGGCCTCCTCCTTTTTTCCCTATCCGGTACTCGGTTAGGATCCTGTAGTTTTTTGGCACCAATTCGGTGAGGATGGAGTTGCAGTCGGGGGTTAGCCAGCTTTCGGTGATGAAGAGGCAGTCTACATTGTTCTCGATGATGAAGTTGTGTACTTCCAGTCTGTGTTTGACTGCAGACCTGGCGTTAATCAAGGCGCAATCTAATTGTAGTGGCTGAGTAGATCTCTTCCTGTGGGTGGTGGTTGCTTGTAGTCCGGTCTTTAGCAGTTGTTCTTTTCAAAGGATTTTTTGTATGGAAGATGGCAATGTAGTGTTGATGTTCCTTAGTCTGTAGAGTACTCCTGCTGAGTATTTGAAGAGACACATGGTCTGTGGATGAGGTTGATGGTACTATGGGCCTAAAATGATGATCCTGATCAGGGTATTGACCCTGAGGATGGGCTAGGTATCAGACTTGCCACCGTGCTATGGCTATTAGCACGCAAGTTGATCAGGGGGCACCTGTGCGGAAGGAGTTGTTGTATTGAGTTGCTTGCTGTTCCGGCTACCTTTGCTTGAGGTGGTGATCCGGAGTTTCTGGTAGGGGGATTTAAGATGTGGATGTCACATGGTTCGGGGTTCGGGTCCAGAAGGATGTACTGACTTTATGGTCCTGGTCCTCCTGACCAGCCCCCGGGAAGGCTATGGCCTAGGGTGCGGGTCCACCCGATCTTGTTGTCTCGGGGCTGGCTAGCCCGAGGCAAGGTAACTAAAGGAGGATTCTGAAGTGTTTGGGTGCCGTCTTCGGTTTGGGAGAGATCCAGTGACTTCATGCTATCCAGGGGAGGACTCTTCAGAAGAAGGCCACGTACGGGTTGGTTTCTTAGCAAGAGCCTGGAGGAGCTGAAGTACCCAAGAGAATCCGGTCTCGTGGATATCGCCAAACTGGCTGAAAGATCCAGGTATCATACGAGTGTTCTACAAGTTTAGTTTTCCTACCTGTTCTACAACAACGTCTGTGGCAGACACTTATCCTTGTATGCTCTACAACAACGTCTGTGGCAGAGACTTGTTCCTGAGTAAGCACCTTGTTGGCTGCTAGGCCTTGTGAGAGAGGGACTATCCAACTCGAGTGAACATCCAGTTGTGAATGGCTATTCTCTGGATGCAGTCAAAGTAAGCAAGTTCTTCAATATTGACTTTGACACTAAGAGTACCTGAACTTTCTTCCCAACCCTCTGATCCCATTTTAAGAGACTGTTCATTGTCTATGTTTTTTGCAAATAAAATACATTTAAGTGGATCTGTCGTCGGTCTCTCAAGTTACTGGGCCATCTACCACGGGACACCCCTAGACGTGAAGTGAGGAAAAAGAAGGTAACGGTGCCCCAATCTAACCAGCAGCTCTGTCAGGTACTCACCAAAGCCGAAGTGCTGAGAGCGGCTTCCCTTGCAGCTGGGTGCACAGTACCCCTGAGGTTGGAACAGTGGGTACAGGGCACGAAGAGGCACGGGTTGCCAGCAGGTGACTTGTATGCAGCAGGTCTTCTGAAGGAAGAGATGCCCGTGCAGAAGATCTTGGAACTGGTAGAAGTAAACGCCTGCCAGAGGTTCCAACACCTGGAGTGAAGGCCGAGGGTCAAACACAGGTACAGTCCGTGAGACAGAGGATATTCCGGAGACAGGCCAAGGGTCAAGCACAGGTATCAGTCCGTAAGCCAGCAAGGCTAAGTGCAGAAAGTCCGTTTAATCAAGCCAGGGGTCAGATCAGGAGAGAATCAGAGTAGTCTTCAAACAAGCCGGGTCACAACAGGAAGTGGTCAACAGGAACAGGAAACAGGAAACAGGAACCAGGAACGCAGGTGAGCTGAGGAGACAAACCAGCAAATACACAGAGCACATTGATGCCTTTTATAGGACTGTCAGGCCAATCAGGTAAGGCCCATAGCCGTGTGCATAGGTTTGCACATGCGTGTACGACATTGTATCGTACGACGCATATGCATGCGTCGTTGTGCAGCTCTTCCCTGCAGGCGCACGGGGAAGTGCCGACGTTGAAGTCTGGTGATTCTCTGACAAGCTCCTTCGGGGGTTAGTGCTACATTTTTATTTTTTTTGGAAGAGCACAAGATTAGGAAATAAATGTGAAACAAAGGGCTGACTGGGCAGCCACTAACCCATGCATACAAGGGGAATATGAATCAGTAGATAATTACATCATACGGATGAGGGAAGTGTTTAATAGGGATGAGCTGAACACCCCCCGGTTCGGTTCGCACCAGAACTTGCGAACGACCCCCGCGTTTGGTACGAACGTTAGAACCCCATTGAAGTCTATGGGACTCGAACTTTCGAAATGGAAAGTGCTAATTTTAACGGCTAATATGCAAGATACTGTCCTAAAAAGGGTTTGGGGACCTGCCTCCTGCCTCAGGGGACATGGGTCACTGCAAAAAAAAGTTTTAAAAACGGCCGTTTTGGCGGGAGCACTGATTTTAATGACGATTAAAGTGAAAAAAAAATTCCTTTAAATATGGTGCCTGGGGGGTGTCTGTAGTATGCCTGTGAAGTGCCACGTGTTTCCCGTGTTTAGAACAGTCCCTGCACAAAATGACATTAAACGGAAATAACACCATTTAAAACTGCTTGCGGTTTTAATGTTATATCTGGTTCCTGCAATATGGTTGAAAATCATTGAGAAAAATGGCATGGGTAGCCCTCCCTGCCCATTACCAGCCTATTTGGGTCTTGTACGCATATTAAGGGGAACCCCGTACCCATATTAAAAAAAGGAAATGCGTGTGGCCCCCAGGCCCTATATACTCAGAACAGCAGTATACAGGCGGTGCAAACAAGATAGGGACTGTGTAGGTTTGTTGTGTTAAGTTGAATCTGTTTGTCATTTTCAACTGGTACATTTTTAAAGTGTAGCTCCATTCAAAAAAACTATTTTAAAGCTTTTTGGAAAACATAGGGAAGGGTTATCACCCCTGTATAATTTGTTTTGTCGTCCATCTTTTTTCATCTCACTTGCTGCTGTCTCCTTGCGTTTGCAAGTAGGAGATGTTTGTAAGTTGGATGTTTGAAAGTAGGGGCCTGCCCTATATTATAGCGGTATGTACTGGGTACAGAGCACGCAGACAGCACGCACTATCTCCTAACACTACTGACTGCAAGCTCTATTATTAACCACTTGACCACTGGGCACTTAAACACCCTTAATAACCAGACCAATTTTCAGCTTTCGGTGCCCTCACATTTTGAATGACAATTATTCAGTCATGCAACACTGGACCTATAGGAAATGTTTGTCCTTTTTTTCACACAAATAGAGCTTTCTTTTGGTGGTATTTAATCACCTCTCAGTTTTTTATTTTTTGTGCTATAAAAGAAAAAAGACCGAAAATTCTGCGAAAAAATGAATTTTTCTTCGTATCTGTTATAAAATTTAGCAGATTAGTAATTTTTTCTTCATAAATTTTGGCCAAAATTCATACTACTACATATCTTTGGTAAAAATAAGTACAAATTGGTGGATATTATTTGGTCTTTGTGAAAGTTATAGAGTCCACAAGCTATGGTGCCAATATCTGAAAATTGATCACACCTAAAGTACTGACGGCCTATTTCCTTTTTTTTTTTTTTTTTTCCCACAAAATTGTCATATTATCAGGTTATTTCACACACACAGCATATGCATACCACAAATTACACCCCAAAACACATTCTGCTATTACTCCCGAGTACGGCGATACCACATGTGTGAGACTTTTACACAGCGTGGCCACATACAGAGGCCCAACATGCAGGGAGCACCATCAGGCGTTCTGGAGCACCCAGGCCAATTCTGACATTTCTCTCCTACATGTAAAAATCATCATTTATTTGCTAGAAAATTACAGAGAACCCCAAAACATTATATATATATTTTTTTTAGCAAAGACCCTGGAGAATACAATGGTGGTCGTTGCAAATTTTTATCTCACACGGTATTTGCACAGCAATTTTTCAAACGCATTTTTTTGGGGGAAAAAACAGATTTGTGCTTAAAAAACAAACAAAAAAAACAGTAAAGTTAGCCCAATGTTTGCATAAAGTGAAAGATGAAGTTATGCTGAGTAAATAGATATCAAACATGTCACTCTTCAAAATTGCACATGCCCGTGGAATGGCGCCAAACGTCGCTACTTAAAAAATCCCCATAGGCGACGCTTTAATTTTTTTTTTACTGGTTACATGTTTTGAGTTGCAGAGGAGGTCTAGGACTAGAATTATTGCTCTCGCTCTAACATTCTCGGCGATACCTCACATGTGTGGTTTGAACACCGTTTTCATATGTGGGCGGGGCTTACGCATGCGTTCGCTTCTGCATGAGAGCACATGGGGACATGGGCGCTTTAAATTTTTTTTTTTTTTTTTTTTATTGTTCATTTTACTTTATTTATTTTAGTTTGACATTTTTTTCCCCAAAAATATATTTTTGATCACTTGTAATAGGAATATGGGGTGACAGGTCCTCTTTACAGTGAAATCTGGGGGTCAATATGACCCCACATCTCACCTCTAGGCTGGGAAGCCTGAAATAAAAAATAAAAAAAAGATTCTGGCTTTGATCGTACTGGCGAGTTGGTAGAAGCACCGGAGGGCGGTGAGGGGCGTCTATGGCTGGGTATTTCAGGGTATCACCAAGTATGGCTGGGTATCTCCGAGTATGGCTGGGTATGGCAATTTATGGCAGGGTATTGCAGAGTATTGGCGGGGTATTGGCGGGGTACTACAGAGTAATAGCAGGGTACTGCAGAGTAATGGGGGGTACTGCAGAGTAATGGCAGGGTACTGCAGAGTAATGGGGGGTACTGCAGAGTAATGGCAGGGTACTGCACTGCAGAGTAATGGCGGGGTACTGCAGAGTATTGGGGGGTACTCCAGAGTAATGGCAGGGTACTGCAGAGTAATGGGGGTTACTGCAGAGTAATGGGGGGTACTGCAGAGTAATGGCAGGGTACTGCAGAGTAATGGCAGGGTACTGCACTGCAGAGTAATGGCGGGGTACTGCAGAGTAATGGCGGGTACTGCAGAGTATTGGGGGGTACTGCAGAGTATTGGGGGAGTACTGCAGAGTATTGGGGGGTACTGCAGAGTAATGGCAGGGTACTGCAGAGTAATGGGGGGTACTGCACAGTAATGGCAGGGTACTGCAGAGTAATGGGGGTTACTGCAGAGTAATGGGGGTTACTGCAGAGTAATGGGGGGTACTGCAGAGTAATGGCAGGGTACTGCAGAGTATGCACTGGTATTGCAGAGTATTGGCAGGGAATTGAGGGGTTAAATTCGGTGAGCAGCGATGTGGGCACTGCAGATGCAGCCCACATCGCTGCTGACACCGATCTCTTTCCCCTCCGCTGTACCGATCGGTACAGAGAGGGAAGGGAGGAACCGGCATCATAACATGACGCCGGTTTGTTTACAAGTGATCACTCCGTCATTTGGCGGAGCGATCACGTGGTAAACGGCCGCTATGAGCGGCCGTTTACCGTGATCCGTGACACGGATGCTCTCGAGTGCGCGCCCCAGGGGGCGCGCGAGAGCAGAATTCTGGGAGGCCGTTAATTAACGGCCTCTCAGAGTTAAACAACCGCCCTGAAGCCGTTAATCGGCAATGGGCAGTTGTTAAGTGGTTAAAGCTAGATCACTAGCTATATAGGTGAGGTGAATATAGTGGTGTATACTGCGGTCAGGGCACAGACAACAACCACTACACAGCAGCAAGATAGGAAATCAGCCAAAAACGATTGGTGTGTAACTGTGTTGAAGGTACACAGAACACCCACTGCTTCAGATGCTAACACACTACACGAGGCCGCCTCAAAGGCGGCCTTATATAGTGTGGGGCGTGCACTACACAGCCTGAGCTATGATTGGCCACAGGCAGGATGCCTGTGGCCAATCATGGCTCTCCTCGCTGCTGGCGCTGCGATTGGCCAAGCATGCGGGGTCACAGTGCATGCTTGGCCAATCATGAGGCAGCAATGCACTGCGCCACCACAGTGCATTGTGGTCCGCGTGCGCGCCACTCGAATTTTGACGCGAACGGCCAAAACGTTCTGAATTCGCCGAACGGCCGAACAGCCAATGTTCGAGTCGAACGTACGTTCGACTCGAACACGAAGCTCATCCCTAGTGTTTAATAACCACTTTGGGATTAAAGTTCCGGAAAATTGGGTTAATGACACTCCATATGAACAGCAGATAAAAAAATGCCATCCTGAAGGGATTCCTAGCCCCGGTTTCTAGTTTTGTCACTAAACATATGATAAATCATAGAACCTGCAGGCTCCGGGATTTTATTAAGCATGCATGCCATGCTGAAAGACATTTCTAATCTAAAAAGAAATTATAAAAAGGAAAGGTGTTTGCTTTAGAAGATGGAGCGAATGTGTATGTTGCTGAAAGAGGTACAGAAAGGTTAAGATCTCGCGTTAAGGATTACGAGGGTAGGAAAGAAAGGGGTGAATGTTTTTGTGTGGCAGGAAAGGCCACTGGGGTGGATGGCACTGGGGCAGGTAGCACTGGGGTGGATGGCACTGGGGCGGATGGCACTGGGGCGGATGGCACTGCTGGGGGAGGATGGCACTGCTGGGGGAGGATGGCACTTTTTTTTTTTTTTTATCAACTCAAGGCAGAACGGCTGCCGCTGCAGCCGTTCATCTCTCCCCTCTCACACTCTGTCTGTGTGAGGAGGGAGAGCGGCGCTGAGAGATGATCTCATATGTTTACATATGAGATCATCTCCCATTGGACACGCCGATCACGCTGTAAACGGCCGCTGTGATTGGCCGCTTACAGCGATCTATGTTTGCCTGTCCCCAGGGGACACGGCGAACACAGAACTACCGCGATGCGCACCCGCGGCGGCGCGCATTGCGGAAGTAAACATTAGGATGTCCAGGGACGGCATCCCGGACGAACGCGCCTGCTCTACGGCCGTCATTCGGCTATAGGGCGGGCGCGAGGTGGTTAATGATTGTGAGTGTTTGTGAAGAGACAAATTCAAGCACATATATTAGACAATTATATGGGAAACCTGGTGGCCTTAAAAATTTGCATGAGAAAATTATTCATAAAATCACACATGTGGTCAATAATGCGTTGAAAGATCCAACTGTACAAGAAAGTACAAATGTTTCTTCCTTTTTGAAAATGTTTTGTAAGCTTTTGCAAAAAGAATTAGTCATGGGACAGCAGGCTTGAATTTTATTCAATAACTTGAAATAAGACAAGCAGACAGGTATTTGGATAATAAAGGCCGCGGTTGTTTATTACTGGTTTCAAAATATGTACATAACTCATCAAAACTCATCCAATAAACTTAAAGCTAGCCCAGTCACTACGGCTCAGGCAGCAACACAAAATACCCAACACTTGAAACACTATAAGTAAAAGCCATAATAACTTGTCCCCCTTTGCTGCTACAATTTTTGTATATAAATTTTATTTATTCATTTGTTTACCAAACTCAATACTTAACTTTTTTTTTTTTTCCTTTTGCAAAGGTGACTTACCACATAACAACAACCGCGACAAAATAAATTAACATAACCATACCATACAAAATTAAAATACATTTAAATGCAAGTTTTTAAATTTTTTTTATTTTTAAGGGAGGGAGGGAGGGGAGAGAACACCACAGCTCTTCTTCTGAGGCGAATGAGCCCCCTCAGCGCAACCCCCTTTATATAGCCCCACATATCCCAAGAAAACTGGTTTAAACCAGTTCTTCCCGGGCTTTTTCACATGTCATGAAGAGTGGTCACCTGTACCCCTCCTCAAAAACATGTGACCAACAGCTGTTTCCCCGCTGGCCACAGGCTCTGTGGGGGAACTTGAAACAGCTGATCCAGCTGCTCTCCCATGAGGAAAAGGGGGGGCAAGAAACTGCCCTCTCCCTTAGGGTTAGGGTCCTGTCATGGGACAGCAGGCCGGAATTTTATTCAATAACTTGAAGTAAGACAAGCAGACAAGTATTTGGATAATAATGCTAATAGGGTAGTTATTCCTGCGCTGCCACTATTATGTGATAGACCGAGGAACTGCTGCGTTCACCTAGATGGATCAAACCAAATCCACTTAGTTCTAACATGAGGCTAGGTTGGTGTCGCGGTGTTCTGGTTTAAGGTATTACACGAGAAGGGGATAGTTCCCTATATTTCTCACTCAACAAATATGAGTGGGAAAGGTATTTCTCACCTAAACACCACACAAGAAATATAATACTTGTTTAACCAGAAAGGTAAGCTTAGTGTAATCGTGGTACACCAATAAGAACAATGTAGTCAGAAGAATTATCAGAAAAGTAAACACACTGCAGAGCCAGCTACGATCAGCTGACTAACCATGCACCAGAATGGAAATATAGGCTTAGCTCCGTCACCTTCAGCAGTCCCAGCAAGCAAAAACGTGCTATGTGCTAATAAAACCAGGGTAAATAACTAACAACTAAATATCTCTTGGTGCAATGTATAAAAATTAATTTAAAATAAAAGTGAAATCAAGTGACCAAAATAGATTAATAAACGTGCTTTTCATAAGGAAGAAAAATCATGATGTGAGAAAAAATGATATAATTATAAAATCTGTTTCTAAAAGAAAATAAATACCCTACAGAGCCTCTATATCAGGTATGTAAGGTTTAGCTTGTTGAGAAGTGCTAAGTGCAATAAATGAATAAACGTGAATTTCATAAGGTAGACCAAACATGGTGTGAGAAAAACCAAAAATATAATAAAAGTAAATACCCTACAGAGCCACTAAGTCAGGTATGTTAAGCTTTTTGAAAAATCACACAATTCCAAAAGTGCTAAGTGCAATAAAGATTAGGTACCGATACGCTAAAGAGACTCTAGAGCAACATATGTGAGAGCAAAGGTGCATAAGTACCAAAATAATAAACACACTACAAAGCCAAGTTCATATGTGCAGTGAGCTGCACGTGGATCAGCGAACTGCTGTATCTACTTTAGCAAATTGGTCCAAAACACAGGTGATGGGAGGGAACAGTGAGGGCACTTCAACAGTATATATATATATATATATATATAGTTCCTCATGGTGCTTGTATTTTTGTTGTAACTGTGCAATCTGATTGGAGAAACACCGCTTCCCAGTGGATTCCTTTTTTCGTGACCAAACACTCAGGTGGGCAGTGGCCCCTTACCTTATGGTAAGGCAAAAAACGCCTTAAGCTGGAGGTCTCTTTAAGGTTCTTCCCACCAGGTTAAAACTTCTCCTTTCCAATGTGTTTGGAGCTCCAGGGGACCATAGTAAATTAATACAAGAGGGGTACCATAGTGTAGTAATTTTTGAATGATAACCAATTTATTAAAGAAATTTACACAAGATACTCACAATTTTTCATTCATAAAATTTCAGTGTAAAAACGAGTAGCCAACTCGTATCTCTATGCAGCAGCAGAGGGCGTCCTTCCCGTCCCTACGCGTGGCGTCACACCACGTGACTTCATCAGGGGATGCTGGGAAAGGACTCTGTGAATATATAAATAGTCTCCAGCGAACATGTCAGGAAAGGTTCCCTCCGCTGGTAATATCAATCATTTGGCATGCAGTACTGCGATCCACCAGCAGGTGTCTCCTGCTGGAATTATGTGATCTTTGGTCCGCAGTACTGGTGTCCACCAGCGGAGGGATCCTGGCAGTATGGAGCAGGTATTGCCCTCTGCTGTCAGGCGTCACATGACTGACAGCAGCCATTATAAATACCCGGCAAGTTCATACACACCTTGCCTTGGTATTGTCCTTGAGCCCTGACCTGCAGCCTGTTTGTTACCTGGTACCTGATACCTGTTACCTGATACCTGATCCCTGATCCCTGATCCTTGCATCCTGCCTCCTGTTCCCTTTCTCCTTGTCCCCCCATCTGCTGACCTCCTATTTATGACCCTGGCCTGGCTTGACTACGATTCTGGTACTCCCTTTTGTTACATATACTGGCTTATTTGTTTATCTTCACTGTTTGGTTGTTTGGTTTGTTTACTCAGCTGGTATTAGTGGTGTGTTCACATTTATATGCGTTTACTTTAATAAATTTACCTTCACTTATTTATGTCTGGTTCACTCTGTCGCAGTCACACAGTTCTGGTCACATCTAGTTCATGACAGAATACCAAGGCCATTCCTGACCAGAAGTGGCTGCACAGGGGAACCATTTGCTTCAGTTTGGTTGCAAACATGAATGCTGATGAGATCATTTTATCTTTCTCTGCTGGCATCTGAGAGTGGTGATTATTGCTGCCAGGCTTTGAAAGGATGGTCTAGTGACCAGTTGTTTGCAGCTATGTGTTTGGCTCACTCCCTGGTCGATCAGGGTTATACATTGTTTGGGGAGGTGCAGCCTTTGATAAAGATCTGTACTGAGCTAGCCCTGCCCTGTATCCCAGATGGCCGTGATGATTTCACTCCTCCTTTTAATATGAATCAGGTTGTATCTTTAGTATGACTTTTTGAAGATGATCCTGCTGATTTTTGTGAACACTACTCAGCCTGTTCCCCACAGGTGATTGCTGAGTGCATTGTATCTGCTCAGTCTTTTGTTGGACAGGGAGGCTTAAAACTTCAATTTGTACAACCTATACTCTCAGCATGGTCTGACATGGTGCAATCAGCCCCAGCCAAACAAACCACATCTGCCATCAGACATCAGCCTACCCAAATGTATGTTTCCCCATCAGCCATGTCAACCTCAGTTGCAGCCCAGTACACGCGGCTCCCAACCAAATACTCATATCCAGTCTCTACTCCCTGTACTTATCCTGCATTCAACCCACCTGCCTCCTCTCCGCTGTCTACAAACCCACAAGTTCTTCCCCCAGCTACTGGTACCTCTTCTCTGCCATATCACAATCCTCCTTTCCAGTCTGCTGCACCCCTTATTTACAGTCCTGCAGTCACCTACAGAGCTTCAGTGGCTAAGCCAAAGAAAAAACGAAAGTATTTCCCAACCAAAATGGTCTTACCATTAACCCAACCTGCCTCCACACCTACCAATCTGTCCCAGCCCGGAGTGCCTGAGCCAGAGCTCCAGCCCGGAGTGCCTGAGCCAGAGCTCCAGCCCGGAGTGCCAGAGCCAGAGCTTCAGCCCGGAGTGCCATAGCCAGAGCTCCAGCCTGATGTCCCGGCCTTCCAGCCTGACGCCTTCCAGCCTGATGTCCCGGCCTTCCAGCCTGACGCCTTCCAGCCTGATGTCCCGGCCTTCCAGCCTGACGCCTTCCAGTCTGATGTCCCGGCCTTCCAGTCTGATGCCTTCCAGTCTGATGTCCCGGCCTTCCAGTCTGATGTCCCAGCCTTCCAGTCTGATGTCCCGGCCTTCCAGTCTGATGTCTTGCAGTCTGATGTCCCGGCCTTTCAGTCCGATGGCTTCCAGTCTGATGTCCCGGCCTTCCAGTCTGATGCCTTCCAGTCTGATGCCTTCCAGTCTTATGCCCCGGCCTTCCAGTCTGATGCCTTCCAGTCTGATGTCCCGGCCTTCCAGTCTGATGTCCCGGCCTTCCAGTCTGATGCCTTCCAGTCTGATGTCCCGACCTTGCAGTCTGATGCCTTCCAGTCTGATGTCCCGGCCTTGCAGTCTGATGCCTTCCAGTCTGATGTCCCGGCCTTGCAGTCTGATGCCTTCCAGTCTGATGTCCCGGCCTTCCAGTCTGATGCCTTCCAGTCTGATGTCCCGGCCTTCCAGTCTGATGCCTTCCAGTCTGATGTCCCGGCCTTGCAGTCTGATGCCTTCCAGTCTGATGCCTTCCAGTCTGATGCCCCGGCCTTCCAGTCTGATGCCTTCCAGTCTGATGCCCTGGCCTTCCAGTCTGATGCCTTCCAGTCTGATGCCCTGTCCTTCCAGTCTGATGCCTTCCAGTCTGATGCCCCGGCCTTCCAGTCTGATGCCCCGGCCTTCCAGTCTGATGCCTTCCAGTCTGATGCCCCGGCCTTGCAGTCTGATGCCTTCCAATCTGATGTCCCGGCCTTGCAGTCTGATGCCTTCCAGTCTGATGTCCCAGCCTTGCAGTCTGATGCCTTGCAGTCTGATGTCCTGGCCTCGCAGTCTGATGTCCCGGCCTTGCAGTCCGACTCCTTCCAGTCTGATGTCCCGGCCTTGCAGTCCGACGCCTTCCAGTCTGATGTCCCGGCCTTGCAGTCCGACGCCTTCCAGTCTGATGTCCCGGCCTTGCAGTCCGACGCCTTCCAGTCTGATGTCCCGGCCTTGCAGTCTGATGCCTTCCAGTCTGATGTGCCTGCTGTCCAGCCTGATGTGCCTGACGTTCCAGTGCCTGCTTTCCAGCCTGACGTGCCGCTGCCCGCTTTCCAGCCTGATGTGCCGCTGCCCGCTTTCCAGCCTGACGTGCCGTTGCCCGCCTTCCAGCCTGACGTGCCGCTGCCCGCCTTCCAGCCTGACGTGCCGCTGCCCGCCTTCCAGCCTGACGTGCCGCTGCCCGCCTTCCAGCCTGACGTGCCGCTGCCCGCCTTCCAGCCTGACGTGCCGCTGCCCACCTTCCAGCCTGACGTGCCGCTGCTCGCCTTCCAGCCTGACGTACCGCTGCCCGCCTTCCAGCCTGACGTGCCGCTGTCCGCCTTCCAGCCTGACGTGCCGCTGCCTGCCTTCCAGCCCGATGTGCCGCTGTCTGCCTTCCAGCCCGATGTGCCAGCTTCCCGGTCCGATGTGCTTCTGTCTGCTGCCCTGCTTGAAGTGCCCGTTACCCAACCTAATGTGACTTTGCCCATAGCCCAGCTTGACGCAATGGACTTTCCCCAGCAACTGCTAGTTGGAGCGTCTGGAGGTCGCTCCTTTGAGGGGGGGTACTGTCAGGAAAGGTTCCCTCCGCTGGTAATATCAATCATTTGGCATGCAGTACTGCGATCCACCAGCAGGTGTCTCCTGCTGGAATTATGTGATCTTTGGTCCGCAGTACTGGTGTCCACCAGCGGAGGGATCCTGGCAGTATGGAGCAGGTATTGCCCTCTGCAGTCAGGCGTCACATGACTGACAGCAGCCATTATAAATACCCGGCAAGTTCATACACACCTTGCCTTGGTATTGTCCTTGAGCCCTGACCTGCAGCCTGTTTGTTACCTGTTACCTGTTACCTGATACCTGATACCTGATACCTGATACCTGATACCTGATCCCTGATACCTGATACCTGATCCCTGATACCTGATCCCTGATCCCTGATCCCTGATCCCTGATCCCTGATCCTTGCATCCTGCCTCCTGTTCCCTTTCTCCTTGTCCCCCCATCTGCTGACCTCCTATTTATGACCCTGGCCTGGCTTGACTACGATTCTGGTACTCCCTTTTGTTACATATACTGGCTTATTTGTTTATCTTCACTGTTTGGTTGTTTGGTTTGTTTACTCAGTTTGTATTGGTGGTGTGTTCACATTTATTTGCGTTTACTTTAATAAATTTACCTTCACTTATTTATGTCTGGTTCCCTATGTCGCAGTCACACAGTTCTGGTCACATCTAGTTCATGACAGAACACCTGCTGTGTTCGGCCATTTTCCAGTTGACTGCTATGAATAACATTGGCGCCCGCCATCTTATTGAAGCCCGGACGAGCCGCATGCTTGAGTACATCGTCCTCGTCCTAGCAATAACCTTAGATTAACCCATTTTATGGCCGCGGTTGTTTATTACTGGTTTCAAAATATGTACATAAACTCATCAAAACTCTTCCAATAAACTTAAAGCTAGCCCAGTCACTACGGCTCAGGCAG
Source organism: Lithobates pipiens (assembly GCF_037356315.1). Taxonomy (NCBI): domain Eukaryota; kingdom Metazoa; phylum Chordata; class Amphibia; order Anura; family Ranidae; genus Lithobates; species Lithobates pipiens. The sequence goes on from NW_027507784.1 coordinate 40,657,241, forward strand.
CAACACAAAATACCCAAAAGGCCAGGAGGACCTAAGGCCAACTGCCCACAGAACCCCAACCCGCGGACAACTCAACACAATAACTTAAATCTACATTGAAAATATCCAAGTCAATGTCAGACAGATGGATGCCATCCTGCCTGAAAAGGCCTGGAATACCCCCTTCCAGTTCCGTGTGCCTAAAGGATAACGTTCCCAATCTTGATAGCAACTTGGATACTGCCCTGTTCACTCTCTTCCTGTTTTTTTTTCAAAAGGACGTACAGAAGGATAGGAAAGCCAACCTATTCTCTGCACAATTTCTGAAAAAAAAAAATACTAAAGAATTGGGAAATGATAACTGTATTTTCTGTAGCTCATCCCTAATCTGAAAAATAAGGTTCAAAGTATGACGGTAACCAATATCATTACCACCTATGAAAATTAAGAATGGCCTCATAAAGTAATAAATTAGAAATTTAATTTAATTTTACATCATGCACCATCATCCCAATTATATATGGAATAAATGTTTGGAAATTCTGGTCTCCAGCCAGAAACATCAAGAGAGAATGCGAGCAGGGGGACTATTGCGGTGCACATTGAACATTTATATAAATTGAGAAAACAAAAGAGAAGAAATATATAAAAAAAAGATTTTATCGTTTATTAAAAATAAAAACATTTTGCAATGCAACATATCAATAACTCATGGGGAAGGTGTAGTATTTCGACTAATTTTGCTTTTCAGCTTCTTCAGGAAATACATGCATCTAGAGATATATACATAAATCACAATTAGATCAATAAAAACTGTATAAAGTAACCTTCAATAACGACACAGAAAAAATGGAGAAGAAAGCGATTGTACAATGCATATCAAAATTTAGCAGAGTCTTACCCAGACACCTTAACCGCAAGGTAGCTCAGACATATCGGGGGGAGCCTCCCTCGGCGACTGGGAGGGGTAATGACCCCGACACAAGCCAATATCTAAATATATGGAAACATTGGTATTAAACTCATTAATTTAAAAATTATAACCCCGAAACCTTTCACAAGTATTGACCCTGTGTGAGATACAGGTGTATTATCACAATTGGATGATGGTAGAAGATATTCATGAACGGTGATAGGGACCATACATAAGAATACCCAGTGAGAATAAAACCACGGAGTGAAACATATTGGGGAAGTGAAGATAAGAAGGGGAACAAAATCACGATAAGGAAAGGGAAAAAACAAGGTGAAAGTGAATGGGAGAGGTTTGATAAAAAAGGTAAAGATAATCTCCACCGTGAACTCGTGAATGGTAAGTCTACTAGCATATATATTCAAAAACGTGCATGGTGTAAGGTTCAAACGCGGGCGCGCGGTTCTGCCGCACGTGCGGTGCCCGGACCTGGCATGGTGCGGGCTCACGCACGACATTGCTGTGCGTGGCCGGTGCCGTGCACCTTGGTGTGGGATGCGCGTGCGCTGTAAGCTTTGCTTGCGCATGCGCTGTAGAGTCCCTGGCCCCTCGACGCTATGCGCCGGTGATACGGCGCTGGCATCCATGAGGGGGTTGAGGGGTATAAAATGGTGGTATCTACCACTATCCTGACACGCCGAAGGGATCCGGAGAATTTAGATGGTGATATCATGATCGGTGAGTGGATATAGTTGAGATGGGGTACCATTGACATACTACCCGTTATTGGATGTCCTTAAGAGGATTAATCTATTACCATTGTTTATGCAGAAAACTACTCATTCTCTAGTGTCTTGTTACACTCCACACGTCGATCACACCAAGGAGGCTAAATTTTCCACCCATTTAGTGGTGGTCAGCCCCATTCCTTTTTTCCGGACCTTATAGAAAAACATTTGCAGCCTTATATGGGTAATTATGATTTAATTTATATCTGGCCCCTGCCCTTGCAGTTTTTCACCAACATTCACTTTTCTTTCGTGCTCTTTTCCTAATAGGTTAATTCTTGTCCACTTCACTCCTCATTATTGTGCACCCCTTGCTATTTTGAACCTTACACCATGCATGTTTTTGAATATATATGCTAGTAGACTCACCATTCACAAGTTCACGGTGGAGATTATCTTTACCTTTTTTAATAAACCTCTCCCATTCACTTTCACCTTGTTTTTTCCCTTTCCTTATCATGATTTTGTTCCCCTTCTCATCTTCACTTCCCCAATATCTTTCACTCCGTGGTTTTATTGTCACTGGGTATTCTTATGTATGGTCCCTATCACCGTTCATGAATATCTTCTACCATCATCCAATTGTGATAATACACCTGTATCTCACACAGGGTCAATACTTGTGAAAGGTTTCGGGGTTATAATTTTTAAATTAATGAGTTTAATACCAATGTTTCCATATATTTAGATATTGGCTTTTGTCGGGGTCATTACCCCTCCCAGTCGCCGAGGGAGGCTCCCCCTGGTATGTCTGAGCTACCCTGGGGTTAAGGTGTCTGGGTAAGACTCTGCTAAATTTTGATATGCATTGTACAATCGCTTTCTTCTCCATTTTTTCTGTGTCGTTATTGAAGGTTACTTTATACAGTTTTTATTGATCTAATTGTGATTTATGTATATATCTCTAGATGCATGTATTTCCTGAAGAAGCTGAAAAGCGAAACTAGTCGAAATACTACACCTTCCCCATGAGTTATTGATATGTTGCATTGCAAAATGTTTTTATTTTTAATAAACGATAAAATCTTTTTTTATATATTTCTTCTCTTTTGTTTTCTCAATTTATATAAATGTTCAATGTGCACCGCAATAGTCCCCCTGCTCGCATTCTCTCTTGATGTTTCTGGCCGGAGACCAGAATTTCCAAACATTTATTCCATCTTTACCACCTAGATGAATAATTAAGATATCCAGAGGGTGAAAATGAAGAAGAAGCTGTGAAATAAAAGAATTTAGGTCTGACCATAACATTCCCCTCTTTCCACAGCAAAAAATCTTAAATTTAGAAACATCCATTCCTAAATTGCTAGTATAAACTCGTTGCTGAGCTCTCAAATTCGCCCAATAGATGAAGGATTGTCCAATCATCCACACAATGCGAGTGTTACCTGAAACAAATCATAGTATTGCGTTAGGACGAATACAAAGCAAGTACCTATCCGACTTCCATCTACCAAGCTGTTTAATAGATTTAACATTAAAACCCAATCTAGCGGCCTCTGTTGCTGCTCCAATCCGAAAAGAATGTGACGATAAATGTTCCTGATCTAAATTTAAGGCCTTCAAACATCTCCTGAAAACACATAAGAACTGGTATTTAGTAAGGGGTAACCCTGATTCATGAATGAAAAACATAGAAAACCCCAAAGGCCTAATTGATGAATATTGACGTATCAGAGTCACCGGGCAAATACTAGTACTCATACACATATCTAATGTTAACCAATTACCTTTACCTACCTGATCCATTTTGGATCTGCTAATTAAAATTTTTAATGAACTTTCAAAAATAACAACTTCAGACATGTGTATTTGAACCAGCTCAAATACCCTAAGCGCCGCAAAGACATAACTGAAAAAAAAACACCCGAAAAAGAACCGATTCAAAATGAGAAAAACTAATTTTATCCGTCACGGAGCAAAGCTCACCCAGTACTAGAGGAGTGATGGGCTTCCTTGAATCAGGCCTAAAATTATTCCTTTTGTAACCTTTTAAAGCTTGTTTTATAGAAAAATACTGCATGCAAGACGGCATGTTATTCAATTTCACGAAAAAAGAAATTCCCGACAGGGTTTTATGTATGTATGACCAAGAATAATTCTGCTCAAACAAAGAACCAAGAAACTTCAATAACAGTTATTCAGACACGGAACCCAACAGTTCACCTAACATGTTTAAAAATTCTTGATACATAAACCAAGCAGACTGATATCCTGCCCAAGTAGAAGGAGCCAAAGAATTGATAATATAAACAGAAATGGGCCTTAAACCAGGTCCCATAAATTGATTGGACAGGAGTGTCCCACTCGATCCGCCTTCGGAAATAGCTTGAAAAAACGCTTCATCTGTGAACGAAACAATGCATCCGCCAAATAATTATCCTTACCTGGTACGTGTACAGCCTTCAACCATATGTTCAAACTTACCGTATATACTCGAGTATAGGCCGACCCGAATATAAGCCGAGGCCCCCAATTTACCCCCAAAAAACTGGAAAACTTATTGACTCGTGTATAAGCCGAGGGTGAGACATGGCTGTCCATCCCTGTGTGTCCGTCCATCCCTGTGTGTGTGTCCGTCCATCCATCCCTGTGTGTGTGTCCATCCATCCATCCATCCATCCATCCCTGTGTGTCCGTCCATCCATCCCTGTGTGTGTATCCATCCATCCCTGTGTGTGTGTGTGTGTGTGTATGTGTGTGTGTGTGTGTATTCATCCATCCATCCATCCCTGTGTGTGTGTGTGTGTGTGTGTGTGTATCCATCCATCCATCCCTGTGTGTGTGTGTGTGTGTGTGTGTGTGTGTGTGTGTGTGTGTGTGTGTACTGTATACAGAATAGGAACAAATAATTATAACTAAAGCCAGAATACACAATGAGAAATGTTACTGTACAGGGTCCATATATACAGAATAACATGCTACATAAAGAAGTCAATTTGTATTGTGGCAGAATTATTTAGTTTTGTCAATAAACCTATCTACTGTAAATATTGAGCAAGGCCTTCTGATTCCTCTTGTATTGTAACTAATGTCTGCCTTCATTTTGTAAAGCATTCTACAAACTGCTGGTGCTATATAAATCCTGTATAATAGTAGTAGTACTATGCAAAGGTCATATTTAAATGTTTGTCAACTTGGAAATCAAAAGAAACAATACATTTTACTACATTTTCCACATGTTAACCCATTAGGATTGTTAAATCAAGACTCTAGAGATTAAAAGGAATCCATGGTAATTTGCACATCTATAGAGGGCATGAAAGCATATAAAAAAAGTTCCTCTTGCATAATAAAAATATAATATAATTATATTTCAGGAAAAGTAAGTGTTAACATTAGCACAATCTCTGCTCACATCGGCTCCAAAAAATGCTGGTTGGAATTTGGTCTCCTTGGAAACCAAGCCAACAAATTCCAGGGACCGAAGAACAAAATAAAGGACAAAAGATTGTGGAGAACACTATGTAGGAACGCTATACTAGAGTCTAGGCACTCAAAGCTTCCTTTAGTGTATGATTGGGTGCAGCTCAACATAAGGCTGCAGTTCTGAAAATCCGAAACATGCAGTAGACTTAATTATACAAATTTTATAAATTCCCTGTAGATGCAGCACCTGGGCAAAGAAGAATAAGAGAGGGGTGTGTGTGTGTGTGTGTGTGTGTGTGTGTGTGTGTGTGTGTGTGTGTGTGTGTGTGTGTGTCCGTGCAGCCTTGTGTGTGTGTCCAGCCTACCTGTGTCCCAAGCCTCCGTCCCGAGCCTCCTCTGTCCCGTGCCTTCCGGTGTCCCGTGCCTCCTCCGTCCCGTGTCGTGCCGATGGATCGCCGCTCTTCTCGGCGGCCATTCTACGATTCAAAAGCTGCGCCTCCGTCCTCCGCCTGTGATAGGCGGAACACTCAATTTCCCAGCAGCCTGTGTTCCGCCTATCACGGACATCCTCTCATACTCGTCCGTAGTATGAGAATGAACGGATGTCCGTGATAGGCGGAACACTGACTGCTGGGAAATTCAGTGTTCCGCCTATCACAGGCGGAGGCGGAGAAGGAGGCGCGGCTTTTGAATTTTAATGTCCGCCGTCTGTCTGCTCGATACGCTGATCGAGCAGTCAGACAGCGGTGACTCGAGTATAAGCCGAGGGGGCACTTTCAGCCTCAAAAAAGAGGCTGAAAATCTCGGCTTATACTCGAGTATATACGGTAAGCACTTAAAAATCAAGTATCTCATAAGGACAATGACTGGCGGAGACTTGGATGTTAAACAATTAATAGCATACATTACTCCTTTATTATCTGTTCGTATCAAAATTATTTTATTTTGGAAGAAAGAACCCCAAAGTTCAAGTGCAACAATGATAGGAAATAGTTCCAAAAAGACTATGTTTTTAATGTAACCTTTTACCATCCAAGAGACATGCCAAAGGTCTGCGCACCAATGCTTCTGCCAAATTGCGGCAAAGCCATGCGACCCTGCGGCATCAGTAAAGAGAAGAAAATTAAAATCTAGAATGAAATCCCCCTGCCATAATGCCCTTCCATTGAAATGAGAAAGAAACTGCAACCAAACTAGCAAATCCTCTTTCATATCACTGGATAACAGCACATGAGAAAAGGGGGACTTTAAACCAGATATAGCGAGGTAAAGTCTCCTGGAAAATACCCTGCCCACTGGCATGACCCTTGAAGCAAAAGCCAGAAGGCCCAAAAGAGACTGCATCTCCTTCAGGCAGGCTTTTTTTCTTCCTGATTAGCTTTAACAATAAAGAGCTAATCCTCTCAATTTTTTCTTCCGGTAACCTGAACTCCATTAACTCAGTATCAATAATGATACCTAGAAATTCCAGACAAGTTGAAGGCCAAATAGTCTTCTCATGAGCCAATAGGATACCAAAATGGTTGCAAACCTCAAAAAATGTCTGTAATAAGTTGGCACAATTAAAAGAATCCTGAGGGCCTAAAAATAAAAAATCATCTAGATAATGAATTAAAAATTGTGACCCGGAAACGACAGAAACTACCCACTCTAAAAATGAAGAGAAAGACTCAAAATAAAAGCAGGACAAGGAACAACCCATAGGTAAACATTTATCAAAATAAAAGTTACCGTTAAAGAAAAAACCAAGGGAATTAAAAGATGAAGGATTAATGGGAAGTAAGCGAAAAGCTGACTTGACATCCACCTTTGCTAAAATAGCCCCCTTCCCCAACATTATCAATTTTACTAAAGCATCTTCAAAAGAAGCATATGAAACTGAGGACATACTCTCATCAATTTGGTCATTAAGGGAATTGCCTTTAGGAAAAGATAAGTGATGAATTAATCTAAAAGAATTATTTTCCTTTTTTGGAACTACACCTAAAGGGGAAATCCTGAAATTTTCAAACGGAGGGAAAGAAAAGGGGCCCGCCACCCTACCTTCTGAGATTTCAAAATTAACCTTATCCAAAACTACTTGAGGAAATTCAGATACCGATTTCAAATTCTTAACTATGGTACAACCCTGACCTTGAAATAAAGGCAATAAAAAAACATCCCTAAAACCTTCAATGAGAAGATGTGCCTTCAACTTGTCTGGATACGCCTGAAGCCATGGGAGCATTTTTGCTAAAATCACTGGTGTGTGTGCTTTTTGAACAATTTCCAGATAGCAAATTTGTTGCTGACATTTTTTTGAAACATTTTGAAACTGGGTGCGCTCCAGCACAAAAGGCACATTCATTGCCTGTATTTACATGAATTGGGCCATTTACACTGACTATCGTTGAAGTTGAAACAAATTCCTCTTTTGTAACCTGAAGCATTTTTAACTGGTGGTGCTGAAATTGGCCTTGCCACCGTTTGCCTCTGGGGCAGAAAAAGATTCAGCCAAAGGCCCACATCCTTAGCTCCCCAGTGCAATCTAGGATGAACGGATAATTTCTGACGAAATGCTTCATCATAATTAAACCACGCCACTCCACCAAAATTTTTGTATGCCTCAATTATAATATCTAAATGTTGAAATAAACCCGTACTTTTCTCAGATGATTTCTCACAAAGCACACCTGCAAAAAATACAAAATGCTTGTAACCAATTATTAAAGTTTTTTGATACAGGTCTACGTCTATCATCATCCTCTTTCTTCTCCGATTTATTAATGAAATCTTTAGCAGAAGGGAGAAGTGAAAGAATATCTAAAAATTCCCCCCGCCAAATTTTTTCCTTAACAACCGGCGATAAATGAAATCCTAACAGAGAAATATCACAGGGCATGGATTCCTTAAACAAATTTCTGGCAAGTTTTGTGACCTAGCATTGCTATAAGACATATTACTAATTTGCTCTAAATGAATTGGCAAAGCTTGAGTGCCATTAGCAGCAACGCCACTAGGTGGCGACCAAACTCCCATAGCTGAAACATCAGAAGGTAAAACATTATTTATAGCTGGCTGACAACTTAGACACTTTTGCTAATAACTCCACAACATTATTCAATAGATCATTAACAGAAGGATCATTCATACCTGGAGTGTAGTGGGGTCAGAGTGCTGGGGGGATATCTGGGATGTAGAGGGGGTCACAGTGCTGGGGGAATATCTGGGATGTTGAGGGGTCAGAGTGCTGGGGGGATATCTGGGATGTAGAGAGGTCAGAATGCTGGGGGGATATCTAGGATGTATAGGGGTCAGAGTTCTGGGGGGATATCTGGGGTATAGAGGGGTCAGAGTGCTGGGGGGATCTCTGTTTCAATTTGGTTAGAAGATAAGAATACCTATGTTTTTTAGTAGAACACAGGATTAGGAATGAAATGTGAGTTGACAAAATATTGTGTATAAAGGAATAAGAATACCAATGTTTTTTTAGTAGAGCACAGGATTAGGAAAGAAATTCCGTCGATCTGCGTGTTTACAAAAATATTACGTATAAAAGGTACAAGAATACCAATGTTTTTGTAGTGCCGGCTCCTGAAGAGCATGCGCTATGTGTTTTTCAAATTTAAGGTTACACCTGAACTGCAGTTGGGTTTGGGTACAATTGTCTAAATTGGCGCTGTGACGAGCTTTGATCATCAGCTAGAAGAGGAAGGTCTTGAGTTTTTTCCTAAAAGCCAGGTGGTTTTCTTCCAGGCGGATGTTGGTTGGTAGAGCATTCCATAGCCGAGGTCCTTGGACAGCAAATCTCCGATCCCCCTTAGGCCGCGTACACACGCGCGGACTGTTCGCCCAACCTTGTCCGCTGAACAGTGTTTGGGCGGACAGTCCGCTCGTGTGTGGGCTTTCAGCGGACAGTTTCAGCGGACAGTTGGACGAACAAGGTTTTTCGGAAATTCCGAAAAACTGTCCGCTGAAACCTTGTTTCAGCGAACAGTCCGCCCGTGTGTAGGCTTGTTCGACAAACTAAGTTCCGCGCATGCTCAGAAAGGATTTACACGCCGAAAGTTATAATGCAGTGTATAGGACGTCGTATTTTTCGTCCCGTCGTACGTGCCGTTCACGTCATCGCGCACGGTTTCAGCGGACTGTTCGTTCGTCGTGTGTGGCCATGTCCGTCCATGCTAGTTTTGAGCGGACTGTTTGCCGAAACTGTTGGACGGACAAAGTTGGGCGAACAGTCCGCGCGTGTGTACACGGCCTTAGATTTGTACCGGACTTTGGGCACGAAGAGGATGTTTTTGTTGGCTGATCGAAGACTGCGGTTTGGTGTGTAATGATTTATTTTCTCAGCTAGGTATTGAGGGGCTTCTCTATGCACGCATTTGTGGGTGAGGCATAGGGTCTTGAATGTGATCCGATTTTTTACGGTGAGCCAATGTAGGTTCCTCAGGGAAGGGGAGATTGATTCCCAGGATTTTTTTCCTGTTATCAGCCATGCCGCCGTGTTTTGGATAAATTGTAATCGCGCAAGTTGATATTGTGGTAATCCTATGTAGAGCGAGTTTGCGTAGTCTAGTCATGAATTAATGATTGTTCCAACTACCACTGCTTTGTCCTTCTTTGGGGTAAAAGGGATGAGTCTGACAAGCATGGGTAGCAGATGGTGAGATCCACTGACTAGTGCTCCTATTTGTGTATCCATTGACATTTGTGAGTCTAAAATAACCCCGAGACTCTTGGTCTTGGTCTTTGGGGAGATGGTCTGCCCAAAGACGGTGGGTGGAGTCCAGGAGGTTTTGGTTATGGAATTATGATTTGGGTGTAAGATAAGAAGCTCTGTCTTTGATTCATTGAGTTTGAGGGAGTTGGTGGTCATCCAGTCTTCTACTGAATTGAGGCAGTTTTCAAGTTGTTGGTGGTGATCTTTTTGTCCAGTGATACGGAAATAAAGTTGCGTGTCGTCAGCGTATGAGTGGAAGCAAAGGTCTGAACGTCTGATGATTTGGAGGAGTGGGCGGAAGTAAATGTTGAAGAGAACTGGTGACAAAGGGGATCCTTAAGGGACTCCGCAGGTGACTACCCGGGATTCAGAGAAGAATTTTTCTAGTTTCACTGTCTGTGAACGATTTCCTAGGAAGGACGTGAACCATTGGAGATCTATGTCTTGGACTCCGGCTACTTCTGTGAGGCGGACGAGTAGAGTATTGTGGTCTACTGTATCAAACACTGCGCCGAGGTCTAACAGTATGAGGAGACACGACTCTCCATCATTCGCTGGTTTGAGGGCGTCGTCCCAAATCTTAAGGAGTGCTGTTTCTGTTCCATGACCCGGGCAGAAGCCTGATTGCAGCGGGTCCAGGAGTTTGTGTGCATCCAGGTGGAGTTGTAACTGTTGTACTACAGCTTTCTCCATGATCTTGAAAATGGTGTTAAGGCTTGTAATTGGCCTACGGTTGTTAGGGTCCTGAGGGTCCAGGTTAGGTTTCTTTAGCAGAGGGTTGACGATGCCTTGTTTGAAGGTGCTGGGAACGATCCGTGCGTTATAGTGGGAGCCAAGATGTCGGAACATTCTTTCAGTAGTTTTGTGGGGATGATGTCAATTGGTGAGGTACTGTCACAAAGTTTATTGATGATGTTTTTTGTGGTGTCCGTGATAATTGGGGTCAGTGAAAATTTTGGCGGTTGTGGAATGTTGGTGTAGATATCCACTTTCTGTTTTTGATGGCTAAGGTTAGATGTTTTCTTCTGACGGATTGTTTTCCTGATGGTTTTGACTTTATCGATGAAAAAATCTGACAGTTTGTCACAGTAATCTTGGAATTCGTTTGCTGGGGGCTCTAGGCATCCCGGGTTCATTGATTGATTGACTATTTTAAACAGTTCCTGCAGGCGGTTTAAGGCCGTTGAGATTGTATATGAGAAGTGATCCTTTTTAGCTTTGAAGATTGCTTTGCGATAATCCTCTGTGTGACCTTTGTAGTTTGAGTGGTTTTCCTCGGTGGGATTTCTTCTCCATGTTCTTTCCGCTCTTCTGCATTCTTGCTTTAGTAGGGAGAGGGAACCATTAAATCATCCAGAGTTTTTTTTTGAACAATAAAAGTTTATTGAAGCAATTGACATCACAATACAATAGAAAAGAGAAAAGAAATATATATGGGCCTAAGCCCAGAATGCACAAAATAACATATTGTTCTGTCATAAAAACCGCTACAGAGTACCTTACATTTTGGTAACATAGAGCAGCAAGGAAAAAAAAACAAAAAAAACAAATTAAACCAAGGCCTCTGTAAGTGCGGGATCCGAAAAAAATTACCAATGACCCCCATTGACCAGGGCACCTAAATACATTCGACTGTTGGGGGTGAATTTTAGGTGTCTGTATAGAGAAAAGGAAAAGAAGGGGGCGAGAGATTAAGAAGAGAGGTGGGAGGGGGGGGTAGGTAAGAAAAAGGGGGAACCGTGACCTGAGAGATGCACAGCCCTCCACAGAATGGAGGTGGTTTAGAGCATGATTAGCAAAAACCTGTGAACAAATGGTGTCGAGGTCGCAAACTGGCTTCCGTGCGATAGCAGAGGTGCTACATTACAACCCTGTATATAACAACAAACCAATATGTATAATATTAAACTCTATTGTAAGACCTTGGTTGTGTCACATAAAACCATCCTACTACTAACCAGGTAGATGTATATAGGCTAGGAGGTCAGCCATTTTGAAGTTTTGCAAAAGTATCTGAATATTTGAAAATAAACCATGGTCTCCACAGTCTGTGGAATTTGTCCGTTCTTTCTGTAGCCATTGCAACCGTTTCTTCCATCTTATATAAGGAGTCTACTTCGGACAACTACTCTTTTAAGGAAGGTGGATGTGGGGACTTCCAGTGTCTAGGAATGATCGCCTTGGCAGCGTTCAGCATGTGGCGTACTATTGATTTTTTGTACTTTCTTAGCGAGTAGCTGGAGATGTGGAGTAAACAACATTCAGGTGTAAGGGCGAGGCCTGTCTCCGTGATGGCACGAATCTGCGTGCAGATCCCGTCCCAAAACTCCCGTAGGCTCGGACAGTCCCACCATATGTGTATCATATCACCCTTAGCACCACCACATCTCCAGCAGGACTCTGACGTACCCGGGTACCATTTATTGAGTCTGGCTGGTGTAAGATACCAGTTCGTCAGGACTTTGTATGCTGTCTCTTGTGCGCTGGTGCTTATGGAGCATTTGTGTGCCAATATGCAGGCATTGCTCCATTGCTCGTCCGTGAAGGTCTTGGAGAAAAACCTCTCCCAGTCCTGTTTATGTCTGGTTGAGCGGTCCGTCCTGGTGGCCTGTAGCCAATTGTAGATCAAGGATGTCGCCCCTCTCACTGGTTCACCCGTGATGCACAATTGCTCAAACCACGTCTGTTCTCTCATAACTTGCGATCTGTTAGTCGGGCAGTGGACATAATCATGTAGCTGTCTATATTGCCAATATGTGAAGTGTTTTGCCTGTAGGTCCTGCGCCAGGTCCCGAAAGGTCTTATGTTTGCCCCTCTCCAAGCAATGTGCCACTGTCATAGGTGTCCCATCGGCCCTATGTGGGAAAGACGCCGTAGTGTGTCCGGATGCGAACGTGGGGTTGTGAGCCAGGGGTGTCAAGGGACCCGGTGTGGAGGCCAGTCTACATTGTTGCGAGGCTTCCCTAAAGACTTCCAAGGTAGGCCCAATCAGGGGGTGCGTCGTCAGTGTGGTCGGTCGAGCCTCTTTAGCTACCCATGGCAGGAACCTCAGTGGGGTTTTTGTCAGCCCGTCTTCCAACCCCACCCAGTCTTTGGTCGTGGCATGACAGTTCCAGTCTAAGATGCGGACCAGGTGTGATGCATCATAGTAGAACCTGAAGTTTGGTAAGTTAATCCCCCCCTTTGCTTTTGGTAACGTCAAGGTCGAAAGGTTAATTCGAGGCTTCTTGCTGGCCCATATAAACGTTCTCACTATTGCTGTCAAGTGGACGAAGAACCGCCTGGGCAGTTTAATGGGAAGGGTGTGAAAAAGGTACAGCACCCTCGGTAGTATTGTCATCTTAATGGCAGCCGCCCTCCCGAACCACGATAATGGGTGAGAGAGCCAAACCTGGAGCTCCGTACGTAGGTCATTCAAGAAGGACTGAAAGTTTTGGGTGTAGAGACTGTCTGGGTCGGGTGTGAGCCAAATTCCTAGGTATTTGAGTCTGTGGTCTACCCACTTAAAGGGGCAATTAGACTTGGCAGTCGACAGGCGCGCAGGACCCAGGGATACGTTCAGTACCTCAGATTTCTCGCAGTTAATTTTAAAATTGGAAAGGTATCCAAATATCTCAAATTCTTTTAATAAGTTGGGGATCGAGATGTGGGGTTGGGTCAGGATGAATAAAAGATCATCCGCGTAGGCGGCTAGTTTAAAGTGTGTGAGTCCCTGCATAAAGCCCCTAATCGACGCGTTTGCATTGATCATGCGAATGCACGGTTCCAGTGCAAGGATAAACAATATTGGTGATAGTGGGCAACCCTGGCGCGTGCCGTTGCGTATGTTTACAGGTTCTGAAAGGGTCCCGTTTATTTTCAGGCGAGCCGTCGGGTGTTGGTATAGCGCCGTGATCCAAGTCATTAGCTTCGGTTGAAAACCCACCCGCCTACACACTGCAAACATGAAATCCCATGCCACTCTGTCGAAGGCCTTCTCCGCGTCCGTGGACAGGAGAAGGCCCTCGACAGTGCTCCCCCCAATGCAATGCAAAATATTCACCACCTTGATGACGTTATCCCGAGCATCTCTCCCCGGCATGAAGCCCACCTGCTCCGGCCCAATCAGCTCAGGCAGAAGTGTGCTCAGCCTTGTAGCAATAATTTTTGACAGGAGCTTTATATCCAAGTTGAGCAGCGAAATCGGCCGGTAGCTGGAGCAAGCGTTAGGGTCCTTCCCCGGTTTGGGTAGCACAGTAATGTGTGCTAAATTAAAAGTGGGTGGGACCTCCTGAGGCGTGGAGAGAGAGTTCAAGGCCTTTAACAAGGGTGTCATCAACAGGGGCGTAAAGGTCTTATAGTAAATGGCTGAAAAGCCATCTGGGCCTGGGCTCTTCCCAGCTTTCAATGTTTGAATAGCCTGGATGAGTTCCGGGGCCTCAATAGGCCTGTCCAGTTCCCTGGCATCGTCAACAGAGAGACCCGGCATGCCACTGCGTTGTATGTACTGTTCTATAATCTCACGTCTCGACCCTTCTACCGTTGCTGGCTTATGCGGGGGTGGGATGTTATATAGCTTGGAGTAAAACCTATGGAATTCCGCCACAATACCGTCCGTAGTATGTATCAGCTGGTTCTCACGGTTCCTGATCTGGGTAATAGTATTGGAAGCCCGCACCCCCCTCAATGCTCGCGCCAAAAATTTGCCACTTTTGTTACCATGTTCGTAAAAAAACCCGCGTCGGAAGAATAAAATCCGTTTGGCCTGTATGTCTAACTTATCCTGAAGAGTCCTGCGCGCCAATAAAAGGTCATCAGCCAGGGCCACCGCTGTTGACCTTTTATGTTGTGCTTCTAGAGCCCTCACTTTTGCGAACGCATCTTTTAAGTCCTGTTCCGCTACTCTCTTCTTTTGTGCTGCCAGGCCCATCAGTCTGCCTCTAAGGACACATTTGTGAGCCTCCCATACAGTCATATGGGAAACATCGTCTGTGGTGTTTTCTCTAAAGTAGTGTTGTATAGTCTCTCTTATCTGTTCCAAAGTCGTGGGGTCCGTCAGTAGTGCGGGGTTAAGTCGCCAGCTACTCGACTGTCGGCGAGTCGCCTGTAGTGTTAACGTTAGGGAGATCGGCGCATGATCAGACACCGATCTCGTCCCAATGCGTGCGTCTTGCAGATTAGTCAGGTCCCTTTGTGTCAAGAATAGAAAGTCAATACGAGTGTATTTGTTGTGTATAGCGGAAAAATAGGTGTAATCTCTACCCTGGGGGTGCTTGACCCGCCAAGAGTCCATCAGCGCCATAGAGTGTAGCATAGTCCTAATTTTCTTAAGTTTACGGTACGTAATTGCTGACTTGCCATCCGAGGTATCCTGGAGGGGGTCCAACGAGACATTGAAATCCCCCCTCAGGAGTATGCACCCCGTTGTGAACCCAGAAAGTTCATCTATCAGCTTCTGACAAAAGCTCACATGTGCTACATTTGGGAAGTAGACATTCGCCAGCGTGATGGGGAGTCCCCCAACCGTTCCCTTGAGGAAGAGGAATCGTCCCTCAGGGTCTGCTAATTGCTGTGTGAGCTTGAATCCAGAGTCTCTCCCCAGCAGTATCGTGACCCCTTTAGTCTTTGAGTCAGGACTAGCCGCATGAAATGCTTTAGGGAAGCATTGGTTCGTCATTTTAGGAATCGAGTTAGCCCTGAAGTGGGTTTCCTGTAAGAACACAAAGGACGGTCTCCCCTTCCCCAAGTGGCGTAGCAGTTGCGACCTCTTTTGCGGAATGTTGAGACCACGCACGTTGTGCGAAATCACTGTAGGGTTCCCACCTAGAGCAGAATAAATCATTGTGCAGCAGGAAAGGGGGTGCGAAAGAGAGAGAGGAAATGGGAATCAGAGAAAAGAAGTGAGGGAGAAGAGTAGGGGAGAAGTGAAAGGAGGCAGAGGGAGCAGGGAGGGAAAGGAGAAAGAGGGGAAAGGGAGAGGAAGAAAGTGCGTAAAGTAAAAGGGTGGAAAAAGGGAGAGGGGTAGGGAAGCCCACTAACTGACACCAAGTAAGTGAGTCAAAGATAACTGGTAATTAACCCCTGGGGGGCGGCCCCCAGAGGTGATTCCTAAGAAATGGGGTCGTGAATTAACCCTCACAATGACAACCCTAGTAAACCAGGAAAGTCAATCAGGGAGCCAACTCACAGCACCCCCTGTGGGGGTAGTGGGAGTAACACCCAGAACAATGTCAACAGTCCAAATCCCAGGCAATCCGGGACAAATGGTCTGCGTCCAAATATCTGTCGCTCTCCGCACCCCCCCAGCCCCATATTTAGTATGCCAAAACTTAACCTATGCATAACATGTATATCAACCGTAACCATAGTCCCCGAGTAGGGGGATAAACCATATTATAACCACAGCGTGGTACTTATAGTAATCAGTTCAGCCAACCGTCGCTGCAGGCTACCTGACATCCACTTGTGCAACGTGGCCCAATATGTCCCGCCACAAGAGCGCGTTGATATGCCAGCCTTCAAACTCAGTGACCAGACATCAACAAGCCATGGGCAGCGTTCCTGCTGGTGTCCATATCCTTCTCCGACGTATGTAGGAGTGACGTATCATTGGGACCTAGCCGGTCAGGGCTGCTCTGTATGGTTGCAAAGTCAAGGTGAGAATCGCCCTGAGCCCTTTCGTGCTTCCGAACGGTAGGCCTCCATGCAGTCGGCTGCCACGCTCCAATGGGCAAATAAGCTAGTCAGAAACGAACAAACAAAACGAACGAAAAGAAAAAGGAGCCAAAAAAGTAAACGAACGGTATAACCAAACTTGTATCAGAAGAACCGATTCAAGATTCTCGTCTGATCTTGTCCGCCCATCAATGTCCGAAGCTTGGGTGAAGCATCCCTAGCCGATCGGTCCTTATTCTGGATCTGGGTTCAGCTGTAATGCTCTAGGAGCAGAGGAGCGTCTGGGTGTAGCGCTGGTGCCCGGTGCTGGTTGTTTCTGGAACTTCCCCCTTTTGTGCGGAGGCTTAGAGGGGGTAGAATGGGGAGACCCCTGGGAAGATTGGGAAGCAGGGACATAGTGAAAGTCCCTGTACCAGTAAGGAAGATCAATCAGAGGGATTTGGACGTCCCGGCAGAAACCTTGTAAGTCATCAGGCGTGCGCAAGTACAGTTGCTTGCCCGAGAAAGACACATTCAGAGCGAAAGGGAACTTCCACTTATAAGGGATACCTTGTCTCCGTAAAGCCTCCAGCAGGGGGCGCAACGCACGTCTGTTGCTTAATGTTATGGGCGAGAGGTCCTGAAAGATGGAGATTTCAGTGTCATTAAACGTGATGTGAGCATTGCGCCTTGCTTTCGCCATAATTTCCTCTTTTAATTTAAAGTCAGGGAGGCAACATATCACATCTCGTGGTGGGGCTGTATCAGCAGGCCTGGCTCTCAGGGCTCTGTGAGCCCACACAAAGTCAATTTGTGTGTCAGTTTGGCGTTCCAGCAATTCATTGAACACATATTGTAGAGCAGAAGTGATGTTACTGGGTTCAACCGACTCCGGGATGCCTCGCACCCTAATGTTGTTCCTTCTCCCCCTGTTGTCCAAATCCTCCAACTGCCTGTTTATTTCAATGAGATGGGCTGTGTGGGAGTCTGTGATTTTATCCAGGCGAGCGATAGCTTTGTCTCATTTTGTACCGGCCTTCTCTACCCCCTCTAGCTTCTCTGAGATAGACATGACGTCTGCCTTCAGCTCTGTGATGGCGGATGAAAAAGTGCCCTTAATATCCGCTGCTATTTTCATCATGTCAGTGAGGGTGAGGGGGTGATCCGCCTGTGCTTCCCTTACCTCCTCCTCATACGCGGATTGCGAATCCTCGCTGAACTCGTCCTCCCCACGAGGCAGCGCCATCTTGGATAGGGCCTTGGAGCGGCGGGGCTGTGATTTAAAGATGTCCAGGATGCTTCTAGTGCCCGAGATCGGTGCGGAGCGACGTGAGCGGCTACCGGAGTTGTGGCGAGTGGGTCTGCTCATGTTCACCGGCGGTTACGGCGAAAATCGTGCTGTTGGGGCTGAGGGTATAGCGGAGCTCCTCTAGTCTGCTGCCATCTGCTCCGAGCTCCAAGCCACGCCCCCATCCAGAGTTTTTCAAATTTTAGGGTGTGTGTTGCGATGAATTCTGTGAGGGGTGAAAGAAGATTGGACTTTGGTCCCGGTGGTCTGTAGCATAGTAGAATATGAGTGGTGTCATGGGGTGTTGATTGAAGATGTAGTGTCAGGGTCTCCATAAAAGGTACTGGGTTCTGTGATGAGGGTTTGGTGAGCCCCAGGTAAGATTTAAAGATCACTGCTAGGCCTCCTCCTTTTTTCCCTATCCGGTACTTGGTTAGGATCCTGTAGTTTTTCGGCACCAATTCGGTGAGGATGGAGTTGCAGTCGGGGGTTAGCCAGCTTTCGGTGATGAAGAGGCAGTCTACATTGTTCTCGATGATGAAGTTGTGTACTTCCAGTCTGTGTTTGACTGCATACCTGGCGTTAATCAAGGCGCAATCTAATTGTAGTGGCTGAGTAGATCTCTTCCTGTGGGTGGTGGTTGCTTGTAGTCTGGTCTTTAGCAGTTGTTCTTTTCAAAGGATTTTTTGTATGGAAGTTGGCAATGTAGTGTTGATGTTCCTTAGTCTGTAGAGTACTCCTGCTGAGTATTTGAAGAGACACATGGTCTGTGGATGAGGTTGATGATACTATGGGCCTAAGATGATGATCCTGATCAGGGTATTGACCCTGAGGATGGGCTAGGTATCAGACTTGCCACCGTGCTATGGCTATTAGCACGCAAGTTGATCAGGGGGCACCTGTGCGGAAGGAGTTGTTGTATTGGGTTGCTTGCTGTTCCGGCTACCTTTGCTTGAGGTGGTGATCCGGAGTTTCTGGTAGGGGGATTTAAGATGTGGATGTCACATGGTTCGGGGTTCCGGTCCAGAAGGATGTACTGACTTTATGGTCCTGGTCCTCCTGACCAGCCCCCGGGAAGGCTATGGCCTAGGGTGCGGGTCCACCCGATCTTGTTGTCTCGGGGCTGGCTAGCCCGAGGCAAGGTAACTAAAGGAGGATTCTGAAGTGTTTGGGTGCCGTCTTCGGTTTGGGAGAGATCCAGTGACTTCATGCTATCCAGGGGAGGAGTCTTCAGAAGAAGGCCATGTACGGGTTGGTTTCTTAGCAAGAGCCTGGAGGAGCTGAAGTACCCAAGAGAATCCGGTCTCGTGGATATCGCCAAACTGGCTGAAAGATCCAGGTATCACACGAGTGTTCTACAAGTTTAGTTTTTCTACCTGTTCTACAACGTCTGTGGCAGAGACTTATCCTTGTATGCTCTACAACAACGTCTGTGGCAGAGACTTGTTCCTGAGTAAGCACCTTGTTGGCTGCTAGGCCTTGTGAGAGAGGGACTATCCAACTCGAGTGAACATCCAGTTGCGAATGGCTATTCTCTGGATGCAGTCAAAGTAAGCAAGTTCTTCAATATTGACTTTGACACTAAGGCCGCGTACACACGCGGGGACTGTTCGCTGAAACTTTGTTCGTCAAACAGTTGCCGCAACAGTCCGCTCAAAATTTGCATGAGCGGACTTGCCCACACACGGCACTTTTTGAGCGGACTGTTTCAGCGAACTGTTTGCCAAACAGTTCGCTCAACTTTTGAAATGAACGGACTCGCCCACGTAAGGCGGAGGCAAGTCCGCCCATTTCGAGCGCACGTACAGGTAGGTGGGGCCCGCGAAGGAGACGTCGCGGGCACCGCCGCCTGGAATGGACTTAAAGGGACACCCAACGCCGAAAAAAATCGGCGTGGGGGTTCCCCCAAAGTCCACAACAGACCCTTGTCCGAGCACGCTACCCGGCCGACCAGGAAAGGGGGGCGAGCGAGCGCGCCCCCCCCCTCCTGAGCCGTACCAGGCCGCGTGCCCTCAACATGGGGGGTGCCTTGGTGAAGGGGGGGGGCGCGCGGCCCCCCCCACCCCAAAGCACCTTGTCCCCATGTTGATGAGGACAAGGGCCTCTTCCCGACAACCCTGGCCGTTGGTTGTCGGGGTCTGCGGGCGGGGGGCTTATCGGAATCCGGGAGCCCCCTTTAATAAGGGGGCCCCCGGATACCGGCCCCCCACCCTATGTGAATGAGTATGGGGTACAATGTACCCCTACCCATTCACCTGTAAAATAAAAGTACCCAAAAAAAAACACAACACACGAGAAAAAATATTTTATTGCACAGCTCCGGGGGTCTTCCGTCTTCGGGGGTCTTCTCGCCGGACTCCTCCGCTATCTTCGTGTAGCTCTTTTGCTAGTGGAGGAGTCCGGCTTTCTTCCTCCCCGCCGCCGGCCTCTTCTCCCGACTTCGGGGGTCTTGTCCCCCTCTTCGGTTCTTCTGCCGGGCCACCGCGCCTTCTTGTAGCTCTTTTGCAGGCGGTGGCCCGGTCTTCTGTCGCCGCTGTCGCCGTCGCCGCCTTCCGTTCTTCTTCTTCTTCTTCTTGTTCTTCTTGTTCTTCTCCAGGA
The DNA here is from genome assembly GCF_037356315.1 of Lithobates pipiens. Classification (NCBI taxonomy): domain Eukaryota; kingdom Metazoa; phylum Chordata; class Amphibia; order Anura; family Ranidae; genus Lithobates; species Lithobates pipiens. Next base: position 40,677,511 of record NW_027507784.1, read on the forward strand.
GATGTTGACACGTCGCTCTCTCCGGCCGGAATGCCAGAGCCGCGCTGAGCGGTCACTTATATAGTGACAATGGGGCGGTGTCACATGGTATATGTCACATGGGTTGGTCACATGGGTTGATGTCACATGGGGACTATGACATCGTAAGGGGGCGGGGTCACCATGTGACCAACCCATGTGACATATACCATGTGACACCGCCCCATTGTCACTATATAAGTGGCAGCGCAGGGCGGCTCTGGCATTGTGGCCGGAGAGAGCGTCGTGTCAACATCTCCTGGAGAAGAACAAGAAGAACAAGAAGAAGAAGAAGAAGAACGGAAGGCGGCGACGGCGACAGAAGACCGGGCCACCGCCTGCAAAAGAGCTACAAGAAGGCGCGGTGGCCCGGCAGAAGAACCGAAGAGGGGGACAAGACCCCCGAAGTCGGGAGAGGAAGGCGGCGGGGAGGAAGAAAGCCGGACTCCTCCGCTAGCAAAAGAGCTACACGAAGATAGCGGAGGAGTCCGGCGAGAAGACCCCCGAAGACGGAAGACCCCCGGAGCTGTGCAATAAAATATTTTTTCTCGTGTGTTGTGGTTTTTTTTGGGTACTTTTATTTTACCGGTGAATGGGTAGGGGTACATTGTACCCCATACTCATTCACATAGGGTGGGGGGCCGGTATCCGGGGGCCCCCTTATTAAAGGGGGCTCCCGGATTCCGATAAGCCCCCCGCCCGCAGACCCCGACAACCAACGGCCAGGGTTGTCGGGAAGAGGCCCTTGTCCTCATCAACATGGGGACAAGGTGCTTTGGGGTGGGGGGGCCGCGCGGCCCCCCCTTCCCCAAGGCACCCCCCATGTTGAGGGCACGCGGCCTGGTACGGCTCAGGAGGGGGGGGGGCGCGCTCGCTCGCCCCCCTTTCCTGGCCGGCCGGGTAGCGTGCTCGGACAAGGGTCTGTTGTGGACTTTGGGGGGACCCCCACGCCGATTTTTTTCGGCGTTGGGGTTCCCCTTTAAGTCCATTCCAGGCGGCGGAGCCCGCGACGTCTCCGTCGCGGGCCCCGCCTACCTGGAGACGCGCTCGTAATGAGCAGACTTTCCTCCGAGCGGGAACAGTTTGCTCATTTCGAAAGTGGCCTACACACGGGCGGACTGTTCGCTCAAACAAAGTTTCAGCGGACAGTTTTTCGGAATTTCCGAAAGACTTTGTCCATCAAACTGTCCGCTGAAACTGTCCGCTGAAAGCCCACACACGGGCGGACTGTCCGCTGAAACACTGTTCAGCGGACAAAGTTGAGCGAACAGTCCGCCCGTGTGTACGCGGCCTAAGAGTACCTGAACTTTCTTCCCAACCCTCTGATCCCATTTTAAGAGACTGTTCATTGTCTATGTTTTTTGCAAATAAAATACATTTAAGTGGATCTGTCGTCGGTCTCTCAAGTTACTGGGCCATCTACCACGGGACACCCCTAGACGTGAAGTGAGGAAAAAGAAGGTAACGGTGCCCCAATCTAACCAGCAGCTCCTTCGGGGGTTAGTGCTACATTTTTATTTTTTTTGGAAGAGCACAAGATTAGGAAATAAATGTGAAACAAAGGGCTGACTGGGCAGCCACTAACCCATGCATACAAGGGGAATATGAATCAGTAGATAATTACATTATACGGATGAGGGAAGTGTTTAATAACCACTTTGGGATTAAAGTTCCGGGAAATTGGGTTAATGACACTCCATATGAACAGCAGATAAAAAAATGCCACCCTGAAGGGATTCCTAGACCCGGTTTCTAGTTTTGTCACTAAACATATGATAAATCATAGAACCTGCAGGCTCCAGGATTTTATTGAGCATGCATGCCATGCTGAAAGACATTTCTAATCTAAAAAGAAATCATAAAAAGGAAAGGTGTTTGCTTTAGAAGATGGAGCGAATGTGTATGTTGCTGAAAGAGGTACAGAAAGGTTAAGAAACCCCCCGACGTAGATCTCGCATTAAGGATTACGAGGGTAGGAAAGAAAGGGGTGAATGTTTTTGTGTGGCAGGAAAGGCCACTTGGGCAGGGATTGCAAGTTGAAAAAGGATGAGGAGGTATGACTAGAGGGAGAAGAAATATATGAAATAGAATGTACGTATGGTGAAACAAATTCAGAAGGGTATGAAGTATTGGACATATGTAATGTGGAAATGTATTTACAGAGTGAGATTAAACCTGAAATAACACTTGTTGCAAAAGGGAAAGAAGTCACTTTTCTGTGTGACACAGGGGCGTGCAGGACCCTGATTCATCCCCAGGATATGCCTGGAGAAGTTAAGAAAAAAGGTACCATTTTTGTAAAATCAGCAAACGGGTTAAGGTGTGAGGAGGATTTTTCAGAAAATCTTCCTATAGAGGACCCACTAACGGGCAAAAAATCTGAATGTAAAAATGTGATATCTAAACGATTAAGTTAACCTGCTAGGCAGGGATTAGTTGCATGCACTTGATATTTTGGTTATACCAGCTAAGGGGGGCTTGAGAGCCCATCGTACTTGCAAAAAACATGTAGTGAAGGCTAACAACCAGCCTTATCAATGGTATGGCCTGGTTTTATGTACTGCAGGTCCTGAGTACATGCAAAAATCCCTCCTGAACAAGGTGGAAAAAAAAGAAGGGGTTAAAGTGAGGAACTACAAGATTCAACATCATTCTCACTGTACAATGTACATTCTTCAGGACATAATATAAATTATGAAAAGAAACTAAGTTTTAAAGGGTTTGAATCACCTTAAAAAACTCTGTATTGGGATTGGGAGGGAGACAGCATGGCCACCTGCCTCATGCCCAACGAAGTATTTAAGCTACACAGAGAAAGAGTCACCTCAGCTAGTTAGCTCCATGAATAGGTTGAGGAGTTAGAAGTTATTTAAACTACAGAAAAAGAAAGTTATTTGTTTTAGAAAATTTACATTCTGCTTCTAGAAGGGAAATGTATGTAGGTAATCATAGGATCTTAAACTGAAAAGAGGGTTTGTTTTGTTTTAGCCCTTGTACACACGGTCGGACATTCCGACGGAAAATGTCTGATCGGACCGTGTTGTCTGATAATCCGACTGTGTGTGGGCTCCATCGGACTGTTTCCATTGGAATATCTGATGGACAAAGTTTTAGAGCTGGGCTATAAAACTTTCCGACAACATGAACCGATCAGACTTTGTCCGATTGTGTGTGGAGAATTCCGATCGGACAAAGTGCCATGCATGCTCTGATCAAATGCCTAGACCAAAGCTATTGGCTACTAGCCTGAACGTAGTCCCGTCATAACAAAATAATGTCATCACGTTCAGAACGATCAGATTTTCCAACAACTTTGTCCAACCGTGTGTATGCAACACCGGTTTCGGACAAAATCCAATGGATTTTGTTGTCGGAATGTCCGACCGTGTGTACAAGGGCTTATAGTCATTAGCCTCCTTTTCTTGCTTAAATACTGCAATAGGCAGATGGTGCAGATGACTGTAATGATCTCTCCTATGATTGGATGCTTAGATATAATTTGTGTATATATTCTCCTTGTTGTAGTTGCTATCTGAGCACTATCAGTTGTGGAACCGCAAGTCCCAGAATAGCTTGAATCTGTAGATAAATTCAATGCTGCTAATATAATTAATGTCATTTAAGATAATGTATTTCTTTCAGTATGAGCATATAAGGTTTAGCCACCATTTTAGAAATAGCTGTCTGCACGTACAGTATGTGCAAAAACATTAAATCACTTTTGTGACGGTTCATCTCAGTACTCTGTACTAAGATGAAAGGGGCACGTTTAGGGGAGTTATGTATAGTGCCTTTAGACAGAAACTTGATGAGCTGACCAGAAAAAAAAAAAAGAAAAAAAATTAAAAGATCTCAGAATATGTTCTTATTCTTAAACATTTGTTGATTTTTTATTAGAACATAAATTGTAGATTATTGTAGCACTGACCCCCAAAGGAGCTGCTGATTTTAAATGGAATTTACCGTTACCTTCTTCACCTCATATGTCTAGGGGTTTCCCGAGGTTGAATAAGTCATTGGCTTTGTATATATGTATGTGTATTTGTGTAAGTGCATGTGTATATAATATATATATATATATTGTAAGTGATACAGTACTTTTACACATAGGATTATATAGTAACACATCTGGTGGGGTTATTGAAAGTTCATTCTCCCAAAGTCGTAAATCTGTCTTATCAGGATAAGGAAGGTTTGATCTAGACGGTCTCTACACAGGTGTTTTTTATTGGACAAAAGCAGTTATAAATCACTTTAATGAACATATAGGAATTCTGGGAGTGAATATGTTTGCCTGGTTGTAGAACAGGTGTCAGATTTATAGTTAGTTTCATTGACGTAGATCTTAGCGACTAATCATCTCTAAAGCCTTGTACACACGGTCGGAGAATCCGTCGGAATGCGTCTTATCGGACCGTGTCGTCGGATAATCCGACTGTGTGTGGTATGCATCGGACTGATTCTGTCCGAATCTCCGTCGGACCCAATTTTCCAACATGTTGGAAATATTTTCCGACCAACTGGTTCGATCGGACATACTCCAATCATGTGTAGAGAATTTTGATCGGACCAAGTGCCACGCATGCTCAGATCAAATTCCTACATCAAAGCTATTGGCTACTAGTCCCGTCGTAACGAAATTAAGAGAGATGATTAAGATAAGGTTTGTAAAAGGGTATATAAATGCAAGCTCTTCAATTGTCAGACAAGTCAGATAGGAGCTCATAAGGCTGAACTCTATATATAGAAAAATAAATAAGCTGTGCTACAACCGTATCAAAAAAACATGAAAAATCACCTGCGTATATGTGTTTACAAAGGCTGCATCAAGTAGCCAAAGTGGTACAAATGTCACATACACTCTCTAAAATGACCCCTTGCACATGTGTAATATTAAATAAAAACATAAAGGAAATCCATGTAAACAGCACAATTGAACATCACTTATTACAGTACAATCCAATTGCTAATTAAACATCAATGTGATTAACACCCATGTGTGCTAAAAAAAATATAAATGATTAAATACGAAAAGAAATTGAAAAAAAGTATTTTCAAGTAGATTATTAAACTGAAGTACAGGGTCTTCCACTTGTAAACAGTTTACAATCCACCACCAAAGTGTAGAGATTTACTTCTTACCAGAAGTTCGAGACCCCCCACTGCAGAGGGTCACAGAAAGCGTGCAAATTTAAGTGTTTCCCCCGATCTGGAACAGATCCTGCTGATCTCCTTAGACCACCCTCTCCAGTAGATTATTAGTCTGGACCTCTTCAGTTTATCCCTCATGTACTTAGATCTCATAAGTATGCATAGGTATCATAGAAGAAAAATAATGGCTCCAATAGTGTAAAACCTTTTTAATTCATTCCAATAAAATATAAAAAATACACTTACAATGTGCAGAGAAACATGAGCCTTAAGTCCGGTGTGCCGGCCGGACACACGCGGACAAACCCGTCCTTCCTGGATCCACACACTACTCCACACGAGGTGACATCAACACGGAGCGCCCTGTTGACATCACCTCGTGTGGAGTAGGTCCAGCCTAATAATCTACTCGGGGGAGAGGGTGGTCTAAGGAGATCAGCAGGATCTGTTCCAGATCGGGGGAAATACTTAAATTTGCACACTTTCTGTGACCTTCTGTAGTGGGGGGTCACAAACTTCTGGTAAGAATAATATAATATATAATATACTTTCTTTCAAATATAGAAAGCCTATTATACTTGACTGCTGACCGATTCTGCAGCTGTCTTTTATTAGTGTAGGGACAGTCTGCAAATCACTAGCTACTAGGTCCACAAAGGTCCTTTTAAGGACTGGTATAGGTGTACTATTTGGTGTGCAGTACACAGGGGTGTAATACACGTATAAAATACTTGCACATATAGAAAGCATTGTATAGTGCATTTCCACTGTACAGCATTGTGACTGCTGAGCGGTTCTGCAGCGATACTACAAAGAGTGACAAACACATTTTAAAAATAAGTATTATAACTGGTGTGATAGACCAGTGGCCCCCAAAAACGACAGATTGTGTTAGCGGGGTGTTATATACCTTCTTCCACATACATACTGCATTCTCTAGAGACTTTTGTCACAGGGTCATTTAAAAAATGACAGGCAGAGGAAGAGGCAGGCCCTTTCGCAGGGGTGGTAGGGGTAGGGCAGGAGCAACAGACTTGAGCCAAAGTGGCAAATTGCAGAAGGTGCGTGCGATTACGTCAAAGGACGCACCAGACTTGGTTGAGTGGCTCACTCAGCCTTACTCTTCTGCACCCTCATCATCCTCTCGATCTGCACCCTCTTCACTCTCTGCTGTGTGCACCCCCAAAGACACTACCACCAACACCACCACCACCATATACCTTCCGCTTGAGTCACAGGAATTATTTTCCGATCTATCACAAGACATTTCCGATGTGCAGCCATTCTTGGCATTGGCTCAGGAAGACCGCCACTCAGCAGTCTGATGACAGTACCCAGATCAACCCAAGGAGGTGGTTGGTCCCCGGTGTTGCTGCCTACTCCAAGATCTCTAATTATATGGGGAAGGTGATGTTGATGATGACATATCTAGTGATGTCATGTGGGTGCCCACAAGAGAGGAAGAGGAGGGGAGTTCAGAGGGAGATATGGACCAGCAGATAGGGAGGAGAAGCAGGCGGAACTTAGATTGCACAGGAGGGACAAAGCAGACTGCTAATGTATCAGGAGCAAGGCATCAACCATGTATGGTCACATCTGGCACTCCCAGGACACGGGCACATGGCTCCGCAGTGTGGGCTTTTTTTAATGTGTCCGCTGCTGACAATAGTGTTGCCATCTGCAATTTTGCAGTCAACGCATAAGTCGCGGTAAGCCCAACACTCACCTAGGGACGACTGCCTTAAGAAGGCACATGAGCTGCCATCACCGAGCCCAGTGGGAGCAACAGAACTCACAAAGCCACACTCCAGGCTCTCACCGTCCAGCCTCGTCTTCTACTTCTCCTTCTCCTCTCTCCTCACAATTGTCCTCCACTCCACCTTCCATCATGCCATCCTCATGTTTTTCTGCAAATAGGCAGGCTTCCGTGGGCCAAATGTTCTAGCGTAAAAAAAATGATGACGTCGGATAACCCTCTTGCCCAACGGTTGACGGCTGGCTTGTCAGAACCGATAGCCCGCCAACCACTGCCATATAAACTGGTGGACTCGGAGGCCTTTCGAAAATTTGTGGCCTTTGGAACACCACAATGGAAGGTCCCAGGAAGGAAGTATTTCTCAGAGAAGGGAATCCCAGAGCTATATGGCCATGTTCAGTGGCAAGTGAATGTATCTCTGGCACACAGTGTCGGTGCCAAGATACATCTGACCACAGACACGTGGTCTAGCAAACACGGGCAGGGAAGGTATATAACTTTTACTGCCCACTGGGTGAACCTTCTGATGGCCGTTAAGCATGTAACCCGGGGCACCTGTGTAGATTTGGTTTTACCGCCACGGATTGCATGCAGGCCTGCCTCTTTTTCTCCTCCTCCTACTCCATCCTCCTCCCTCTCCTCCTCGGCTGACTCCTCCTTTTCTACTGCTAGCGTCTCTTCCACTGCGCCGCCCAAGCTCCCCAGAACCTATTCGACATGCCAGGTGAGACTTTGCCATGCTGTGCTGTGTCTGTTGTGCCTGGAAGCCAAGAGCCACACTGGCCTTGCACTCCTTTCATCTTTGCATTCACAGGCAGATCAGTGGCTAACAACGCTCAATTTGACAGTTGGTAAAGTGGTGTGTGACAATGGTACCAATCTGCTTAGCGCATTGAAACAGGGCAAAATTACACACGTGCCATGCATGGCACACGTCTTAAACTTGGTCGTGCAGCGATTCGTTGTCAAATACCCTGGGGTCCAGGACATCTTGCAGCAGGCAAGGAAAATCTCAGCCCATTTCAGAAGATCTTACATGGCCATGGCTCGCCTTGTTGACATTCTGCGGCGACACAATATGCCGGTCAGACGTCTTATTTGCGATTGCCCGACGTGATGGAACTCAACCTTTTATATGCTTGATAGGCTGCTCCAGCAGAAACGTGCAGTTAATGACTACCTGTACGAACTCTGCAGCAGAACAGGTTCTGGGGAGCTTGGTTTTTTTCTCACCGCGCCAGTGGCTGTTCATGCGTGACGCATGCAGACTTCTGTGGCCATTTGATGAGATCACCAAACTGGTCAGTCGCAGCCATGGCACCATCAGTGACATGGTACCTTATGCCTTCTTTATGGAGCGTGCATTCCGTTGTGTCATGGATCAAGCCATGGAGGAGAAGGAAGATGAGGAAGTCGCAATGCTGGATGAATTCCCAGGGGGCTACTCTATCTGAGACAAGTCAACAACAGTAGTCTGAAGAGGAGTCAGAGGAGGATGGTGCCGGGGCGGATGTGGAGGAGCAAGAAGAGCATGCTTTAAACCTTTCTGGGATCCCTGTTGTTGTACGTGGATGGGGAGAGGAGAACGAGGAGGACGACATTATCCTGGATGGTGACCTGGAGCCAGGCCACCACACCGCTTCCAGTTCAGTGCAAATGGGGGCCTTCATGCTCCAATGTTTTAACAGGGACCCCCATATAAAAAGCATAAGGGGCAAGGACCAGTACTGGGTGGCAACGTACTTAGACCCCCGGTACAAACACAAAATGGCAGAAATGTCACCACCGTCACAGAGGGCTGTCAGAATGGAGCACTTCCAGGCCTTGCTTCGAGAAATGCTGCATTCTGCTTTTGCGTGCGCTGGCAGAGGATGAATTCCCACTCCCAGAGAAAGAGTTGTGGGTACCAATCCAACAGCGCCTGCAAGAAGAGAGCGGTTTGAAGATGTGTTGGTGACTTCTGATATGAGGTCATTCTTTCAGCTGACCCATCGACAGGTCTCATCCAGATCCAGCATGAGGGAACGCCTAGACCGACAGGTGTCCGACTACATCGGGTTAACGGCCGATGTGGACGCTCTGAGAAGTGAAAAACCCCTGAAATACTGTGTGGGCAGGCTTGACCTCTGGCCAGAGCTTGCCCAATTTGCAATGGAACTGTTGGCTTGCCCCTCGCCCAGTGTCCTGTTGAAAAGGACGTTCAGCGCAGAAGGGGGGGATCGTGATCAATAAGCGCACTCGCCTAGCTCACAACAGTGTTGACTACCTCACATTAATAAAAATGAATGAGGCATGGATCTCGGAGGAATTCAACACATGTGACCAGTAGACCATCTATATGCATAACTCTATAAACGATTTATTTAATTGAGCACACAGACCTTTTTTCTACCTTTGGCTCACTTCCTTGTACAAAAAAAGCACACCGTACTATATGCCCGTACCCTCCTGTTTGAAGAGGTTGAGCGGTGTCATATATTTGGGTCTCGCAGCGAGTTGCTGGTATCAGTGTTGCTTTCAGTGCTCTCTATCTTGGTGCTGGTGTCAGTGCTCTCTCTCTATCTCGGTGCTGGTGTGGTGTCAGTGCTCTCTATCTTGGTGCTGGTGTGGTCTCAGTGCTCTCTATCACAGTGCTGTTGTGGGGTCAGTGCTCTCTATCTTGCTGCTGGTGTCAGTGCTCTCTCTCTATCTCGGTGCTGGTGTCAGTGCTCTCTATCTCGGTGCTGGTGTCAGTGCTCTCTCTCTATCTCAGAGCTGGTGCGGTGTCATTGCTCTCTATCTCGGTGTTGGTGTGGTCTCAGTGCTCTCTATCACGGTGCTGGTGTCAGTGCTCTCTATCACGGTGCTGGTGTCAGTGCTCTCTATCTCGGTGCTGGTGTCAGTGCTCTCTATCAGGGTTCTGTGTCAGTGCTCTCTATCTCGGTGCTGGTGTCAGTGCTCTCTATCACGGCGCTGGTGTCAGTGCTCTCTATCACGGTGCTGGTGTGGTGTCAGTGCTCTCCATTTCAGTGCTGGTGTCAGTGCTCTCTATCTCGGTGCTGGTGTAAGTGCTCTATATCACGGTGCTGGTGTCAGTGCTCTCTATCACGGTGCTGGTGTCAGTGCTCTCTATCACGGTGCTGGTGTCAGTGCTCTCTATCTTGGTGCTGGTGTCAGTGCTCTCTATCAGGGTGCTGGTGTCAGTGCTCTCTATCTCGGTGCTGGTGTCAGTGCTCTCTATCACGGTGCTGGTGTCAGTGCTCTCTATCACGGTGCTGGTGTCAGTGCTCTCTATCTCGGTGCTGGTGTCAGTGCTCTCTATCTCGGTGCTGGTGTCAGTGCTCTCTATCAGGGTTCTGTGTCAGTGCTCTCTATCTCGGTGCTGGTGTCAGTGCTCTCTATCACGGCGCTGGTGTCAGTGCTCTCTATCACGGTGCTGGTGTGGTGTCAGTGCTCTCTATCTCAGTGCTGGTGTGGTGTCAGTGCTCTCCATCTCGGTGCTGGTGTCAGTGCTCTCTATCTCGATGCTGGTGTAAGTGCTCTATATCACGGTGCTAGTGTCAGTGCTCTCTATCACGGTGCTGGTGTCAGTGCTCTCTATCACGGTGCTGGTGTCAGTGCTCTCTATCAGGGTGCTGGTGTCAGTGCTCTCTATCTTGGTGCTTGTGTCAGTGCTCTCTATCACGGCGCTGGTGTCAGTGCTCTCTATCACGGTGCTGGTGTGGTGTCAGTGCTCTCTATCTCAGTGCTGGTGTGGTGTCAGTGCTCTCCATCTCGGTGCTGGTGTCAGTGCTCTCTATCTCGATGCTGGTGTAAGTGCTCTATATCACGGTGCTAGTGTCAGTGCTCTCTATCTCGGTGCTGGTGTCAGTGCTCTCTGTCTCGGTGCTGGTGTCAGTGCTCTCTATCACGGTGCTGGTGTCAGCTCTCTCTATCACGGTGCTGGTGTGGTGTCAGTGCTCTCTATCTCGGTGCTGGTGTCAGTGTTCTCTATCACAGTGCTGGTGTGGTGTCAATGCTCTCTATCTCGGTGCTGGTGTCAGTGCTCTCTATCTCGGTGCTGGTGTCAGTGCTCTCTATCTCGGTGCTGGTGTCAGTGCTCTCTATCACAGTGCTGGTGTGGTGTCAGTGCTCTCAGTGCGCAGCAGGGGGGATCGTGATCGATAAGCGCACTCGCCTAGCTCATGACAGTGTTGACTACCTCACATTTATAAAAATAAATGAGGCATGGATCTCGGAGGAATTCAACACATGTGACCAGTAGACCATGTATATGCATAACTCTATAAACGATTTGTTTAATTGAGCACATGGACCTTTTTTCTACCTTTGGCTCACTTCCTTGTACAAAAAAAGCACACCGTACTATATGCCCGTACCCTCCTGTTTGAAGAGGTTGAGCGGTGTCATATTTTTGGGTCTCACAGCGAGTTGCTGGTATCAGTGCTGCTGTCAGTGCTCTCTATCTCGGTGCTGGTGTCAGTGCTCTCTCTCTATCTCGGTGCTGGTGTGGTGTCAGTGCTCTCTATCTCGGTGCTGGTGTGGTCTCAGTGCTCTCTATCACAGTGCTGGTGTGGGGTAAGTGCTCTCTATCTTGCTGCTGGTGTCAGTGCTCTCTCTCTATCTCGGTGCTGGTGTCAGTGCTCTCTAGCTCGGTGCTGATGTCAGTGCTCTCTCTCTATCTCAGAGCTGGTGCTGGTGTCATTGCTCTCTATCTCGGTGTTGGTGCTGGTGTCAGTGCTCTCTATCACGGTGCTGGTGTCAGTGCTCTCTATCACGGTGCTGGTGTCAGTGCTCCCTATCTCGGTGCTGGTGTCAGTGCTCTCTATCAGGGTTCCACTTTAACACAACAGTCTTTGTGTTCTGAGTCTCCCTGTACCTGTTGATCCTGCCAGTAAGTCTGGCACTTGAGAATGACCTCCCATGTGCATGCATGGTACCAATATGAATGTACGCATGTGCACTTGCACAGTACCCAATGAGTGAACAGTCATGTGCATGTACAGTACTGGAATGAATGAACTCCTATGCACGGTGCTGTCATGAATGGACTGCTATGTGCATGCATGGTGTTGGAATGAATGAACTCCTGTGTACATGCACACTGCCAGAATGAATTGACTCCCATTTGCATATACTGGAGTTTCATAATTCCCAACAAAATGGCCAAAGTCCTGGAGAAGCTGGGGAGAGGATGTGGACTTCAGTTCTGCTTTACAAACAAGGTTGACCAGCAAAACTGCCAGCATATTGCTAATAGACATGTGTAATTCGTTTAGTTTCAAATTTGTTTAACTAATTTTGACAAATTCGTTAATTCCGAATTTCCGAAATTTTCAATTTCTGAAATTTCTGAATTTCAAAATTAGCAAAATTATGAATTTCCGAAATTTCCGAATTTCCAACTTTCGAATTTTCGGATTTCCTAATTTTCAAATTTTCACATTTTTCAGATTTTCGTATTTTCGTATTTCCGAATTTCCAAATTTTCGGATTTTCGGATTTCCGAATGTTCGAATTTCCGAATTTTGGAAATTTAGAAAATTCGGAAATCCGGAAATTTGAAATATGGAAATTTGAAAATTCGGAAATTCGGAAATCCGAAAATTGAAAATTCTAAAATTCGTAATTTCGGAAATTCGTAATTTCAGAAATCCGAAAATTGGAAATCTGTTAATTTGAAATTCGGAAATTCAAAAAATCGAAATGTGAAATTCCCAAAATTTACAAATTCTGAATTTCCGAATTTCCAAATTTTTCGATTTTCCGAAATTCCAAATTTCCGGAAAAAGCAAAAAAGCTAATAAAAAGAAAAAGAAAATTAACTAATTTTTTGTCAGTGCACATGTCTAATTGCTAATCTTTGCTGGTTCCTGACCTTAATCCTGCTTATGATTTGGTGCTTTGCTGCTCTTCCAACCCGACTTGTCACCAGACTCTGCTCATTTTGGAACCTGGTGCGCCCTCAGTGTATTTTTAGCTTAACTCCGGCACATCTGATTGCAGTGCCTCCCAGTTTCCGCACCACTTTCCGCACCCAGACACTTCCACCCTTCAGACTCCTTGCATCTTCCAGGGTTGCACAGAGAGGAATTGTGCTGGAGGCCACCCTCGCCATGTCATGCTTCTCATACAGGTTTGTGACAGTTGTCAGGATTTATTCATATAGCTAAAAACTAAAAAAGAAAATGAATGTGGCCATACATTTAATGATTGGAAAACTGTAATGTAATACATTTTTGTTTTTGGATTTTGAAACACTGAGTGGTAGATTTGCTTATGCAAGGTTCTAACTTGCCTTTTCAATACAGGACTGCACCAGATTTTTCACTAGTTTTAGTAAATCAACCACAAACGCTGCACAAAATGGGACTCTTACCTATTTGTGGTAAATATTGCCAGGACCAAGGGGACATAATTCATCTATTGTGGAGGTGCCCCAAACTACATAGGTAATGGGAAGGGGTGGTGGACGCAGTAAATAGGGTTTTCCAAACATCCATCCCACTCCACCTTAAACTCAAGCCCAGGCATATTAGATGACCTTTGACTGGCTGTTTCCCACTAGAGAAGCGGTGGCTAGAGTCCATTTCCAGGCTGGAGGGTTCTCCTATGGCATTGGAAATCTTGTGTGTGTGTGGATGGATAGGGATGAGCAGAACACCCCTCCCCCCCCCCCCGGTTCGGTTCGCACCAGAACATGCGAACATGACAAAAATTATGTGCGAACATCGTTAAAGTCTATGGGACATGGGGTAAAAATAATTTATAAGCAACCATGTTCAAATTTATTAATAAATGGAATATTATCTCCCACAATAAAATTATATAGGGGAACAAGACAGGGATGCCCATTGTCCCCTTAATTATTTGCCCTGGCAATTGAAGCCCTGGCAAATAAATTTAGACAATCTAAAAGATATGAAGGGAAGTAGGGGCAAAAATCGAACATATAGGTTTATATGCAAATTATATCATATTATACATGGAGGAGGTGCATGTCTCCCTGATGGAGGCATTTATTTAATAATAGAAACATATGGGTTGTTTTCAGGACTAAATTGGCAGAAATCTGCACTGATGCTGCTTGGGCCAGATAACGGAAGGAGCTGCCAGACCCCATTAAAAATAGTCTAAGTATTTAAATATCTAGGAATAAATATCAGCCCTGAAAGTTAATATATTATCCTTGGTAGAATATGTTAAGAGAAAATTAGGAATATGGATAAAACTACAAATATCAATGGCAGGAAGAATACAGCTGATTAAATCTATAGTATTGCTTGTATGCTAATATAGTTTGTATTTTTTTTTCACATTCCTCTGTAAAAATACCAAAACGGATAGTTAAAAATTTAAACTCACAGATGACTAGGTTTATCTGGGCATATGGTAGATGCAAACTAAAACTTAATAAGCTACAAAGACCCAAAACAGCAGCAGGACTGGTTTTGTCGGATTTATATTTATATTATCTGGCTGGCCAGCTGAAACATCTAAGATCTTCAAATTCACATTCAATTCATAGCTAGCCTGACATTTATCAGACTCCAACAGCTCAGATGCTGGTGATCCTTTCTCTGCATATAAAGCTCACACCACACAGAAAAAGTATATAGTGTAGTATTTTATTAAAATATAGTACATAAATAGTACAATATAACCAATATAACCAATAGTACATAAAATAAAATAAGCAATCAACGTGGAAAGTATATAAAAAATGCAGTAAACTCACTTCAGAAGCCACCGATCTGACTTGTGGACTAGGCGGCATGACATCAGCACATACAGGCCCAACCCAACGCCAGTGGCGGATCCGGGGGGGCAATGGGGAAATTGTCCCCCCCGAGAAATTCATGATTGATAGGCCAATCATCGGATGAGTGAGCGGGCGGGATGGCGAGTGTGCGGGTTAATGAGTGGGCGGGCCAGTCAGCGGGGGTCACTGGGTGAGAGAGAGCCTCAATGGGCAGGTCAGCGGATGAGTGAGGGGGGGTTACCAGGTTACTGTGCGGACATGCAGGGCAGACATTGAGCGATGGGGCGGGCCGGTCTGCAGGTGAGTGGAGAGACTGGCCAGTCAGTGAGCCGGCGGGCCGAGAGTTGAGAGATGACATCATCTCTCACCGCCTGCCATGCATCACTACAGTTCCGCCCTCACTGTACAGCTGCGGGCAGCAGAGAGATTACATCATCTCTCTGCTGAATGCTTTCACTCTGACAATCTGCACCTTAGTAGTCCAATGGCAATAAGCAATGTGTGGCAGGTGATGTGACAATCAGCAACATGTGGCAGGCGGCGTGGCAAGTGTAATCTGCAATGTGTGGCAGGTAACGTGGCAAGTGACAATCAGCAACATGTGGCAGGTGACGTGGCAAGTGTAATCCCCAATGTGTGGCAGGTGACCTGGCAAGTGTAATCCCCAATGTGTGGCAGGTGACGTGGCAAGTGTAATCCCCAATGTGGGGCAGGTGATGTGTCAAGTGTAATCCGCAATGTGTGGCAAGTGACAATCAGCAACGTGTGGCAGGTGACGGGTCAAGTGTAATCCGCAATGTGTAGCAGGTGACGTGGCAAGTGTAATCAGCAATGTGTGGCAAGTTATAATCAGCAACATATGGCAGGAGACGTAGCGAGTGTAATCCGCAATTTGTGGCAGGTGGCATGGCAAGTGACAATCAGCAACATGTGGCAGGTGACGTGGAAAGTGACAATCGGCATCTGGTGGCAGACAAGTGACAATCCGCAGCTTGCGGCAGGGACGTGGCAAGTGACAAGCTGCATCTGAAGGCAGGCGACATGGAAAGTGACGCACTCAGGGCTCCCACTGATTCTGCATTATAGTGAGTTGATCTATTTCATTTTATATTACAATGTAATAATAGAAATAATGCACTTCAATCATTCGGACACCATAACAACCATGGTGCAGTGATAATAAAAGCGCCAACACCAGCCATTGCCCTGATAAATTGATCTTGTACTTTACCAATAGTTTATTGTGTTCTCCTACAACATACTTTAGATAATGAAAATCATAATCTAAATAAAATGTATGTCACATTTGTAGATATTATGAAGGGGAAAGGCCTATCCCTTTAAATGCATTGGTGAAGTAGTCAGAGGTTGGAAATTAATATTCTCTGTGCAGAGCATCAAAAGTTTTAACGCCTTTGGAAAAAAGTAGATGTTTGATTGTGATGTTAAATACAGTTTCCAGGAAGTTAAACTAAGATTGGGGATTAAGAACTTGAGGAGGTCGATTGGAAATGGACAAGCATAATTCGGTTGGGATGGCAAGTCACAAATTTGAGTGTCAGCCCATACTTTAAGGGTTGCTTTAATTGACAGAAATTATTAAATGGGGAGGGGAATAATAATTTCTGTAAAAAAAAGAATAATTTTGGGGGTGCAATCATTTTGAAAGTCACTTTTCTGCCATCTCTATAGTGTTCACAGTATTGCAGGCTACAGACCTTTTGGGGTAGAGAGGATAGGGTTTTTGTACTCCAGATGAAATAGCCACAAATCCAAGGACAGGAGTTGGATACTCAAGAACATAGTAGCTTTGTTAGCCCAGACAAAAGGGAACCGCTGAGCTCCTGTAACTTAGTTGCATTGAGTGTGTAGTAAGATAGAAAAATAAAATTTTCCAAATATAGACCGTTTTTATGGGACTTTACTCCATGGGGTATTCCCAGAAATGTATCTAGAACCTTCAGGGCCCCGGTGCAAGAAACCATAAAGTGCCCCCTGACCCCCTGGCCGGGGCCACCCCACGGTGGTGGAACATCAGGGTCTAGTTGAAAGCACAACCTTTGTGACCCTGGTAGTTCCGCCACTGGTTTTAGTAGGTTTTTATTTTTGGAATTTTTTATTGGTTTTTGCCATTCTATTTATTTACAATTTTACATTTTTATTTTTATTGTTTTATAAAAATTTTTAGTTTAGTGAGATATCAGAGGTCTAAACAGTCCTCAGTTGTTTCACCTTTGCAGCAGAGAAAAGAGATTGAGGACATAGCCCTCAATGTGTGGGCTTGGTTGAGAGTATGAAATCCAGGGTGACCACATTTTCAAAAACTTCTCATGAGTGTCCGAAGATATGGCCAACAGTTTTTCGTTAATCATAGTTCTATTCAGTGGCGAGTGAATTTCTGAAAAATTTTGCATGGGGATTTCCAGGAGTGTCTATCTAGTGTCTATTTCATGTGACAAAACTAAAGGTAATATGTTTTGTTGCACAGCACAAAACACCCTCAAGGGGGTTGTTCAGTAGAGCTTGTATCTGGTTCTTGCGTAGGTTCCAGACAAAAACAGTGTGAGTTATGATATAGGCACGGATGCACAGCCTGAAAGGCTTTTAGACAAGTCCACCAAATGTAAAGCATTTTACCTTCCTGTCCACATGCTCTGACACATAATAACGAGTATTGAAGTCAGTATTTAGCAATTTGGGTGGGTGTAAGATACCACAATGAAATAAACATTAGGTGGTTATGGATTCCCTCTATTTACTCCATATATGTATTAACTTATTTATTCCTATAGTTAGCTAGTCTATCAAAGCTCTAATAATGTTACTAGTGATAGTACATTGATATAAGGTTAGCTATGAAAATAAACACACTGCTTAGTAAAGCAACGTCTTATTTATTTCCCAAGAAAATAGGAAGTGCTAAAGGAAAATATTACAGAGCATATGACAAAAGAATATCAATGATACTAAACGTAAGGTCGTCCTCTAGATAGTGTCTCATCAGCTGGGTTCAAAATAGCAAGAGAGAGCCATCAGGCAAAAGAGCCAAAAGAGAGATTTTTCCCTTCAGCGAGCACTTTTAAACTGCATTCAGACCCCCTCATACACCACACCCCTCTAGGCTCCTGTCCACTGGCAAAGAGATGAGAATATCTGTCCATCCTCCGGGAAGCATGCTGTATTGGGGCAGCGTGTGTCCATGAATCACAGATATGTGACCCTGGGTCAAAGACATCTTGGTCTTTGACCTTCTGTAGCTCAACTCATCAGCAGTGGCCCTCTTTGAAGCTTGTCTGCAGAGTGTTAATCAAGCTTTTCAATCTTTATCACACCAGGTGGTTTGGATCCAATCTCTTGTTCCCATTCTCCTCCTCCCAGGGGGCAAGACTATTCTTTCAGATGAATTTTCTGATATGTTACAAAGCTCTGATGGGCAACCTGTTACAATCCAGTCAGCCCCCCAAGAGTTCTGAGGCTTATTATGAAATAAAACATGTTGCCTTCCAACATCACCTGAAAGAACTTTGTATGAACTTTCTATAGCCAGTATGTTACATGAGGTTTTTTCTGTAGCTGCCCATATTTTCCCCCAACCCTCCTCAAGTAGGGACTTTCCACGTTTTTCTTCCCATCGAAGCATACAGTGTCTCTTAGAACTAGCTTTAGAAAAGAAAATGATAGTTAGTATTAATAAATTGAGACCTGGAGTGCTTGTTCAGCAGTTACTCTCAAAAGCTGTTAAGGTGTTGAGAGTGGTGGTGTTTCATAGCAATAAGGAGACAAAGTTATGGAGTTGTATGTACTGGTATAACTCTATATTAGGAGCAGAGTGTGTTTTAAGAAAGTGAGTAAAGGTTTTGGGTCCCACAAATGTTAGTAGTGAATGTACATCAGTGAACCCCTTGCAAAACCGCCATTGGATTGTGCATTCATTTTTTATGGGGCTAATAAAATGCATTATTAAATTTATTTAAACTATCATCTAATTTTTGAGAATAAGCATCAAGTTTAAAGCATTATAAATGATTATTATTTTCTTTTTTTTAAATAATGTAATACACATGTTATACTCACCTGTTCTGTGCTATGATATTGTCCCTGAACCTTCCTGTTTTGGGGTTTCCTGCTGGTGCTCCTGGCTCCTTCTCTTCTTAGTGTGCCACTATATGAAGCCACTTTCTATGGTGGCACACCTACAGGCTTGCTATGAGCCAGGCTCTGTGTGTTCATAGACTTGGCCCCATCCCCCACTCCCTCCTCACAGTATTTGATTGACAGCAGCAGGAGCCAATGTCTCCCACTGCTGCCTCAGTCCCTGTGAGCAGAGAAAGAGCAGCGATGCTGATCTCAGGCACAATGCTGGATCAAAAGAGGAGCTAGATACTGTACGTATTTGGAGGGAGGAGGGCATGGAAGGTGTTTACCTTATAGCATAGAATGCTTTAAGGTAAAAACCCTACACCTTTAGAACCACTTTAATATATACTGTAGTTAGTTTAGTGTAAAGCTTGGGATTAGAAGATCTTGAATAACTGCAAAGCCAATGAATGATCAACAAATTCATTGATAGGGTAGCATTACTCACATGATGGACTAAAATCCCACCTCATATCCAAGACACCAATCCTACACTTTGTACGATAATCCCCCAGTCCTTGGCCAGGACACAGAGCCTATAGAGATCAGGCAGAGGCTATGATCATCATCATAAAAGCCAGCGAAAACGGGTCGCCCTGCCACGTGGCTGACATCAGCCAATGCCCAACTATAGTACTACTATGACCCAGGGTGTTGACCAATCCAAATGGGTTCCCTGATGTCTAAAAGGAAAAAGACTATAGGATCCAAAAGCGAGGCTTGGTTGTAAACAAACCAAGCCTCGCATTAACATTACACCGGACCCAGAAGTGACGTAAGACATGCGCATGCCAGTATTGGCAGACTGATGAGCGCCCTCAATCCTATACGGAAGGGCCAGGAAAAAGACTATAGAATCCGAAAGCGAGGCTTGGTTGTAAACAAACCAAGCTTCACATTAACATTACACAGGAGCCGGAAGTGATGTAAGGCGTGCGTACGTGCGCACGCCAGTATTGGCAGACTGACGCGCGTGTGCTGAAGCCTATGCAGAAGGGTCAAAATGAGGTCTGGCTCCTTCGCTTGAGGTAGAACTAAAAACCCTCGGAGCGAACGCGCCCGCAGTAACCCAACATGTCCACAGCGCATGCACCATCACGGGTCGCCACAAATCACGCTATTTCACTCGTGTAAATGCGCACACGCTGTGGATAGACCTCATACATAATGGTGAAAGGCACATATCCCATGAAGGGTAGTAAACTGACAGACTAACGTCAAAAGACTCTTCAGTCCCAGTGTATCTATAGCCGCTAAAGGATAAGAGAAGTGACACCCCAGTGTCACACTGAGACATGCAAGAGAACCACCACCCCACTTAGTGAAAACAAAAAAAGGGAAAATTTTAAAAAGAAATAAAAATAAAAATAAATAAAATAAAATGAAATAAAATGAAGATAAGAAAAAAAATTTAATGAATGAATGAAATAAAAATGAGCGAAGAAAAAAAAATTAAAATAATAGTGAATCAAAAAAATTAAAACATTTAAGCTTTATTGATAAATGAATTGATATCCCATTCTACATTTAAACCGAAAGGTGAATAAGTTTTAAGGTGATAAATCCACTGGGTTTCAAGACGAGAAACCCCCCGTAGTCAGGATTCACCCTTCCAATGGGGGACAAACTGTGTTCCTGTCGGATCTTGATCATGATGTTCAAGATAATGTCGGGGGACACTATGGTTGGTTTTACCTTTTTTGATATTAGTCAAATGTTCATTAGCCCAGATGGAAAATGTTCTGATCGTATGTCCTATATACTGCTTGTTACAACTACAAGTCAGTATATAGACGACGAACTTTGTAGCACAGGTGGTATAGTGCTCCATGTGGTAAGTGCGCTGTGTGACTGCAGATGTAAAAGTATCACTCCTACGTCTGCCACAAATATTGTGTAGGCAGACATTGCACCTACGACACGGATAATATCCCTTACATTCTTGGAAGAAGGGGGTGCGTTTAGGTGGATCTATGACATTAGGTGCTATCTGCCCTTGTATAGAATGAGCCCCCCTTAAAAATAACACCAGCGTTGGTAGGGATAGTGGAACTCAAAAGTATGTCACTCTGTAACACACCCCAATGTTTTCGGATGATGTTCTTGATTTGTCTAGATTGAACTGAATAGGATGTAAGAAAAGACCATTTGAATTTATCTTCCTGTCTTTTCTTAGGTACAGGTTGTAGTAATGCATCTCTATCAAGCCCAGAAATCCGCTCAATCTCAGTATCCAAAAACCTATTTTTCAGAACTGCTGACTGGGTGTAAAAATCTTACAGTCTGGTACAGTTCCTCCTCAGTCTGAGGAACTGGCTACGAAGAACTGACTTCAACCATTGTGAGTGATGACAACTATCGACCGGAATGGAAGTATGTTTTAAATTCCAGTTGTTTGTCAACAACTCGGATCTCTAAATCCAGAACATGAATAAAAGTGAGACTGCCCTCATAACTGAGATGTATGCCTCTATTATTTGTGTTAAGAAGGGACATAAAGTCGCCCTTCCAGAGGAGGAGTGTCATCTATGTACCTAGCCCAAAGGACCAATTCTGGTCTCTCAAGGGCATAGACGACATCCTCCTCCCACTTAGCCATAAACAAATTGGCCTAGCTGGGGGCAAATTTAGCCCCCATAGCTACACCTGTAGTCTGCAGGAAAGACTTTTATTGAAACCAAAAATAATTGTGCTGAGTAGCAAACTTAAGAATTTCCATAATAAAACTGCGTTGTAATAAAGGAAGGGAAGTGTTTTTAGATAGATAATATTCAACGGCATTAAAGCCCAGCTCATGCGGGATGCACATATATAATGAAGACACGTCCACTGTGACCAGTAACGTGCCCTTTGGTATATTCAAAAGACTGTAGTAATCTAATAGTATCCCCTGTATCCTTCAAATAGGAGGATACCCGACAAACCAATGGTTAGAGATGGAAATCCACACATTTTCTGATACGGGATGTAACAGAATCGATCCCACTAACTCTAGGTCGTCCAGGTGGGTCTACAGGGTTTTTATGAACCTTTGGAAGGTAATATATAGTTGGGATCCGGGGTGCAAGGGGAACTAAATGACTATGTTCCTTCTTGTCCAGAATCCCTAGGGCATAGCCCTCATTAACAAGACTCAACAAGGAACGCCTATAATTAGTGGTAGGGTCGGAATGAATAGGAGTATAGGTGTCTGTATCCACTAAAATCTTATCCATTTTAGATATATATTTCTCTTTATCCAATATGACTATTGCTCCGCCTTTGTCGGCGGAGCGTATAATCAAATTTTTTTGTTCACTTTGTGATTTTAGTCCTTTCTTAAAACGTGGATCTAGATAAGTCTTCTTAGAAGGTAATTCATCTAGATCTTTCAAAACCAAATTGCGAAACACACTAATGACTGGAGCCATAGTCCCCGGAGGATTAAACATAGACGGGTTTGAAAGACCCGTGTGTGTATATCCATCATCTACAATCGAGGCCATATTGGAAGGGGAGGTCAAAAAATGTTGTTGGATACTCAACTTTCTAATAAATTTTTGAATATCAATAAAAGTAGAGAATTTATTAAGTGTCTTAGGAGGAACATATTTCAGTCCCTTGTCTAACACAAATTTTTCCTTACTGGTCAAAGTAACTGTACTTAAATTAAAGATACCAGGCAGGTTAGGTCCTTTTTCTTTTTTCTTTGGAACCTCCACCAGCCTCTGGTACCTCTCTAGGAGGGCACTCGCGCGTGTCAGTCTGCCAATACTGGCGTGCGCACGTGTGCACGCCTTATGTCACTTCCGGCTCCGGTGTAATGTTAATGTGAGGCTTGGTTTGTTTACAACCAAGCCTTACTTTCGGATTCTATAGTCTTTTTCCTGGCCCTTCCGTATAGGATTGAGGGTGCACGCATGCCTCAGTCTGCCAGTACTGGCGTGCTCACGCCTTACGTCACTTCCAGGTCCGGTGTAATGTTAATGCGAGGCTTGGTTTGTTTACAACCAAGCCTCACTTTCGGCTCCTATAGTATTTTTCCTTTTAGACATCAGGGAACCCATTTGGATTGGTCAACACCCTGGGTCATAGTAGGACTATAGTTGGGCATTGGCTGATGTCAGCCACGTGTCAGGGCGACCCATTTTCGCTGGCTTTTTGCCTGTCTTCGCTGGCTTTTATGAAGATGATCATAGCCTCTGCCTGATCTCTATAGGCTCTGTGTCCTGGCCAAGGACTGGGGGATTATTGTACAAAGTGTAGGATTGGTGTCTCAGATATGGGATGGGATTTTAGTCCATCATGTGAGTAATCCTACCCTATCAATGAATTTGTTGTTATCAATTACGGATTATGATCCTTGATTGGTGCTATATTTGTTATAGTCATTTATATATTTATGTGCAATATGGGGGAGCAGTTAGATGCCCCAGTAGAAGTTCTTTGGGATGAAACGTGTAGGGCAAGGTTTCTATGTTCCCTGTATTGCTTTTATATATGTGATCATGTTTTTTAATCCTTTTTTTCTGTATATGCTGGTTTTATGCCAATAAACAGCTAATCCTGTTTTTGACCTACACGATGGGAAGTCGTTGTTCTTTTTGTTTTACATATGATTCCCTTCAGGAGTTTTCTCTTTATTATTAAATATTGGTTGGAGACCACCTTTTTCCCATTGGAACCTTTGGAAGAAAGATTGGAACCCTCGAGACAGTGTCAACCCCTTCTTCATCGACAAAGGGACCTACAGCCCCTCCATTGGCTGATGGACCATCGGTGACCTGTCGCACGGTTCCTGTGGAGTTGAGGACTCATTTGTTCAAGCTCGTTTGACCTGGTGTTACCCACATACAGGTCCTTTGTCTCTGGTAAGAGTACCCATTTTATGTACATCTCGTTTGATGTCATCTCCTCAGATGCCCTTTGGATCACCTTTTTGCTAATGCAACATATGAGCCACCATATTGGTGATATATACATGGACTCTGGGGACTGATTCATTAGTGTTTGTATTTTTTGTGTATTTGGATTGTACCATTTGGGTTGGTGTTAGCCACTTCACCACTCTTTTATTATCATTATTAATATTTTTTTCAGCACTACATTATTGTTTTTCTTTGCATATGGCGGCTTGGTTCACCTTTTTTATATATAGGTTAGCGCAATAATATTCTTTGCATTTTCTAATGAATGAGCAGTAAGAGCAGCAGAGTTGTTATTTGTAGAAAATTAAAGCAAACATGGTTTCGGGGAAATCATTTGGTTCCTTCATGTGGCAGTTTATGATTTTTTTTTATGGTGGGCAAAGTACAACTGTAAAAAAATAGCAATAAAAGGCTGCAGTATAAAAGGCTTCTGCATATTGACCCTGGCTTAATCTGCAAGAATATTTCAAAGTTCATCTTCTCCCTGTGATTCCTCCTATCAGAAGAGTATGTCTCGTAGTGATATTCCTACAACCTGATGCTCTCATAAAGGGGAAAGGAACTATACAGCGCAGTGAGTTAACTTTAGTTTCACTTTAAAAGTGTTTAAAAGTTAGAAAACAAAAGATTTGCTAGCAGTTGGAGTTTTTTTGGTGGAGCAGAGATATTGGATGTTCATTCTCTCAAGAAATCCTTCACCTGTCCCTAGAAAAAGTTTGTACACTGACTGCATCATATATACTGTAGAGAACACATTAGGGATCATGCCAGCCCATGCCAGGCATCTTAAATATACTGAGAATAGATTCAGGTTCTGGCATAATGTAACAGAAGTTACATTAACAGTGCAGCAGAAGAAGATGTTGGCAGGGAGAGTGGACCTCACACCTCTGGAAGAGAGCAGACCCACCAGTGGAGAACATGCTGTGCAGATTGACCTATTATGGTAAATGCTGCTGCCTACTAAGTGCCTATCCACTCTCAAATAAAAATAGAGAGTGTCTGCCAAAGATCTATAGGATGAAGAGTGTGGGGTGGAGTAGACGACATTGAACACCGTGGTCACCTGTCTTGTGCTTACAAGTCATTGATAGGCACTGTCCATCTGTCATCTTCTCCTTGGCTTCTTCCAGGTGCCAGTGTTTGGCCATCTTGATTGGCATTGCATGTCTCTTCTGCAATAAAAACCTTCCTGTTCGCATTTCGTTTTACAATTTAGTTCCACTTTAACACAACAGTTTTTTGTATTCTGAGTCCCCCTGTACCTGTTGATCCTGTCAGTAAGTTTTGCACTTGGGAATCACCTCCCATGTGCATGCATGGTACCAGAATTAATGTACGCACGTGTGCTTGCACAGTCATGTTCATGCACAGTACTGAAATTAATGAATTCTTATGCACAGTGTTTTCATGAACGGACTGCTATGTGCATGCATGGTGTTGGAATGAACTACTGTGCACATGCACAGTGCCAGAATGAATGGACCCCCATTAGCATGTACTGGAGTTTCATCATTCCCAACAAGATGGCCAAAGTCCTGGAGAAGCTGGGGAGAAGATGTGGACTTCAGTTCTGCTTTACAAACAAGGTTGGCCAGCAAAACTGCCAGCATGTTACTAATCTCTGCTTGTTCCTGACCTTAATCCTGCTTATGATTTGGTGCTTTGCTGCTCACCCAACCCTGACATGTGACCAGACTCTGCTCATTTTTGAACCTGGTGCACCCTCTGTGTATTTTTTAGCTTAACTCCGGAACATCTGATAGCAGCGCCTCCCAGTTTAAATCACCACTTTCCGCACCCAGACACTTCCACCCTTCCCACTCCTTGCATCTTCCAGGATTGCATGGACAGGAATTGTGCCAGAGGCCACCCTTGCCATGTCATGCTTCTCATTCAGATATGTGGGAGTTGTCAGGATTTATTCATATAGGTAAAAACTTTATCCCAACAAGAAAAACACTCTTTAACTGCTAGAAAAGTGTTAACTTGAGCTATACTGTATGTTAGTTTGTTAATACGCTTATTTATGTAAAGCCCATTTATATAAATCTACTAGTCTATTTGATACTACCCTCAGGTGACAATGGCACTCCTCAATAGATACAATGGAGGAGTGTAAGCATAGCCACCCAAAGACAAGATGTGTGTTACTAGCAAGATCACCGGGTGAAAATAAAGGAAGATAAACCCTAAAAAAAGAAATTGAATGTGGCCATACATCTAAGGATTGGAAAACTGTAATGCAATACATTTTTGTTTTTGGATTTAGAATCACTGAGGGGTAGATTTACTAATGCAGAAGTGTGTGAAAGCTGGTGCAACTGTACATGGTAGCCAATTAGGTTCTAACTTGCCTGTTCAATACAGTGCTGCAGCAGATTTTTCACAAATTTTAGAAAATCAGCCACAAATGCTGCTCAAAATGGAACTCTTACCTATTTATGGTAAATGTTGCCAGGACCAAGTGGTGGTGAATACAGTGACATGGGGCTTTCCAAACATCCATCCCACTCCACCCTAAACCCAAGCCCCGGCATTTTAGATGACCTTTGACTGGCTGTTCCCACTGGAGAAACTGTGGCTAGAGTCTTTTTCCAGGCTGGAGGGTTCTCCTATGGCATTGGAAATCTTCAGAGTTCAGTCCCTTCCTCTCACAAAGAGTGGTTACAATGTATGTGGATAGGGATGAGCAGAACACCCCCCCCCCAGTTTGGTTTGCCAAACAGACAAAAAACCTGTGCGAACATGCGAACACCGTTAAAGTCTATGGGACACAAATGTTAAAAATCAAAAGTGTTAATTTCAAAGGCTTATATGCAAGTTATTGTCAAAAGAAAAATATTTGGGGACACGGGTACTGCCCCAGGGAACATTTATCAATGCAAAAATGTTTTTTAAAATGGCCGTTTTTCAGGAGTAGTGATTTTAACCACATGCCAATCGGGCCATAGCCGAAAGACAGCTACAGCGCGGTCGGCTTATTCTGGGACATAGTAGCCTCTAGTGGTGGAAACTCTGACAGGCTCAGTTGGCTTATATTTCTGGTAAGCTTACACACAAAGGGGGAATCACCTGGTGGACAGGTGGAGGATCAACAGCTGCAGTACTTGTAACTTTGTTTTCATGATTATCAGAAATGAATTCCAGCAGCTATTGGTGGTTGCTATTGCCTACCCTAAGGAACTTTCTTTTGGTGGATGGATTTATGACTTCACTTTCTGATATGCACATTGGTTTATAGTGTATCCTTGGACATTGGAGTGGACTGATTTGTTTGTTCATTTCTTCATTATTTGGTTCACTTTTTTCTATTTCTTCGCACCTAATGAGACATTAACATGCTGTAATAGTTGTATGTCTATAATTAGCGCTGTCAATGCTTGTAATGTTCACATTCTGAGCATATTTGTTTATATTGAATAGTAATGGTATGATCACAGCTGTGGGTGCATAAAACTTTTCTTTTTTTTCCATTTTAGAGCACTAGGTCCAGCAGTGCATATTATTTCTGGAATTAGTACATAAAATAAGCAATCAACGTGGAAAGTATATAAAAAATTCAGTAAACTCATTCCAGAAGCCACCGATCCGACTCGTGGACTCGGAGGTATGACATCAGCACGTCCAGGCCCAACCTAACACGTTGCTTGTTTGGAGCACTCACTCATATTATTACACACCAACCTGTTAGCATTATGGTTGGTCTTGCTATGATGTGCTTGGTTGGTCTGTATCACTGACACATTTTGACGCTGTACACAAAACCACATTCTGGTGGATAATCCGTTCTGGATTTGCTGTACTATTTCTTATTTTCAATAAAACTTATTTTTGAATAGTAAAAAGAAATTAACCACAAAGATGGTTGCCCTTTGGAAGACTTCTATAGCATCATTTCTAACATCCCAAGCATTGTCCATTCCAGAACAGGTACACTTTTGCTTATATTTTCTATATACTGTCATTTTTATATCTCTTCTCTTGTACACATTATCAAGCATTCTGTCATGTGTCACCAGGTGTAGCTTATTTTCAATTTATTTGATCCCGTATTTTACCAATAGTTTACTGTGTTCTCCTACAACGTACTTTAGATAATGAAAATCATATTCTAAATAAAATGTATGTCACATTTGTAGATATGATGAAGGGGGGAAAGGCTTATCCCTTTAAACACATTGCTCAAGTAGTCAGAGGTTGGAAATGAATATTCTCTGTGCAGAGCATCAAAAGTTTTAACACTTTGGGAGAAAAGTAGAGGTTTGATTGTGATGTTAAATGCAGTTTCCAGGAAATTAAACCAAGATTGGGGATTAAGAACTTGAGGAAGTCGATTGGTAATGGACAAGCTTAATTCGGTTGGGATGGTAGGTCACAAATTTAAGTGTCAGTCCATACTTTAAGGGTTGCTTTAATTGTCATTGTCAAATTATTAAACGGGGAGCGGAACCCTTTTTTTAATGGCCAGAAGTTGAGGGTCGTGTTCAGGGAATAAGGAGGATTCCATAAATGACCAGATTTTGTCACTAGAAGGGTCCCACCAGGATTTAATTTGAGCTTGTATCAAAGCTGCAATATGTAGTAGAAACATACATTTAGGAGTCCCATTCCTCCTTTATATTTAGGGCATGTCATGGTGGAAAAGGGACACAGGTCAGTTACTCTCCAGAAAGTGAGAGTTGATTCCTCTTTGTAATGAGTAGAACAATGAGGCTGGAAGAGGAATAATAATTTCTTTAAAAAAAAAAGAGAAATTTTGGGGATGCAATTATTTTGAAATTCGCTTTTCTGCCAGCTCTATAGTGTTCACAATATTGCAGGCTACAGACCTTTTGGGGTAGAGAGGATAGGGTTTTTTGTACTCCAGATGAAATAGCCACAAATCCAAGGACTGGAATTGGATGCTCAAGAACATAGTAGCTTTGTTAGTGTGTAGTGAGATAAAACTTCTTGTATAGCGCAGAATTGGTGAGCATCAGGATAACATCTTCCACATATAGACCATTTTTATCTAGAACCTTCAGGGCCCCGGTGCAAGAAACCATAAAGTACCCCACTGACCCCCTGGCCGGGGGCCATCCCACGGTGGTGGAACATCAGGGTCCAGTTACAAGCGCGACCTTTGTGACCCTGGTAGTTCTGCCACTGGTGTCAGTAGGTTTTTATTTTTGGAATTTTTTATTGGTTTTTGCCATTCTATTTATTTACAAATATATTTTTATTATTTTATACTAATATACTAATATAATATATCATTTTTTAGAAGCCCTGTTGGGGGGACTTTGGTGAGATATCAGAGGTCTAAACAGACCTCAGTTGTTTCACCTTTGTGGCAGAGAAAAGAGATTGAGGACACAGCCCTCAATGTGTGGGTTTGGTTGAGAGTATTAAATCCAGAAATGCAAATGCAATATGGGCATGGTTTACGTAAAATAGTGGGCGTGGCTTACATGGGAGTGGCTTAAAGGGGTGTGGTTAGAGTCTGAGATGAATGCGGGATGGAGAGGGAAAGGGGGGGTGGAGAGGGAAAAGGGGGATGGAGGGACAGCAGCCCCAGATCCTACACCACAATAGCATGTGTTTTCCAGAGTTTGACAATCAGCAGATAAAGATACTCCAAATACCTGGTGTTAGCACTTCAATCATCCCGGCACCATGATTGTTATGGTGTCAGGATGATTGAAGCACATTATTTCTATTATTACATTGTAATATAAAATGAAATCATTCTACTCACCATAATGCAGAATCAGTGATCAGAATCAGCCATGAGCGCGTCACTAGCCGCGTTGCCTGCCACCAGTTTCCATCAGGTGCCCCCAGCAGAGTCCCTCCTTACATCAGGTGCCCCATCAGTAGTGATGGCCGAACGGTTCGCCCGGCGGTCGTTTCGCGGCGAATTTCCGACTTTCGCCGTCCGCGGGTTCGAACGCCTTTTTCCGTCGTTCGCCCCGGCGGACTTACGTGTTTAATGTATACAAGAACTTTAACCTTTCGTGACACGTTTATCATGTGTTACAGGACAACCAATTGAGACATGACAGCTCATGGACACTTGGACATTCCCCCTAACCTATAAATACACCCGATCCGGTGGCCATTTTACATTCTTTCTTCTGTCACTGTAGGGAAAGGATCCTGTGTGGAGTAGGGACAGAGAAAACGCTAGCTATTTGGTACACAAAAGTTCTTTTCAGGACTGGTATAGGTGTTAGGTCAGCAGCCTGAGTTTCTTTTGTCAGTTTAGATAAAGGGACAGAGCGCTGTATGCTGCTATTTTAGGGACAGCTCAGCCAGATTAGTCTTTCTTCATCATCATCATCATCATCATCATTAGCTGTTACTATCAGGTCCACAAAAGAGCTGTTCCAGCTAATCGTTCCAGCCTACTCTTTTTTGCCAATTTGTATAGGGACAGGCAGGAAGCAGTGTGTCAGGCAGTGAGGATAATTTTAAAGACTTGCTGTTACTATTAGTTCCACAAAGGTTCTTTTCAGGACTGGTATCAGTGGTACGGTAATAGGCTTGTACACGTATAATATTCTTTCTTCCAAATATAGAAAGAATATTATACTTGACTGCTGCCCTTCTGCTGCAGTCTGCTAATCATTCACAACTCACTTGTTCCACAAAGCTCTTTATCAGGACTGGTAACTTGGTCTGTCTAGGGTGCTACGGTACATAGGCTTGGGTGCGGTACAGTCTGCTGTTCTGTAAGGACCGCTATCGGTCCACAATACATAGGGTTGCCGTGCACTACTGCTGACCGCTGCCCTATACTGCAGCAGTCCTTCATTGGTATAGGGACTGACGTACAGTCTGCTAATCACTAACACACAACCTGCTTGGTCCACAAAAGTTCTTATAAGGACTGGTAACTTGGTATAGGGTGCTACGGTACATAGGCCTGAGTGCGTTACAGTCTGCTGTTCTGTAAGGACCGCTATCGGTCCACAATACATAGGGTTGCCGTGCACTACTGCTGACCGCTGCCCTATACTGCAGCAGTCCTTCAGCGGTATAGGGACTGACGCACAGTCTGCTAAACACTAACACACAACCTGCTTGGTCCACAAAAGTTTTTATAAGGACTGGTAACTTGGTATAGGGTGCTACGGTACATAGGCCTGAGTGCAGTACAGTCTGCTGTTCTGTAAGGACCGCTATCGGTCCACAATACATAGGGTTGCCGTGCACTACTGCTGACCGCTGCCCTATACTGCAGCAGTCCTTCATTGGTATAGGGACTGACGTACAGTCTGCTAATCACTAACACACAACCTGCTTGGTCCACAAAAGTTCTTATAAGGACTGGTAACTTGGTATAGGGTGCTACGGTACATAGGCCTGAGTGCGTTACAGTCTGCTGTTCTGTAAGGACCGCTATCGGTCCACAATACATAGGGTTGCCGTGCACTACTGCTGACCGCTGCCCTATACTGCAGCAGTCCTTCATTGGTATAGGGACTGACGTACAGTCTGCTAATCACTAACACACAACCTGCTTGTTCCACAAAAGTTCTTATAAGGACTGGTAACTTGGTATAGGGTGCTACGGTACATAGGCCTGAGTGCGTTACAGTCTGCTGTTCTGTAAGGACCGCTATCGGTCCACAATACATAGGGTTGCCGTGCACTACTGCTGACCGCTGCCCTATACTGCAGCAGTCCTTCATTGGTATAGGGACTGACGTACAGTCTGCTAATCACTAACACACAACCTGCTTGGTCCACAAAAGTTCTTATAAGGACTGGTAACTTGGTATAGGGTGCTACGGTACATAGGCCTGAGTGCGTTACAGTCTGCTGTTCTGTAAGGACCGCTATCGGTCCACAATACATAGGGTTGCCGTGCACTACTGCTGACCGCTGCCCTATACTGCAGCAGTCCTTCAGCGGTATAGGGACTGACGCACAGTCTGCTAAACACTAACACACAACCTGCTTGGTCCACAAAAGTTTTTATAAGGACTGGTAACTTGGTATAGGGTGCTACGGTACATAGGCCTGAGTGCGTTACAGTCTGCTGTTCTGTAAGGACCGCTATCGGTCCACAATACATAGGGTTGCCGTGCACTACTGCTGACCGCTGCCCTATACTGCAGCAGTCCTTCATTGGTATAGGGACTGACGTACAGTCTGCTAATCACTAACACACAACCTGCTTGGTCCACAAAAGTTCTTATAAGGACTGGTAACTTGGTATAGGGTGCTACGGTACATAGGCCTGAGTGCGTTACAGTCTGCTGTTCTGTAAGGACCGCTATCGGTCCACAATACATAGGGTTGCCGTGCACTACTGCTGACCGCTGCCCTATACTGCAGCAGTCCTTCAGCGGTATAGGGACTGACGCACAGTCTGCTAAACACTAACACACAACCTGCTTGGTCCACAAAAGTTTTTATAAGGACTGGTAACTTGGTATAGGGTGCTACGGTACATAGGCCTGAGTGCAGTACAGTCTGCTGTTCTGTAAGGACCGCTATCGGTCCACAATACATAGGGTTGCCGTGCACTACTGCTGACCGCTGCCCTATACTGCAGCAGTCCTTCATTGGTATAGGGACTGACGTACAGTCTGCTAATCACTAACACACAACCTGCTTGGTCCACAAAAGTTCTTATAAGGACTGGTAACTTGGTATAGGGTGCTACGGTACATAGGCCTGAGTGCGTTACAGTCTGCTGTTCTGTAAGGACCGCTATCGGTCCACAATACATAGGGTTGCCGTGCACTACTGCTGACCGCTGCCCTATACTGCAGCAGTCCTTCATTGGTATAGGGACTGACGTACAGTCTGCTAATCACTAACACACAACCTGCTTGTTCCACAAAAGTTCTTATAAGGACTGGTAACTTGGTATAGGGTGCTACGGTACATAGGCTTGAGTGCGGTACAGTCTGCTGTTCTGTAAGGACCGCTATCGGTCCACAATAGATAGGGTTGACGTGCACCACTGCTGACCGCTGCCCTATACTGCAGCAGTCCTTCAGCGGTATAGGGACTGACGTACAGTCTGCTAAACACTAATACACAACCTGCTTGGTCCACAAAAGTTCTTATAAGGACTGGTAACTTGGTATAGGGTGCTACGGTACATAGGCTTGAGTGCGGTACAGTCTGCTGTTCTGTAAGGACCGCTATCGGTCCACAATAGATAGGGTTGACGTGCACCACTGCTGACCGCTGCCCTATACTGCAGCAGTCCTTCAGCGGTATAGGGACTGACGCACAGTCTGCTAAACACTAACACACAACCTGCTTGGTCCACAAAAGTTTTTATAAGGACTGGTAACTTGGTATAGGGTGCTACGGTACATAGGCCTGAGTGCGTTACAGTCTGCTGTTCTGTAAGGACCGCTATCGGTCCACAATACATAGGGTTGCCGTGCACTACTGCTGACCGCTGCCCTATACTGCAGCAGTCCTTCATTGGTATAGGGACTGACGTACAGTCTGCTAATCACTAACACACAACCTGCTTGGTCCACAAAAGTTCTTATAAGGACTGGTAACTTGGTATAGGGTGCTACGGTACATAGGCCTGAGTGCGTTACAGTCTGCTGTTCTGTAAGGACCGCTATCGGTCCACAATACATAGGGTTGCCGTGCACTACTGCTGACCGCTGCCCTATACTGCAGCAGTCCTTCAGCGGTATAGGGACTGACGCACAGTCTGCTAAACACTAACACACAACCTGCTTGGTCCACAAAAGTTTTTATAAGGACTGGTAACTTGGTATAGGGTGCTACGGTACATAGGCCTGAGTGCAGTACAGTCTGCTGTTCTGTAAGGACCGCTATCGGTCCACAATACATAGGGTTGCCGTGCACTACTGCTGACCGCTGCCCTATACTGCAGCAGTCCTTCATTGGTATAGGGACTGACGTACAGTCTGCTAATCACTAACACACAACCTGCTTGTTCCACAAAAGTTCTTATAAGGACTGGTAACTTGGTATAGGGTGCTACGGTACATAGGCTTGAGTGCGGTACAGTCTGCTGTTCTGTAAGGACCGCTATCGGTCCACAATAGATAGGGTTGACGTGCACCACTGCTGACCGCTCACCTATACTGCAGCAGTCCTTCAGCGGTATAGGGACTGACGTACAGTCTGCTAATCACTAACACACAACCTGCTTGTTCCACAAAAGTTCTTATAAGGACTGGTAACTTGGTATAGGGTGCTACGGTACATAGGCTTGAGTGCGGTACAGTCTGCTGTTCTGTAAGGACCGCTATCGGTCCACAATAGATAGGGTTGACGTGCACCACTGCTGACCGCTGCCCTATACTGCAGCAGTCCTTCAGCGGTATAGGGACTGACGTACAGTCTGCTAAACACTAATACACAACCTGCTTGGTCCACAAAAGTTCTTATAAGGACTGGTAACTTGGTATAGGGTGCTACGGTACATAGGCTTGAGTGCGGTACAGTCTGCTGTTCTGTAAGGACCGCTATCGGTCCACAATAGATAGGGTTGACGTGCACCACTGCTGACCGCTGCCCTATACTGCAGCAGTCCTTCAGCGGTATAGGGACTGACGTACAGTCTGCTAAACACTAATACACAACCTGCTTGGTCCACAAAAGTTCTTATAAGGACTGGTAACTTGGTATAGGGTGCTACGGTACATAGGCTTGAGTGCGGTACAGTCTGCTGTTCTGTAAGGACCGCTATCGGTCCACAATAGATAGGGTTGACGTGCACCACTGCTGACCGCTGCCCTATACTGCAGCAGTCCTTCAGCGGTATAGGGACTGACGTACAGTCTGCTAAACACTAATACACAACCTGCTTGGTCCACAAAAGTTCTTATAAGGACTGGTAACTTGGTATAGGGTGCTACGGTACATAGGCTTGAGTGCGGTACAGTCTGCTGTTCTGTAAGGACCGCTATCGGTCCACAATAGATAGGGTTGACGTGCACCACTGCTGACCGCTCACCTATACTGCAGCAGTCCTTCAGCGGTATAGGGACTGACGTACAGTCTGCTAATCACTAACACACAACCTGCTTGTTCCACAAAAGTTCTTATAAGGACTGGTAACTTGGTATAGGGTGCTACGGTACATAGGCTTGAGTGCGGTACAGTCTGCTGTTCTGTAAGGACCGCTATCGGTCCACAATAGATAGGGTTGACGTGCACCACTGCTGACCGCTGCCCTATACTGCAGCAGTCCTTCAGCGGTATAGGGACTGACGTACAGTCTGCTAAACACTAATACACAACCTGCTTGGTCCACAAAAGTTCTTATAAGGACTGGTAACTTGGTATAGGGTGCTACGGTACATAGGCTTGAGTGCGGTACAGTCTGCTGTTCTGTAAGGACCGCTATCGGTCCACAATAGATAGGGTTGACGTGCACCACTGCTGACCGCTGCCCTATACTGCAGCAGTCCTTCAGCGGTATAGGGACTGACGTACAGTCTGCTAAACACTAATACACAACCTGCTTGGTCCACAAAAGTTCTTATAAGGACTGGTAACTTGGTATAGGGTGCTACGGTACATAGGCTTGAGTGCGGTACAGTCTGCTGTTCTGTAAGGACCGCTATCGGTCCACAATAGATAGGGTTGACGTGCACCACTGCTGACCGCTCACCTATACTGCAGCAGTCCTTCAGCGGTATAGGGACTGACGTACAGTCTGCTAATCACTAACACACAACCTGCTTGTTCCACAAAAGTTCTTATAAGGACTGGTAACTTGGTATAGGGTGCTACGGTACATAGGCTTGAGTGCGGTACAGTCTGCTGTTCTGTAAGGACCGCTATCGGTCCACAATAGATAGGGTTGACGTGCACCACTGCTGACCGCTGCCCTATACTGCAGCAGTCCTTCAGCGGTATAGGGACTGACGTACAGTCTGCTAATCACTAACACACAACCTGCTTGTTCCACAAAAGTTCTTATAAGGACTGGTAACTTGGTATAGGGTGCTACGGTACATAGGCTTGAGTGCGGTACAGTCTGCTGTTCTGTAAGGACCGCTATCGGTCCACAATAGATAGGGTTGACGTGCACCACTGCTGACCGCTGCCCTATACTGCAGCAGTCCTTCAGCGGTATAGGGACTGACGTACAGTCTGCTAAACACTAATACACAACCTGCTTGGTCCACAAAAGTTCTTATAAGGACTGGTAACTTGGTATAGGGTGCTACGGTACATAGGCTTGAGTGCGGTACAGTCTGCTGTTCTGTAAGGACCGCTATCGGTCCACAATAGATAGGGTTGACGTGCACCACTGCTGACCGCTGCCCTATACTGCAGCAGTCCTTCAGCGGTATAGGGACTGACGTACAGTCTGCTAAACACTAATACACAACCTGCTTGGTCCACAAAAGTTCTTATAAGGACTGGTAACTTGGTATAGGGTGCTACGGTACATAGGCTTGAGTGCGGTACAGTCTGCTGTTCTGTAAGGACCGCTATCGGTCCACAATAGATAGGGTTGACGTGCACCACTGCTGACCGCTCACCTATACTGCAGCAGTCCTTCAGCGGTATAGGGACTGACGTACAGTCTGCTAATCACTAACACACAACCTGCTTGTTCCACAAAAGTTCTTATAAGGACTGGTAACTTGGTATAGGGTGCTACGGTACATAGGCTTGAGTGCGGTACAGTCTGCTGTTCTGTAAGGACCGCTATCGGTCCACAATAGATAGGGTTGACGTGCACCACTGCTGACCGCTGCCCTATACTGCAGCAGTCCTTCAGCGGTATAGGGACTGACGTACAGTCTGCTAAACACTAATACACAACCTGCTTGGTCCACAAAAGTTCTTATAAGGACTGGTAACTTGGTATAGGGTGCTACGGTACATAGGCTTGAGTGCGGTACAGTCTGCTGTTCTGTAAGGACCGCTATCGGTCCACAATAGATAGGGTTGACGTGCACCACTGCTGACCGCTGCCCTATACTGCAGCAGTCCTTCAGCGGTATAGGGACTGACGTACAGTCTGCTAAACACTAATACACAACCTGCTTGGTCCACAAAAGTTCTTATAAGGACTGGTAACTTGGTATAGGGTGCTACGGTACATAGGCTTGAGTGCGGTACAGTCTGCTGTTCTGTAAGGACCGCTATCGGTCCACAATAGATAGGGTTGACGTGCACCACTGCTGACCGCTCACCTATACTGCAGCAGTCCTTCAGCGGTATAGGGACTAAGAGTTTTGTCACAGGGTCATTTAAAAAATGACATGCAGAGGAAGAGGCAGGCCCTTCCGCAGGGGTGGTAGGGGTAGGGCAGGAGCAACAGGCTTGAGCCAAAGTGGGAAGTTGCAGAAGGTGCGTTCAATTACTTTAAAGGATGCACCAGACTTGGTTGAGTGGCTCGCTCAGCCTTACTCTTCTGCACCCTCCTCATCCTCTCGATCTGCACCCTCTTCTTCACTCTCTGCTATGTGCACCCCCAAAGACACTACCACCAACAACACGACCACCACCACCACCACCACATACCTTCCGCTTGAGTCACTGGAATTATTTTCCGATCCATATCAAGAGGACATTTCTGATGCGCAGCCACTCTTGGTATTGGATCAGGAAGAGGAGGTAGCAACAAGCGCTACTCAGCAGTCTGACGCCAGTACCCAGATCAGCCCAAGGAGGAGGTTGGTCCCCGGTGTTGCTGCCTACTCTACTTATAGCGGTGGGGAAGGTGACGTTGATGATGACGTGTCTAGTGATGTCACGTGGGTGCCCACAAGAGAGGAAGAGGAGGGGAGTTCAGAGGGAGATATGGACCAGCAGATAGGGAGGAGAAGCAGCAATGACTTACATTGCACAGCAGGGACAAAGCAGACTGCAAATGTATCAGGAGCGAGTCATCGACCATGTACGGTCACATCTGGCGCTCCCAGGACACCGGCACATGGCTCCGCAGTGTGGGCTTTTTTTAACGTGTCCGCTGCTGACAATAGCGTTGCCATCTGCAATCTTTGCAGTCAACGCGTTAGTCGCGGTAAGCCCAATACTCACCTAGGGACGACCGCCTTAAGAAGGCACATGAGCAGCCATCACCGAGCCCAGTGGGAGCAACGGAACACACAAAGCCACACTGCAGGCTCTCACCGTCCAGCCTCGTCTTCTACTTCTCCTTCTCCTCTCTCCTCACAATTGTCCTCCACTCCACCTTCCATCACGCCAAGCTCACATTTTTCTGCAAAAAGGCAGGCTTCCGTGGGCCTAATGTTTGAGCGTAAAAAAATGATGACGCCGGATAACCCTCTTGCCCAACGGTTGGCGGCTGGCTTGTCAGAACTCATAGCCCGCCAACTACTGCCATATAAACTGGTGGACTCGGAGGCCTTTCGCAAATTTGTGGCCATTGGAACACCACAATGGAAGGTCCCAGGAAGGAAGTATTTCTCAGAGAAGGGCATCCCAGAGCTATATGGCCATGTTCAGCGGCAAGTGAATGTATCTCTGGCACACAGTGTCGGTGCCAAGATACATCTGACCACAGACACGTGGTCTAGCAAACACGGGCAGGGAAGGTATATCAGTTTTACTGCCCACTGGGTGAACCTTCTGACGGCCGTCAAGCATGTAACCCGTGGCACCCGTGTAGATTTGGTTTTACCGCCACGGATTGCATGCAGGCCTGACTCTTCTTCTCCTCCTCCTACTCCATCCTCCTCCCTCTCCTCCTCAGCTGCCTCCTCCTTTTCCGCTGCTAGCGTCTCTTCCACTGCACCGCCCAAGCTCCCCAGAACCTATTCCACATGCCAGGTGAGACGTTGCCATGCCGTGCTGCGTCTGTTGTGCCTGGAAGCAAAGAGCCACACTGGCCCGGCACTCCTTTCAGCTTTGCGTTCACAGGCAGATGAGTGGCTAACACCGCTCAATTTGACAGTTGGTAAAGTGGTGTGTGACAACGGTGCCAATCTGCTTAGCGCATTGAAACAGGGCAAAATCACGCACGTGCCGTGCATGGCACACGTCTTAAACTTGGTCGTGCAGCGATTCCTTGTCAAATACCCTGGGGTCCAGGACATCTTGCGGCAGGCAAGGAAAATCTCGGCCCATTTCAGAAGATCTTACACGGCCATGGCTCGCCTTGCTGACATTCAGCGGCGACACCATCTGCCGGTCAGACGTCTTATTTGCGATTGCCCGACGCGATGGAACTCAACCTTCTATATGCTTGATAGGCTGCTCCAGCAGAAACGTGCAGTTAACGTCTACCTGTATGAACTCTGCGAAAGAAACGGTTCTGGGGAGCTGGGTTTTTTTTCACCGCGCCAGTGGCTGCTCATGCGCGACACATGCAGACTTCTGCGGCCATTTGAGGAGATCACCAAACTGGTCAGTCGCAGCCATGGCGCCATCAGTGACATGGTACCTTATGCCTTCTTTCTGGAGCGTGCATTGCGTCGTGTCATTGATCAGGCTGTGGAGGAGCAGGAGCGGGAAGATGAGGAAGTCGCAATGCTGGATGAATTCCCAGGGGGGGCTACTCTATCTGAGACAAGTCAACAACAGGAGTCTGATGAGGAGTCAGAGGAGGATGGTGCCGGGGCGGATGAGCAGGAGCAAGAAGAGCATGCTTTAAACCTTTCTGGGATCCCTGTTGTGCGAGGATGGGGAGAGGAGAATGAAGAGGACGACATTATCCTGGATGATGAGCAGGAGCCAGGCCACCACACCGCTTCCACTTTAGTGCAAATGGGGGCCTTCATGCTCCAGTGTTTTAATAGGGACCCCCGTATAAAAAGCATGAGGGTCAAGGACCAGTACTGGGTGGCAACGTACTTAGACCCCCGGTACAAACACAAAATGGCGGAAATGTTACCGCCGTCGCAGAGGGCTGTCAGAATGCAGCACTTCCAGGCCTTGCTTCGAGAAATGCTGCATTCTGCTTTTGCGTGCGCTGGCAGAGGAGCAATTCCCACTCCCAGAGAAGGATTTGCGGGTAC
This sequence comes from Lithobates pipiens, assembly GCF_037356315.1. Lineage (NCBI taxonomy): Eukaryota > Metazoa > Chordata > Amphibia > Anura > Ranidae > Lithobates > Lithobates pipiens. Next base: position 40,717,168 of record NW_027507784.1, read on the forward strand.
CAATCCAACAGCGCCTGCAAGAAGAGGCCGGTTTGAAGATGTGTTGGTGACTTCGGATATGAGGTCATTCTTTCAGCCGACCCATCGACAGGTGTCATCCGGATCCAGCATCAGGGAACGCCTAGACCGTCAGGTGTCCGACTACATTGGGTTAACGGCCGATGTGGACGCTCTGAGGAGTGATGAACCCCTAGACTACTGGGTGGGCAGGCTTGACCTCTGGCCAGAGCTTGCCCAATTTGCAATCGAACTGTTGGCTTGCCCCTCATCCAGTGTCCTGTCCGAAAGGACGTTCAGCGCAGCAGGGGGGATTGTGACCGATAAGCGTACTCGCCTAGCTCACCACAGTGTTAACTACCTCACATTTCTAAAAATGAATGAGGCATGGATCTCGGAGGAATTCAACACATGTGATCAGTAGACCATGTATATGTCTATAAACAATTTTTGGAATCAAGCACACAGACCTTCTTAATTCATTTGGCTCACTTCCCTGACCCAAAAAAGCACACCGTACTATATGCCCCTACCCTCCTCTTTGAAGAGGTTGAGCGGTGTCATATTTCTACTGGGGCTGCTTATTATGAGGGGTTCCCACCATCCCTGTGCTGTGCTGACTTCCTCCTGGGTGTTCTTATTATGAGGGGCTCCCACCATCCCTGTGCTGTGCTGACTTCCTCCTGGGGGTTCTTATTATGAGGGGATCACACCATCCCTGTGCTGTGCTGACTTCCTCCTGGGGCTGCTTACGGTGCTGCTGTCAGCGCTGTATGTCACGGAGCTGCTGTCAGCGCTGTATGTCACGGAGCTGCTGTCAGCGCTGTATGTCACGGAGCTGCTGTCAGCGCTGTATGTCACGGAGCTGCTGTCAGCGCTGTATGTCACGGAGCTGCTGTCAGCGCTGTATGTCACGGAGCTGCTGTCAGCGCTGTATGTCACGGAGCTGCTGTCAGCGCTGTATGTCACGGAGCTGCTGTCAGCGCTGTATGTCACGGAGCTGCTGTCAGCGCTGTATGTCACGGAGCTGCTGTCAGCGCTGTATGTCACGGTGCTGCTGTCAGCGCTGTATGTCACGGAGCTGCTGTCAGCGCTGTATGTCACGGAGCTGCTGTCAGTGCTGTATGTCACGGAGCTGCTGTCAGCGCTGTATGTCACGGAGCTGCTGTCAGCGCTGTATGTCACGGAGCTGCTGTCAGCGCTGTATGTCACGGTGCTGCTGTCAGCGCTGTATGTCACGGAGCTGCTGTCAGCGCTGTATGTCACGGAGCTGCTGTCAGCGCTGTATGTCACGGAGCTGCTGTCAGCGCTGTATGTCACGGAGCTGCTGTCAGCGCTGTATGTCACGGAGCTGCTGTCAGCGCTGTATGTCACGGTGCTGATGTCAGTGCTCTGTATTACGGTGCTGCTGTCAGTGCTCTGTATCTCCTGCACCCTCTTGTTTGCCTACCCTGGTCCCTGACCTTCCCTCTCCTCCATTGCCTTCATTAGCTCCATAGTCCTGAATTGTCAGAACAATTTCCCAAATAAAAAAAAAATGCTTGTAGTTATCGATCCCAAATTCACCTCATACATGTATTATGCTATTGTCCAGGTGGTGGGACTACGTGCTACCCCCTAATAATTACCCCGTGGCCGCAAATTCGACCTAAAGGTTTGCGAAATTCGCCTCCCATTGAAGTCAATGGAGCCCGCGGCGAACGGTCGTTTTCGCGAACGTTTGTGTCCGTTCGCGTTTCGCGTTCGCGAAACGTCCCGTCGGAAGTTCGTCCATCACTACCCATCAGAGCCATCTAACTCACATCTGTGTCTCCATCAGTGGAGCCCTTCCTTACATCTGGTGCCCCCATCAGTCCTCCTTACATCTGGTGCCCCATCAGTCCTCCTAACATCTGGTATCACCATCAGTCCTTCTAACATCTGGTGTCCCCATCAGTCCTCCTTACATCTGGTGTCACCATCAGTCCTCCTAACATCTGGTGTCACCATCAGTCCTCCTAACATCTGGTGTCACCATCAGTCCTCCTAACATCTGGTGTCACCATCAGTCCTCCTTACATCTGGTGTCCCCATCAGTCCTCCTTACATCTGGTGTCCCCATCAGTCCTCCTTACATCTGGTGTCACCATCAGTCCTCCTAACATCTGGTTCCCTCTGACATCCAGACTGGCCCCCCTCTGACATCCAGACTGGCCCCCCCTCTGACATCCAGACTGGCCCCCCTGACATCCAGATTGGCCTCCCTCTGACATCCAGACTGCCCCCTCAGACACCCAGACTGGCCCCCCCTCTGACATCCAGACTGCCCCCTCTGACATCCAGACTGGCCACCCTCTGACATCCAGACTGGCCCCCCTGACATCCAGATTGCCCCCCTGACATCCAGACTGGCCCTCAACATCCAGACTGGCCCCCCTGACATCCAGACTGCCCCCTCTGACATCCAGACTGCCCCCCCGACATCCAGACTGGCTCCCCTCTGACATCCAGACTGGCTCCCCTCTGACATCCAGACTGGCCCCCACTCTGACATCCAGACTGGCTCCCCCTCTGACATCCAGACTGCCCCCCGACATCCAGACTGGCCCCCGACATCCAGACTGGCCCCCGACATCCAGACTCTGACTCACTGGCCCCTGACATCCAGACTGGCCCTCGACATTCAGACTCTGACTCACTGGCTCCCGACATACAGACTGTCCCCTCTGACTTCTAGACCGTCATTTCTGAGCGGAAAGAGATTGAGCTGCGGTGCGCGCCCACCTTCCACCCCTTTCCATTACATCTCACAGACACTGGCAGCGGTGCGGCGGTGTGCGGCGCTGCAGCATCTCTATTGTAGACCAGCTTCTGGTCTTCTTTAAAATGGCGTCCGGCGGAGACATTGTCTCCGCCGGCCACGGACCTCTAGCGGCTGGCGGTGAAAATCGGGACTAACCAAAATTCCCGGGACATTTCCCGGGACAAAATTTAATTGGGACAAGGGTCCTAATCCCAGTAATGTCCCGGGAAATTCGGGACAGTTGGCAACTATGCCTTATAGCATAGAATGCATTAACCACTTATGGACTGGCTCACGACTATTTACATCATGACTTTGAAGAGGAATGTCGTTGTTATGGCAGCAGCTAGCTACCATAGCCCCAGTATCCTGTTCTTCAGCAGGTGGTCCGCTTTCCGATAAAAGTGGTCTCTGCGGGGGATTCACTGCAAGATCACTTTTATTAGGGGCGGGAGAGGACCCCCCGCCATGCTCCGGTGCCCTCCACCTCTTTCCGGAGCTGCTGGCAGCGGCGGGAGAGATCGGATCCTTCACCGTGGTTGGTATGGAGCTGAGGGGAGCGAGGGGAAGCTCCATACCACTTTAGGGCAGGAGCAATGTCAAAACCTCACTTTCGCCCATAGCTCTTAAAGAGACAGTTAAAAAAAAATTCAAACTTTTTTATTTTTTTATAGCATTTTTGTGTAAATATGAGATCTGAGGTTTTTAACCCCCAGATCTCATATTTAAGGCGGTCCTGTCATGCTTTTTTTTTCTATTACAAGGGATGTTTACATTCCTTGTAATAGGAATAAAAGTGACACAATTTTTTTTAAAAGAACAGCATAAAAATAAAAAATAAAGGTACATTTTTTGTAACATGTCCCATCCCTGTGAGCTGGCACGCAGAAGCGAACGCATACGTGAGTAGCGCCTGCATATGAAAACAGTGTTCAAAACACACATGTGAGGTATCACTTCAATCGGTAGAATGAGAGCAATAATTCTAGCCCTAGACTTCCTCTGTAACTCAAAACATGCAACCTGTAGAATTTATTGGGAGATTTTTAAGGGTAAAAGTTTGTCACCATTCCACAAGCAGGGGGCAATTTTTAAGAGTGACATGTTGGGTATCAATTTACTCGGCGTAACATTGTCTTTCACAATATACAAAAAAATTGGGTTAACTTTCTGCTGTCCTATTTTTTAATTAAAAAAAAGTGTACTTTTTCCAAAAAAGTCCCCTTGTAAGACCGCCGCGCGAAAAGGGTGTGACAGAAAGTATTGTAACGACCGCCATTTTATTCTCTAGGGTGTTAGAAAAAAAAGTATAATGTTTGGGGGTTCTAAGTAATTTCTAGCAAAAAAAAAATATTTTAACCTGCAAACAAATCTCAAAAAAGATGCTGGGTCCTTAATCACTACAATACAGGGCACTTTCGCCCCCTTCCTTCCCAGCCCAATTTTCAGCTTTCATCACTCTCGCACTTTCAATGACAATTGCGCGGTCATGCTACACTGTACCCAAATGAAATTTTTATCATTTTGTTCGCTCAAATAGAGCTTTATTTTGGTGGTATTTATTCACGACTCCATTTTTTATTTTTTGTGATATAAGAGCAAAAAAAGCGGAAATTTGGAAAAAAAACAATATTTTCTTTTTTCTATTTTAAAAGAAATCCAATAAAATCAAATTTTGTCATAAATTTAAGCCAAAATGTATTCTGCTACATGTTTTTGGTAAAAAAAAATTCCGTTAAGTGTATAATAATCAGACATGTGCAGACTAGAATATTTCGTTTCGTTTTTTCGTTTTCGTCCGTAAATTTTATTTATTTAGTTACTCCCGAAATTCGTTTTTATTTATTTCGTTTTTCGTGCAAAAATTGCATTCGTCCGAAAATCCACATGAATTACGGTCGAATCTGTCTTGGAAGGCTTATGGTATCTGTCGAATGGATAAAGAAGATTCGATGGAGCTGCTAAACTATATAGCCTATAGGCGGAGCATTCGATTGCCGAAATGTACGATTGCAGTGTCGTATAGTTGCGACGATCCCGTCGAATATTATTATAAACGTGCAACGATCCCGTCGAATATTATTATAAACGTGCAACGATCCCGTCGAATATTATCATTATTTTTTTTTAATTTACTTCCCCCACCCAATTCCAGTATCGTTTCTCTCTGTCGATTCTGTTCTCTCTATGTCGAATATTTACTCTCTGTCGAAGCTTTTCTATATAATAGGACTAATAGAGGTAAACGAAACTTAGGCACATTCGACCACAGGTTCAATAGACATATGGAGTCACGTCGAATCTCCTATTCTATATCGAACGGTCACTTCGAATCTCCTATTCTATATCGAACTGTTGTAACAACGAAAACGAAAAAAAGCATTTATTTATGTCGGATCTTTCGTTTTTCGGAATCTGCACTTTCGTTATCGTTTGTCAAAACGAAAACGAAAATACCTGAAATTCGGACGAAAATGCATTCGGACGAAAACGAATGCACATGTCTAATAATAATTGGTTTGTGTGATCACGGACATATGTACGCAAATGATCGTGTACAGATGTGTGCAGATAATCATTGGAACATGTGATTTTAGTGGGACATATGTGAGGGACATGTGTTTTTTTATTTGGGGACATGCCTTTTTATTATTTGGGGACATGTGTGTTTTGGGGACATGTGTGGTGACATGTGCATTGTGGTGACGTGTGTTTACACTGTGTGGTGTGATATGTGGTTACACTAGACTGGTGATCAGTGAGTAAAAAGCTGTAAAAACAGCTCATACTCACTGATCATCAGCCGGCTGCAGCGATCTGCTCTCCTCTCCTCAGCGATGACTTCTGTGTGAGGAGAGGAGGAGCCGATTGCCTAGCAACCGGCTATTTGTTTACATCACATGACAGCTGTGATTGGACACGGCCGTCATGTGATCAGGAGGGCCAATCACAGAGCCCTCCTGCTGATCCGAGATGTGCCATGTCCGGGTGACACGAGTGCATCGGGATCGCGCCACTGCGCGGGCACGCGCAGGCGCGATCCCCCTCCTTCTGAAGGACGTTACTGAACGTTTTATCAGAAGTAGACGGCCCCCACCGAGGTGGGAAGTGGTTAAGTGGTTAAGGTAAAAACCTTACACTTTTAGAACCACGTAAATTTATACTGTAGTTAGTTTAGTGTAAAGCGTAGTGGAAATGTTTCGCTTAGTATAAGGTTAGAAGAACTTGAATAGGCATGTAAGCTCATCCTCAGACACTGGAGGGGGACGGAGCCCCCCCACTCTGAAAGAATGGATAACTCAAATGGGGGACACCCTGCGGTTGGAGAAATATATCTTCCAGCATCGGGATCGCCCTGAAAAATTCAATACCATATGGTCCCCATGGCTGGATACTTCGGGCCTGAGCCCAGTGGAGTTGGTATTAGACAGACTGTTTTCATGATGTGATGAGTGATCCCTACTGCAAATCTATGAACGTTGCTTTTGTTTTTTGAGTACACTTCTACTTACACCTAACGGTGTTGGATGCTAGTTAAAGGGGAGTGGGAGTAAAAGGGTGGAATAGGGAGGGAGGGCAGGGACCAGTAGAGATATACTGCAACTTTGCCTCTAACTAGTGGATTGTGATTGTGATAATGATGTGTTGAACCTTCTATGCTAATATTTGGTGTGAAACCTGATTTGTTGAATTGTATGTTTACTGTTATTTCAAAAAATTCTTTCTGATTTAAAAAACAGAAGATCTTGAATAGCTAAAATGCCAATGAATGAGCAGCAAGAGCAGCAGAGTTTTCATTTGTATGTAGCACTGGTATTTTTGCCTGCTAATGTAATGCAATGTTAATCTATGAACAGTGTTATAATTTAGTATTTGGCACCATCTAATGGCCAATACAGGAAATGGACTCTAATTATTTTCTTTTCTAGAGTATTAGAAATATAACAGCAAGTGACTGTTTACATTTTACTATCGCCTACCTACCCAGAATGCCAAGTGACCTACCCATGAACACTCAGAGAACTTCATGCTGGGTAGGCTTTCTCTTCTGGACACATGGCCTGCCTACAAGGACCTTTGAGGAGGTTTCCAGAGAACTGTGGCCTGTTCGGCGCGAAGCCACATTTGAAGCCAGAGGATGACTTCACACCACAGTGTCCTGGGACAGCAGTGTGGTCAGATCGGGAAGGATCCAGAGGCACCCTGACGGAGATAACTGAGGACTCCTAGTGACCTTGTGAAGCGGAACAGCGTGACGGCATGGCCGCACAAATAGACTGAGATCTTGTGGAGCGGAGACATCCATCTGTTTGGACCCAGTTTGGTGAGAGGTTTGTTGCCCATAGTTTCTTAACGCATTTTTATACACCTAGACTTTTAACACAGTGTTGCTGGGACCTGTAGTCCCACAGAGGAAATCTTATTCAAAAGGACTGAGTTTAAACAGGCCTCAAGCCTATCCTTCACTGTATTACTGACACTGTGCTATTCAAAGCCAATTGCACCGGAGGCAGTTACAGGTGTACTGCACTACAAGAACAGTTCTAACATTCACCTTACTTTAATCCTTGTTTGTTCAGCTGTTGGATTACAATTATTACAATACAAATAGCTAGCAGAAGACAGAAGACTAAAAGGACTGCATCTATCATTGCAAGGCCTTGCATCCTATTAATGCTAAGCAGGACTGCATTATAAAGCAGGGGGAGCTCCCTAGTAATTGTGTTGTGCTTTAACAACTTTGCATTTCTGTTCTGTAGTCACCAGAGTGTGCTGGAAGTGGGAAGGTGCTCAGAGTTAAGACGTTGTCACTCTGAGCACTAGTCCCACTTGGAGACACATTCTCAGGGGTCATCTGAGACAACTTTACATGTACAAACTGTCGTGAATACCTATTGTGCTGTTGCATTATGTTTGTGTGACAGTAAAAAATACTGAGATTGCTATTTCATACCCATTCCAGTAAAAATACGTTTCTGGTTAAGCACAATTAGTGTGGAGTGTTGTTCCTTTTCCAGCAGGTGGAACATCGGATACCCAGGTAATAACAAAGGTATATTGTTGTTATATTCCACATTGTGGGGTTATCCTTTACTATTAGCTTCACACCAACATTGCACCACAGCTGTGTCAAGGGGACTGAGCCAAGTCACTGGGGATTTAATAGCAGAGTACAGGCCCAATCAAATTCAGCAGCTCCTTCGGGGGTCAGTGCTACATGTAGAAAATAAAAGTAAACATGGTTTCAGGGAAATCATTTGGTTTCTTCATGCAGCAGTTTACGATTATTTTATGGTATACAAAGTACAGCAGTAAAAAACAGCCATGAAAGGATGCAGTGTACTATAAAAGGATTCTGCATATTGACCCTGGCTTAATCTATAAGAATATTTTGAATATAAGCAACAGAAATAAATGGTTATGGGACTTTAAATGAGGCATGTAATTACAAAAATAAAGCATTGAAGCTATATAGTTTAAACAAATTTTATTACAGTCAGAATAAATACTCCATGATTAAAAAATACATAGTGCCATTTGAAGTAGTAGAACCATTTGAATGACCATAAAAACAAGCTGACATACAAAACTACATATAACTGGTAAAATAAATAATAATGATGCTGGTACATGATGATATATACATGCAAAAATACATGATGTACATAAATTGCAAGAACCAAGCAGTCTTGACATCCTAAAAAAAAACTTTTAATCATGTTTATTATATTTATTCTGACTGTAATAAATTTAGTTTAAAATATAAACATTCAATGCTTTATTTTTGTAATGACATGCCTCATTTAAAGTCCCATGATCATTTCCTTCTGTTGCTTATATGTGTAGCACTAACCCCCGAAGGAGTTGCTGGTTATTTCTGGGCTTACCGTTACCTTCCTCTTCTCCTTGTTGCACGTCTAGGGGATGTCCCTTGGTAGGTGACCCAGTAACTTGAGACTGACAATAGATCCAGTTGAATGCATTTTATTTGCAAACTTCAACCATTGAACGGTCTTCTAACTTGGGATCAGAGGGTTGGAAAGGAAAGTTCAGGTTCTCCAAATGTCAAAGTCAAAAACGTTAAAGAACTTTCTACTTTGACTGCATCCAGAGAATAGCCATTCGCAGCTGGATGAACACTCAGGTTGGACAGTCCCTCTCTCACAAGGCCTAGCAGCCAACAAGGTGCTTACTCAGGAACAGAGGCGGCTCTTTAATTAGGCAAATTAGGCGATTGCCTTAGGCCTCGCCTACAATTGCCTAATTTGCCTTTCAGGTGTTATGTACAGTGTGGGACACTGGGACTGGGACTCGCAAGCGGCAGGGGGAGTGGGCTGCGGGCACGCTGCACACAGCTGTGAGTGAGCTGATCCATCGCCGCGCTCCGCGGTGGTGGATGAGGGGGGGGATAACAGTAATGTTCACAGTCACTCGACATGGTGCTGGATGGTGTGGGCATGGTCAGTCTGCCTGCGTCCAATAGCAGGCTCCACTGCTGCAGCACCGTCCTCCGTGTCCTAGCCCTTCCCCTAAAGTCAGCAACGGCGGCCCCAGTGCATGGCGGGAATTGTAGTTCTCCCACAGAGCACAGGCACACAGAATTCAACATGGCCGTCTGGTGCCTGTGCTCTGCAGAGACTACAACTCCCAGATTGCACTGCAGGGCAGAGAGAGAACATTGTGTGTTGCTTCTCTAAATCCTGCTACCTTTAGTCACCAAGGCGAGGAGCAGGGGTAGGTAGTGTAGTAGGTAGTGTCTATAACTGTAATATATATATATATATATATATATATATATATATATATATATATATATATATAATTATGTAAATTGTACTTGCTCCAATGTAATGTCAAGTTAGAATACAGCATTGACTTAGCCAAAAGCACAATATTATATATATATATATATATATATGTATATATATATTACAGTGCATATATATATTATATAACTACAACAATGCACCCCCAAGTCAAAGACTATATTATCTCTGCATGGGCTTTAGGTCATATTATCAATTCTTGGAGTAGCTTCTTCATTCATGGCAAAGTGCTTCTTTTCTCAAATTAATAATAGTTCATGTATCATGTACAGTTTTATTTTCCCATATTGTAAAAATAACTTGTCATCTGCTTTACTGAGGTTTTGGTTTGCCTGGATCAATAGGATTAAAATAGTTCCACCATACTGAAGGTTGGTTCTCTTATTCTCTTTGGACCTTAGTAGCTTTTGATGGCACAGTGGCTTTGTTTGATGGGCACAGTGACTGCGTTTGATTGGCACAGGGGCTGCATTTGATGGCACAGTGGCTGCGTTTAATGGGCACAGTGGCTGCGTTTGATGGGCACAGTGGCTGCGTTTGATGACACAGTGGCTGCGTTTGATGACACAGTGGCTGCGTTTGATGACACAGTGGCTGCGTTTAATGACACAGTGGCTGCGTTTGATGGGCACAGTGGCTGCGTTTGATGACACAGTGGCTGCGTTTGATGGGCACAGTGGCTGCGTTTGATGACACAGTGGCTGCGTTTGATGACACAGTGGCTGCGTTTGATGGGCACAGTGGCTGCGTTTGATGAAACAGTTTGTTTGCACCCCCCCCAAAAATTTTGAGCGCCAGCCACCACTGGATGGGATCATCATTGTGCCCTTCTCCTTACTTGTTGAATGACAGGCTGAGGGCATGTACATTCCAGTTGAATGCCATTTAATGAGGCTGGCTGTTGTTCAAACTGGAGGGCTTATTTTATTTTAATTATTTTAATTATTTATCTTGCTGCTTATCTTGCTCATTCTGCTTTCAAAATTAACGCCAGGCAAACATCTATTCACACACATATGTGAAATGTTTCCTCTACCAAAAGATTTATAATTCTGTGCAGATATTTTTTGTGATTCATATTCCTCTGGCTGACAGAACACCCAGAATGGTGTGACAGTACCACCTTCTCTATTACAGTTAAGTAATACAGCAGTGTTACCCTGTCCATAAACCTGCTGACGATGAAGAAGCATTAGACAGTTAAATTATCAATTATGCTAATTCTGTCTCTGACCGTCTCCTGTATCATTGTCCACACAATCTCTGACCATTTCCTGTATCATTGTCCGCACAGTCTCTGACCGTCTCCTGTATCATTGTCCGCACGGTCTCTGACCGTCTCCTGTATCATTGTCCGCACGGTCTTTGACCATCTCCTATATCATGGCCGCACAGTCTCTGATTATCCCTGTATCATGGCCGCACAGTCTCTGACCGTCTCCTGTATCATTGTCCGCACAGTCTCTGTTCGTCTCCTGTATCATTGATCGCACAGTCTGACCGTCTCCTGTACCATTGTCTGCACAGTCTCTGACCATATCCTGTATCATTTTCCGCACAGTCTCTGACCATCACCTGCATCTTTGTGGTGTGATTGTCTTTCAGCACCCTGTCTGTGGCTCCAACTTTTCATACCGTGTTAGCCAGGTAAGAGTTTGCTTGTCATTACCATAATAAAACTCCTGTATCACTGTCGGCACAGTCTCTGACCGTCTCCTGTATCACTGTCGGCACAGTCTCTGACCGTCTCCTGTATCATGGCTGCACAGTCTCTGACCGTCTCCTGTATCATTGTCTGTGCAGTCTCTGACCGTCTCCTGTATCATTGTCTGTGCAGTCTCTGACCGTCTCCTGTATCATTGGCTGCGCAGTTTCTGACCATCTCCTGTATCATTTTCCACACAGTCTCTGACCATCTCCTGCATCTTTCTGGTGTGATTGTCTGTCAGCACCCTGTCTGTGGCTTCAACTTTTCTTACCGTGTTAGCCAGGTAAGGGTTTGCTTGTCATTACCATAAAACCGTCTCCTGTATCATTGTCTGCACAGTCTCTGAACGTCTCCTGTATCATTGGCTGCGCAGTTTCTGACCATCTCCAGTATCATTTTCCGCACAGTCTCTGACCATCTCCTGCATCTTTCTGGTGTGATTGTCTGTCAGCACCCTGTCTGTGGCTTCAACTTTTCTTACCGTGTTAGCCAGGTTAGGGTTTGCTTGTAATTACCATAAAACCGTCTCCTGTATCATTGTCTGCACAGTCTCTGATTGTCTCCTGTATCACTGTCGGCACAGTCTCTAACCGTCTCCTGTATCATGGCTGCACAGTCTCTGACCATCTCCTGTATCATGGCTGCACAGTCTTTGACTGTCTCCTGTATCATGGCTGCACAGTCTTTGACTGTCTCCTGTATCATGGCCACACACAGTCTCTAACTGTCTCCTGTATTATGGCCGCACACAGTCTCTGACCATCTCCTATATCATTGTCCACACGCAGGCTCTGACCATCTCCTGTATCATTGTCCACACGCAGTCTCTGACCATCTCCTATATCATTGTCCACACGCAGGCTCTGACCATCTCCTGTATCATTTTCCGCAGTCTATGACCATCTCCTGCATGAATTCACATTTACGAGACAACACAGAGCATAATAAGCAGGCAGCTGCACAATTTGAGCTATATCTGTGTGCGTGTAACATGTATATATATATATATATATATATACCAACCCACCATATGTTTAATATTTGATTAAAGAATAATTGGTTAGACAAATTTATAGAAACTGTGAATTCATAGTTCATAGGATTTAAGTTAATATATGCACATTTTTACAGTTAATTGTTATCGTTTTTATAATATTTTTCCCATTATGGGCGTGAATGGGGCCTCATGTCTAAGTTTTGCCTAAGGCCTCACAAAGTCTAGAGCCGCCTCTGCTCAGGAACAAAGTCTTTATCACAGATGTTGTTACAGAACATGTAGGGAAACTAAGCTGTAGAACACTTATAAGATACCTGGATCTTTCAGCCAGCTTGGCGATATCCACAAGACCGGATTCTCTCGGTTACTTCAGCCCTTCCAGGCTCTTGTTAAGAAAACCAACCCGTACATTGTGTTCTTCTAAAGAGTCCTCCCCTGGAATGCTTGAAGTTCAATGGGTCTCTCCCAAACCAGAGATGGCACCCATCCACCTCAGAATCCTCCTTTAGTTTCCCTGCCTTGGGCTAGCCAGCCCCGAGGCATTAAAGTCGTGTGTATCCGCACCCCAGGCCATAGCCTTCCTGGGGGCTGGTCAGGAGGACCAGGACCAAGTACTCAGCATTTCATACTGGACTGGAACCCCGAACCACGCGACGTCCGTGTCTTAAATACCCTCTCCCAGAAGGCATAGCGAGAGGGCCACTCCCACTGACCTGACTCCGAGAGAGAATAAATTAAACGCCTGACCAGACCATAGTTCCATGCCTGCCACCAGAGACAGTGCCCCCCCTGTGGCCAGGCTGAACATCTCACAGCCCAGTCAGACTGACACAGAAGTCTAATTTAGACAAATAGACCCTACCCAAACTGTAGTCTGAGTAAAGTTTTAACTTTGAAAAACATAGCGTGTGCTCTTCTGGAGCCTGCTTCTACATATGCTTACCAGGGATGGAGGTATGTCATTATGGTTTCATCAGGTTATGTTACTTTTCTCCTAAAATAATATTTTTAAGTTGATCGTCTCCGTATAAAAAAAAAAAATCACTTTTGTTTTTGGATACTTTTGAGATAAAGGCAGAATAATGGAATGAAAGGTGACTGGAACTTACAAAATGAAGGTAAGCCACTTTTTTCACACTACATTTTTTATTAGTATTTTAACAACCTGGTGCTGTAAAAATACAAATCCTTTAAATTACAAGTTTGGGGGATGAGTTGAAGTGGCACTATAGTATTACAGAACAGCACTATGTTCACAGAAAACCTTAGATTCAGTAGTCCATGTTTGAATTGGTATTTTTGCTTTTAGAATTACCTTGCATAATTCAATACCCCAATATGAGTAATTCCAGTAAAAAAAAAAAAAAGGAAAAAATAATTTAGCTTAATTAGACCTCAAATTCACAAGAACATAGCAATAGTTTTATTGCTAGTGAAAAGGGAAGAAGTAGGGCTAGCTGTGGGGGGGAGATATAGGACACATATCAGATAAGGAATGGTCCACTATACTGGAGAATGTACTCAGGGTGTCATTCTCTTCTTCCCAAAAACTCACTCAATTATTCATTATTCACCAAACTTACCGTACCCCATATAAATTACACAAATGGCACAGAAGAGACTATCCATTTTGTCCTCGTTGTCTGGTGGACAATGGTAGCCTTATCCAGTTGCTTTGGAAATCTCCGAAACTGCAAAGGTACTCTGGTCTGAAGTGATCAGCTCTATTAATAGAATATGAAATTTTACATTTAAAATTGACCCTAAGCTTTGCCTGCTTGGGTGGTTAGACGAGGAACTATAGACACCTCACACCTACACAGCCACTCTCAGAGTTCTGTTTTTTGCCAGAAAACTCATTGCTAGAAAATAGCTCTCAGTATTACCTCCTACACACACAGAATGGGTCACTGCCATAAATTACTCTCTTCTGAGGGAGAAGCTGACATATAAATACTGAGGTAGTCCAATAAAGTTTGAAAAAATTTGGGATGCCTAGCTGGAAGTTCCTGGTTTGGCCGCTTTCCAATTAGTCCAAACTTGAATACTCAGTGGTAGGACTTAGTCATCTGTTTACCCACAAGGGTTGATAGTCGGATAAACAGGGTGGGTGACTGATTGGACAGATGCATTAGGGCTCCATGTGCAAATTGCTCTGAAGCAATATACTTGATGTGGTAATAGTAGTAGGAACAGAGGGGTGCCAGACTGAGTGCAGTATAAATCATATATTTAATAAAAACAAGTAGTAACTCACAGGTTAAATTAGATGAGTTCAGTATGTGGTGAAAATCGCCAGTCCTGGAGTCTCATAAAAGTCTTACTTTTGCAGCCTGGGGCACTGGTGAGATCTTGCAGGGATCCAGAGAATGCTGGAAACCAGGAGGCAGGAAACAAGAAGCAGCTGGTCGTGACTTCACAGGAACAGGAAGTGTGATTATTCACAGTGGCAAGGAATGGTAATGCATTTCGAAGCTACAGCTTCTTCATCAGACCATGATTGGCTGGCAAACCTGGCAGTCTTATATTACAGAGGAAATAGAAACAGAGAGATCTGATGGGCTGGCCAGCCCGTCAATCAAATACACAGATTCAAAGAGGTAGATGGCTGGAGACCGAAGTGAATGTAAATATGAGTAAGAAGCTTGCTGATTAATAGTGGAAGATAAGTTTATAACGTTTGCAGAAATCGATCAATTCACTAATTGATTAAATACATAAATATAAAATATATAAATATACCTCGAATTTAAAATGAATACATTTTTATAAGTAAATTAACTTACAAATGAATTAAGAAAATTATTAGCAATTTTGAAATCAATTGATTATTATAAATTATAATGAATTAATAAAATGGTGAGAATGGAGGAAAGAGAGAACTCTATGCTAGGTATAATATTAAGGTTCTAAGTTATATCATGACCAAAAATACTTCTCAAAAGGATAAAATCGAATCTTCAGATAATAAATGGTTAATGGATAATGCTGGTATTCATTGTTATCTGATGATTCGATTTTATCCTTTTATCACCAGCATTATCCATTAACCATTTTATTATCTGAAGATTCGATTTTATTCTTTTGAGAAGTATTTAATACTTATGATACCTCGGTTATTATCTGTTACTTGTTTTTATTAAATATATGATTTATACTGCACTCAGTCTGGCGCCCCTCTGTTCCTATTTCTACACAGAGCTCATCGCTTCACTCTAAGGGAGCTGCCTCCAGGTGCTAATCATACAAGATCTCGGATCATTTATGGACATTATGTTTTAAACAAATGTTTTAATATCATGTGTGCTTATTCACACACATTTTATGTATACCTATATTCCAGTTGCTATATAATTTTATGTTATCACCATATCTAGCGCCGCTGTTCACCCCTGTTTTTACTTGATGTGGTGATGTCTTGCTCTGCAGTGGTCGGATATATTGTTCAGTTTTAAGTGATAGTTCATATATGAACACTGTGAATCCTGCCCTTCTGTTTAGAGGCGGGTGGCACCCCTGCCCCACTCGGTGGTCCAGTTGAAGGCTGGGAGCGAAGCTGTGAAATAGAATACAAAGAGAACATGCTCAATATATAATAACTTACAAAACGACAGACACGGTTATATGTTTTTATAATATGTCTTTTTATTTTGTATGGACTGTAGCTTTATACACTGTAATGATGCATAAATCATATGGCCGGCTGGCTGTATGACTGGATAACTCTATGTCCTCTCCAACATCTTGTGATATCTTTTTTGTTCAATGGAAATGTTTTTTTCCTCTTTTTGCTAATAAAAATAATCTGATTCAAAAAAGAAAAGAGAAGAAGGAAGAGAGGTGACAGTAGATGGTCATGCAGGCAGCTGAGATTGCAGAAAGTAAGAAAATAAGTTAAAGCAAAAGAATAAAAAAATAAAGAAGAAAAGGTTGAAGCAGGAGGAAAAGGGAGAAGGTGAGATAGGAGTTGGAAGAGGGGAGACGGGTAGACAGGGATATCTTCCTGTCCACGGTGTACAAAACATAATGGCAAGTATTGAGGTCAGTATTTAAAGTGGAGGGCCACCCTGAAAAACAAAAAAATTGTAAAAATTTGAAAAAAATCAAAAAAAAAATAAATGAAACAAATATTTTTTTTTTACTTACCAGAAATGCCTGTTGCTAGGCACTTTATCCTAATCTTCCTCTTCCTCCTCCGCGGAGATCTTCTGTCTTCTGTCTTCGTCGCGGCGTCTTCTGGGTAATGGGTTGCGCTGTGTTCTGGGAACTGTGTGTTCCAGAACACAGCGCGTCCCATTCGGAAAGCGCTGCGGGACTCGCGCATGCGCAGTAGCTGCGGGACTCGCGCATGCGCAGTAGGAAACGGGCAGTGAAGCCATAAGGCTCCACTGCCTGTTTCCCTTACAGGGAATGGCGGCGCCGGGACCCGAGAGCCGAGGGACGGGTCGGCCTCGGGCGGCCGACATCGCGGGCGCCCTGGACAGGTAAGTGTGTTTATTAAGTCAGCAACTGCAGTGTTTGCAGCTGCTGACTTTTTTTTTTATTATTTTAACCGGCCCTCCTCTTTAACAATTTGGGTGTGTGTAAGATACCAAAATAACTTTGTATGAATTTTCTATAGCTAGTGTGTTACATTGGTTTTCTGCTGTAGCTGTGCTTATTTCCCCTAATCCTCCTCAGGTAAGGCCTTCCCAAGTTTCTCCTCCTATTGAAGCATATAGTGTCCCTTAGAACTAGCTTTAGAAAAGCAAATTACATTTAGTATTAAGGAAATGAGACCTGGAGTGTGGGGTTAGTTCAGCGGTTAATCTCAAAAAGAGTGGTGGTGTTTTTTTGTAGCAAAGAGGAGAAAGTAATGGAGTAGTATGTACTGGTATAACTTTGTATTGTTAGTGTGTTTTAAGAAAGTACGTAAAGGTTTTGGGTCTCCCAAATGTGAGTAGGAAATGTACATCAGCAAACCCCTTGTGAAGCCCTTATTGCATTGTGCACTCATTTTTTATGGGTCTAAAACATGTATTATTGACGGTTCTATATGTTCTCATGAAAGGGTGCATAATCTAACCAGTATTGACGCTCATGCTGATAAGAACATTTTCCAGACTTAAGCAAAAACACTAGTTTAAAACTTTAATGCCTCATACACAGGGTCGGATTTTCCTAAGGAAAATGTTCGATGGGAGCTTGTTGTCGGAAATTCCGATTGTGTGTAGGCTCCATCAAACATTTTCCATAGCAATTTCCATCACACAAAATTTGAGATCTGGATCTCAAATTTTCCGACAACAAAATCCGTTGTTAGAAATTCCGATCGTGTGTACACATTCCGAAGCACAAAGTGCCACGCATGCTTAGCATCAAGCAGAAGAGCCGCACTGGCTATTGAATTTCATTTTTCTTGGCTCGTTGTACAAGTTGTATGTCACCGCGTTCTTGATGTTTTGCAATTTCTGACCAACTTTGTGTGACCGTGTGTATGCAAGACAAGTTTAAGCCAACATCCGTCGGAAAAAAAATATGGATTTTGTTGTCGGAAAATCCTATCATGTGTACAGGGCATAATCCAGTTTCTGAAAATGAACATCAAGTTTAAAGCATTATGAAAGGATTTTTTTAAATTAAAATAAAAAACATGTTATACACACATGCTCTGTGCAAAGATATTGTCTTTCTGGGGGTTCTCGCCGGTGCTCCTGGCTCCTCTTCTTAGTGTGCCAACATAAAAAGTGACTTCCTATGGTGGCACACCTGCGGGCTTGCTGCAAGCCAAGCTCTATATGTCCATAGACTCTGCCCCATCGCCTACTCCCTCCTCACAGCATTTGATTGATAGCAGCAGGAGTTAATGTCTCCTGCTGCTGCCTCAGTCCCTGTGAGCAAAGAGAGAAAGAGCAGCGATGCTGATCTCGGGCACAATCCTGGATTGAAAGAGGAGCTAGGTAAGTATCTGGGGGGAGGGGGGCTGGGGGGAACTGATCATGAAAGGTGTTTTCCTTATAGCATAGAATGCATTAAGGTAAAAACATTACATCTTTAGAACCACTTTAATATATAAAATAGACTGTAGTTAGTTTAGTGTAAAGCTTGGAGCTAGAAGATTTGAATAACTGCAAAAGCCAATGAATAAGCAGTAGGAGCAGCAGAGTTGTTATTTGTAGAAAATGAAAGTAAACCTGGTTTCAAAGAAATCATTCGGTTTCTTCACATGTCAGTTTACGATTATTTTATGATGTGCAAAGTATGGCAGTAAAATAATAGCCATAAAAGGCTGCTGTATAAAAAAGGCTTCTGCATATTGACCCTTGCTTATTTTACAAGAATATTTTGAAGTTCATTATCTCTCAAAAAAAAAAAACACGTTGTTTTTGGTTATTTGAGAGACGAGGCAGTATAATGTAATGAAAAGGTGACTGGAACCTACAAAATTAAGGTAAGGCACTTTTTAACTCTACAGTTTTTTATTAGTATTTTAACACTCTGGTGCTGTAAAAATACAGCCACAAAAAAGGGATATTGCTTTATGAAGGTGCAATTTCCAGCTAGTTGTACGAGAATGTCCTCAAATCCTCAAAATCTAACCTTTTTCTAGAACCCTACTGATGTCTAGGGGACAAATTTGATATTCAATTTGTTTCTTTTTGAGGGGCTTATAAATAAAATATTGTCAAAAAAGAGTCATAGGAAGCCAAGCCCTGACTTAAACAACATGTGCAAATGCTAAAATGAAAAAAAAATGAACATATGTAGGAAGAGTACCTTTCATGCAGCATTGAGGGCTACATTGAAGCCTCACAAATCCAATACCCCAATATTAGTCATTCTAGTAAAAAAAAAAAAAAAAAGACAGGACAGAAATGATTTAGCCTAAATAGACCTCAAATTCACAGACATATGGAAATATTTTTTAATTTCAAGTGAAAGGAGAAGTAGGAGGAGAGGGGACAGTAGGTGGTTGTGCTGGCAGCAATTGAGCTTAAATTTAAGCACCGTTATGATAGAAAAAATTAATTTTCCCTAGGGGTAACTACAAGGAGTCTATACTCCTAAATTATCTCCAGGGTAGATTCTCAATGAAAGAACTCTCTTACTTGGTCTATTTAATTAACCACTTCAATACAGGGCACTTTCGCCCCCTTCCTTCCCAGCCCAATTTTCAGCTTTCAGCGCTCTAGCGCTTTCAGTGACAATTGCGCGGTCATGCTACACTGTACCCAAATGAAATTTTTATCATTTTGTTCGCACAAATAGAGCTTTATTTTGGTGGTATTTATTCACGACGATATAAGCGCAAAAAAGCGGAAATTTGGAAAAAAAAAACAATATTTTCTTTTTTCTACTTCAATAAAAATCCAATAAAATCAAATTTTGTCATAAATTTAAGCCAAAATGTATTCTGCTACATGTTTTTGGTAAAAAAAAATCCGTTAAGTGTATAATAATTGGTTTGTGTGATCACGGACATATGTACGCAAATGATCATGTACATATGTGTGCAGGTGATCACGTACATATGTGTGCAGATAATCATTGGGACATGTGATTTTAGTGGGACATATGTGGGGGACATGTTTTTATTATTAGGGACATGTGTTTTTATTATTTGGGGACATGTATGTTTTGGGGACATGTGTGGGGACATTGTGTTTATACTGTGTGATGTGTTTACTGTGTGGTGTGTTTACTGTGTACACTAGACTGGTGATCAGTGAGTAAAAAGCTGTAAAAAGCAGCTCATACTCACTGATCAGCAGCCGGCTGCAGCAATCTGCTCTCCTCTCCACAGCGATGACTTCTGTGTGAGGAGAGGAGGAGCCGATTGCCTAGCAACCGGCTGTTTGTTTACATCACATGACGGCCGTGATTGGACACGGCCGTCATGTGATCAGGAGGGCCAATCACAGAGCCCTCCTGCCGATCTGAGATGCGCCGTGTCCGGGTGACACGGGCGCATCGGGATCGCGCCGCTGCGCGGGCGCGCGCGCGCGCGATCCCGCTACTCCTGAATGACGTTCCTGAACGTCATATCAGGAGTAGGCGGCTCCCACCCGGCCGTATATGTGCATTGGCCGGGTGGGAAGTGGTTAAATATTACCTGGTTTGATGGAGTTTATCTAACCAGCTACTTCCTATTGATTCTATGGATGTAGATATTTAGACCCCTGCAAGATATAACCTGAAAATACAATTTTGGTTTCTAAATGTTCTAATCCAATTTTTCTTACATACACTGTTAGTTACTCATTGATGATTAGGCTTAATGTTTGGTTTTATCAGTTTTTAACCAAAATAACCACAAAACACATACAAGGATTACCTTTTGTCTACTCAATAGTTTAATTTGCTTTTGATAATTCTATACTATAACTATATTCAGAATTATCCTACTTTACGTCATAATATTCAATCTAACAGTTACATTAATCCTATTCTGCACTCATAACTCGTTGGTTAAACAGTTCTTATTAATAAAATGTTAAATGGCTGTCATAGTCTCGGAGACAGCCCACTGCACCTCCATTCCTTCCTCGAGTGCCCAACATTGATTTTGCCGCTCTTTGGAACATTTATATCCACTGGTTGGTGATTTGTAACCACCCCTTGGATACCCGCTCCAATTAGAAGCACTTTTTCTTTTATATTCTGTTTACTTTTCAGGTAGCTTCTCTTAAACACCTATTGTATTAGTGTTTATATATGCTGCACAACCCCAGTTGAATTCCCTCTCCTATTCCTACTTTCCAGAATAACCCAACCTTCCCTAACCTTCTCTCCTCCAGAGAGGAAATCCTTGTTTTCAAGCACAGTAGCCTTCTTACTAGATCCCGTCTGTATCCCTGAATATGTTGACACTTAATGTACAAGGTCTCAACTCTCCTCAGAAACATACTAAAGCTTTTAACTTTTTCTCCAAACTATCGGCACATGTGGTTTGCCTACAAGAGACACACTTTATCTCACAATCTTCAACAACATTTTTTAGCCGCAAATACCCCCAAGTTCCTTCGGCCTCGGCCAATACTAAAAAAAAAGGGAGTCCTAATTGCATTCCACCGTACAACACCGTTCACCCCTAAAAAAGAACTTAAAGACCACGAGACCACAACTACTATTAGATAGTGAAGATACAATCGCCTCTTATTATGCTCCTAACAAAAACCCACTGTCATTTCTTTCCCATCTTTTTTCAGTTGCTTAATCACATAAACAAGGTACCCTTATAATTGGTGGTGACTCAAACCAAATATTATATCCATTCCTTGACAAATCCCCTACCCTAACTGCCACACTTAAACTTTCCTACCAGCGACTTCTAAACCAATGCTCTCTTCTTGACACCTGGTGGGAACATAAGGCCGCGTACACACGGGCGGACTGTTCGCCCAACCTTGTCCGCTGAACAGTGTTTGGGCGGACAGTCCGCCCGTGTGTGGGGCTTTCAGCGGACAGTTTCAGCGGACAGTTGGACGGACAAAGTCTTTCGGAAATTCCGAAAAACTGTCCGCTGAAACTGTGTTTGAGCGAACAGTCCGCCCGTGTGTAGGCTACTTTCGAAATGAGCAAACTGTTCCCGCTCGGAAAGTCCGCCCATTTCGAGCGCGTGTACAGGTAGGCGGGGCCCGCGAAGGAGACGTCGCGGGCTCCGCCGCCTGGAATGGGCTTAAAGGGGAACCCCAACGCCGAAAAAAATCGGCGTGGGGGTTCCCCCAAAGTCCACACCAGACCCTTGTCCGAGCACGCTACCCGGCCGGCCAGGAAAGGGGGGCGAGCGAGCGCGCCCCCCCTCCTGAGCCGTACCAGGCCGCGTGCCCTCAACATGGGGGGTGCCTTGGGGAAGGGGGGGCCGCGCGGCCCCCCCACCCCAAAGCACCTTGTCCCCATGTTGATGAGGACAAGGGCCTCTTCCCGACAACCCTGGCCGTTGGTTGTCGGGGTCTGCGGGCGGGGGGCTTATCGGAATCCGGGAGCCCCCTTTAAGAAGGGGGCCCCCGGATACCGGCCCCCCACCCTATGTGAATGAGTATGGGGTACAATGTACCCCTACCCATTCACCTGTGAAATAAAGTACAAAAAAAAACACAACACAGGGAAAAAATATTTTATTGCACAGCTCCGGGGGTCTTCCGTCTTCGGGGGTCTTCTCGCCAGACTACTCCGCTATCTGTGTGTAGCTCTTTTGCTAGCGGAGGAGTCCGGCTTTCTTCCTCCCCGCCGCCGGCCTCTTCTCCCGACTTCGGGGGTCTTGTCCCCCTCTTCGGTTCTTCTGCCGGGCCACCGCGCCTTCTTGTAGCTCTTTTGCAGGCGGTGGCCCGGTCTTCTGTCGCCGCTGCCTTCCGTTCTTCTGTCGCCGCCTTCGGTTCTTCTGCCGGGCCACCGCGCCTTCTTGTAGCTCTTTTACAGGCGGTGGCCCGGTCTTCTGTCGCCGCCGACTTCCGTTCTTGTTCTTCTTCTTGTTCTTCTCCAGGAGATGTTGACACGTCGCTCTCTCCGGCCGGAATGCCAGAGCCGCGCTGTGCGGTCACTTATATAGTGACAATGGGGCGGGGTCACATGGTATATGTCACATGGGTTGGTCACATGGGTTCATGTCACATGGTGACCCCGCCCCCTTACGATGTCATAGTCCCCATGTGACATCAACCCATGTGACCAACCCATGTGACATATACCATGTGACCCCGCCCCATTGTCACTATATAAGTGACCGCACAGCGCGGCTCTGGCATTCCGGCCGGAGAGAGCGACGTGTCAACATCTCCTGGAGAAGAACAAGAAGAAGAACAAGAACGGAAGTCGGCGGCGACAGAAGACCGGGCCACCGCCTGTAAAAGAGCTACAAGAAGGCGCGGTGGCCCGGCAGAAGAACCGAAGGCGGCGACAGAAGAACGGAAGGCAGCGACGACAGAAGACCGGGCCACCGCCTGCAAAAGAGCTACAAGAAGGCGCGGTGGCCCGGCAGAAGAACCGAAGAGGGGGACAAGACCCCCGAAGTCGTGAGAAGAGGCCGGCGGCGGGGAGGAAGAAAGCCGGACTCCTCCGCTAGCAAAAGAGCTACACACAGATAGCGGAGGAGTCCGGCGAGAAGACCCCCGAAGACGGAAGACCCCCGGAGCTGTGCAATAAAATATTTTTTCCCTGTGTTGTGTTTTTTTTGTACTTTATTTCACAGGTGAATGGGTAGGGGTACATTGTACCCCATACTCATTCACATAGGGTGGGGGGCCGGTATCCGGGGGCCCCCTTCTTAAAGGGGGCTCCCGGATTCCGATAAGCCCCCCGCCCGCAGACCCCGACAACCAACGGCCAGGGTTGTCGGGAAGAGGCCCTTGTCCTCATCAACATGGGGACAAGGTGCTTTGGGGTGGGGGGGCCGCGCGGCCCCCCCTTCCCCAAGGCACCCCCCATGTTGAGGGCACGCGGCCTGGTGCGGCTCAGGAGGGGGGGGCGCGCTCGCTCGCCCCCCTTTCCTGGCCGGCCGGGTAGCGTGCTCGGACAAGGGTCTGGTGTGGACTTTGGGGGAACCCCCACGCCGATTTTTTTCGGCGTTGGGCTTCCCCTTTAAGCCCATTCCAGGCGGCGGAGCCCGCGACGTCTCCTTCGCGGGCCCCGCCTACCTGTACACGCGCTCGAAATGGGCGGATTTGCCTCCTCCTTACGTGGGCGAGTCCGTTCATTTCAAAAGTTGAGCGAACTGTTTGGCAAACAGTTCGCTGAAACAGTCCGCTCGTGTGTGGGCAAGTCCGCTCATGCAAATTTTGAGCGGACTGTTTGCCGAAACTGTTTGACGAACAAGGTTGGGCAAACAGTCCGCGCGTGTGTACGCGGCCTAACCCTGTAAAGTGACAATACACACAATATTCCCATCCTAACAAACAATTTTACAGCATAGACCATCTTTTTGTTTCTGTTAGTACCTCAGCACTCATTCTAGGCTCACATATTATACCATGCACCTAGTCAGACCATAATGCAGTTGTAACAACTCTTTCCTCCTTGGTTCCAAGACCCAATCAACATACTTGGTACATTAGTGATAGTCTGTTAGAAAATTCTACATTTCGACAAGAATTAGAGAAAGCCATAAAAGATTATCTTGTCCAAAACAAGGCCTATTCAAGATTTAAATCCGACCCCTTCAATATTGAGAGATGTACTAGACAAGGCAGCCCCCTTTCCCCTCTTCTTTTTGCTCTGGAAATTGAATCCCTGGCCCAACTCATTCAATCCAATCCAAACATCAGAGGACTAGAAACTGGTGGTTATCATCATAAACTCATCACTCTTCTAGATATCCTCTACAAATTTCAAATGATTTTTGGGCCATTCAATAAATCTTCACAAATCAAAAGCCCAAAATATTTCATTACCACCTGTCATCTAAACCCAATTAGTTTAGTCCTTATCAGTTGCCTGGTCAACAACATTTATCTCTAACTTTATGGCCAATCCTATGGAATTTTAACAAAATTAACAAATTACCCGCCGATGTTATCACTTAATAAACTCCTCACTAATTGGCCAACCTTATCTTTGGCATGGATGGGTAGAATTACAGTGATAAAAAATGTTTATTCTTCCAAAAATCTTATATCTTTTTAGAGTGCTTCCTATCATGATCCCATCGTATTTCTTACGCATTTTACAGTGTGATTTTACAAGTAAAACCTTGCAATTCATCTGGGGCAAAACTAAACCCCGATTACCTAAAGCTACTTTATATTCTCCAAAAATTCGAAGAGGCCTCGGCGTACCACACTTCACCAAATATTACTATGCAGCCCAATTATCACAATTACTCAAATACCACACTATGACTGAAACCCCACTTTGGGTAGCATTAGAGTCGGTTGATTGTGACCTTCTTTGCATGGCAAATCTTTTATGGCTCTCTCCTGCACAACTACAAACCCCATTACCAAACACAGCCTATCTATTTGGGACAGATTAAAAGCCCGATTTGGTCTACAATCTGTACACAACCCTTCTCTCCTTTCTTCATAATCCATCATTTTACCTAGCCTGGTCCTTCCCAACTTCCTTTTTAGCCTGGTCAGCAGCAGGATTGACATGTGCCCATCATTTCTATAAATCCACGACCATTACACCACTTACAACCCTACGTGAAATGATCTTCCACCCACAGAAACCTTCAGATACATACAAATTCTTTTTTTTTTTTATGAATAATGTAGCCTCAGACTCAACATTCCCAGGTTTCCCTATATTTGAACAAGCCTGTAAATCTGACCCTCATAGACGTGGACTCATTTCCGATTTATATGCCCAACTACTTTCACACATCTCTTCTTCTCCCCCAACCTATACCAACAAATGGGAAAATGACTTCAACTACAACCAGAAAAGATAAATTGGACCCAAATATGGCAAACAACCAAATCAGACTCACTGAATATAGTGGCTCTTGAACCCAACCACAAGGTACTCATTATGGTACCTGGTCCCTGGCAGAATTTTCTAAATTATCTCCACAATATCTAAATTATCTCCACAATATCCTTCCCACTGCTTATTCTTCCAAAAATCTTATATCTTTTTAGAGTGCTTCCTATCATGATCCCATCGTATTTCTTACGCATTTTACAGTGTGATTTTACAAGTAAAACCTTGCAATTCATCTGGGGCAAAACGAAACCCCGATTACCTAAAGCTACTTTATATTCTCCAAAAATTCGAAAAGGCCTCGGCGTACCACACTTCACCAAATATTACTATGCAGCCCAATTATCACAATTACTCAAATACCACGCTATGACTGAAACCCCACTTTGGGTAGCATTAGAGTCGGTTGATTGTGACCTTCTTTGCATGGCAAATCTTTTATGGCTCTCTCCTGCACAACTACAAACCCCATTACCAAACACAGCCTATCTATTTGGGACAGATTAAAAGCCCGATTTGGTCTACAATCTGTACACAACCCTTCTCTCCTTTCTTCATAATCCATCATTTTACCTAGCCTGGTCCTTCCCAACTTCCTTTTTAGCCTGGTCAGCAGCAGGATTGACATGTGCCCATCATTTCTATAAATCCACGACCATTACACCACTTACAACCCTACGTGAAATGATCTTCCACCCACAGAAACCTTCAGATACATACAAATTCTTTTTTTTTTTTATGAATAATGTAGCCTCAGACTCAACATTCCCAGGTTTCCCTATATTTGAACAAGCCTGTAAATCTGACCCTCATAGACGTGGACTCATTTCCGATTTATATGTCCAACTACTTTCACACATCTCTTCTTCTCCCCCAATCTATACCAACAAATGGGAAAATGACTTCAACTACAACCAGAAAAGATAAATTGGACCCAAATATGGCAAACAACCAAATCAGACTCACTGAATATAGTGGCTCTTGAACCCAACCACAAGGTACTCATTATGGTACCTGGTCCCTGGCAGAATTTTCTAAATTATCTCCACAATATCCTTCCCACTGCTTTCAAGACTGTCCTACCCTGGGAACACAAGTACATATCTAGTGGGAATGCAAAATAGTCAGATCCTTTTGGTCAGAAGTGTTTACAATTCTTTCTACTATGTTCAAAATAACTTTACCACCTGATCCAATCACAGTGCTCCTAAACAGCAAACCACATGCCTTATCCCACCGCCAGTTCAAACTCATGCTTTTCATAACTACAGCGGCAAAACAGGGTTATGATGCACACAAAAGCAGAAGCAATCTTACTTGATAACATATCCAAATTTGAATCCCTGTGGTTTGAACATTTCCTACCTCCAGGATTTGTTAACACATTTTTACTTCCTTAAGGACATTTCGCAGATAACTCACCCTAATGCTCAATTCAAATGTTACTATTTAGACTAGTGATCCCCTCTGGAAACATTCCTCACTCACCACTCTCTCATCCCTTTACCTCAAAGCATGTTTAATTAAAGCAGAGGCTCACACAAAAATGGAACCTTCTTTTTTGGAAACCCTCCACCCCTCCGGTGTCACAGTTGGCACCTTTTAGGGGGAGGGGGGTGCAGATACCTGTATAATACAGGTATTTGCACCCACTTCAGGGCATAGACTCCCGCAGGAGTCTACGCCTCTTCCCGTCCTCCCCTGCTGTCTTCTGGGAAACACATGGATCCCAGAGACGGCAGGGACCATTCAGATTGAGCAGCGCAGTAGTAAACCGGGAAGTGAAGCCGCAAGGCTTCACTTCCTGATTCCCTTACCAAAGATGGCGGCGGCAGCACCTGAGAGCCGAGCAACAGATCGGCTTCGGGTGCTGACATCGCGTGCACCCTGGACAGGTAAGTGTCCATATTTTAAAAGTCAGCAGCTACAGTATTTGTAGCTGCTGACTTTTAAAGAAGAAAATTTTGTGGGACCTCCTTTTTAACTCCTTTTTTATAAATCAGTTAATCCTGTTAACGTAAGGGTCACTTGGGATAGTCGGGAATATTGCTTTATCTCCAGATAATGCCAGGCCATATTGCAAGAACTTGGTCCTGGAAAAGTCTATTTACTTCTCCTAACTACCCCGTACCATTTTCGACCTACCAGATCAAAAAAACCTTAATCTCATTTAAATTCTGTCATTAGTTCTTTATTACACTTCCTTATCTTTTAAACTCTATTATTTATGTTTGCTGTACCTGATAGCTGACATCACAAGCATAAGATAAATATGTTAAATGAAGGATTATATAATGGAATGCTCCTTACTTTTTGTTTCATAATCTTCACTAGTGATGGACGAACTTCCGACGGGACGTTTCGCGAACGCGAAATGCGAACGGACCCAAACGTTCGCGAAACCGACCGTTCGCCGCGGGCCCCATTGACTTCAATGGGAGGCGAACTTTGCAAACCTTCATGTCGAATTTGCGGCCACGTGGTAATTATTAGGGGGTAAAACGTAGTCCCACCATCTGGACAATGACATAATACATGTATGAGGTGAATTTGGGATCGATAACTACAAGCATTTTTATTTTATTTGGGAAATTGTTCTAACAATTCAGGACTATGGAGCTAATGAAGGCAATGGAGGAGAGGGAAGGTCAGGGACCAGGGTAGGCAAAGAAGAGGGTGCAGGAGATGATCACCAGCAGCGTGACATACCGGAATGACACATGCACCGTGATAGAGGCATCTGACAGCAGCACCGTAATACAGAGCACTGACAGCAGCACCGTGACATACAGCGCTGACAGCAGCACCGTGACATACAGCGCTGACAGCAGCACCGTGACATACAGCGCTGACAGCAGCACCGTGACATACAGCGCTGACAGCAGCACCGTGACATACAGCGCTGACAGCAGCACCGTGACATACAGCGCTGACAGCAGCACCGTGACATACAGCGCTGACAGCAGCACCGTGACATACAGCGCTGACAGCAGCACCGTGACATACAGCGCTGACAGCAGCACCGTGACATACAGCGCTGACAGCAGCACCGTGACATACAGCGCTGACAGCAGCACCGTGACATACAGCACTGACAGCAGCACCGTAAGCAGCCCCAGGAGGAAGTCAGCACAGCACAGGGATGGTGTGATCCCCTCATAATAAGAACCCCCAGGAGGAAGTCAGCACAGCACAGGGATAGTGTGATCCCTTCATAATAAGAACCCCCAGGAGGAAGTCAGCACAGCACAGGGATATCATAAGCAGCCCCAGTAGAAATATGACACCGCTCAACCTCTTCAAAGAGGAGGGTAGGGGCATATAGTACGGTGTGCTTTTTTGGGTCAAGGAAGTGAGCCAAATGAATTAAGAAGGTCTGTGTGCTTGATTAAAAAAATAGTTTATAGACATATACATGGTCTACTGGTCACATGTGTTGAATTCCTCCGAGATCCATGCCTCATTCATTTTTAGAAATGTGAGGTAGTTAACACTGTGGTGAGCTAGGCGAGTACGCTTATCGGTCACAATCCCCCCTGCTGCGCTGAACGTCCTTTCGGACAGGACACTGGATGAGGGGCAAGCCAACAGTTCGATTGCAAATTGGGCAAGCTCTGGCCAGAGGTCAAGCCTGCCCACCCAGTAGTCTAGGGGTTCATCACTCCTCAGAGCGTCCACATCGGCCGTTAACCCAATGTAGTCGGACACCTGACGGTCTAGGCGTTCCCTGATGCTGGATCCGGATGACACCTGTCGATGGGTCGGCTGAAAGAATGACCTCATATCCGAAGTCACCAACACATCTTCAAACCGGCCTCTTCTTGCAGGCGCTGTTGGATTGGTACCCGCAAATCCTTCTCTGGGAGTGGGAATTGCTCCTCTGCCAGCGCACGCAAAAGCAGAATGCAGCATTTCTCGAAGCAAGGCCTGGAAGTGCTGCATTCTGACAGCCCTCTGCGACGGCGGTAACATTTCCGCCATTTTGTGTTTGTACCGGGGGTCTAAGTACGTTGCCACCCAGTACTGGTCCTTGACCCTCATGCTTTTTATACGGGGGTCCCTATTAAAACACTGGAGCATGAAGGCCCCCATTTGCACTAAAGTGGAAGCGGTGTGGTGGCCTGGCTCCTGCTCATCATCCAGGATAATGTCGTCCTCTTCATTCTCCTCTCCCCATCCTCGCACAACAGGGATCCCAGAAAGGTTTAAAGCATGCTCTTCTTGCTCCTGCTCATCCGCCCCGGCACCATCCTCCTCTGACTCCTCATCAGACTCCTGTTGTTGACTTGTCTCAGATAGAGTAGCCCCCCCTGGGAATTCATCCAGCATTGCGACTTCCTCATCTTCCCGCTCCTGCTCCTCCACAGCCTGATCAATGACACGACGCAATGCACGCTCCAGAAAGAAGGCATAAGGTACCATGTCACTGATGGCGCCATGGCTGCGACTGACCAGTTTGGTGATCTCCTCAAATGGCCGCAGAAGTCTGCATGTGTCGCGCATGAGCAGCCACTGGCGCGGTGAAAAAAAACCCAGCTCCCCAGAACCGTTTCTTTCGCAGAGTTCATACAGGTAGACGTTAACTGCACGTTTCTGCTGGAGCAGCCTATCAAGCATATAGAAGGTTGAGTTCCATCGCGTCGGGCAATCGCAAATAAGACGTCTGACCGGCAGATGGTGTCGCCGCTGAATGTCAGCAAGGCGAGCCATGGCCGTGTAAGATCTTCTGAAATGGGCCGAGATTTTCCTTGCCTGCCGCAAGATGTCCTGGACCCCAGGGTATTTGACAAGGAATCGCTGCACGACCAAGTTTAAGACGTGTGCCATGCACGGCACGTGCGTGATTTTGCCCTGTTTCAATGCGCTAAGCAGATTGGCACCGTTGTCACACACCACTTTACCAACTGTCAAATTGAGCGGTGTTAGCCACTCATCTGCCTGTGAACGCAAAGCTGAAAGGAGTGCCGGGCCAGTGTGGCTCTTTGCTTCCAGGCACAACAGACGCAGCACGGCATGGCAACGTCTCACCTGGCATGTGGAATAGGTTCTGGGGAGCTTGGGCGGTGCAGTGGAAGAGACGCTAGCAGCGGAAAAGGAGGAGGCAGCTGAGGAGGAGAGGGAGGAGGATGGAGTAGGAGGAGGAGAAGAAGAGTCAGGCCTGCATGCAATCCGTGGCGGTAAAACCAAATCTACACGGGTGCCACGGGTTACATGCTTGACGGCCGTCAGAAGGTTCACCCAGTGGGCAGTAAAACTGATATACCTTCCCTGCCCGTGTTTGCTAGACCACGTGTCTGTGGTCAGATGTATCTTGGCACCGACACTGTGTGCCAGAGATACATTCACTTGCCGCTGAACATGGCCATATAGCTCTGGGATGCCCTTCTCTGAGAAATACTTCCTTCCTGGGACCTTCCATTGTGGTGTTCCAATGGCCACAAATTTGCGAAAGGCCTCCGAGTCCACCAGTTTATATGGCAGTAGTTGGCGGGCTATGAGTTCTGACAAGCCAGCCGCCAACCGTTGGGCAAGAGGGTTATCCGGCATCATCATTTTTTTACGCTCAAACATTAGGCCCACGGAAGCCTGCCTTTTTGCAGAAAAATGTGAGCTTGGCGTGATGGAAGGTGGAGTGGAGGACAATTGTGAGGAGAGAGGAGAAGGAGAAGTAGAAGACGAGGCTGGACGGTGAGAGCCTGCAGTGTGGCTTTGTGTGTTCCGTTGCTCCCACTGGGCTCGGTGATGGCTGCTCATGTGCCTTCTTAAGGCGGTCGTCCCTAGGTGAGTATTGGGCTTACCGCGACTAACGCGTTGACTGCAAAGATTGCAGATGGCAACGCTATTGTCAGCAGCGGACACGTTAAAAAAAGCCCACACTGCGGAGCCATGTGCCGGTGTCCTGGGAGCGCCAGATGTGACCGTACATGGTCGATGACTCGCTCCTGATACATTTGCAGTCTGCTTTGTCCCTGCTGTGCAATGTAAGTCATTGCTGCTTCTCCTCCCTATCTGCTGGTCCATATCTCCCTCTGAACTCCCCTCCTCTTCCTCTCTTGTGGGCACCCACGTGACATCACTAGACACGTCATCATCAACGTCACCTTCCCCACCGCTATAAGTAGAGATCTCGGAGTAGGCAGCAACACCGGGGACCAACCTCCTCCTTGGGCTGATCTGGGTACTGGCGTCAGACTGCTGAGTAGCGCTTGTTGCTACCTCCTCTTCCTGATCCAATACCAAGAGTGGCTGCGCATCAGAAATGTCCTCTTGATATGGATCGGAAAATAATTCCAGTGACTCAAGCGGAAGGTATGTGGTGGTGGTGGTGGTGGTCGTGTTGTTGGTGGTAGTGTCTTTGGGGGTGCACATAGCAGAGAGTGAAGAAGAGGGTGCAGATCGAGAGGATGAGGAGGGTGCAGAAGAGTAAGGCTGAGCGAGCCACTCAACCAAGTCTGGTGCATCCTTTAAAGTAATTGAACGCACCTTCTGCAACTTCCCACTTTGGCTCAAGCCTGTTGCTCCTGCCCTACCCCTACCACCCCTGCGGAAGGGCCTGCCTCTTCCTCTGCATGTCATTTTTTAAATGACCCTGTGACAAAACTCTTAGTCCCTATACCGCTGAAGGACTGCTGCAGTATAGGTGAGCGGTCAGCAGTGGTGCACGTCAACCCTATCTATTGTGGACCTATAGCGGTCCTTACAGAACAGCAGACTGTACCGCACTCAAGCCTATGTACCGTAGCACCCTATACCAAGTTACCAGTCCTTATAAGAACTTTTGTGGACCAAGCAGGTTGTGTATTAGTGTTTAGCAGACTGTACGTCAGTCCCTATACCGCTGAAGGACTGCTGCAGTATAGGGCAGCGGTCAGCAGTGGTGCACGTCAACCCTATCTATTGTGGACCGATAGCGGTCCTTACAGAACAGCAGACTGTACCGCACTCAAGCCTATGTACCGTAGCACCCTATACCAAGTTACCAGTCCTTATAAGAACTTTTGTGGACCAAGCAGGTTGTGTATTAGTGTTTAGCAGACTGTACGTCAGTCCCTATACCGCTGAAGGACTGCTGCAGTATAGGGCAGCGGTCAGCAGTGGTGCACGTCAACCCTATCTATTGTGGACCGATAGCGGTCCTTACAGAACAGCAGACTGTACCGCACTCAAGCCTATGTACCGTAGCACCCTATACCAAGTTACCAGTCCTTATAAGAACTTTTGTGGAACAAGCAGGTTGTGTATTAGTGTTTAGCAGACTGTACGTCAGTCCCTATACCGCTGAAGGACTGCTGCAGTATAGGTGAGCGGTCAGCAGTGGTGCACGTCAACCCTATCTATTGTGGACCGATAGCGGTCCTTACAGAACAGCAGACTGTACCGCACTCAAGCCTATGTACCGTAGCACCCTATACCAAGTTACCAGTCCTTATAAGAACTTTTGTGGAACAAGCAGGTTGTGTGTTAGTGATTAGCAGACTGTACGTCAGTCCCTATACCGCTGAAGGACTGCTGCAGTATAGGTGAGCGGTCAGCAGTGGTGCACGTCAACCCTATCTATTGTGGACCGATAGCGGTCCTTACAGAACAGCAGACTGTACCGCACTCAAGCCTATGTACCGTAGCACCCTATACCAAGTTACCAGTCCTTATAAGAACTTTTGTGGAACAAGCAGGTTGTGTATTAGTGTTTAGCAGACTGTACGTCAGTCCCTATACCGCTGAAGGACTGCTGCAGTATAGGTGAGCGGTCAGCAGTGGTGCACGTCAACCCTATCTATTGTGGACCGATAGCGGTCCTTACAGAACAGCAGACTGTACCGCACTCAAGCCTATGTACCGTAGCACCCTATACCAAGTTACCAGTCCTTATAAGAACTTTTGTGGAACAAGCAGGTTGTGTATTAGTGTTTAGCAGACTGTACGTCAGTCCCTATACCGCTGAAGGACTGCTGCAGTATAGGTGAGCGGTCAGCAGTGGTGCACGTCAACCCTATCTATTGTGGACCGATAGCGGTCCTTACAGAACAGCAGACTGTACCGCACTCAAGCCTATGTACCGTAGCACCCTATACCAAGTTACCAGTCCTTATAAGAACTTTTGTGGACCAAGCAGGTTGTGTATTAGTTTTTAGCAGACTGTACGTCAGTCCCTATACCGCTGAAGGACTGCTGCAGTATAGGGCAGCGGTCAGCAGTGGTGCACGTCAACCCTATCTATTGTGGACCGATAGCGGTCCTTACAGAACAGCAGACTGTACCGCACTCAAGCCTATGTACCGTAGCACCCTATACCAAGTTACCAGTCCTTATAAGAACTTTTGTGGAACAAGCAGGTTGTGTGTTAGTGATTAGCAGACTGTACGTCAGTCCCTATACCGCTGAAGGACTGCTGCAGTATAGGGCAGCGGTCAGCAGTGGTGCACGTCAACCCTATCTATTGTGGACCGATAGCGGTCCTTACAGAACAGCAGACTGTACCGCACTCAAGCCTATGTACCGTAGCACCCTATACCAAGTTACCAGTCCTTATAAGAACTTTTGTGGACCAAGCAGGTTGTGTATTAGTGTTTAGCAGACTGTACGTCAGTCCCTATACCGCTGAAGGACTGCTGCAGTATAGGGCAGCGGTCAGCAGTGGTGCACGTCAACCCTATCTATTGTGGACCGATAGCGGTCCTTACAGAACAGCAGACTGTACCGCACTCAAGCCTATGTACCGTAGCACCCTATACCAAGTTACCAGTCCTTATAAGAACTTTTGTGGACCAAGCAGGTTGTGTATTAGTTTTTAGCAGACTGTACGTCAGTCCCTATACCGCTGAAGGACTGCTGCAGTATAGGGCAGCGGTCAGCAGTGGTGCACGTCAACCCTATCTATTGTGGACCGATAGCGGTCCTTACAGAACAGCAGACTGTACCGCACTCAAGCCTATGTACCGTAGCACCCTATACCAAGTTACCAGTCCTTATAAGAACTTTTGTGGAACAAGCAGGTTGTGTGTTAGTGATTAGCAGACTGTACGTCAGTCCCTATACCGCTGAAGGACTGCTGCAGTATAGGGCAGCGGTCAGCAGTGGTGCACGTCAACCCTATCTATTGTGGACCGATAGCGGTCCTTACAGAACAGCAGACTGTACCGCACTCAAGCCTATGTACCGTAGCACCCTATACCAAGTTACCAGTCCTTATAAGAACTTTTGTGGACCAAGCAGGTTGTGTATTAGTGTTTAGCAGACTGTACGTCAGTCCCTATACCGCTGAAGGACTGCTGCAGTATAGGGCAGCGGTCAGCAGTGGTGCACGTCAACCCTATCTATTGTGGACCGATAGCGGTCCTTACAGAACAGCAGACTGTACCGCACTCAAGCCTATGTACCGTAGCACCCTATACCAAGTTACCAGTCCTTATAAGAACTTTTGTGGAACAAGCAGGTTGTGTGTTAGTGATTAGCAGACTGTACGTCAGTCCCTATACCGCTGAAGGACTGCTGCAGTATAGGTGAGCGGTCAGCAGTGGTGCACGTCAACCCTATCTATTGTGGACCGATAGCGGTCCTTACAGAACAGCAGACTGTACCGCACTCAAGCCTATGTACCGTAGCACCCTATACCAAGTTACCAGTCCTTATAAGAACTTTTGTGGACCAAGCAGGTTGTGTATTAGTGTTTAGCAGACTGTACGTCAGTCCCTATACCGCTGAAGGACTGCTGCAGTATAGGGCAGCGGTCAGCAGTGGTGCACGTCAACCCTATCTATTGTGGACCGATAGCGGTCCTTACAGAACAGCAGACTGTACCGCACTCAAGCCTATGTACCGTAGCACCCTATACCAAGTTACCAGTCCTTATAAGAACTTTTGTGGAACAAGCAGGTTGTGTATTAGTGTTTAGCAGACTGTACGTCAGTCCCTATACCGCTGAAGGACTGCTGCAGTATAGGTGAGCGGTCAGCAGTGGTGCACGTCAACCCTATCTATTGTGGACCGATAGCGGTCCTTACAGAACAGCAGACTGTACCGCACTCAAGCCTATGTACCGTAGCACCCTATACCAAGTTACCAGTCCTTATAAGAACTTTTGTGGAACAAGCAGGTTGTGTGTTAGTGATTAGCAGACTGTACGTCAGTCCCTATACCGCTGAAGGACTGCTGCAGTATAGGTGAGCGGTCAGCAGTGGTGCACGTCAACCCTATCTATTGTGGACCGATAGCGGTCCTTACAGAACAGCAGACTGTACCGCACTCAAGCCTATGTACCGTAGCACCCTATACCAAGTTACCAGTCCTTATAAGAACTTTTGTGGAACAAGCAGGTTGTGTATTAGTGTTTAGCAGACTGTACGTCAGTCCCTATACCGCTGAAGGACTGCTGCAGTATAGGTGAGCGGTCAGCAGTGGTG
Source organism: Lithobates pipiens (assembly GCF_037356315.1). Lineage (NCBI taxonomy): Eukaryota > Metazoa > Chordata > Amphibia > Anura > Ranidae > Lithobates > Lithobates pipiens. The sequence goes on from NW_027507784.1 coordinate 40,753,277, forward strand.
CACGTCAACCCTATCTATTGTGGACCGATAGCGGTCCTTACAGAACAGCAGACTGTACCGCACTCAAGCCTATGTACCGTAGCACCCTATACCAAGTTACCAGTCCTTATAAGAACTTTTGTGGACCAAGCAGGTTGTGTATTAGTTTTTAGCAGACTGTACGTCAGTCCCTATACCGCTGAAGGACTGCTGCAGTATAGGGCAGCGGTCAGCAGTGGTGCACGTCAACCCTATCTATTGTGGACCGATAGCGGTCCTTACAGAACAGCAGACTGTACCGCACTCAAGCCTATGTACCGTAGCACCCTATACCAAGTTACCAGTCCTTATAAGAACTTTTGTGGAACAAGCAGGTTGTGTGTTAGTGATTAGCAGACTGTACGTCAGTCCCTATACCGCTGAAGGACTGCTGCAGTATAGGGCAGCGGTCAGCAGTGGTGCACGTCAACCCTATCTATTGTGGACCGATAGCGGTCCTTACAGAACAGCAGACTGTACCGCACTCAAGCCTATGTACCGTAGCACCCTATACCAAGTTACCAGTCCTTATAAGAACTTTTGTGGAACAAGTGAGTTGTGAATGTTTAGCAGACTGCAGCAGAAGGGCAGCAGTCAAGTATAATATCCTTTCTATATTTGGAAGAAAGAATATTATACATGTACAAGCCTATTACTGTACCACTGATACCAGTCCTGAAAAGAACCTTTGTGGAACTAATAATAACAGCAAGTCTTTAAAATTACCCTCACTGCCTGACAACACTGCTTCCTTCCTGTCCCTATACAAATTGGCAAAAAAAGAGAACGATTAGTGGTTACTGGAACAGCTCTTTTGTGGACCTTGATAGTAACAGCTAATGATGATGATGATGATGATGATGATGAAAGACTAATCTGGCTGTCCCTGTAGCATACACCGTCCTTTCCCTTTCTCTAAACTAACAAAAGACACTCAGGCTGCTGCAAGAATCAGCAGCACAGCAAACCTATCAACACCTAACACCTATACCAGTCCTGAAAAGAACTTTTGTGTACCAAATAGCTAGTGGTTTATCTCTCCCTACTCCACACAGGAACCTGTCCCTATCGTAACAGAAGAAAGAATGTAAAATGGCCACCGGATCGGGTGTATTTATAGGTTAGGGGGAATGTACAAGTGTCCATGTGCTGTCATGTCTCAATTGGCTGTCCTGTATCACATGATAAACGTGTCACCAAAGGTTAAAGTTCTTGTATACATTAAACACGTAAGTCCGCCGCGGCGAACGACGGAAAAAGGCGTTCGAACGTGCGGACCGCGAATGTCGGAAATTCGCCGCGAAACGACCGCCGGGCGAACCGTTCGGCCATCACTAATCTTCACGGGAGAAGCATTAATATTATTTTATTTTCTTATTTTATTTAATCATTGCATTGTAGTAACATGTATGGTATTGTATTATGACCTTTGTGAAACCTTGGAAAACATAATAAAATATTTAAATGGAAAAAAAAATATTTTGCAGCATCTGCAGCATATATTTTAAAGTCTGCTACAATCCAGGCCTGATTTATTTTTTAAAAAGTTAGCCAGGTGATGCTGTGTGGGCACAGATGTTGCAGCTATATATGTGAGAGGTTTTTATTTTTTTATTTACTGAGCTTCTCTTTTAACTTTCAACTGCTCATCCCACCACATATAATGTCTTGGCTTATAATATATAATATATAATATATATAATATATAATATATATATAATGTCTCTGCCTGTTGTTCAGCGCTGTCACACTTTGACAATTACTCAGTCATGCAACACTGTACCCAAACAAAATTTTTATCACTTTTATCATTTTTTTGAGACAGATAGAGCTTGTACGGGTATCGGTATCATGACGATACTAAGCATTTGCATGAGTGGCAGTACTCGTGCAAATGCGCCGATACTAGATACCTTCAAGTTTGGTTCTTTCATCTGTCAGTGGGATTCCCTAGCTGACAGCTGAAATGTATACAAAAGAATGCCGCCAATTATCGGTTGGTAAAGAGAGGGGCCGCCACACCCTTAACAACCACTGACGTTTCACCCGTCAATGGGATTTCCCTTCCCCGCCTCCTCCGTTCCCACCCACCAGCTCTACCGGGTACCTTCCCTGCCTCCTTTCTCTCCCTCCAGCTGCAGAGTGTTCTCCTAGCGGCAGGTGCGGACTGACTGGTCAGTCAGTTAAGCGGTGGTCCGAGGGCCCGCTGGCAGTGGCATAGCGTGGGGGGGTGCAAAATTATTACTGTTCTGTGCCGAGTCTGCTGACAGTGCTGTCCCAAGCGTGCTGTGTGTTGTGGCCAAGTGCCTCCCCTAGGCCCTCCACCCCTTCTGATGAGACATATCCCGGACATTGCTCCGCAGCACTCTCCCCCGCCCAAGGACTCCTGTGGGTCCAACATGTCCCCTCATGATCCCCCTGGTGCAGCCGGCCGCGTGAGAACAGCGGGGGGGGGGGGGGGGGGGGGGGGTGCTTGGTGCAGAGTGTACGATGGCTGTTAGTGGAGCTCTTAGAGGGCTGGGGGATACAGAGGAGCCGTTGGGTGGCAGGACTCCAGTACCCAGTGCTGAGGAGAACCCTGGTCAGATGGACGATCATGGAGGCCATGGAGAGTAAACAATATCGACTGATCTACATTGTACATGTGGGGGGGGAGGGAATGTGAGTAGTGCAGGAAGTTGAAATCAGGTAGGTCAGTGTAGGAATCAGGTAGGTTAGTGTAGGGATCAGGTAGGTAAGTATAGGAATCTGGCAGGTTAGTGTAGTGGTCAGTATAGTGGGCACTTAGACAAATGTGTCTGATTGGCTGCATTGGAGGCCAGAGGATAGATGTGGGGTTCAAGACCCCAGATCTGTCCATAAAGAGGACTTGTCATGGCCCTTGCTATTGCAAGGGATGTTGTTCATGCCTTGTAATAGCAATAACATTTATCAAAAAAAAAAAAAAGTTAAAGGTACAGTGTTAAAAAATGTAAATAAAAATAAATAAATAAATGTAACAATAGGTATTGGTAATTGGTATCGGCAGTGACTCAGGTAGGGCTGAATGACTCAGCAGCAGCATCTTTAGTGACTCCCCCTGCTTGCTGGAAACTTGGAGAATATTCCAGAAGCAGTTGGGAGGAGTCTAGGAGGAGCTGTCTGGAGTGCTCTGAGGGCCCTGATCAATCCCCAGCAGATGGTTTGGCAGGGGGCAGGCCCCCTAAAATACTCAGGGTCAGCCCAGCTGGGGCAGTGGGGTTTTGGTGGAAGATAGAAATTGTGTGTTAGGCTGTCAGGGTCTCTGAGAGTAGCCCCCCAGTCTGGGATGGGGTGAACTCAGGCCTGCGCTCAGGTGCGGAAGGAGCCCCTTCTCATGGTACACAGGGGGATTCTGACCAGGAGGCACAGTAGCAAGGAGAGGACAGCAGGAGGACACTGCCGGGAAAATCTCCAGTGAGGTAGACAACCAAGAGGGCTGGTGAGTGTTACAGTCAAAGGACTGAAAGACAGCCTGAAGGGACTGGGTGCAAGCAGTCTGGAATGGATGCAGAGCCCATCTGGGAAGACTATGGAGAAGTAGCCACGAGGGTTAGTGAAAGAGGCAGCTGCACCCAGGTGGGTGGCAGTGCCTGAAGAGGTAGTACTGGGATCAGTAGTCACAGCAATACTGAATACTGCTATGCAAAATGTAAGCGCATTGTTTCCCTAGAAGCCCAGGTTCTGAATCTGGGGAAGCAACTGTCAGCACTGAGAAGTCCCTCCATACTAAAGGAGAGCCAGAAACTTACACAGCAGGTGCCGTCAGGGGCCAGCACAGAGGCGGGTGGAGACAAAGAGGTGCAGACACTAGGAAAGAGCAGATGGGTGACAGTCAGGAAGGGTAGAGGGGGAAGTGACAGCGAGGCCAATCCAGGACTGGAGCATCCCAATAAGTACACTCCATTGAGTGACATTGGTGATCCCAGTCAGAGACCCGCACTGCTGGAGCTGAGGGACTTTCCTAGCTGCTGGGGGGAAGAACTCCTCCAGTGAGAGTGGGGGGGAAGCGAAGGGAAAGGAAAGACAGATTCTGGTGGTAGGGGACTCAATTTTTAGAAGGACAGAGAGGCCAGACTGTAACAAAGACCTGAAGCACCGAACAGTATGTTATTTACCAGGCACTCGGGTTTGGCACATCACGGATCTAATGGACAGATTACTGGGAGGGGCTGGGGAAGACCCAGCTGTTATGGTGCATGTTGGCACCAATGACAAAGTCAGAGGCGATGGAGTGTCCTAAAGAACAATTTTAGGGATTTAGGAGATAAATTGAGGAAAAGGTCCTCCAAGGTAGTATTCTCAGGAATTATATCGGTACAGCGAGCCACACCAGAAAGGCAGATGGAGATTAGGGAAGTAAACAAGTGGCTGAAGAGCTGGTGTAGTAAGGAGGAGTTTGGGTTCCTGAAGGACTGGGCCGACTTATCAGTCGATAACTGGTACAATAGAAGGGACAGACTGCACCTAAATGAGGGGGGTGCAGATCAGCTGGGAATGAAGATGGCCAAAAAGTTAGAGGGGTTTTTAAACTAGGCGATGGGTGGGAGGGTCCAGAGGTAGGGATAGTCAGCGCGGAACATATTCCAGAGGGTAGTATTGGGGTCATTAGTGGTAGGTTGACCAAAGCACATAAACCCAAAGTAAGTATAGTAACAAATCCTAGTTACAGTCTAGGAACACTCAATAAGAGTATAATATGTGACCGGTCTAAACTATGTGGCATGTTCACCAATGCCAGGAGCCTGATGGGTGAACTAGAGATACTATTGTACAAGGAGGGTTTGGATTTTGTGGGAATTTCAGAGACCTGGTTCAACAGCTCTCATGATTGGCTGGCAAACATTCAAGGATATACCCTTTATCGCAAGAATAGAGAGGGTAAAAAAGGGGGAGGGGTATGCCTATATATCAAGAATAATGTACAAGTGAATGTGACAGATGACATTACTAAGGGAGCTAGGGAGGAGGTGGAATCCTTATGGGTAGAGCTCCAAAGGGATTAAGCTAAGGAGAAAATACTGGAAGTATGCTATAGGCCCCCTAACCTGAGGGAGGAGGGGAAGACTGATCTGCTATCACAATTTAGATTAGCAGCAAGGATGGAAAGTGTTATCATAATGGGGACTTTAATTATCCAGACATAGACTGGGCGGAGGGAACCGCGCATTCATCTAAGGCTCGCCAGTTCCTAAATGACAGGACAATTTTATGGGTCAGACGGTAGACACACCAACTAGAAATAAAGCATTACTGGATCTACTGATTACCAATAATACAGACCTGATCACAGTTGTGGAAATACGGGGCAATTTAGTGAACAGCGATCACAGGTAAATTGGTTTCCATATAAATCACACAAAATAGGAAAGGGGAATACAAAGACACTGAATTTCAAAAGAGCCAACTTCCCTAAACTACGAACCTTACTAGAAGGCATAAATTGGGATAAAATCTTAGGAACAAAGAATGCGGAGGAGAGATGATTTTTCTTTAAGAGCATATTAAATAAGAGTGTTAGCCAATGCATCCCATTGGGTAATACATTTAAAAGAGCGAACAAAAGTCCTAGCTGGCTTAACTCCAATGTAAAAATGCATATAAAAGCAAATAAGAAGGCCTTCAAAAAATACAAGGTTGAGGGGTCGTCATCATCAGTAATGTAAGAATGCAATTAGGGCGGCTAAGATAGAACATGAAAGACACATAGCGGAGGAGAGCAAAAAAAATCCCAAGAAATTCTTTATGTAAATAGTAAAAAAGGGAGGACAGACCATATTGGCCCCATAAAGAATGAGGAAGGACATCTGGTTATAAAGCATGGGGAGATAGCGAAGGTATTGAATTTATTCTTCTCCTCAGTCTTCACGAAGGAATGGGGGGGCTTTAGTAACCAAAACTGCAGTGTTTATCCTCTAGACACATCACAGGAAGCACCTCTATGGTTAACAGAGGACAGAATTAAAATTAGACTTGGGAAACTTAACATTAATAAATCACCAGGACCAGATGGCTTGCACCTGAGGGTACTTAGGGAACTCAGTCAAGTAATTGCCAGACCATTGTTCCTAATTTTTACTGACAGTCTACCGACTGGAATGGTACCAGCTGATTGAAGAAAAGCCAATGTAGCCCCAATATTTAAAAAGGGCCCAAAATGCATCCCTGGGAATTACAGGCCAGTTAGCCTAACATAGTAGTAATAATAATAGTATGTAATCTCTTGGAGGGGATGATTAGGGACTATATACAAGATTTTAGTAATGAAAACTGTATCATTAGCAGTAATCAGCATGGATTCATAAATGTTTACTGTACAAAATACCGTCCGTTGGCATGGACCATAGGGTGAGTACCTGGATTGAAAACTGGCTACAAGGGAAAGTTCAGAGGGTGGTGATAAATGGGGAGTACTCAGAATGGTCAGGGGTGGGTAGTGGGGTCCTCCGGGGTTCTGTCCTATTTAATTTGTTCATAAATGACCTGGAGGATGGGGTAAACAGTTCAATCTCTGTATTTGCGGATGATACTGAGTTAAGCAGGGCAATAACTTCTCTGCAGGATGTAGAAACCTTGCAAAAAGATCTGAACAAATTATTGGGGTGGGCAACTACATGGCAAATGAGGTTCAATGTAGAAAAATGTAAAATAATGCATTTGGGTGGCAAAAATAGGAATGCAATCTATACACTGTGGGAAGAACCTCGGGGGGATCTAGGATGGAAATAGACTTGGGGTCCTAGTAGATGATAGGCTCAGCAATGGCCTGCCATACCAAGCTGCTGCTAACAAAGCAAACAGAATATTTACATTAAAAAGGGGATCCCCTTGGCCGCCATGATTCGCGGAAACCCGAATATAAAGGGAATCTCGGTTAGAGGGAGGGAGTTTAAAATCTCGTTGTTTGCAGATGATATAATCCTCACATTGACCCAACCTAGAATTTCCCTACCAAATTTGCATGCAGAACTGGACAAATATGGGGAGCTTTCCGGATACAAGACTAATTCCTCAAAAGCAGAGGCCCTCCCGGTAAACTTACCGGAGGCAGAGATAGCTCACTTGACGGCTACCTTCTCATACAGCTGGAAGCAAAAAGCTCTGAAATATTTTAGGGATCTATCTTACCCCGAAATTCCAAACTTTGTATCAGGAAAACTTCCCCCCCCCCCCCATTGCGCCATTAGAGCCCTTTTATTGCAGTGGAAAAAACACCACATTTCCTTATTGGGGCGGATTGCATTGGTAAAAATGACCATACTTCCGAAATTATTGTACCTGTTCCAAACCCTCCCAATTCCAATACCCTATGGACACCTAAAAAAGCTCCAATCGGATTTACTCCAATACACCTGGAACTATAAAAGGCATAGAATTCCAAAGTCAGTGCTGATGGCGGCAAGCTCGGACGGGGGTCTGGCATATCCTAACCTTATTAAATATTATCAGGCGGCTCAACTTAAAGTGATAGCCTCCTGGTTTACTCAATATTCCTACAATAAGTGGACGGAAATAGAAAAAATTTGGCTTGCCCCAGTACATCCGAACAACTTACTATGGAAGGCAAACGCAGAGGTAGAACCTGAACGTTTGTTAGGCCCCATGTCCCTACTTAGACGATTGTGGCACAAGCTCTCCCGCAAGCATAACCTGACCTCAGATAAATCACTCCTGACCTCATTGATATGTAACCCCAAGGTACCAGATAGCCTCACACACCGAATGTCCTCGCCGTGGTCAACGCAAAACCTTTTCCACTTTGGGAACCTGGTGGACCCTAGGTCCCGCAGATTGCTGTCCTTTGCCGAACTACAGACTAAACATGATCTACCATGGCAGGAGTTCTACGGGTATCTTCAGATTCGCCACTATGCCTTATCTTTTGCACCTAACCTGCAATTTTCCCCTCCGACCTCCTTTGAGAGCTTGGTCCTAGCGGGCTCCGCTCAGAAGGGATTTATATCCGATATATATAAAATATTAAACGCCAGCCCATCGGAGCCCGACTGCAAGCACGCATATATGGTTAAGTGGGAGAAGATCCTGGGCAAGGAGATCCCCGTGGAACAATGGCGGGCCATCTGGTCGCAGGCGGCGAAGAGCTCGCTCTGTACCCTATACAAATAAAGCATATACAAAATCCTGTACTTTTGGTATATGACACCGGAGGTGCTGCATGCCATCTATCCAGCTAGTTTGGATCATTGCTGGAGGTGTCAAGGGGACAGGGGCACCCTCCTACACATATACTGGAACTGCCCGTTGATAGTCCCCTATTGGACTTCGGTCCAGCATTTACTGTCTCGTCTAGTTGGGAGCTTAATCCCTTTCTCCCCAAAGTTTTTTTATACTAGGCTGGGCCTCACTTAAATCCCTGTACCCCATAAGAAACTGGTACGCCACGTCCTGACAGCACCTCGCTGTCTGGTGGCATTAAATTGGAAAAAGCGCTCGCCCCCCCCTGCCAGAGGCCCTCCACGCAAGAATTAAGGACGTGGAGTTGATGGAAAAAATGACTGCCAGAATACAGGATAGATTGGAAGCTCATAATAGGGTCTGGGAGTTGTGGCATCTCCGCGAGGACCCTCCATGACCAGGTAGGCTGAGCCAGTAAGACAATCCCCATTCTTCTTCCCTCTTCCCTTCTTTCTTTCTCTTTCTTCCTCTAATGCTAAGAGTTTTCTAGGGATCCCTTGGATCACTAGAGTAAAGTAAGTTAACTTGCACTGTCAATAACTAATGTGATGTAAGCATAATGTACAGATAGTTCTGTGACACATTACATTTTTGTATTGCTATGCATCTATTTTTGTCATGGGCTGTGCGGAAACACAAAAATATTAAACAAAATAAAATTTGTTATTTGAAAAAAAAAAAAAAATAAAGGGGATCAACTCCAGAGATAAAACGATAATTCTCCCGCTCTACAAGACTCTGGTCCGGCCGCACCTGGAGTATGCTGTCCAGTTCTGGACACTAGTCCTCAGGAAGGATGTATTGGAAATGGACCGAGTACAAAGAAGGGCAACAAAGCTGATAAAGGGTCTGGAGGATATTGGTTAGGAGGAAAGGTTGCGAGCACTGAACTTATTCTCTACGGAAAAGAGACGCTTGAGAGGGGTTATGATTTCAATGTTAAAATACCATACTGGTGACCCCACAATAGGGATAAAAAGTTTTCGCAAAAGGGAGTTGGACAAGACTCGTGGCCACTCACTAAAATTAGAAGAAAAGAGGTTTAACCTTTAACTACATAGAGGGTTTTTTACTGTAAGAGTGGCAAGGATGTGGAATTCCCTTCCACAGGTGGTGGTCTCAGCGGGGGGGCGCATTGATAGTTTCAAGAAACGATTAGATAAGCATCTGAACGACCACAACAAACAGGGATATATAATGTAATGCTGACATATAATCACACACATAGGTTGGACTTTGATGGACTTGTGTCTTTTTTCAACCTCACCTACTATGTAACTATGAATACCGCAACTCTGGCATATCAACTGATAGATGACTTTTTTTTTCTATAAGTGCAATCTTATCTTTTAATAAATCTTTTTCATCAACGTACTACATTATGGAAGCCGTTTTTGCTTTATGTCTCCGATTACCTCTAGTAAACAGCGGGAATTCCGGATTTTCCATTAGGGTTGAGAGAGACCTTACTTCCCTAGGCTGGGCGAGACTGCTGTGGAGGTCATCGCTTTCTGGTAAGCAGGTTATTAATACACTTTGGGTGGTTATTTGGATGCACTTTGTTTGCTTTGAAGATTTTGTCACGATTGTCTTTTTTGAAAGCTTATTTCTGCTTATTTGGATGGACACTATTTTCTAAGAAACTACAGACTTTTCTTTTATGGGATTTTACTTTAGTTTTTCTTTGTATCACTTTTTTCTTTTTTCTTTTGGTACGTTTATCTCAATCATTCATATATATTCATAATTATATATATTTATGAGTTTTTAATTAGCACTGCATCTTTTTTTAATATAGTCACAGGAATAGGACAGCCAGCACTTCTCTTTTTGCTATACTATCAAAGGGCCCTGTGGTCCCTGCCTGCAAAGGGCATTCACTGAGATCTGACTGAGTCCATGTTGGATCAAACTGTCAGTGCTAGCTGGTTCTGGACGTTGTAGTTCTACAAGCAAGATTGTGCTGGAGGTAGAAGAGAAGTGTATATATACTGGATGTATATATATATATATATATATATATATACTGGATATACTGAATGTATAAAGTTTGTGTCCCTGAAGAATTTGTTATTGATCACATGGGCATCCCATAACAACCCTTACTCCATCCAAGTTTAATCCCCCTTATAAAAAACAAAAACAAAGCTGCAAGGGTTGATTCTTGTCTCCAGAGAGAGTGGGAAATTTGTGTGCCTGGCTGTGCAGGGTGGAAGATACCCGTGTTCACCAGCGGCTCCTGCAGGGGTAGCTCTACATTTATACCTCTACATTTTTGCACATTATCAAGTATTATTGAAGTCTTGTTTCAAGGAAACCTGTCATGAGTTGATCTCCTTCTGATCTCCTTCTGATCTCCTTCTCAAAATGACTGTTGACTGGTTGTCATGCTTTGGCTAAAATATGTTTTGTGTAGCTGATTTCGAAAAAATATACAGTCTCTACAATTATATCATCTATGTTCTTTTTCTACAGCTTACAGCAATCCTGAAAGTTTGTAAGAATGGCTTTCCTCAACTCAGCTTCACACAATCTGAACCAACTAAAAGGAAAATTGATCAACATATTTTCAGAAGATGTGGATGGTTTTTGCGATGAGGTGGACTCTCTGGGTTTAATAACAAAGGAAAATTATATTCTCCTGCATGATGCTAAAAGCCCAGTGGAGAAAGTTAATAAGATAATAAATATTGTAAAGGAAAATGAATTGGCCTGTAAAAAAATATTGGAGCATTTGGAGAACATGATACCAAGATTTCCAGCCTTATGTTTTCTTCAAAGTAAGTTAATTTATCATAATATATTTTTATATCACCCAGGTAACATTTATTATAGGGTGCAGTCACAGTGCTCAGATTACTCACTATAAGGTGATCTAATTCATGGTGAACAGCTGTAATATTTATAACTGTTTCTGTTTTGGATAAAATTCTACCTATGGTGAGATCAGCATATGTGTGTTAAAGGGGTTGTAAAGCTTTGTTTTTTTTTTCTAAATAGGTTCCTTTAAGCCAGTGCATTGTTGGTTCGCTTACCTTTTCCTTTGATTTCCCTTCTAAATGTTTTTTTTCTTTGTCTGAATTTCTCACTTCCTGTTTCTCCTCAGTAAACATCACACCATCATCCGAGCGGTGTTTAGTCAGCCAGAACAGCTTACTGAGGAGGAACAGGAAGTGAGAAATTCAGACAAAGAAAAAAAATTTAGAAGGGAAATCAAAGGAAAAGGTACATGAACCAACAATGCAAAGGAACCTATTTAGAAAATAAAAAACAAACCTTTACAACCCCTTTAATGTGTGTACGCTTCCACAATTCAAGGTCTGACTGCCTTATACAGAGGCCTGGTTTCAAGAAATCCTCTCTAGTTTAACGATGATCTCTAAAGGAGCCGCTAGAACTAATTGTTTCCCCCTACCTGTTCCCCCTACCTACCTACCTACCTACCTACCTACCCTACCCATAAACACAGAGTCTATCACACTCTATATAGCAATGAGGGTGCATGGCTGAAATGATGAATGGCACTGCTAAAGTATAAGTCCAATGCAAGTTATCACCAGCACACCATAACTAGATAAATAAAAAGGACACTATATTGTCACCAACAGAATGAAGCAATGTTTCAAGGCCATTAGGGGCCCCTCCCTCAGGCAGCAATGACAGTGACTGTCACTGTTGGCTGAGGAAGAGGCCCCTTAGTGCCCTTGAAATGTTGCTTCCTTCTGTTGGTGACAATAAAGTATCCTTTTTATTTATCTAGTTATGGTGTGCTGGTGATAACTTGGATTGGGCCCCTACCTCTCTTGGTAAGCATTTTTCAACCAGGGATCCCAGGGACCCCGGGGTGCCTTGAGGTTTCTTGAGGGCTCCCTTGGCAAAATGCCTGAAAATTGCCCAAAAATTGTAAAAAGCCAGCGCGGGGATCAAGGCTGCCTTTCAGTTACGCAAAATCACAGGTTTTCATTGTACACCATCACTACCTTCTAGCCACCGGCATCCTAACAACCAATGGCATCATCAGTTGATAAGGAGGACATCAGATGCATGCACAGCATCCTTGTTTGACCCTCCCCTGCCCCTCTCTGTCATCACTGAAGCCAGATTAGTTGAGTGAGGGAGAGAAACTGACGGAGAAGAAAAACATTGGAATACTAGCCAGTAGCAGTGTGCATAGGTGTATTTGCTTTGGAAGAATACGTTGCCTCTTATGTTGAGTTTCCTACATGTGTGAATGTTCCGTTATATAAATGTAGCACTGATTCCTGAAGGAGCGGCTGGTTTTCTTGGGCTTACCATTTACCTCCTCTGCCTTGTAGCTCATCCTTCTTGTCTAGGGGTTCCCGAGGTTGATGGCCCAATAACTGCAGAGACCAACACCTGAATTCCTTTTGGAATTTTTATTTGCTTAAAACGTTGAACAGAAACACAGTCTCTCAGTTGGGAATAGATGGTATAGGTATGGAAGCTCAGGCAGTTTGAAACTGCTGACACTTAATAAATGCCTCTCTCTAAGTAATCCAGGGAGTAGCCACTCGTCACTGGATATTTCCACTGTCGGTTAAATCCTGGTTTATGGACTTAACAGCCAACACATGATTCAAACTTAGCAAAGTCTCTGCCACAGACTTGGTTGCAAACTTTTAGATGAACACAGAAAGTCTCTCACAGGAACTTAGTTGTAACAGAAGGATAGAAATAGGAACTTTCTTGCGGTACCAGTATCTTGCAGCCGGTCCGGCAATACCGTAACAAATGTGGATTCAATTAGTGTTCATACAGCTTAACATCCAGGCTCTTACCGAGCAGCCAGCCTCATGCGTGGCCCTCTTTTGAAGTTGGTTGCATGACGAGTTGCTGGGCCTCTCCAAAAGCTGAGACGGCACCGGACCACTTTAGAATCCCCCTTCCAGTTACTGTGCCTCGGACTAGCCAGTTCCGAGACTCGGAAAAGGATGGATCCGCACCCCAGGCCATGAGGGCTTCTGGGGGCTGGTCAGGAGGACCAGAACCATGGAGTCCGAACATACTTCTGGACCGGAACCCAGAACCACGTGACTTCAGCACCTTAAGTACTCTCTCCCGGAATACACAGCGAGACAACGCACCCACTGATTGGCTCCCAGAGAGAAATTGGTACCCAATGCGTCCAACCAGACTGCGTAAAATGCATAAAAAAAAAACAGAAGGCCAACGCATTATGGCGTTAGGCCTTAGGCATGGCTGGCAATATTATATAGAAACGGTCTATATACAGTATTTTTGCCATTTCTATTAACCACATAACAGTAATGTGCTCCTATCCCTGTGCAAAGGTGACACAGCCCACGTGTTGTATGTTACAGATGGTACATTGTAGCACATATTTAACATAATAAGTACCACATTTAATTAATTGCTTGATGAGGAATTGTTGGTTTGTGGTAAGGGAAGTAACTGTCTTGCTTACTTTATGAAACACAACAATAATTACACATATTAAGACCACAAGGGAAAGATCCTACATGATGTAGCCAAGTACTGTATTTATGGGCGTATAACACGCACCTTTTCCCCTGAAAATAGGGGGAAAATTGCGGGTGCGCGTTATATGCTGATAGTGTACCTCGGGGGGAAGGAGGGGGGGGGGAGTGCCGCCGGAAATCACTAATCCGCTCGGCTCTCCGCTCGCTCCCCTGCGACCAGCGATGTCCTAATCACACAGTGAGTTCCTGGATATGTAACGGGGGAAACTCTTAGCCTCTGCCCTCGTCATAGAGGACACATGGTTTGTTATAGAAGCACCGACTCTGTAACCTCTGCAGGATATCGGTGAAGCTCTGGACAGGAATGCAGCGGGAGTGTGCAAGCTCTACAGCGTGAGAGGAAGGAACCAGTACTGATCGCTCCGGGATGCCTGCTGCATGCTCAGCCCAAGACAGCGCTCCAGGCCTCCCTTCAGCCCCTGCCAGCCCACTGGAGGATAACAAGCATGTAGTGAAAATGCAGTCTGGCTAAAGTAGTAGAGGATACCTCTGAGACCGGACACCGGGCTTCCTGATTAACCCGGTCGGTGCCGGCATCCAAGTTGCCTGAACGCCTTCATTTATGGCATCCTGACAGCCAGGGGTTCTACAGTGCCGACCCCATGCAGAGAGTGCTATGCAGTGCCAAAGACAACAAAAGGGCAAGGTAAGGGCGCTCATCTCCTTGGGGGGCACATATCAATATTAAGTCCTTATTTTTATTTTACTTTGTATGAACAGGAGGGTGTCTCTACCAGGGTTTATTTAAAAAAAAAGTTTTTTTTTACTGGAACTTGCCTCTTAAATTGGAGTGCGTGTTATGCGCCGTCGCGTGTTATACGGCGATAAATACGGTAGCTTTTTTGTGATGGAAAATAGATAAATAGCTAGGCTATAGTAATTAAGCTAGAGTAGGTTCCCTGTGGCTGGAGAAACTACATATTTTAGAGAGGCTAAATATAATATAAATATAATTGACTGTCTTGAAAGAGTTGAGACATTTTGAGGCATTTGAAAGCCTATCCTGATGGACCATTATGCATATCTCATTGTTTAAGCCTCCTAGTGAGTTTTTACATTCTGGGAGATAATTAGCTTCTATAGAGCAATTTCTCTTTTCTAATAAATTTTCCCATAGGGATGGATTTTATTGTGTGAGAAGGGTGACAACTACTTGGTAGTAAAATTAAATTTCCTTCACATGATCTTCTATATCAGCGCTCACTAAATGGATAACTGCGGGCTGGAAGCATACCGACTGACAGTCTGGCCTTGCCACTGGGTGTCCTTTCCGGCCATCAATGTCATCCTCATAGCGGGTTTGGCAGGAGGAGCTTCAGACTTCAAATAGGGACTGAGGGTTGGAGCTGCCCAAGTTATTATGTTAACAAGCAGGTGATTACCTGGCTTGTTTATATGAAAAAATCATGCTCTCTGTCCCCGTCTGCAGCTCCTACCGCCTCGTCCGCTGTGAGGGTGACATTGGTGTCTGGGCGGGAGGCCTGGGAGAGGACACTTCATGATAACTAGTGCCTCTTCCCTGCCAAAGGTACTGTAGGACTGTGCAGGGGAGGCTTGCATTAAAGGGGACTCTGTGTTGTGTTAAGGGCATTGTGACATGTTAAGGAGCTCTGTGTTATGTTAAGGGGTGCTGTGTTAAGGGATGCTGCAAAGTAAAGTGGGGCAGTGATGTGAAGGGGAACTGAGACACTGTGGGATAGTGATGAACGAACTTCCGATGGGATGTTTCGTGAACGCGAACCGTGAACAAATGTTCATGAACCGCAAAGTTCGTTGCAGGCCCCATTGACTTAAATAGCAGGCGAACCTTAAAAATCTACAGGTCATATTTTCAGCCACAAAATACTTACTAGCTGTGCACACATAGTCCCACAACATGGACACTGACATAACAAAAGTATTAAGTGAATCTGGGATCGACAACGACAAGCTTTCTTTTTTTAACTGTGAAATTTTGATAATTCAGAAGCGCATGAAGGCCATGGAGGAGAGGCAAGGTCAGGGCAGGCAATGAAGGGGGTGCAGGAGATGATCAGTGCCACAGTCAGGGCAACGCAGTCCTGTGCCAGTGTCCCAGTGTGCCAACCTGTGCTTGAGCCCCTCCCTCTGCCTGGCCCTTACCCCCACCTATGCAGGGCTCCACTGCGGTGGTCCGAAGGTGCCAGTCCAGTGCTGATCCTCAGCCATGGTGCTGGCACTGCCTGCTGATTGGCTTTTCTGCTGCTATCTCCCTCACTGTCTGAAACCAGCACCGCGATAGAGACTGAGCACTGACACCAGCACCGTGATAGAGAGCACTGACACCAGCACCGAGATAGAGAGCACTGACACCAGCACCGAGATAGCACTGACACCAGCACCGTGATAGACAGCACTGACACCAGCACCATGATAGAGAGCACTGACACTAGCACCGATATAGAGAGCACTGACACCAGCACCGTGATAGAGAACACTGAGACCACACCAGCATCGAGATAGAGAGCACTGACACCACACCAGCACTGAGATAGAGAGAGAGCTCTGACACCAGCACCGAGATAGAGAGCACTGACACCAGCACCGAGATAGAGAGAGAGCACTGACACCAGCAGCGAGATAGAGAGCACTGACACCACACCAGCACCGTGATAGAGAGCACTGAGACCACACCAGCACCGATATAGAGAGCACTGACACCACACCAGCACCGAGATAGAGAGAGAGCACTGACACCAGCACCGAGATAGAGAGCACTGACAGCAGCACTGATACCAGCAACTCGCTGCGGGACCCAAAAATAGGACACCGCTCAACCTCTTCAAACAGGCGGGTACAGGCATATAGTACAGTGTGCTTTTTTTGTACAAGGAAGTAAGTCAAAGGTAGAAAAAAGGTCTGTGTGCTCGATTAAATAAATCATTTATAGAGTTATGCATCTACATGGTCTACTGGTCACATGTGTTGAATTCCTCCGAGATCCATGCCTCATTCATTTTTATAAACGTGAGTTAGTCAACACTGTCATGAGCTAGGCGAGTGCGCTTATCGGTCACGATCCCCCCTGCTGCGCTGAACGTCCTTTCAGACAGGACACTGGATGAGGGGCAAGCCAACAGTTCGATTGCAAATTGGGCAGGCTCTGGCCAGAGGTCAAACCTGCCCACCCAGTAGTCCAGGGGTTCATCACTCCTCAGAGCGTTCACATTGGCCGTTAACCCGATGTAGTCGGACACCTGTGGATCTAGGTGTTCCCTGATGCTGGATCCGGATGAGACCTGTCGATGGGTCGGCTGAAAGAATGACCTCATATCAGAAATCACCAACACATCTTCAAACCACCCTCTTCTTGAAGGTGCTGTTGGATTGGTACCCGCAACTCTTTCTCTGGGAGTGGGAATTCCTCCTCTGCCAGCGCACACAAAAGCAGAATGCAGCATTTCTCGAAGCAAGGCCTGGAAGTGCTCCATTCTGACAGCCCTCTCTGACGGTGGTAACATTTCTGCCATTTTGTGTTTGTACCGGGGGTCTAAGTACGTTGCCACCCAGTACTGGTCCTTGACCTTTATGCTTTTTTTATGGGAGTCCCTGTTAAAACACTGGAGCATGAAGGCCCCCATTTGCACTGAACTGGAAGTGGTGTGGTGACCTGGCTCCTGCTCATCATCCAGGATAATGTCGTCCTCCTCGTTCTCCTCTCCCCATCCACGCACAACATGGATCCCAGAAATGTTTAAAGCATGCTCTTCTTGCTCCTCCTCATCCACCCCGGCATCATCCTCCTCTGACTCCTCTTCAGACTCCTGTTGTTGACTTGTCTCAGATAGAGTAGCCCCCCCTGGGAATTCATCCAGCATTGCGACTTCCTCATCTTCCTGCTCCTGTTCCTCCACGGCTTGATCAATGACACAACGCAATGCATGCTCCATAAAGAAGTCATAAGGTACCATGTCACTGATGGCACCATGGCTGCGACTGACCAGTTCGGTGATCTCATCAAATGGCCGCAGAAGTCTGCATGCGTCGCACATGAGCAGCCACTGGCGCGGTGAAAAAAAACCAAGCTCCCCAGAACCTGTTCTGCCGCAGAGTTCGTACGGGTAGCCTTTAACTGCACATCTCTGCTGGAGCAGCCTATCAAGCATATAGAATGTTGAGTTCCATCGCATCGAGCAATCGCAAATAGGACATTTGACCGGCAGATTGTGTCGCCGCTGAATGTCAGCAAGGCGAGCCATGGCCGTGTAAGATCTTCTGAAATGGGCCGAGATTTTCCTTGCCTGCCGCAAGATGTCCTGGACCCCAGGGTATTGGACAACGAATCGCTGCACGACCAAGTTTAAGACGTGTGCCATGCATGGCATGTGTGTAATTTTGCCCTGTTTCAATGTGCTAAGCAGATTGGCACCGTTGTCACACACCACTTTACCAACTGTCAAATTGAGCGGTGTTAGCCACTGATCTGCCTGTGAACGCAAAGCTGAAAGGAGTGCAGGGTGTCAGGGCTGGCTTAGCCCTTCCTCCTCTAAGCTGGCCCCTCAGCTGTCAGCTAATGGCCAGCTCTCTTCTCTTTCCACAGTTACCAGCTGTTCCCGATGATGCTCGTCTGACCTGCCTATTTAAAGCCTTCCTGTTCACTTTTTCATTTCCCTTCATGTTGGTCACATCACAGGGAACCATCTCCTGCTGTTTGTTTCAAGACTGGCTTGCTTCTTATCCTGCTTGCGGTTGCTCTCCTTGAATCCCTGACTTCTGGTCTGGCTGATTACCCGATCTGGTTAATGAACTTTGGACTGGCTGACTACCCAATCTGGCTACTGGACTCTGACTATGCCTGACTACGCTTTTTCTATTTTCCTTTTTATTTTTATTAACAAGTGTGATTTGATTGTACTTCTGTCTCAGTCTGTTTCATGGTTTCTGACAGTACGCGAAGGCCATGAATTCATAAGATACAGTCAATCCACTTGTTGGTAATATTTTTTCCAGATTGGATGAGCAAGATCACTGCATGGATCAGTTTTCCTTGGCGTTACAAACGCTCCTGAATTGCACGGCTCACCTGCAATCCCCCACGGTGGTTGCTCCGGTACAACCTGAGTCGCAGGCCTTCCCTGCTGCTGCGCCAGTCTCTGTGCAGGCACCCGCCTGGGGTATTACCTCTATAAGAGGTATGTCTGGTTTTGCTCTGCTTCCCCAGCGATTTGGGGGTGATCCAGTTCAATGCAGAGGGTTTCTCAATCAGGTTGAGATATACTTCGAGATGCTGCCCCAGGCATTTCCCACGGACAGAAGCAAAGTAGGTTTTGTGATATCTTTGCTTTCTGAGAGAGCCTTGGCCTGGGCTAACCCTCTATGGGAGACACAAAAACCTGTTGTCTTGAGTTACCCTCAGTTTGTGGCCTCCTTTAAAAAGGTTTTTGACATTCCCGCACGCTCCGCTTCTGCTGCCAAGTGCCTCATGTCCATCAAACAGAGTACGAGAACTGTTGTCGACTACACCATTGAATTCCGTACTCTGGAAGCAGAGGTTGCTTGGAACAATGAGGCCCTCGTGGCTGCTTTTTCTCATGGTCTCTCGGATTCCATCAAGGATGAGATAGCAGCTCTAGATATACCCACTGAGCTGGAGAGCTTGATCTTGTTTACTATCCTCATTGACTCCAGACTCAGAGAAAGACTTTCTCTTAAGGTGCACTTGCGGAAGCCTCCTGTACGTTTGCCTCCGAGCTTTGTAGTCCCACCCATGCCTCCCTCACTTCCCATGCCTCCTGGTACAGAGTTGGACAGTGAAGATGAACCCATGCACCTGGGCTTCATGTGTCTCTCTGCGGATGAGAGAGCCTTTAGGAGGAGGGAGAGATTGTGCCTTTATTGTGGCCAGGCAGGTCACTTTTTGAAATCTTGTCCTACCCGTCCAGGGAACACCAGAACCTTGAGGTCCTGTCATGGACAGACCTTAGGTGGCGTTGTTTCGTCCCCAGTTATCCAGAAGGATAAGCCCCTGGTTTTGGGCACCCTTTCTTGGGCTGAGTCGTCCATCGAGATACAGGCTCTAATCGACTCTGGGGCTGCAGGCCTGTTCATTGATGCTGCATTTGTTTCGCAGCACTCAATTTCACTGCAGCTGCGTGACACTCCACTTGCCATTGAGGCTCTTGACGGGAGACCTTTACAGCCTGCCCATGTGACTCATGAGATGGTTCCATTGTCCATGGCCGTAGGGGCTCTTCACCATGAGATAATCCAATTCCAAGTTATTTCCTCAACCAGATTTCCGCTGGTTATTGGTTATCCTTGGTTACAGAGGCACAACCACTCTTATGATTGACTCCATGCTGAGGTTCTCTCCTGGTCACCACAATTCAGTGAGACATGCTTCCTGAAGGTATCCAAGGTCCTGTGCACCGCTTCACTCCCCTCCTTCCCAGAGGAGTACCGTGATTTTGGCGATGTCTTTGATAAAGGTCAAGCTGGTAGTTTGCCTCCACACCAGCCTTATGATTGCGCAATTGACCTTCAACCTGGTGCCATACCTCCTGGCTGGGTTTACCCTTTGTCGGTCTTGGAGGATAAGGCCATGGAGGAGTATGTTGCTGATGCACTTTCTAGAGGTTTCATCCGCAAGTCCTCGTCTCCTGCTGGTGCTGGTTTCTTCTTTGTGAAAAAGAAGAGCAGTGAACTGAGACCTTGTATAGATTATAGGGGTCTCAATCGTGTCACGATTAAGAATGCCTACCCGATTCCATTGATTATGGAGTTATTTGACCGCTTCAAGGGAGCAACGGTTTTCACATAGCTTGACCTGAGGGGCATACAATCTCGTGCGCATTAAGGAGGAGTGGAAAACTGCGTTTAATACCAGAACAGGCCATTATGAATACCTGGTAATGGCTTTTGGCCTTTGTAATGCCCTGGCAGTTTTCCAGGAATTATTAACGATGTCCTCCGGCATTTGTTGCAATTGTGTGTGGTGGTTTATCTCGATGATATCCTCATATTTTCCAAGTCCCTGGAGAGCCACCACACAGATGTCTGTCGTGTACTTCAGAAACGAAGAGAGAACAATCTCTATTGTAAACTGGAGAAGTGCGAGTTCCATCGTGAACAGGTTACATTCCTGGGCTATGTCATTTCCACTGCTGGTTTTTCGTTGGACCCAGAGAAACTGTCGGCAGTCCTACAGTGGCCTCGACCCGTGGGTTTACATCCTCTGCAGCGTTTCCTGGCCTTTGCCAACTACTATCGGAAGTTTATTCGTAACTTCTTGTCTCTGGTCAAGCCTCTGACTGATATGACCAGAAAGGATGGTAACTCCCAGAGTTGGTCTCCGGAGTCCATTACGGCCTTTGAGACTCTCAAGGCTGCCTTTGTTTCTGCTCCTATGTTGGCACATCCTGATCCTACGTTGCCTTTTATCCTAGAAGTTGATGCTTCTGAGACAGGAGTTGGCGCCCTTCTGTCTCATCGTCCTAACTCAGAGTGCTGTGCATCCGTGTGGCTACTTTTCCAAGAAATTGTCACCTGCTGAGTGCAATTATGAGATTGATGACAGAGAGCTGTTGACGATCATTTTAGCCCTGAAAGAATGGAGACATCTCCTTGAAGGTACCACTGTGCCCGTTCTTATTCTTACTGACCATAAGAATCTTACATTCTTGTCTGAGGCTAAGCGACTCTCTCCCAGAAGGTCGCGATGGGCTCTTTTCTTGTCGAGCTTTAATTACATTGTCTCATTCTTACCTGTACTAAGAATGTAAGGGCTGATGCCTTGTCACGACAATTTTCCTCCACTTCCAAGTTGGAGTCGGTTCCGGTTACTATGATTCCTCCTGATCGTATCTTGGCTACGGTTCGCACCAGTCTTACTTCTCCTTTGGGTGACAGAATTCTTGCTGCTCAGGTCCATGCTCCTCCTGATAAACCTTGTGACTGCTGCTTTGCCCCAGAGAGTCTTTGTACTGCAGTGCTCCAGACTTACCATTCTCCCAAAGCAGCTGGCCATCATGGGAAGAATCAACTCATTTGGGCCATCTCCCAACAATTTTGGTGGCCTAGTCTATGGGCTGATGTTACTGCCTTCGTAGCTGCCTGTCCCGTGTGTGCTCGGAGTAAGACTCCACGACACCTTCCAGTGGGCCTCCTACAACCCATACCCAATGGAGAGAGGCCCTGGACTCACCTGTCTATGGATTTCATTGTGGAATTGCCAAACTCCCAAGGCAAAATTGTTATCCTTATGGTGGTTGACCGGTTCTCAAAGATGTGTCATTGTATTCCACTTAAGAAGTTGCCCACCTCTAAGGAACTGGCTTCCATTTTTGCTCGGGAGATCTTTCACTTACATGGGCTACCCAAGGTGATTGTCTCGGATAGGGGCAGTCAGTTTGTCTCCCGGTTCTGGCGAGCCTTTTGTGCACAGTTGGGAATACAGCTTGTGTTCTCTTCTGCGTATCACCTGCAGTCTAATGGGGCCGCAGAACAAGCCAATCAGTCCTTGGAGCAATTCCTACGTTGCTATATTTCTGACCATCATAACAACTGGTCTGACCTATTACCTTGGGCAGAGTTTGCTCACAACAGTGCCTTGAATTCTGCCTCTCCATTTATGGCGAATATGGTTTCCAACCTTCCATGTTGCCTGACTCATTTAGTAGCTTACGCGTTGGACCTTCCTCCTAGTATGCGCATCTCTAATGTGTTTCATGTCTTCTTATTGAAACCGTTGATCTGTAACAGATTTACCACCTCGGTGCCACGTCCTCACCCTATTCAGGTTAAGAACCATGAGGAGTATGAGGTACAATCCATTGTTGACTACTGTAGGTTCCGTGGGCGCATACAGTACCTGGTGCATTGGAAGGGGTACGGTCCGGAGGAACGCTCCTAGGTTTCATCCCTTGACGTACATGCCCCTGTTCTCCTCCGCGAGTTCCATAGACGGTTTCCCCTCAAGCCCGGGGGTCCTCCGAGGGAGAGGCGTCATTTAGGGGGGGTATTGTCAGGGCTGGCCACTCAGCTGTCGGCTAATTGCCAGCTCTCTTCTCTTTCCACAGTTACCAGCTGTTCCCAATGATGCTCGTCTGACCTGCCTATTTAAAGCCTTCCTGCTCACTTTTTCATTTGCCTTCGCGTTGGTCACATCACAGGGAACCATCTCCTGCTGTTTTTTTCAAGACTGGCTTGCTGACATCCCACCCGGATTCTTATCCTGCTTGCAGTTGCTCTCCTTGGATCCCTGACTTCCAGCCTGGCTGATTACCCTATCTGGTTAATGAACTTTGGACTGGCTGACTACCCGATCTGGCTACTGGACTCTGGCTATGCTTGACTATGCTTTTTCTATTTTCCTTTTTATTTTTATTAATAAACAAGTGTGATTTGATTGTACTTCTGTCTCAGTCTGTTTCATGGTTTCTGACACAGGGCCAGTGTGGCTCTTGGCTTCCAGGCACAACAGACGCAGCACAGCATGGCAACGTCTCACCTGGCATGTCGAATAGGTTCTGGGGATCTTGGGCGGCGCAGCGGAAGAGACGCTATCAGCGGAAAAGGAGGAGTCAGCCGAGGAGGAGAGGGAGGAGGATGGAGCAGGAGGAGGAGAAGAAGAGCCAGGCCTGCATGCAATCCGTGGCGGTAAAACCAAATCTACAAGGGTGCCATGGGTTACATGCTTGACGGCCATCAGAAGGTTCACCCAGTGGGCAGTAAAAGTTATATACCTTCCCTGCCCGTGTTTGCTAGGCCACATGTCTGTGGTCAGATGTATCTTGGCACTAACACTGTATGCCAGAGATACATTCACTTGCCGCTGAACATGGCCATATAGCTCTGGGATGCCCTTCTGTGAGAAATACTTCCTTCCTGGGACCTTCCATTGTGGTGTTCCAATGGCAACAAATTTTCGAAAGGCCTCCGAGTCCACAAGTTTATATGGCAGTAGTTGGTGGGCTATCAGTTCTGATAAGCCAGCTGTCAACCATTGGGCAAGAGGGTTATCCGGCGTCATAATTTTTTTTTTACGCTCGAACATTTGGCTCACGGAAGCCTGCCTTTTTGCTGAAAAACATGAGGACAGCATGATGGAAGGTGGAGTGGAGGACAATTGTGAGGAGAGAGGAGAAGGAGAAGACGAGGCTGGACGGTGGGAGCCTGGAGTGTGGCTTTGTGGGTTCCGTTGCTCCCACTGGGCTCGGTGATGGCAGCTCATGTGCCTTCTTAAGGCGGTCGTCCCTAGGTGAGTGTTGGGCTTACCGCGACTTATGCATTGACTGCAAAGATTGCAGATGGCAACACTATTGTCAGCAGCGGACACATTAAAAAAAGCTCACACTGCAGAGCCATGTGCCGGCGTCCTGGGAGTGCCAGATGTGACCGTATATGGTTGATGCCTCGCTCCTGATACATTAGCAGTCTGCTTTGACCCTCCTGTGCAATCTAAGTTCTGCCTGCTTCTCCTCCCTATCTGCTGGTCCACATTTCCCTCTGAACTCCCCTCCTCTTGTGGGCACCCATGTGACATCCCTAGACACGTCTTCATCGACGTCCCCTTCCCCACCGCTATAATTAGAGAGCTCGGAGTAGGCAGAAACAGCGGGGACCAACCTCCTTGGGCTGATCTGGGTACTGTCGTCAGACTGCTGAGTGGCGGTTGTTGCTACCTCCTCTTCCTGATCCAATGCCAAGAATGGCTGCGCATCGGAAATGTCTTGATATGGATCGGAAAATAATTCCTGTGACTCAAGCGAAAGGTATATGATGGTGGGGGTTTTGGTGGTAGTGTCTTTGGGGGTGCACACAGCAGACAGTGAAGAGGGTGCAGATCGAGAGGATGAGGAGGGTGCAGAAGAGTAAGGCTGAGTGAGCCACTCAACCAAGTCTGGTGCATCCTTTTACGTCCACGTGAGGAATCTTCAGTGGTATACAGTCAGTTCATGCATAAAGTGACTTAGTGCCAAGGGGGGGACCACCACCAATGGTAAAATTGGCTGCTCACCTCATCATATGGACCCTTTAAATTACAGAGGGTCGTATGCACTTAAATATCAACTCGTCCAATCGCTGTACTCCTCTCCGACAATATCCGACCGATTCACAAACGAAAACACAGCTTTCTCCCATTCAGAGTTAAATGAACTGACACGTTCGTGGAATACCCACACTGGATCAGTATATAGCAGTATTCACAATTCCTCAGACCATGTGGATAGAAAGACAGGCCATAGTGCTCTCCATAGAAAAACGTTTTAATGACGAATATACATAAAAAACACACTTACAATAACGAAGCTTCATACGATCTTTAAAATGATCAATGACCGCGGGTGACGTCACGTGATCTCCGTCCGTACGTTACGTCCCTATGGGCGGGACTTCATCAGCGGACACGGAAACTACGTGACACCCGATATATGAATAGACAATACGGGGTTCCTATAGTACGCTTACGGTGAGCACGACGTGACGGACAGCCTCTCCATGTTTACGAAAGTTACCAAGGTAACAACACATCCTGTTGTGTAGTATGAATCTACACCATAACAGGCAAAGACCTCAGGGAAGCCCTTGTGAATTTAAACAAATGTTACCAAGTTAACGGCTCATCCCATCATGCCTATCCGCACTATGCAAATGAGCACAGCAACGAGCGGAATTTAAAAAAGGAATCATATAAATATTTGCAAACATTGCCGTTGCCACAATGAATCCCTTCCCCTTATGTATATAATGTAATCAAATAAATAAAAACTGCTTAATGGGTACCAATACAAAAGAACCCCATTATTAAACACATTTTTAAATTGCAAAGCATGAACTTTTTTCTCCAAACTTGAGTTTACAAAAGTCCACCTCCTACAAAATGCAAATAAAGATGTGTTTCGAACTTAATATTCAAAAACAATTAAGAATATTAAAATGTGTATAATACACATATCAACGTGACATCACCTGCGGCCAATAAATTAAATAGTACTAAAAATACAATAAAAAGTAAACAATAAAATCATCGATCAGTAATAAAACAGTTAATATCAAAATCGACATTCAATCCACCAGGCGTTAATACATTGGTCTCATATATCCAGTAAGATTCCCTACGACTTAACTGGCGTATGAAATTACCCCCCCTCCAATGTTTTGTGACCCTCTCAATCCCCCAAAACTTTAGGCCTTTAGGGTTTTGCTGATGGAATTGTTTAAAGTGTCGGGACACATTGTGGGTTTTCAGACCTTTTTTAATATTATCTACATGTTCTGCTAAACGCACATGTAAAGGTCTAGAAGTGCGTCCTATATATTGTAACCCACATTCGCACTCTAACATGTAAACCACTCCGATCGTGTCACATGTAATCAATTGCCGAATATCGTATTCCCTATTAGTTGCAGAGGCCAGAAACTTCTTCAGTTTCTTAATGTTAACTTTAGAATGCTTACACGGCTTGCACCGCCCACAAGCATAAAACCCCCCCAAAAAGGAGAACAATCTGTTCTCTGATGGAATAGGGGGGTTAAGAACACTGGGAGCAAGACGGTCCCTCAGAGAGGGAGCTTTTTTATAAATAAACTGT
This sequence comes from Lithobates pipiens, assembly GCF_037356315.1. Classification (NCBI taxonomy): domain Eukaryota; kingdom Metazoa; phylum Chordata; class Amphibia; order Anura; family Ranidae; genus Lithobates; species Lithobates pipiens. The sequence goes on from NW_027507784.1 coordinate 40,779,582, forward strand.
GGGCGAGTAGGTAGTACGGGTCCCAAAATTTTGTCCTGCTTTAAAATGGACCAATGTTTAGACACTATCTTTTCAAATTTTTTGTGTTGAACATTGTAATCTAAAATCATTCTAAAATTTTGCTCACTATTATTAGTCTCCCTAGGTTGACTGGAGACTAAAGTAGTCCTATCAATCTGTTTGACCTTTTCAAATTCTGCCTTCAAGACCGACCGATCATATCCCTTCTGTTCAAATCTGGAGATCAACACATCGGATTGAGATATATAATCCTCACTCCTCGTGCAATTACGATGTAACCTAATGAATTGTCCCCTGGGGATGTTGCACAACCAAGATTGGTGATGACAACTCCCCAGGGGAATATAAGCATTACGATCAGTAGGTTTAAAATGGTTAACCAACCTGAAGTTACCCAAATCTTTGTTGATCTCCAGATCCAAAAAGACTACATGATCTTGACTCACATTCCATGTGAGCGAAATATTCCTATCATTGGAATCCAATGATTGAATAAAAATATCGAGTGACGATCTAGTACCATCCCAAATCAAAATAAGATCGTCTATAAATCTACGGTAGCACACCAGTTCTGGGGGGCGATGTTTAAAAACTGCTTCTTCCTCCCAGTGGGCCATAAATAAGTTGGCCACACTGGGAGTAAAACGAGCTCCCATCGCAACCCCTCTGGTCTGTAAATAAAACTCCTTGCCATACCAAAAATAATTTCGGCTCAGACAAAAGTTTAAACAAGTCAGCAAAAATTCCTGATGTCTACCCGACAATGCCGATGATGACAAGGCCCACTCGACTGAGGTCATAGCGTCATCATGACCTATGATGGTGTATAGGGAGCCTACATCAGCTGTCACCAAGATACTGGAAGGGGAACATCCCAATTCTTCCAAAATTTGTATAATATGTTTAGTATCTTTTAGGTATGCCGGAGTATTCACCACTAAAGGCTGAAGAAAAAAGTCAATATATTGACCCAATCTAGCAGATACGGAATCAATACCGTTCACTATAGGCCTACCTGGGGGATTGGTACTGTCTTTATGGATCTTAGGGAGAAAATATATTATAGGGGTTCTACAAAACAAAGGGTCTAGATATGCTGCTTCCTTTTTGGATAAGATCCTTTGGTCTTTTCCATCTTCTACAATGGAATGCAGTTCATCTTTGTACATTAACATTGGGTCTCTATTTAGGATTTTGTACGTATCCTCATCATTTAGTAGTCGGGACATCTCCCTTTGGTAATACTCCTTACTTAAAATTACCAAACCCCCCCCCCCCTTATCTGCGGGCCTTATGACAATCTCTTTGCGTGCTTCTAGAGACTTCATACCTCGCTTGATATATTGGGGATCCATAATTTTCTTAACCCTTAATTCTTCCAGATCTTTTGTGACCATATTTTTAAATACTTCCATATATTTATTCTCCACATTAGGAGGGTTAAAAATGGACTTATTACGTAAATTAGAATGGTCACCCCCACCCCGTGTGGGGCCTACACGTGAATTAGACAAAAAATATTTTTTTATATTCAAGGTCCTAACATATTTCTGAAGGCTCACATATGTCTGGAATTTGTTTAAATTTTTTACGGGTGCAAATTTCAGGCCTCTGTCTAATACTTTAATTTCATCAGTGTTTAATGCAATACCACTCAGGTTATAGATCCCCATACCTATTGGGGTTTTGGCCTTTTGTAGTCGCCTACCCCCTCGTTTTCCTCTCTTTCTTTTCGTTTCCTGAGAGGACCCGCACTGGGTGGGGTGTGAGGAGGAGGTTGTCTCCACCATTCCCCAACATTGGGTCTGTATACTGGTGGAACTTGCTCCTGCCTCCTGTGAAAATCCCCTCCTCCATAAGGTGCCTGATTAGCTAATGGTGCATATTTATTATAGGTGGGTATTGGTCTTTCTGGGGGAAAATAAGGTCTCCCTCCTCTCTGCTGACTTCCTCCCTCCCCATACTGGTTATTCGTCCTCCAATCATTAGATTGATTTACATAATGAGGAGAGGGGGGATACTGATTATCCCTCATGGGCCATGATTGCCGATTCTCTCCTCTACCTCTTCCTCGTTTGTTTTTACCCCTCCTACCATTTCCCTGAGCATAATTGTTCCCCTGTGTTGGAAACTGACTAAATTGCTGGGGTGAAGCATATGTATGGGTAGGCTCTACACTCAGAGGGCCTTTCTCTGTGTTTTTATTAGTCTCACCTGTGGGGTTCTGACTAATGTTGGTAGCTGAATTAGAGGCTGCTTGCCACTTAAAAATGTTACCCCCTCCAAAGTCATCAAGATCTCTCACAAATTTTTTCTTTTTCTTATTTTGGATCTCTAAATCCCATTTGATAAGTTTATTCTTAAGTTCAGCAGACAATTTAATAAACTCCTCACTCTCCTTGTGAGACTCCAAATTTTTGGTGATTTCTTTAATTTGAGAGTCCAAAACATCCATCTTCCTTTGCTTACGCAATAGAAGAAACTCCAATAACTCAAAACCCTTTTCAAGGAAGAAATTACTCCATTCTATCATTGAGCTTTCATCAATCAGACCATCATTGGGTGGTACGTCCCACCTCAAGCGTCTGGGTATGAGTTTAGCTGACAGATATTGTTTGAATGACGTAATATCCCACCAAGTTTTTATCTTTTTTTCAAATATATGTCCCAGTTTCTTAAATGCCTGGGACATATCATTGATAGGTTCAGCCATAAGACCCCGAGAGAACACTTCACTTATTTTAACTTCCCGTTTCTCAATATATTGAAAAACATCCATAACTGCTGCTAGATTTAAAGATAATTAACAGTCAAACTATAAATACAGAAAAAATCAGCGCAGTACAACCCCTTTACGAAAAGCTGCTGAACACCAAGGATCAATTACCAAATCCCAAAATACAATATATCAAAAAGATGGTACAGCGCTCTAACTAAAATAAAATGATTACTGACATATTCAAATTAATAAAAAGTCCAAAGATAGCTTTTGAGTCAAAAAGTCCACGTGAGGAATCTTCAGTGGTATACAGTCAGTTCATGCATAAAGTGACTTAGTGCCAAGGGGGGGACCACCACCAATGGTAAAATTGGCTGCTCACCTCATCATATGGACCCTTTAAATTACAGAGGGTCGTATGTACTTAAATATCAACTCGTCCAATCGCTGTACTCCTCTCCGACAATATCCGACCGATTCACAAACGAAAACACAGCTTTCTCCCATTCAGAGTTAAATGAACTGACACGTTCGTGGAATACCCACACTGGATCAGTATATAGCAGTATTCACAATTCCTCATACCATGTGGATAGAAAGACAGGCCATAGTGCTCTCCATAGAAAAACGTTTTAATGACGAATATACATAAAAAACACACTTACAATAACGAAGCTTCATACGATCTTTAAAATGATCAATGACCGCGGGTGACGTCACGTGATCTCCGTCCGTACGTTACGTCCCTATGGGCGGGACTTCATCAGCGGACACGGAAACTACGTGACACCCGATATATGAATAGACAATACGGGGTTCCTATAGTACGCTTACGGTGAGCACGACGTGACGGACAGCCTCTCCATGTTTACGAAAGTTACCAAGGTAACAACACATCCTGTTGTGTAGTATGAATCTACACCATAACAGGCAAAGACCTCAGGGAAGCCCTTGTGAATTTAAACAAATGTTACCAAGTTAACGGCTCATCCCATCATGCCTATCCGCACTATGCAAATGAGCACAGCAACGAGCGGAATTTAAAAAAGGAATCATATAAATATTTGCAAACATTGCCGTTGCCACAATGAATCCCTTCCCCTTATGTATATAATGTAATCAAATAAATAAAAACTGCTTAATGGGTACCAATACAAAAGAACCCCATTATTAAACACATTTTTAAATTGCAAAGCATGAACTTTTTTCTCCAAACTTGAGTTTACAAAAGTCCACCTCCTACAAAATGCAAATAAAGATGTGTTTCGAACTTAATATTCAAAAACAATTAAGAATATTAAAATGTGTATAATACACATATCAACGTGACATCACCTGCGGCCAATAAATTAAATAGTACTAAAAATACAATAAAAAGTAAACAATAAAATCATCGATCAGTAATAAAACAGTTAATATCAAAATCGACATTCAATCCACCAGGCGTTAATACATTGGTCTCATATATCCAGTAAGATTCCCTACGACTTAACTGGCGTATGAAATTACCCCCCCTCCAATGTTTTGTGACCCTCTCAATCCCCCAAAACTTTAGGCCTGATGAAGTCCCGCCCATAGGGACGTAACGTACGGACGGAGATCACGTGACGTCACCCGCGGTCATTGATCATTTTAAAGATCGTATGAAGCTTCGTTATTGTAAGTGTGTTTTTTATGTATATTCGTCATTAAAACGTTTTTCTATGGAGAGCACTATGGCCTGTCTTTCTATCCACATGGTCTGAGGAATTGTGAATACTGCTATATACTGATCCAGTGTGGGTATTCCACGAACGTGTCAGTTCATTTAACTCTGAATGGGAGAAAGCTGTGTTTTCGTTTGTGAATCGGTCGGATATTGTCGGAGAGGAGTACAGCGATTGGACGAGTTCATATTTAAGTGCATACGACCCTCTGTCATTTAAAGGGTCCATATGATGAGGTGAGCAGCCAATTTTACCATTGGTGGTGGTCCCCCCCCTTGGCACTTATGCATGAACTGACTGTATACCACTGAAGATTCCTCACGTGGACTTTTTGACTCAAAAGCTATCTTTGGACTTTTTATTAATTTGAATATGTCAGTAATCATTTTATTTTAGTTAGAGCGCTGTACCATCTTTTTGATATATTGTATTTTGGGATTTGGTAATTGATCCTTGGTGTTCAGCAGCTTTTCGTAAAGGGGTTGTACTGCGCTGATTTTTTCTGTATTTATAGTTTGACTGTTAATTATCTTTAAATCTAGCAGCAGTTATGGATGTTTTTCAATATATTGAGAAACGGGAAGTTAAAATAAGTGAAGTGTTCTCTCGGGGTCTTATGGCTGAACCTATCAATGATATGTCCCAGGCATTTAAGAAACTGGGACATATATTTGAAAAAAAGATAAAAACTTGGTGGGATATTACGTCATTCAAACAATATCTGTCAGCTAAACTCATACCCAGACGCTTGAGGTGGGACGTACCACCCAATGATGGTCTGATTGATGAAAGCTCAATGATAGAATGGAGTAATTTCTTCCTTGAAAAGGGTTTTGAGTTATTGGAGTTTCTTCTATTGCGTAAGCAAAGGAAGATGGATGTTTTGGACTCTCAAATTAAAGAAATCACCAAAAATTTGGAGTCTCACAAGGAGAGTGAGGAGTTTATTAAATTGTCTGCTGAACTTAAGAATAAACTTATCAAATGGGATTTAGAGATCCAAAATAAGAAAAAGAAAAAATTTGTGAGAGATCTTGATGACTTTGGAGGGGGTAACATTTTTAAGTGGCAAGCAGCCTCTAATTCAGCTACCAACATTAGTCAGAACCCCACAGGTGAGACTAATAAAAACACAGAGAAAGGCCCTCTGAGTGTAGAGCCTACCCATACATATGCTTCACCCCAGCAATTTAGTCAGTTTCCAACACAGGGGAACAATTATGCTCAGGGAAATGGTAGGAGGGGTAAAAACAAACGAGGAAGAGGTAGAGGAGAGAATCGGCAATCATGGCCCATGAGGGATAATCAGTATCCCCCCTCTCCTCATTATGTAAATCAATCTAATGATTGGAGGACGAATAACCAGTATGGGGAGGGAGGAAGTCAGCAGAGAGGAGGGAGACCTTATTTTCCCCCAGAAAGACCAATACCCACCTATAATAAATATGCACCATTAGCTAATCAGGCACCTTATGGAGGAGGGGATTTTCACAGGAGGCAGGAGCAAGTTCCACCAGTATACAGACCCAATGTTGGGGAATGGTGGAGACAACCTCCTCCTCACACCCCACCCAGTGCGGGTCCTCTCAGGAAACGAAAAGAAAGAGAGGAAAACGAGGGGGTAGGCGACTACAAAAGGCCAAAACCCCAATAGGTATGGGGATCTATAACCTGAGTGGTATTGCATTAAACACTGATGAAATTAAAGTATTAGACAGAGGCCTGAAATTTGCACCCGTAAAAAATTTAAACAAATTCCAGACATATGTGAGCCTTCAGAAATATGTTAGGACCTTGAATATAAAAAAATATTTTTTGTCTAATTCACGTGTAGGCCCCACACGGGGTGGGGGTGACCATTCTAATTTACGTAATAAGTCCATTTTTAACCCTCCTAATGTGGAGAATAAATATATGGAAGTATTTAAAAATATGGTCACAAAAGATCTGGAAGAATTAAGGGTTAAGAAAATTATGGATCCCCAATATATCAAGCGAGGTATGAAGTCTCTAGAAGCACGCAAAGAGATTGTCATAAGGCCCGCAGATAAGGGGGGGGGGTTTGGTAATTTTAAGTAAGGAGTATTACCAAAGGGAGATGTCCCGACTACTAAATGATGAGGATACGTACAAAATCCTAAATAGAGACCCAATGTTAATGTACAAAGATGAACTGCATTCCATTGTAGAAGATGGAAAAGACCAAAGGATCTTATCCAAAAAGGAAGCAGCATATCTAGACCCTTTGTTTTGTAGAACCCCTATAATATATTTTCTCCCTAAGATCCATAAAGACAGTACCAATCCCCCAGGTAGGGCTATAGTGAACGGTATTGATTCCGTATCTGCTAGATTGGGTCAATATATTGACTTTTTTCTTCAGCCTTTAGTGGTGAATACTCCGACATACCTAAAAGATACTAAACATATTATACAAATTTTGGAAGAATTGGGATGTTCCCCTTCCAGTATCTTGGTGACAGCTGATGTAGGCTCCCTATACACCATCATAGGTCATGATGACGCTATGACCTCAGTCGAGTGGGCCTTGTCATCATCGGCATTGTCGGGTAGACATCAGGAATTTTTGCTGACTTGTTTAAACTTTTGTCTGAGCCGAAATTATTTTTGGTATGGCAAGGAGTTTTATTTACAGACCAGAGGGGTTGCGATGGGAGCTCGTTTTACTCCCAGTGTGGCCAACTTATTTATGGCCCACTGGGAGGAAGAAGCAGTTTTTAAACATCGCCCCCCAGAACTGGTGTGCTACCGTAGATTTATAGACGATCTTATTTTGATTTGGGATGGTACTAGATCGTCACTCGATATTTTTATTCAATCATTGGATTCCAATGATAGGAATATTTCGCTCACATGGAATGTGAGTCAAGATCATGTAGTCTTTTTGGATCTGGAGATCAACAAAGATTTGGGTAACTTCAGGTTGGTTAACCATTTTAAACCTACTGATCGTAATGCTTATATTCCCCTGGGGAGTTGTCATCACCAATCTTGGTTGTGCAACATCCCCAGGGGACAATTCATTAGGTTACATCGTAATTGCACGAGGAGTGAGGATTATATATCTCAATCCGATGTGTTGATCTCCAGATTTGAACAGAAGGGATATGATCGGTCGGTCTTGAAGGCAGAATTTGAAAAGGTCAAACAGATTGATAGGACTACTTTAGTCTCCAGTCAACCTAGGGAGACTAATAATAGTGAGCAAAATTTTAGAATGATTTTAGATTACAATGTTCAACACAAAAAATTTGAAAAGATAGTGTCTAAACATTGGTCCATTTTAAAGCAGGACAAAATTTTGGGACCCGTACTACCTACTCGCCCACAGTTTATTTATAAAAAAGCTCCCTCTCTGAGGGACCGTCTTGCTCCCAGTGTTCTTAACCCCCCTATTCCATCAGAGAACAGATTGTTCTCCTTTTTGGGGGGGTTTTATGCTTGTGGGCGGTGCAAGCCGTGTAAGCATTCTAAAGTTAACATTAAGAAACGGAAGAAGTTTCTGGCCTCTGCAACTAATAGGGAATACGATATTCGGCAATTGATTACATGTGACACGATCGGAGTGGTTTACATGTTAGAGTGCGAATGTGGGTTACAATATATAGGACGCACTTCTAGACCTTTACATGTGCGTTTAGCAGAACATGTAGATAATATTAAAAAAGGTCTGAAAACCCACAATGTGTCCCGAAACTTTAAACAATTCCATCAGCAAAACCCTAAAGGCCTAAAGTTTTGGGGGATTGAGAGGGTCACAAAACATTGGAGGGGGGGTAATTTCATACGCCAGTTAAGTCGTAGGGAATCTTACTGGATATATGAGACCAATGTATTAACGCCTGGTGGATTGAATGTCGATTTTGATATTAACTGTTTTATTACTGATCGATGATTTTATTGTTTACTTTTTATTGTATTTTTAGTACTATTTAATTTATTGGCCGCAGGTGATGTCACGTTGATATGTGTATTATACACATTTTAATATTCTTAATTGTTTTTGAATATTAAGTTCGAAACACATCTTTATTTGCATTTTGTAGGAGGTGGACTTTTGTAAACTCAAGTTTGGAGAAAAAAGTTCATGCTTTGCAATTTAAAAATGTGTTTAATAATGGGGTTCTTTTGTATTGGTACCCATTAAGCAGTTTTTATTTATTTGATTACATTATATACATAAGGGGAAGGGATTCATTGTGGCAACGGCAATGTTTGCAAATATTTATATGATTCCTTTTTTAAATTCCGCTCGTTGCTGTGCTCATTTGCATAGTGCGGATAGGCATGATGGGATGAGCCGTTAACTTGGTAACATTTGTTTAAATTCACAAGGGCTTCCCTGAGGTCTTTGCCTGTTATGGTGTAGATTCATACTACACAACAGGATGTGTTGTTACCTTGGTAACTTTCGTAAACATGGAGAGGCTGTCCGTCACGTCGTGCTCACCGTAAGCGTACTATAGGAACCCCGTATTGTCTATTCATATATCGGGTGTCACGTAGTTTCCGTGTCCGCTGATGAAGTCCCGCCCATAGGGACGTAACGTACGGACGGAGATCACGTGACGTCACCCGCGGTCATTGATCATTTTAAAGATCGTATGAAGCTTCGTTATTGTAAGTGTGTTTTTTATGTATATTCGTCATTAAAACGTTTTTCTATGGAGAGCACTATGGCCTGTCTTTCTATCCACATGGTATGAGGAATTGTGAATACTGCTATATACTGATCCAGTGTGGGTATTCCACGAACGTGTCAGTTCATTTAACTCTGAATGGGAGAAAGCTGTGTTTTCGTTTGTGAATCGGTCGGATATTGTCGGAGAGGAGTACAGCGATTGGACGAGTTGATATTTAAGTACATACGACCCTCTGTAATTTAAAGGGTCCATATGATGAGGTGAGCAGCCAATTTTACCATTGGTGGTGGTCCCCCCCTTGGCACTAAGTCACTTTATGCATGAACTGACTGTATACCACTGAAGATTCCTCACGTGGACTTTTTGACTCAAAAGCTATCTTTGGACTTTTTATTAATTTGAATATGTCAGTAATCATTTTATTTTAGTTAGAGCGCTGTACCATCTTTTTGATATATTGTATTTTGGGATTTGGTAATTGATCCTTGGTGTTCAGCAGCTTTTCGTAAAGGGGTTGTACTGCGCTGATTTTTTCTGTATTTATAGCATCCTTTTACGTAATCGCACACACCTTCTGCAGTTTGTCACTTTGGCTCAAGCTTGTTGCTCATGCCCTACCCCTACCACTCCTGCGGAAGGGCCTGCCTCTTCCTCTGCCTGTTATTTTTTAAATGACCCTGTGACAAAAGTCTCTAGAGAAGTGCAGTATGTATGTGGAAGAAGGTATATAACACCCCACGTCAATCTGTCGTTTTTGGGGGCCACTGGTCTATCACACCAGTTATAACACTTTTTTTTAATTGCGTTTGTCACTCTTTGTAGTATCGCTGCAGAACTGCTCAGCAGTCACAATGCTGCACAGTGGAAGTGCACTATAATATGCTTTCTATATGTGCAAGTATTTTATACGTTTATTACACCCCTGCATACTGCACACCAAATAGTACACCTATACCAGTCCTTAAAAGGACCTTTGTGGACCTAGTAGCTAGTGTTTTTTCAGACTGTACCTCAGTCCCTACACTGATAAAAAACAGCTGCAGAATCGGTCAGCAGTCAAGTATAATAGGCTTTCTATATTTGAAAGAAAGTATATTATACGTGTACAACCCTATATACTGTACACCTATACCAGTCCTTAAAAGGACCTTTGTGGACCTAATAGTAATAGATAGTGATTAAACTGACTGTCCCTGCTCCACACAGCGTCCTGTCCCTACACTGACAAAAGACAGCTGCAGAATCGGTCAGCTGTGCACTCAGCAATCAGCAGCACAACAGTCAGCAGCAGTGCACCAGAACCCTATATACTACACACCTATACCAGTCCTTAAAAGGACCTTTGTGGACCTAAAAGTAATAGCTAGTGATTAAACTGACTGTCCCAGCTCCACACAGCGTCCTGTCCCTACACTGACAAAAGACAGCTGCAGAATCGGTCAGCAGTGCACTCAGCAATCAGCAGCACAGCAGTCAGCAGCAGTGCACCAGAACCCTATATACTGTACACCTATACCAGTCCTTAAAAGGACTTTTGTGGACCTAATAGCTAGTGATTTGTGTCACTACAGTCTGTCCCTGCTCCACACAGCAACCTCTCCCCACTCCGTCAAAAGACAGAATGTAAAATGGCCTTCAGATCAGGTCTATTTATAAGGTAGGGGAATGTCCAATTGTCCATGTGCTGAAATGTCTCAATTGGCTGTCCTGTACCCCCTGATGGATGTGTCATCATGGGTCAAAGTTCTTTCACGATGTAAACGCATATGTCCGCCGGGCGACCAGCGCCAGAAGTCCGCTGATTTGGCGAATCACGAACACGCAAAATTCTCCGCAAACCAACCACCGGGCAAACCGCAAGGCCATCCCTACTGTGGGACTGCTTTAAAGAGGGGACTGTGATGTAAAGGGGACTATGATGTGAAAGGTATGCTGAAGACAATGATGTACAGGGGAAACGTGATATGTTATAGCACTAACGAGATTCAGACCTCTGCCGGAAAGAAATTTTGCTGACCAGACCTCTGTAAATTTGAATTTAAGACCCCTGTTCTATATGTTTTAAGAATTATGCACCCAGTATCACCATCACAGAAAAGGGTAATATCCAAAAAATGCATGGTATTGCCAACTGTCTTAAAGGTAAATTGTAGCTTTAGCTTGTTATCATTGGCATATCGCAAAAACTGATGTAAAGTTTTATATGGGACCCCCTGTCATATAATAAACAGGTCTACTATAAAACGTCTGTGCCAATAAAAATGGTTGGCAAAGGGGTTTTGTGGGAAAAAGATGTAAAGCTCCTCCCACCACCTCATGTACAAAATGGCAAAGGAGGAGAAAACCTGGCCCCCATGGATGCTCTGAATAACTGTAAATAATAAGCACATCAAATAAAAATAAATTGTGAGTAAGCAGAAATTCAGAACATAATCTGAATTGAACCCAATGACCCTAAAACCTAACTGATATCACCCGCTGGGCAATCAGGGGGTTAAACCTTTATTGGGTAATAAATGGCGGGTGCCCTGATGCTATAAAAAGCAAACTAACAAACCAGCGTCACCCGTAACACTTATACGGTGATCACTGGTGAAAGTGTTAACTAGGGGCAATCAGGGGGTTAAAACCTTTATTAGGTAATATATGGGGGTACCTGACGCTATATAAAAACCTGACAGGGAACCTAAATAACTAACTGGTTAACCAGTGTCACCAGTGACACTTATATGGTGATCACTGGTGAAACGGTTAACTCTAGGGGCAATCAGGGGGTTAAAACCTTTATTAGTTAATATATGGGGGTACCTGACGCTATATAAAAACCTGATGGGTAATCTAAATAACAAAATAACTAACTGGCTATCCAGCATTACCAGTGACACTTATACAGTGATTACTGGTGAAAGGGTTAACTCTAGGGGCAATCAGGGGGTTAAAACCTTTATTAGGATGTATATGGGGGTACCTACCGCTGTAAAAACCTGGCAGTGAACCTAAAAAAAAATAACTGGCTACCTAGCGGCACCAGTAACACTAATGCAGCGATCAGAAAAATGATCCCTTAGTGACACTGGCAAAATGGGGTGAAACGGTTACCTGGGGGGCAATCAAGGGGTTAAACCTTTATTAGGGATTAGGGGGGTAGGGGGCTACCCTGGATCTAAAGGGGCCTAAATCTAACTGCCCTGACACTTTTTACAGTCACAAATGACACTAAATGCAGTGATCAGTAAATAAATGACCACTGCAATCAGTGACACTGTGACTGGGGGGGGCAGGGGGTTATCTGGGTGGTGATCGGGGTGACTGGGGGGGATTTGTTTTGCCTACGTGTCAGTGTAGTGTTTGTGCACTTACTATGATGTCTTCTCTCCTCACTGCTCCGGTCAAAAAGACCGCCGCGAGGAGAGTGACATCACTTCCTCCTGCCTGTGTCTACAGTTCACAGGCAAGGGAAGCTTCTCATTTGCCAGGAGCGATCGCGAGGGGGTGGCAAGAAATCAATGCCCGCCCCCTCATTACGGATTGCTCCTGAAGTGAAACGGACCACCGCTGCCAGCGGGAGGGGGTCTGGTCGGAACCCCCACCCACTGGAAGACAGGCACGTAAAGGTACGTGCATGTGCCTGTCCATGTCAATGTGCCGACGTAAATACACAGGTGGCGGTCCTTAAGTGGTTAAGGATCTTTTTAGTTTGCTTATGTTTGCTTATGTTGTAAATAAAAAGACCAGTTAAACTTGTTTTCTTGAATAGATTTAGAGTGATCAAACAGTAGAGTATTTTTATCTACCAAAGCAACTCTATTTATATCTGTATCCAAATCAACAGATCTATATTCCCTTTTCCATAAATCTCTCTTTCGAGATCTGTTATTGGCATTGGAAGTAAACGATATTAGTACAGTTGTGCCACAGTCGATGAAATTGACTGCATGGAACAGATGTTAACCATTGACTCTAATGGCAGCTGTCGACCAGAATGTAACCATTCTGGTCGGTAGGCTTGAAATACGTTTTTGAATTCCAAATGATGATTTATAGCTGAAATTTCCAAATCCAAGAAATGGATAGTGGTACAGCTATCCTCATTAGTGATGGACGAACTTCCGACGGGACGTTTCGCGAACGCGAAATGCGAACGGACCCAAACGTTCGCGAAACCGAACGTTCGCCGCGGGCCCCATTGACTTCAATGGGAGGCGAACTTTGCAAACCTTCATGTCGAATTTGCGGCCACGTGGTAATTATTAGGAGGTAAAACGTAGTCCCACCATCTGGACAATGACATAATACATGTATGAGGTGAATTTGGGATCGATAACTACAAGCATTTTTTTTTTATTTGGGAAATTGTTCTAACAATTCAGGACTATGGAGCTAATGAAGGCAATGGAGGAGAGGGAAGGTCAGGGACCAGGGTAGGCAAAGAAGAGGGTGCAGGAGATGATCACCAGCAGCGTGACATACCGGAATGACACATGCACCGTGATAGAGGCATCTGACAGCAGCACCGTAATACAGAGCACTGACATCAGCACCGTGACATACAGCGCTGACAGCAGCACCGTGACATACAGCGCTGACAGCAGCACCGTGACATACAGCGCTGACAGCAGCACCGTGACATACAGCGCTGACAGCAGCACCGTGACATACAGCGCTGACAGCAGCACCGTGACATACATCGCTGACAGCAGCACCGTGACATACAGCGCTGACAGCAGCACCGTAAGCAGCCCCAGGAGGAAGTCAGCACAGCACAGGGATGGTGTGATCCCCTCATAATAAGAACCCCCAGGAGGAAGTCAGCACAGCACAGGGATAGTGTGATCCCTTCATAATAAGAACCCCCAGGAGGAAGTCAGCACAGCACAGGGATATCATAAGCAGCCCCAGTAGAAATATGACACCGCTCAACCTCTTCAAAGAGGCGGGTAGGGACATATAGTACGGTGTGCTTTTTTGGGTCAAGGAAGTGAGCCAAATGAATTAAGAAGGTCTGTGTGCTTGATTAAAAAAATAGTTTATAGACATATACATGGTCTACTGGTCACATGTGTTGAATTCCTCCGAGATCCATGCCTCATTCATTTTTAGAAATGTGAGGTAGTTAACACTGTTGTGAGCTAGGCGAGTACGCTTATCGGTCACAATCCCCCCTGCTGCGCTGAACGTCCTTTCGGACAGGACACTGGATGAGGGGCAAGCCAACAGTTCGATTGCAAATTGGGCAAGCTCTGGCCAGAGGTCAAGCCTGCCCACCCAGTAGTCTAGGGGTTCATCACTCCTCAGAGCGTCCACATCGGCCGTTAACCCAATGTAGTCGGACACCTGACGGTCTAGGCGTTCCCTGATGCTGGATCCGGATGACACCTGTCGATGGGTCGGCTGAAAGAATGACCTCATATCCGAAGTCACCAACACATCTTCAAACCGGCCTCTTCTTGCAGGCGCTGTTGGATTGGTACCCGCAAATCCTTCTCTGGGAGTGGGAATTGCTCCTCTGCCAGCGCACGCAAAAGCAGAATGCAGCATTTCTCGAAGCAAGGCCTGGAACTGCTGCATTCTGACAGCCCTCTGCGACGGCGGTAACATTTCCGCCATTTTGTGTTTGTACCGGGGGTCTAAGTACGTTGCCACCCAGTACTGGTCCTTGACCCTCATGCTTTTTATACGGGGGTCCCTATTAAAACACTGGAGCATGAAGGCCCCCATTTGCACTAAAGTGGAAGCGGTGTGGTGGCCTGGCTCCTGCTCATCATCCAGGATAATGTCGTCCTCTTCATTCTCCTCTCCCCATCCTCGCACAACAGGGATCCCAGAAAGGTTTAAAGCACGCTCTTCTTGCTCCTGCTCATCCGCCCCGGCACCATCCTCCTCTGACTCCTCATCAGACTCCTGTTGTTGACTTGTCTCAGATAGAGTAGCCCCCCCTGGGAATTCATCCAGCATTGCGACTTCCTCATCTTCCCGCTCCTGCTCCTCCACAGCCTGATCAATGACACGACGCAATGCACGCTCCATAAAGAAGGCATAAGGTACCATGTCACTGATGGCGCCATGGCTGCGACTGACCAGTTTGGTGATCTCCTCAAATGGCCGCAGAAGTCTGCATGTGTCGCGCATGAGCAGCCACTGGCGCGGTGAAAAAAAACCCAGCTCCCCAGAACCGTTTCTTTCGCAGAGTTCATACAGGTAGACGTTAACTGCACGTTTCTGCTGGAGCAGCCTATCAAGCATATAGAAGGTTGAGTTCCATCGCGTCGGGCAATCGCAAATAAGACGTCTGACCGGCAGATGGTGTCGCCGCTGAATGTCAGCAAGGCGAGCCATGGGCGTGTAAGATCTTCTGAAATGGGCCGAGATTTTCCTTGCCTGCCGCAAGATGTCCTGGACCCCAGGGTATTTGACAAGGAATCGCTGCACGACCAAGTTTAAGACGTGTGCCATGCACGGCACGTGCGTGATTTTGCCCTGTTTCAATGCGCTAAGCAGATTGGCACCGTTGTCACACACCACTTTACCAACTGTCAAATTGAGCGGTGTTAGCCACTCATCTGCCTGTGAACGCAAAGCTGAAAGGAGTGCCGGGCCAGTGTGGCTCTTTGCTTCCAGGCACAACAGACGCAGCACGGCATGGCAACGTCTCACCTGGCATGTGGAATAGGTTCTGGGGAGCTTGGGCGGTGCAGCGGAAGAGACGCTAGCAGCGGAAAAGGAGGAGGCAGCTGAGGAGGAGAGGGAGGAGGATGGAGTAGGAGGAGGAGGAGAAGAAGAGTCAGGCCTGCATGCAATCCGTGGCGGTAAAACCAAATCTACACAGGTGCCACGGGTTACATGCTTGACAGCCGTCAGAAGGTTCACCCAGTGGGCAGTAAAACTGATATACCTTCCCTGCCCGTGTTTGCTAGACCACGTGTCTGTGGTCAGATGTATCTTGGCACCGACACTGTGTGCCAGAGATACATTCACTTGCCGCTGAACATGGCCATATAGCTCTGGGATGCCCTTCTCTGAGAAATACTTCCTTCCTGGGACCTTCCATTGTGGTGTTCCAATGGCCACAAATTTGCGAAAGGCCTCCGAGTCCACCAGTTTATATGGCAGTAGTTGGCGGGCTATGAGTTCTGACAAGCCAGCCGTCAACCGTTGGGCAAGAGGGTTATCCGGCGTCATCATTTTTTTACGCTCAAACATTAGGCCCACGGAAGCCTGCCTTTTTGCAGAAAAACGTGAGCTTGGCGTGATGGAAGGTGGAGTGGAGGACAATTGTGAGGAGAGAGGAGAAGGAGAAGTAGAAGACGAGGCTGGACGGTGAGAGCCTGCAGTGTGGCTTTGTGTGTTCCGTTGCTCCCACTGGGCTCGGTGATGGCTGCTCATGTGCCTTCTTAAGGCGGTCGTCCCTAGGTGAGTATTGGGCTTACCGCGACTAACGCGTTGACTGCAAAGATTGCAGATGGCAACGCTATTGTCAGCAGCGGACACGTTAAAAAAAGCCCACACTGCGGAGCCATGTGCCGGTGTCCTGGGAGCGCCAGATGTGACCGTACATGGTCGATGACTCGCTCCTGATACATTTGCAGTCTGCTTTGTCCCTGCTGTGCAATGTAAGTCATTGCTGCTTCTCCTCCCTATCTGCTGGTCCATATCTCCCTCTGAACTCCCCTCCTCTTCCTCTCTTGTGGGCACCCACGTGACATCACTAGACACGTCATGATCAACGTCACCTTCCCCACCGCTATAAGTAGAGATCTCGGAGTAGGCAGCAACACCGGGGACCAACCTCCTCCTTGGGCTGATCTGGGTACTGTCGTCAGACTGCTGAGTAGCGCTTGTTGCTGCCTCCTCTTCCTGATCCAATACCAAGAGTGGCTGCGCATCAGAAATGTCCTCTTGATATGGATCCGAAAATAATTCCAGTGACTCAAGCGGAAGGTATGTGGTGGTGGTGGTGGTGGTGGTGTTGTTGGTGGTAGTGTCTTTGGGGGTGCACATAGCAGAGAGTGAAGAAGAGGGTGCAGATCGAGAGGATGAGGAGGGTGCAGAAGAGTAAGGCTGAGCGAGCCACTCAACCAAGTCTGGTGCATCCTTTAAAGTAATTGAACGCACCTTCTGCAACTTCCCACTTTGGCTCAAGCCTGTTGCTCCTGCCCTACCCCTACCACCCCTGCGGAAGGGCCTGCCTCTTCCTCTGCCTGTCATTTTTTAAATGACCCTGTGACAAAACTCTTAGTCCCTATACCGATGAAGGACTGCTGCAGTATAGGGCAGCGGTCAGCAGTGGTGCACGTCAACCCTATCTATTGTGGACCGATAGCGGTCCTTACAGAACAGCAGACTGTACCGCACTCAAGCCTATGTACCGTAGCACCCTATACCAAGTTACCAGTCCTTATAAGAACTTTTGTGGACCAAGCAGGTTGTGTATTAGTGTTTAGCAGACTGTACGTCAGTCCCTTTACCGCTGAAGGACTGCTGCAGTATAGGGCAGCGGTCAGCAGTGGTGCACGTCAACCCTATCTATTGTGGACCGATAGCGGTCCTTACAGAACAGCAGACTGTACCGCACTCAAGCCTATGTACCGTAGCACCCTATACCAAGTTACCAGTCCTTATAAGAACTTTTGTGGACCAAGCAGGTTGTGTATTAGTGTTTAGCAGACTGTACGTCAGTCCCTATACCGCTGAAGGACTGCTGCAGTATAGGGCAGCGGTCAGCAGTGGTGCACGTCAACCCTATCTATTGTGGACCGATAGCGGTCCTTACAGAACAGCAGACTGTACCGCACTCAAGCCTATGTACCGTAGCACCCTATACCAAGTTACCAGTCCTTATAAGAACTTTTGTGGACCAAGCAGGTTGTGTATTAGTGTTTAGCAGACTGTACGTCAGTCCCTATACCGCTGAAGGACTGCTGCAGTATAGGGCAGCGGTCAGCAGTGGTGCACGTCAACCCTATCTATTGTGGACCGATAGCGGTCCTTACAGAACAGCAGACTGTACCGCACTCAAGCCTATGTACCGTAGCACCCTATACCAAGTTACCAGTCCTTATAAGAACTTTTGTGGACCAAGCAGGTTGTGTATTAGTGTTTAGCAGACTGTACGTCAGTCCCTATACCGCTGAAGGACTGCTGCAGTATAGGGCAGCAGTCAGCAGTGGTGCACGTCAACCCTATCTATTGTGGACCGATAGCGGTCCTTACAGAACAGCAGACTGTACCGCACTCAAGCCTATGTACCGTAGCACCCTATACCAAGTTACCAGTCTTTATAAGAACTTTTGTGGACCAAGCAGGTTGTGTATTAGTGTTTAGCAGACTGTACGTCAGTCCCTATACCGCTGAAGGACTGCTGCAGTATAGGGCAGCGGTCAGCAGTGGTGCACGTCAACCCTATCTATTGTGGACCGATAGCGGTCCTTACAGAACAGCAGACTGTACCGCACTCAAGCCTATGTACCGTAGCACCCTATACCAAGTTACCAGTCCTTATAAGAACTTTTGTGGAACAAGCAGGTTGTGCATTAGTGTTTAGCAGACTGTACGTCAGTCCCTATACCGCTGAAGGACTGCTGCAGTATAGGGCAGCGGTCAGCAGTGGTGGACGTCAACCCTATCTATTGTGGACCTATAGCGGTCCTTACAGAACAGCAGACTGTACCGCACTCAAGCCTATGTACCCTAGCACCCTATACCAAGTTACCAGTCCTTATAAGAACTTTTGTGGAACAAGCAGGTTGTGTATTAGTGTTTAGCAGACTGTACGTCAGTCCCTATACCGCTGAAGGACTGCTGCAGTATAGGGCAGCGGTCAGCAGTGGTGCATGTCAACCCTATCTATTGTGGACCTATAGCGGTCCTTACAGAACAGCAGACTGTACCGCACTCAAGCCTATGTACCGTAGCACCCTATACCAAGTTACCAGTCCTTATAAGAACTTTTGTGGACCAAGCAGGTTGTGTATTAGTGTTTAGCAGACTGTACGTCAGTCCCTATACCGCTGAAGGACTGCTGCAGTATAGGGCAGCGGTCAGCAGTGGTGCACGTCAACCCTATCTATTGTGGACCGATAGCGGTCCTTACAGAACAGCAGACTGTACCGCACTCAAGCCTATGTACCGTAGCACCCTATACCAAGTTACCAGTCCTTATAAGAACTTTTGTGGAACAAGCAGGTTGTGTGTTAGTGATTAGCAGACTGTACGTCAGTCCCTATACCGCTGAAGGACTGCTGCAGTATAGGGCAGCGGTCAGCAGTGGTGCACGTCAACCCTATCTATTGTGGACCGATAGCGGTCCTTACAGAACAGCAGACTGTACCGCACTCAAGCCTATGTACCGTAGCACCCTAGACAGACCAAGTTACCAGTCCTGATAAAGAGCTTTGTGGAACAAGTGAGTTGTGAATGTTTAGCAGACTGCAGCAGAAGGGCAGCAGTCAAGTATAATATTCTTTCTATATTTGGAAGAAAGAATATTATACGTGTACAAGCCTATTACCGTACCACTGATACCAGTCCTGAAAAGAACCTTTGTGGAACTAATAGTAACAGCAAGTCTTTAAAATTACCCTCACTGCCTGACAACACTGCTTCCTTCCTGTCCCTATACAAATTGGCAAAAAAGAGTAGGCTGGAACGATTAGTGGTTACTGGAATAGCTCTTTTGTGGACCTGATAGTAACAGCTAATGATGATGATGATGATGATGATGAAAGACTAATCTGGCTGTCCCTGTAGCATACACCGTCCTTTCCCTTTCTCTAAACTAACAGAAGACACTCAGGCTGCTGCAAGAATCAGCAGCACAGCAAACCTATAAACACCTAACACCTATACCAGTCCTGAAAAGAACTTTTGTGTACCAAATAGCTAGTGGTTTATCTCTCCCTACTCCACACAGGAACCTGTCCCTATCGTAACAGAAGAAAGAATGTAAAATGGCCACCGGATCGGGTGTATTTATAGGTTAGGGGGAATGTCCAAGTGTCCATGTGCTGTCATGTCTCAATTGGCTGTCCTGTATCACATGATAAACGTGTCACCAAAGGTTAAAGTTCTTGTATACATTAAACACGTAAGTCCGCCGCGGCGAACGACGGAAAAAGGCGTTCGAACGTGCGGACCGCGAATGTCGGAAATTCGCCGCGAAACGACCGCCGGGCGAAACGTTCGTCCATCACTAATCCTCATAACTTATTATTATTATTATTATTCAGGATTTATATAGCGCCAGCAATTTATGCAGCGCTTTACAATATAAAAGGGAGACAATACAGTTACAATACAATTAAATACAAAAGGATTAAGAGGACCCTGCTCAGAAGAGCTTACAATCTAAAAGGGTGGGGCAGGTGGTACAGACTTAGAGAGATATCGCTTGTATTATCGTTGAGCATGATCATGAAGACATGTAGAGATTCCATATCGTCCTTCCAGAGGAGGAGGATGTCATCTATATATCTTGGACAGGACTAACTCTGGTCTCCTGAGGGCATATAGACGACATCCTCCTCCCACTGTACCATGTGCTAAACTCAGAGAGAACATAGCCCCCATGCCCACATCATGTTTTTGTGAATAAAATTGATTTTGGAACCAAAAGTAGTTATGCTGAGTTGCAAACTTCAGCAATTCCATATTAAAATTCTGTTGTATTATAGGAAGGATTGAATTCTTAGATAGATAGTACTCTACCGCTGCAATGCCCAAATCATGGCAAATGCAGGTGTAGAGGGCAGAAAAATCAAACCTTCCTGGTGCTCAACTGTTTCTAGAATTTTAATGGTATCTCAAGTATCCTTAAGATAAAAGGGGACAAAAATGACCAGTGGTTGAAGATAATAGTCTATGTATCGTCCTATTCTAGACGTAACAGAGTCAATCCCACTGACAATAGGGCATCCAGGGGGATTGATTGGGTTTTTGTGTACCTTAGAAGGGTAATTGTCAAAAACCATGAACCAGACTGAGACAGAAGTACAATTAAATCACACTTGCTTATTAATAAAAATAAGAAGGTAAATAGAGTAAGCGTAGTCAAAGCATAGCCAGAGTCCAGTAACCGGATCGAGTAGTCAGACAGTCCAGAGTTCAATAACCAGATCAGGTAATCAGCAAGGCCAGAAGTCAGGGATCCAAGTGGAGCAACAGCAAGCAGGATAAGGAGCCAGAGGGGATGTCAGCAAACCAGACTTTAAACAGAACCGCAGAGATGAAGTGAGCTGGACAGCTTAAGTAGGCAGGACAGAAGAGCAGGATCAGTGACAGCTTTGTATCTTTGAAGAGAGATGAGAGCTGGCAATTATCCGACAGCTGAGCAGCCAGCCCAGAGAAGGAAGGGCTAAGCCAGCCCTGAGAGTAATATATTATTGGAATACGTGGAGCTAAAGGTATTAGGAATTTTTTTTCTTTCTTGTCAAGAATACCCAATGATGAGCCTTCATTGACAAGTTCTACCAAGGCTCTTTTGTAATCCAAAGTTGGATCTTTGGACACAAGACCATATACAGTCATCAAGTATTGTTATGGAAATATGACTATACGCAATGCGTAATCCATATCTCCTGTGCTAATAAACACCCGTTCCGTCTAATGCTATAATGCATCTGTAGCTAAAATTTTCTGGGCTTACCGATTACCTCCTCCAGCTCGTACACGTTGTTCTTGTCTAGGGGTTTCCAGGGTTAATAACCCAGTAACACTTGAATTCCTTGTTAGGATTTTTATTTTGCATAAAACGATTGAACAAACTCAGTCTCTAAGTTGGGAATAGAGGGTATCAGGGTAGAGTTTAGCCCAGGAGCTTGAAACTGTTGACTTCAATAAAAGTCTCTCTCTATGTACACAGTCTAGGGAACAGCCGTTTGCAACTGGACTCTTTAACTGTGTGATAAATCCTTACGTTTTTTGGTTTAGCAGCCAACAGGTAATTCTAGCCTTTCAAAGTCTTTCACGCAGACTTGGTTGGAAACTTGGAAACTTAGTTACAACTGGAAGGGTAGAAGTAAGAACTTTTCTTACTGTACCAGAATTTTTCAGCCAGTCCGGCGATACAGTAAGAATTGTGGATTCAATCAATGTCCATGGCAACTCTGCTTCCAGGATCTTACTGAGCAGCCAGCCTTGTGCGTGTCTCTCTTACCAAAGAGTCCTCCCCTGATCATGTGTAGAATTGCTGGGCCTCTCCAAAACCCGACATGGCACCGGAAAACAGCTTAGAATCTGTCTTCCAGTTACTGCGCCTCGAACTCGCCAGTTCTGAGGCTCAGAAACGGATGGATCGGCACCCGAGGAAATGAGGCCCCGGGGGCTGGTCAGGAGGACCAGGACCATGGAGTCAGCAACAACTTCTGGACCGGAACCCCGAACCACGTGACTTCGGCACCTTAAGTACCCCTTCCCAGATTACGCAGTGAGACAAACTCCCACTGATTGGTTCAAAGATAAAGATCGGTACCCAATGCGTCCAACCAGACTGTGTTCTCCAGCCTCCCACAGGTGTGCAACACCACCTATGACCAGGCAGAACTTCTATGCAGCCCAGCCAAACTGATGCCAAAGTACAATTTAGCACACTTAGCCCCAAAACTCATTACAATTTTGGGCAGAAAACGAAATTTAACATATAGCGCATACTCGTTAGGAGTACTGGCTCTACACATCTTAATATCACTCTGTTTCCCGCATATCCCCAAGTAAACAGACATGACCACAGCTTATGTACTTACAGCCTCAGGTCCACCAACTAGCCTGAACGCTCTGAGTACTATTTATTTATATAACAATAGGCCAATCAAGCACAGGCAATCTCTCCAACAGGAGGAGTTTATACAACAACCAATGAACAATGACTAAGGGAGTCTTATGGGTGTGTCTGGGCAGGAACAGTGTGCATGATTTCCTGCCCCCTGTACCTGGAAGCCATCATCTTCAACTAGACAAAGGAATCCGCATGGCTGGTCTTGAAATCATGGACGCTTTCCCTCACCACAACAATTCAAAGGCTCCCATTTTTACCGTTGGCATGAATCCTTATTCTGCGTTTTCAGAGAACAATGCATACCCTGATTATACTACCATTCCTGTAGATGGGACATTATCTGCAGGGGCACGCCACGGTCCCGCCATGTGCTGATCAGACACACAGAAAGACAAGCGTGCGCATCCACCCATAACACATAATATCTTTGCAGAGTGAACACATTCCCCTCAGATGAACATCTGTGCTTTGCACAGGGGCCCTTTCACTGGCCCCTGTGCAAATCTTTCACTGGACATATCCCCACTCCACAAACACCTCTCTCCAACCTCAGGAAGTTTTCCACTACCAGACGGGACTCAACCAGCGTCAGTCTGCCCCAGCCAGCTCTTTAGAGCTGCAGGAGTACTAACACTGGGAGACACTATGACAATACTTATTAAATACTCTAAAATTTCACCAGTCCTTCCTCTTTTGTCATCTGCTCCCATGTGTGCCTCGATGAATCTTGATCTTCACCTGGAAATTAATCAGTCCTTACAGTCCATATGAGTCCATAAAAAGGAAAACACAGTTTGACATGTAGACTCTGTTCTTCAGGAGGGATGACTTAGAGGAGGACATGAAGGCCGGTTGGTCTGGGATCCTCTGTGTCTTGTACTTGGGTTGGGTACTTGTGGTTTCAATAGTTTAAATGAATATCCCATCCACAATGGATGAGAAATTGTTCAATCGTATCATAAGCTCAAGCCCCCACCCTGTACAAGCAGGAAACCGTGCCCAGACCTGGTCGGGGTTGGTGAACAATTCCCTTCTATCTGTCCCTGCCATTCTTACCTTCTCTTGTGCCAACAGATCCTTACGATCGACCACAGCATAAGATGCTGGGACAAGTTTCACCAGCTCGCATGAACCTCTTGCATTGGGGCGAGTTACCTTTTAAGCTGTACCAAACTAAAGTTGAAGCATACTTGTAGGCTACCTAGTTGTCTCGATACCCAAACTGGCAAGAACCAGAGCTATTGTTAAAACTATAACTAATTTTGCCCTCTAGAAATGTATTGTTAAATTCTATTGACAAGTGTCTGTTTGGAGTCTTTACTAGTTTTCCAAATTCCCCATACCAATATGAACATTGTATATATGTGTGTGTATATATATATATATATATATATATATATATATATATATATATATATATATATTCATGTACCGCTGTCATCGCTGGGGTACTAAAGCTCGGTGGAGATTCAGAGTAGAGCCAGCAATTAGTCCTGTTCGCTTTCGCTTGTCAGGGAATAAACTTTAAACAATAAGTTGGTATACTTTTCATTGTTACCCTTGCTAAAATATACTAAACAAAAAAAAAATAAACAAAGATACTCCTCATTCTTTGGTGTGGTTGAGCAGCTTCTTGCAGTGGCTGGCGTGGTCTCGTCCCTCAAGCTTCCTTACAACGACCCAGGCACCTGGTTGGAAATAATGTAAACCGGTTATTTGGTCAGGGTCCAGGAGAGACTTGTGAACCCTGTGGTGGACCTTTTGAAGTTCATGTTACAGTGACTGCACCTACCCCATCATCTTAGAATATAGGCCACAGCTCCTGAGGACCTCCAAACAAACCTCATATAGCAATAACCCAGACATGTGGGAACTTAATGACTGTGGTCACTGCATAACCTGTGCATGGCTTACCATCCAGAGTGTAACACCTGGAACCATTGACAAAAGGGCTCTTAGCATCTGGGATGGCAACTTCTTTCACCAGACTGCTGGTTGCTGATTCAAATTCCATCAAAGAAAGACAGTCGTGGCCTATAGGTCACACACTTAGTTAGAATTAGAAAGGTTAGTATTATTAGTTTGAAAACTGTCATTCTTACATTTATCCCCCCCATCTTCTTCCTCATTACAAACTGAAGGAAGAATTGCAGGGTTTAGAGTGGTGCAGGAAAAAAGAAACAATGAGATAGCGTATGATATCCCAGAGATTGGCTGTGACGTAATGCTGGAAGTGACGTAAGACTGGCGGAAGACGCCAGGCATCCATTTTTGTTATGTGCTGTTTACATTTCTAGTAAATATGAGAGTCTTATTGCTGTTTTAATAAATTGAACCATTCGTTTTTAATATTACTACACCATTGGAGCCTTTTTTCCTTCTCCCTATATTCTTATTGAGTCACAATGCAGTTGATACGGGGATGGTGGTCCAGTGTGGATGTCCATGATTTTTAAGCTATTAATTATTGAAGATCCCCTGGTGGTAAAGGAGAGAATGGAGGCTATTCATTTTACCTGATGTGCTGTTTTATCAAAGAGTGGAGGTGAGAGTTTTGAGAGCCCATATCTTTCCATACTACATTGTGTATTTCCTTACCTCCTGTTTCTCTGATGAGAAGTTATTTGAACCCTTCTGGTGCCACTGAAATCATCTAGAGACTTGTTATATGGACTTATTTATGGTGCCTGCTTTTTAATCATTTATTATTTATCTATTCAGTTTTTATAGCACGTTGCACTTTTTGGATTTATTATTTATATATACATATTTTTATATGCGCAGGATCATTATTGATTTTATTTTATTTCTGTTTATTTATACTGTTAACATGAATTACAAAAGAAGGTGGTGGCTTCAGAATCAGCCAATCAGACACTTGTATTATTTCAAAAGAACCACACATGTATATATTCAAATAGAATACCAGTAGACAGACAGTCGTTCACAGAGCCATGCGGCATGCTCTCACAATTTGAACACTACAAAGATGGCTCTCACAGATGGCAATCACTCAGGGACGACCATGTCAGGGACCACTATGTCAGGGACCACCATGTCAGGGACCACCAGTGCTGCTTGTCAGGGACCACCATGTTGACGACCACTCAGGGATCACCATGTCAGGGACCACTATGTCAGGGACCACCATGTCCGGGACCACCAGTGCCGCTTGTCAGGGACCACCATGTGAGAGACCACCAGTGCCGCTTGTCAGGGACCACCATGTCAGGGACCACCAGTGCCGCTTGTTAGGGACCACCATGTCAGGGACCACCAGTGCTGTTTGTCAGGGACTATCATTTCTTGGACCACCATGTCAGGGATTACCAGTGCCACTTGCCAGGAACCACCATGTCAGGGGCCACCATTGTCAGGGACCACCAGTGCTACTTGTCAGGGACCACCATGTCAGGGACCACCAGTGCTGTTTGTCAGAGATCACCATTTTGATGACCACTCATTGACCACTATGTCAGGAACCACCATGTCAGGGACCACCAGTGTCGCTTGTCAGGGACCATCATGTCAGGGACCACCAGTGACACTTGTCAGGGAAAACCATGTCAGGGACCACCAGTGCCTCTTGTCAGGGACCACCATGTCAGCGACCACCAGTGCCATTTGTCAGGGACCACTATGGTCAGGGACCACCAGTTACGCTTGTCAGAGACCGCCATGTCAGGGACCACCAGTGCTGTCAGGGACCACCATTTTGACAACCACTCAGGGACCACCATGTCAGGGACTACCAAGGGACCAACATGTCAGGGATGACCATGTCAGGGACGACCCAGGTCAGGGACCACCAGTTACGCTTGCCAGAGACCGCCATGTCAGGGACCACCAGTGCTGTTTGTCAGGGACCACCATTCTAATGACCACTCAGGGACCAATATGTCAGGGACTACCAAGGGACCAACATGTCAGGGATGACCTATGTCAGGGACCACCAGTTCCGCTTGTCGGAGACCACCATGTCAGGGACCACCATTTTGACGACCACTCAGGGACCACCATGTCAGGGAAAAATTACATATTTACACGCAATAATAATGAAATGCAATTATTATCTGTAATATTTAGGACGGACATATCTAAGTGATATATTCAAAAGTAAATACACAAATTTGTATTTGAAAGTGGTTCAAATACACTAAATTTTAAGGTTCATCTTTATGAATAAAGTGTCAACTTTTTTACATATTTCAGGCATTCTTACAGTCTTAGTAAAATGGTTTATGTTTCTTGTTTTTATCTTTTCTCCAGACAAAAGACGAGATTTCCAGGAGATTCTAGCACAGCTCAAGATGGAAAATCACATGAATTCTAAACTTACCTTGGGCAGCATTTTAGAAATTGGGCAAGAAAGTTTACAGGAGATCAAGCTTCAAAGAGTACAAGATGGTCCTTGGTATTTCTTACATAATCTCATGGCTTTAAATGTAAAAGCACGAAACCTGGAGCCAGAGGATTCTAATATGGATACAGATATAAATGTTTTGAGTTTTGATAAAAATAACTCTGATGCAGGTTCTTGTCTTGTTCACCCTCTAGATGTCCAGTGTATTCTTCTGCATTGTTCAGACAGTTTCTTACAGCAGGAAATTATGTCCAAAATGGCCATGTGCCAGTTTGCTGTCCCCATCCTGCTGCCATCTGCAGATGGTCCAGACTGTACCTTTATGATTTGGGCAATGAGGGACATAGTGAAAAGGTGGAGGCCTCTGGCATTAAAAGAGACAAAGGGATTCATGGAGGACAACCTGGTAAACATTTCTTTACCATTTTATTCCTTTGTGAGATTGGAGAATTGCAGTTTATCGAAGTCTGTGTTCATTAATCAGCTTCTAAGCCCAAGTCAGCAGCACATTGACTATTTTCTACATAGGGGCATGGAAGGTGGAGACCTTCCTCGGAAAATATCAGATGGTTTAGTGGAGATGTCCTGTTATTTTCCTTCTGGAAAAGAAATCTCTGATATCTTCACAGACCCGCTTGCAGTTCTGAATTTGAGAGGAGACATTTTATCTAACTGGACTCAGTTTTCTTTCTTAACTCAGATATCATCAGTTGTGTTCATTTTTGCAGACAGTATTAGTGAGACAGAATACCAGCTGTTATCAAGTCTTCATACGCCAAGGACAAAATATTTTATTATTCTGACAAAAAATGAAAAAAGTACTGTAGACCACATTAAGAATCTGTATCCAGTTCTAAACCTAGACGATAGTCATATCATAGTAAAGGGACCCAGAGTTAATGATGCAAAACTGGTAAAGCATGTGCAAAAAATCATGAAAGATCTGATACAAAATTACCCTCTGAGGTTGGAACAGATGATTGACACAGCCAGTGAGCTTGGCATCCATGTAGATGAAAAGTCAAAGGAGTGTCAAAAAGCAAAACGTCGAGCTCTGGACATCACTGAAAACATACAGGATGTGGCAAAATACAAGGAAAATACAATGAAGCTTCAGGGACATCTATGGAAGCAGCTTGCAAAAATAGAAAAAGAATTATGTAGAATGAAAGATCAAACTGATCAGGATGATGGAGAACATTACAGAGCAGGGCTTATCAAGAGGAAAAAACTGTTACTTGAAGAGCAAAACCAGCATTCTCCACCCCCTGGTATAGTGACTTTCATAGATGCAATCATACAGTCAAACCCACAGGAGAAACACTTCTTCCTAAAATGGATGAAAATTCTCCTTGATTCAATCTCTCGGGTCAATCTGTCAAAATTACAGTCTGAATACAAAAAAAAATGTAATGATCAATCCTCCAATCTTATGGAAATTAATGCATTAGACCAAAGAATATCTGAAAGTTCCCTTGGTATTGAACACTTCCTACGGGAGCTTGCACAGTTTTACGAAGCTGAATGTTTTGTGGTATATGATGGTAAAATGAAGACAAGTGAGAGACAATTTTGCAAACTCCCTAAAATAGCGGCTGATCTTCTGTTAGATGGATTTCCATTGGAAGTTATTGATGGAGATGCCTCTAACATTCCCCTACAATGGATAACTGATGTCCTAAAGGAGGTTGATAAGAAGATGAAATGTCAATGCAAAATGAGAGTAATAACTGTCCTGGGGGTACAGAGTACAGGGAAGTCCACCCTCCTGAACACCATGTTTGGTTTGCAGTTCCCGGTGGCCAGTGGACGATGCACACGAGGAGCCTTCATGACTCTCATTAAAGTGAAAGAAAACTTCCAGAAGATACTGGGGTGTCACTTTATCCTCATCATTGACACTGAAGGACTTAAAGCTCCTGAACTAGCTTCACTGAAAGACAGTTATGAACATGACAATGAGTTGGCAACATTAGTTATAGGACTGAGTGATATCACAATAATCAACATGGCTATGGAGAACACATCAGAAATGAAAGATGTTTTACAAATTGTTGTCCATGCATTTCTTCGGATGGAAACAGCTGGAAAAAAACCAAACTGCCAGTTTGTACATCAGAATGTGGGTGATGTTTCTGCTCATGAAAAGAACATGAGAGACAGAAAGAAATTTGGTGATCAGCTGAATGAGATGACACAAATTGCAGCACGGATGGAAAAAATGACTGGAGTGACGTCATTTTCAGATGTGATGGACCATGACATGGAGAAACATACGTGGTATATCCCTGGTCTTTGGCATGGTGTACCACCAATGGCTTCAGTGAACAGTGGTTACAGTGAAAATATCAACCAACTTAAGAAACATTTACTCAATTTTTTTGAAAAGTCAAAGAATCCTCAAAGACTGTGTGATTTTTCTATATGGATAGGAAGTTTGTGGAATGCTGTGAAACATGAGAACTTTATCTTCAACTTCAGAAATAGTCTTGTTGCTGAGGCCTATGAGAAATTGTCTACAAAGTACAATGAACTGCAGTGGAACTTCTCCAAAGTGATGTATAACTGGAAAATGGAGACTGAGAATATGATACAAAACAAATCTGCAATCGATCTGCAAGGAGACTTTATTAACCAGATTAAACATGACTTGACTATGAAGTTAAATAGTGAAGAAAAAGAAATGAGAGAACATTTAAACAAATATTTTGAGGATGGATCTGAGAATTCCGCTCTAATAGAAAGATACAGGGAAGAGTTGTTCAGAAGTGTAAACGTTCTTAGAGTTCAGCAAGAAAACCTGCTAAGCAGCAGAATAGAAGAACTCGTACAAATTCAGAAAGGAAAAAATGCAGTTGAAGGAATTCAAGGAGATTTCCATGAAATTATTGATAAAAATGTGACTAGTCTTTTGAATGATTACAAAAAAAAAAATATTAGATTAGATAATGATAAAGTCAAATCTCAATTTAAAAAAATGTGGAATGACACACTGTCAAGTCTAAATCTGAGCAGCTTCCATGAATACAATATTGAGCAAGACATCCTGAGACAACTGAAGAAAGACATGAGCCACAGCATTGGAGCGGTCACAGAGAAATTAACTAGCATACATAGTTTAAATGGCCTAAAGGACTTTAAAGCTGAAGAAATACATGTAGAAAAAAACGTTTTAAAAAAAATGGGAGATGCTATAAAAAAATGGATTAAATCTCAAGATTTTATGGACTACCAAAATCTTTATTTCTCTCTATTAAAGAAATGCAATAGTTATGTTACAGAGAAAGTAAATTTGAAAGTGGACTATCATCAGACTTATTGTCAGGAATTGTTAAAAATGATCAGAGAAGAGCTTCATAACGACCTACAGAAGCTCCCCACCACGCCCATGTTTGAGTTGGATGTGAAACTTCACATTTTGGGCAAATTAGCACCAGTGCTTCAGAAGATGCACCGAGATTTCATCCAAGAGAATGATCCAAAACTCAATTTGGAGAAACACAAGGGCAAATATCTGTCCATATTTCAGAATATTTTTAATGAAAAAGATGAGTGCCAAAACAGAGCAAAAGATTTCTGTGACATTTGCCTGAAACCCGCAGTGATGAAATTCATTGATAAAAATCTTGGAACAGAAATAGTGGATGATATTTTATTAGGAGAAAAATCCATAACATATCGCAGCCGGAAGTTTTTTCAGTTCACCATGCTCAAAAAGTTGCTGGAAAATAATGACTTTCAACAGTATGTTGATTACATTAGCAACTATGAGACTTTTGTGAAAAACTGGATCATGCAGTATATTAAAGATGAATACAAGCAAAACAAAGACATTGCGGAGTTACAATCTAAACTTTTGACTTTAATCATGAAAATTGTGGTCAATGTGCTAAATGACCCAAGGCTTCAAAATTGTTCAAATGTGCAAGAGTTTTTGAAAACATTCTGTGAAATGTTAAGTAAAGATCTCGTTATTTCATCAAATGACTTGAAGGTGATAGAGTTTAAGAATACGGCCTCTGTGCGTCAGTTCTCTGGTGACATTAAGATATTTCTCACTGACACAGAAGAACAAATAAAACAAGAAATGAGATCTTTAAGCATAGAGAATATTCTCTCTAGGCTCACTCTGAAACCACAAGATCAGCTGTTTAACAGAGTTTTTGGATGTGGGAAGTTGTGTCCATTCTGTAAAGTCCCCTGTGAGGCTGGAGGTAAAATTCATACAAAGCATTCTGCAGAAGTGCACCGACCTATTGGATTAGGGGGATATAGAAGTGCCAGAACAGAAATCCTGAGTCACAATATATGTTCAACCAATGTGAATGGAAACAGTAGATTCAGTCTTTCAGCCACAGAAAAGGTCTATTATCCTTACAAGGATTATCACAAATTCTATCCTGATTGGGTCATTCAGGCTGACTCAACCATCAATGCCTCTGATTACTGGAAGTTTGTTTTAATGAAATTTAATAAACAGTTTGCAAAAGAATACAGGGCTAAACCAGCTGAGCTTCCAAAGGACTGGAAAGAAATTACACAGCAAAAGGCAATGAAGAGTCTACAGGAGTTATATAACATAAAATAATAAACTGGAAGAAAAAAATATTCTACACGGCACTTCTTTTTCATATGCAAAATCTGGACACATTTATTTATCCTTAAGGCTAAACCCTAGGCATTAAAGAGGAAGTAAACCCTCTTTGATTTTCTGCAAAGGTAAAGCATAATGGACTACTATGCATCGGATAGTAGTCCATTATGTGGCACTTACCTGACACAGGAGCCAGCGAGGTCACCGCTGTCCCCTTGTATACAGAGCCTCCATCTTCTTGGTGGGTCTCGTTGCCCCGGCGCTGTCATTCGACGGAGCCATGATGACATCACTCCCGCGCATGCGCATGGGAGCCGCCAGTCGCGGCATATCGCCGTTAACAGCGGCGCGCTCAGTGGGCCTGCGTGCCGCTGTCTATGGCGCATGCGCGGCAGACAGTGGTGCCTGTCTTTTGGCAAATATCTCCTAAACCGTGTAGGTTTAGGAGATATTTCTTGGACCTACAGGTAAGCCTTAATCTAGGCTTACCTGTAGGTCAAAGTGGTTTGTAAGGGTTTACAACCACTTTAAGTCCCTTTTTAAAATGTGCTGGCTTACTATGAGTTACGGCCAACAATGTGCATGACACCTTGTGGATGCCTCTTTTATTTGCAACTGACCATGAGAGGATAGATTCTGTTTTCTCATACACTCTCTACCCGCCCCTCCCCTCTGCTGCCCATTCATGAATGTATTCACATAATACTTGGTGCTCTGTGATTTAGTAGAAGGAGGAGAGGGGTGGGCACAGCGACTGCATTGAACTATGCAGCTGTAGGAGCTGAGACCAGAGGGTCCAGTATTGGAGCATCGGAAGAATAGCAATAGCTGTACTCCCGGTGCTCAGCCCTAGTAATCCAGAACATTTTAAAAAGTGTCTGAATTCCTGAAGCCAGGGAGTAAATGTATAGAAGCATTTGAGCTGAAAGACAGCAGTATATACTAGACATGTGCAGAGTAAAATATTTCGTTTCGGAATTTCGTTTTCGTCTGAAAACTTAATTTATTTAGTTACTCCCGAAATTCGTTTTTATTTATTTCGTTTTTCGTTCAAAAATTGCATTCGTCCGAAAATCCACATGAATCACGTTCGAATCTGTCTTTGAAGGCTTATGGTGTCTGTCGAATGTATAAAGAAGATTCGACGGAGCTAGTATATAGCATACTTTAGAACCCTATTAAAGTCTATGGGACTCCAACGTTCAAAATCTAAAGTGCTCATTTTAAAGGCTAATTTGCAAGTTACTGTCCTAAAAAGTGTTTGGGGACCTGGGTCCTGCCCCAGGGGACATGGATCAATGCAAAAAAAAGTTTTAAAAACGGCCGTTTTTTTGGGAGCAGTGATTTTAATAATGATTAAAGTGAAACAATAAAAGTGTAATATTCCTTTAAATTTCGTAGGGGGGGGGTTGTCTATAGTATGCCTGTGAAGGGGCGCATGTTTCCCGTGCTTAGAATTGTCCCTGCACAAAGTGTCATTTATGCAGGAAAAAAAGTCCTTTAAAATCACTCGCAGCTATTATGAATTGTCGGCTCCGTAATACAGAGAACACTCATTGAAAGTCATTGATAAAAAAATAAATAAATAAATAAAAAAAAAAAGCGTGGGGGTCCCCCAAATTCAATTACCAGGCCCTTCAGGTCTGGTATGGATATTAAGGGGAACCCTGCCTCCAATTTAAGAAAAAATTGACGTGGGGTTCCCCCTAAAAATCCATACCAGACCCTTTATCCGAGCACGCAACCTGGCAGGCCGCAGGAAAAGAGGGGGGGACGAGAGAGCGGCCCCCCCTCCCTCCTGAACTGTACCAGGCCACATGCCCTCAACATTGGGAGGATGCTTTGGGGGTCTGTGACCCCTCAAAGCACCTTGTCCCCATGTTGATGAGGACAAGGGCCTCATCCCCACAACCCTGGCCGGTGGTTGTGGAGGTCTGCGGGCGGGGGGCTTATCAGAATCTGGAAGCCCCCTTTAACAAGGGGACCCCCAGATCCCGGCCCCCCCCCCTGTTTGAAATGGTAAGGGGGTACAAAAGTACCCCTACCATTTCACAAAGAAAGTGTAAAAAATGTTTAAATAAAACAAACACACTTTTGAAAAATTCCTTTATTAAAAATAAAAAAATAAAAAAAAAGATTCCAGCGGCGGTAATCCACTCTTGCTATCCAGCGACGGACGGTCATATCTCCAGCGATGTCTCATGTCATCCAGCGCAGCTCAGCATCCTTCTTCTGTCTCCGTGTAGGAGACACTGCAGGCATTCCGGCGGCTGACGTTTGTTATATACGGAGGGCGGGGCCACCCGTCACCTGACCCCGCCCCCCTCTGACGCAAGGGGAAACCCGGGGTTCCCCGTGACGTATAGGTGACCCCGCCCCCTCTGATGTAACGGAAACCTGCCTGTGTTACATCAGAGGGGTGCGGGTCACCCCTACGTCACAGGGAACCCCGGGTTTCCCCTTGCGTCAGAGGGGGGCGGGGTCAGGTGACGGGTGGCCCCGCCCTCCGTATATAACAAACGTCAGCCGCCGGAATCCTTGCAGTGTCTCCTCCACGGAGACAGAAGAAGGAGGGATAAGCTGCTCTGGATGACATGAGACATCGCTGGAGATATGACCGTCCGTCGCTGGATAGCAAGAGTGGATTACCGCCGCTGGAATCTTTTTTTTATTTTTTTATTTTTAATAAAGGAATTTTTCAAAAGTGTGTTTGTTTTATTTAAACATTTTTTACACTTTCTTTGTGAAATGGTAGGGGTACTTTTGTACCCCCTTACCATTTCAAACAGGGGGGGCCGGGATCTGGGGGTCCCCTTGTTAAAGGGGGCTTCCAGATTCTGATAAGCCCCCCGCCCGCAGACCTCCACAACCACCGGCCAGGGTTGTGGGGATGAGGCCCTTGTCTTCATCAACATGGGGACAAGGTGCTTTGAGGGGTCACAGACCCCCAAAGCATCCTCCCAATGTTGAGGGCATGTGGCCTGGTACGGTTCAGGAGGGAGGGGGGGCCGCTCTCTTGTCCCCCCCTCTTTTCCTGCGGCCTGCCAGGTTGCGTGCTCGGATAAAGGGTCTGGTATGGATTTTTAGGGGGAACCCCACGTCAATTTTTTTTTTTTAATTTGACGCGGGGTTCCCCTTATTATCCATACCAGACCTGAAGGGTCTGGTTATGGATATTTAGGGGGAACCCCACGTCAAATTTTTTCTTAAATTTGAGGCAGGGTTCCCCTTAATATCCATACCAGACCTGAAGGGCCTGGTAATTGAATTTGGGGGACCCCCACGCTTTTTTTTTTATTTTTTTATTTATTTTTTTATCAATGACTTTCAATGAGTGTTCTCTGTATTACGGGAGCCGACAATTCATAATAGCTGCGAGTGATTTTAAAGGACTTTTTTTCCTGCATAAATGACACTTTGTGCAGGGACAATTCTAAGCATGGGAAACATGCGCCCCTTCACAGGCATACTATAGACAACCCCCCCCCTACGAAATTTAAAGGAATATTACACTTTTATTGTTTCACTTTAATCATTATTAAAATCACTGCTCCCGAAAAAACGGCCGTTTTTAAAACTTTTTTTTGCATTGATACATGTCCCCTGGGGCAGGACCCGGGTCCCCAAACACTTTTTAGGACAGTATCTTGCAGAATCTTTTCTCTCTGTCAAATCCTTTTTCTCTGTCGAATATTTTCTCTATATAATCTTGGACTAATAGAGGTAAGGTTAGGCACATTCGAACACAGGTTCTATAGACACAGATTGTTGTCAGAGTCATGTCGAATCTCCTATTCTATATCGAACTGTTGTAACAATGAAAATGAAAATAAAGCATTTATTTATGTCGGATCTTTCGTTTTTCGGATTTTGTGCTTTCGTTATCGTTTGTCAAAACGAAAACGAAAATAGCTGAAATTCGGACGAAAATGCATTCGGACGAAAACGAATGCACATGTCTAGTATATACACACTTTAGTCTTAAATTTACATGTACAAACCATACTCTAGCAATGAGATCGAACAGCACACAATTTCCAGTTTTGCGGCACTCACACTGCCACCACACAAATTGCATACTGAAAAATGTCAATGTCCCCTTAGACATTGCTCACTGAGCCCAGACACACAATTAGGTGGTTTTGGTTTTGCTCTCGGGCACAACTCAGCGAGGTTGTATGAGGAACACTAGTGGGCATTTGACCAGCCCCAAAGCCAAGACACTATTGTGTTATACTCTGTCTGTACTAACTTCAGGCTCTGTGTATTGATAGCACTGTTTTAATAGACAAAAATTAACATTTCCTACTGAAAGGAAAATTAAAAAAACATAAATGTAGCTTATATTGCAGCTTACTAGTCCTTAGATATGGTGGTTTTGTTTTGCAGTTAGTAGGGAAATCTCTTGATTTTGCAAGGAATGTCCTCGTCATTTCCTGTGAGCTGTTCCTTACTCCTCTCCAATCTTATCATGTTTTCTGTTCATTAGCTGGTTGTAATTTTGTTTAACCTGCCAGTATTGGTGTGAGCACACATTGGAGGTTTTCCGCTGACATTGTGCTGTGTTGGGCTTCTGATGTGTCCCTGCACCTTTAAGGAGTAATGGGCTCCTTCTGGTCATACCTCATACCATCTGTCTCGCAGTCTCCACTCTAATTCATCCCAAAGGTGTCCTATCGGATGAGGCAGGCCAGTCAAGTTCCTCCACCTCAAACTCGCTCATCTATGTCTTTATGGACCTTGCTTTGTGCACTGGGGTGCAGTCATGTTGGAACAGGAAGGGGCCATCCCCAAACTGTTCCCAGAAAGTTGGGAGCATGAAATTGTCCAAAATGTCTTGGTATGCTGACACCTTAAGAGTTCCCTTCATTGGAATGAACGGGCCAAGCCCAACCCCTGAAAAACAACTCCACACCATAATTCCTCCCTCCACCAAATGATTGGGACCAGTGCACAAAGCAAGGTCCATAAATACATGGATGAGTGAGATGGGGGTTGACTAGCCTGCATAGAGTCCTGACTTCAACCCGATAGAACACCTTTGGGATGAATTAGAATGGAGACTGCAAGCCAGGCCTTCTCGTCCAACATCAGTGCCTGACCTCACAAATGCTCTTCTAGAAGAATGGTCAAACATTCCCATAGACACACTCCTAAACCTTGTGGACGGCCTTCCCAGAAGAGTTGAAGTTGTTATAGCTGCAAAGGGTGGGCCAATTCAATATTGAACCCTATGGACTAAGACTGGGATGCCATTAAAGTTCATGTGTGTGTAAAGGCAGCGTCCCAATACATTTGGTAATATAGTGTATGTGCAAATGTCATGTTTTACTGGCTAGCTAAGTGTGCTGTGAAATTTTGCTTTGTTTGCTCCATGCACAGCTCTGCCATGTGCACCTTATGCCGCGTGCACACGATCAGGCTTTCCGGCAGTTTAGGTCCTATGGAATCAGTCTGCCGGACAATCCGATAGTGTGTGGGCTAATCCGAACGTTTTTCACATAAAAAAATCTGACAGACCTAGAAATAGAACATGTTTCAAATCTGACCGAAAACCGTTCGTCTGTGTGCTGGTCCGACGGACCAAATACAACGCAAGGGCAGCTATTGAACTTCCTTTTTTAGTCCCGTCGTACGTCTTCACGTTCAAAACGAACTGACTTTCGAACGGACTTAGTCCATTTGTGTGTGGGCAAGTCCGTTCGTTCATAAAGTCCGTCGGAACTCCGGCGAAAGTCAGTTGGAAAGACCGTCGGACCTAGTCTGCCGGAAAGTCCGGTCGTGCATCTAAAGATAATCTGTCACTAATTTAAAAAAATAAATAAATAAATAATTAAGCACAGAAAATCCAGTATTTTAAATGCTTACTTTCAGTGCCTGTGCTGGCCCAGCTAATTTTCCCCTCCCCAAGTAACCTTTTATCTATCTGCGAAAAGAGGAGCAAAGGTAAATACTTTAAAATGTTACTTGAATGAGAGCTCTGAGTCTGCTGACATCACATCCAAGATGGCGGCACCCAACAGCAGTCTCAGGGCTTTAGGAATCAACACAAGGGAGGCATTTACGGGTAAATAACTGGGATAAAATAAGTTAAATACACATAAAATCATATGGCAAGATTGCTGTTGAAACGAATGGTCTGGTGACAGGGTCTCTTTAACACCATTAGTCTAGCCCAAATGTCTTTTTTTTTCAGTCTTGGATGGAGTAGGGAGGGAATACAACTTGTGTTTAATTGTACTGATATCTTTGGCTCCTTTAGATATTTCCCATCACTTTCTGTTCTGGTGATAATGGTTTCATCAGACAGGACATGAGGAAAAATCTCCAACAGGGAGGCATAAAAAAATAAAAAGATGACTGTAATTCTCTTGCTCCCTATTTACGACTACTGTGGTGGTGTTAAAAAAAAAAAAAAAAAAAAAAAAAGACAGGGGTCCCCACACCATCCAAAATGTAAACTAAAATTGGCTAAAGATAAAATTTATTAAGCAACAACAATTAAAGTCCACAATAAAAAACAATCATTGGTTTAAACCTATCCCGCAGTCTATGTGTAACAAGGTTCTGCCTGGATTTGATCTTTAATTCCGTGTACACACAATCTGAATTTTGGTCGGAAAAGGCTCTGATGGTTTTCCCGACGGAATTCCAACGGGATACACACGGTCGCATTTTCCGATCAAAAGCTATCATCAGACTTTTGCTGGCCGAAATTCCGACCATGTGTAAGACCCCTTTCACACTGGGGCGTTTTTCAGGCGGTTTTCCGACGCTTTAGCGTTAAAAAAAGCATCTGTAAAGCGCTTGAAAGAAGCCTTATCTGCAGTCCCAATGTGAAAGCCCAAGTGCTTTCAGAGCCCTTTCACAATGTCAGCGCCCGAAAAACGCTCGTAAAGCGCCGCTTAAACTAGCAGCACTTTACCAGCGTTATTCGAGCGTTATTGGGGTGTTTTTAACCCCTGCTAGTGGCCAAATAAAGGGTTAAAAGCGCACACAAAACTCTGCTGCCAATAGCGTTTTTCAGGCGTTTTACAGGCGCTTCCCATTGATTTCAATGGGAAGGGGCGCTTTAGGAGCGTTGTATTCACCGCTCCAAAAGCGCTGCAAAGAAGCTGCTTGCAGGACTTTTTTTGACGCCCTGCCAGCGCAGCGCCTCAGTGTGAAAGCACTCGAGCTTTTACATTGGGATTGCAGTTGCGGCTTCTTTCAGGCGCTTTTTTTAACGCTAAAGCGCATGAAAAACGCCTGAAAAACGCCCCAGTGTGAAAGGGGTCTAAGTGTTATTCCTTAATTATAACATACATTATGTATTCTATATCCTATATACCACTTACAAATCACAATGTTTTCTTTAATATGACATTTTGTTGTGCAGTGGTTGCAGAAAGATTCACACATTATGAAATATATATATATATATATATATATATATATATATATATATATATATATATATATATATATATATATATATATATATATATATATATTTGTCCTTTCTTTAAATTTATAGCGTGGAACAGCGCATATTGTATCTGTATTACAAGTAACTAATGTACTGTATATGCTTAAGAAAATTGAGTAGCAAGGGAATTACTACATAAATCTCATATCTTTTTGTCTATAATGAAATAAAAATATAATAGTATTGTATGTACCTCAAATTATGCTACGTGTTAATCTGGATTGTACTTAACGAGGGACATTGATCCCATTCTCTATTGTTCTGCC
This sequence comes from Lithobates pipiens, assembly GCF_037356315.1. Lineage (NCBI taxonomy): Eukaryota > Metazoa > Chordata > Amphibia > Anura > Ranidae > Lithobates > Lithobates pipiens. Next base: position 40,819,151 of record NW_027507784.1, read on the forward strand.
CTGATAGATTTTTTCCTCCTTTCTATAAATAAAGAATTTGAAAAAAACAAAACATAGTAGCGTAATAAACTTGAACACACTTCTGAAAGCCACTTTTGTTGCTCCAGATTCTTTATTATATTGTGAAGGTTTGTATTTTTTTATTTTCCTTTGAACAACTAAACAAGATGTACAAATACAGAAAGAGATCAGATGGGTCTATTTGTGAAGGATTACTTCACCCAAGTAATGCCGCGTACACACGACCGGACTTTACAGCAGAAAAGGTCCTGACGGAATCATTCCGTCGGATATTTCGATGGTGTGTGGGATAATCTGATCGTTTTTCTTCAAAAAATTCAGACGGACCTAGAAATAGAACATGCTTTAAAGCTTTCTGATGGAATCGATTCCTATCGGGAAAACCGTTCGTCTGTTTGCTGGTCCGACGGATCAAATACGACGCAAGGGCAGCGATTGGCTACTGGCTATTGGACTTCCTTTTCTAGTCCCGATCATGTGTGGGCAAGTCCGTTCGGTCTGAACTCTGTCGGAACTCCGTCGGGAAGACCGTCAGAGTTTATTCTGAAAGTCCGGTCGTGCATAACATTCACCTGGCATGCTAGAGTAACATTCCTCCTATGTATAATAGAAAATAAATACGACCCCGCTTATAGCACCATCCTGCCACGCCTCCTCCACTTGCTCATTCCAGCAGACCAATGACAGATTAGAGAGTAGTAATGCACTGACCCCTCCTTGCGACACATTTCACTCCCATTGAGCTCTATGAAAGTTCAGGGTCAGAATTTTTGGCATCAATCAATACATTGAGACCAGAATTCAGAGTGCAGCTGCTACTTATATATTATAATAGGAAGAATGTGCAAAAGACAAATGTAGCAGCTGGAGATTCGTTGCGTTAAGAATCAAAATTTGGACACAATTTTTGTTATTTGTAGATTCGGATGCATCTTAATTTCCGTATCAGAATACTAACAACAAATCAAATAATAGGTAGGGGGGAAAAGACCGCGCTAAATTGGAATACAGGTGCAAAAAACAGCTGCTGACACTTCAAACAAAGTCCAAAATTACAAACAAAATAATAGTGTAGCGCTAATTGTATAGTGATATAAACACAAAAGCAAAAATTTGTGTGTAAACAATCTTCAAATGCTAAGAAGACTAAAAATGTAGCCTTCTATCATGTGATTCATCCGTATATATGAAAGGATGATATACTAGAAATGGGATATCTGAGTAAAAACAATCATATATAAACAGCAAAAAATAAAGTCCTCTATCATGTGACTGATACACGTGAAGTGAGATGAGAGGTCTTCTTCAAGTGAAATAGACGTTTCACTGATCAGGTGTGGCAAGATGTGTCAACTTGTCTGGAGTAATCAAGAAAGTAGATGGAATACTCTTACCAGATGCGGTGGACTCCCCAGTCTTACGACAGTAGAGTCAGGAACGCTTAGGGTCTGCACATGCGACCAGATGGTGGATTGGAAGCAGTCCAACGGGATTCCCAGAAGGCTCCGAGTGATGAAACAACCGTGGCAAGCGTCTCTTCGGGGGGATCCCTCAAGTTGTCTGGATCAAGTGTGGCCCATTTGCATTCAAGACCCCAAATGTAAAGGGGGTTGGCAAGGATGGTAGGAACAAAGGAAAAAAAAGAAAGCTCCAAATGGTGCAGGTCAAAATAATTTAACCATGAGGTATTTATTAAAAAGTCATAAAAAAGGACATAAGTTATGACAAGTGATCACAAAACGGAAACGTCAATAAGAGCAATGTGGGGTGCTAAATGCAAGCCCGACGCGTTTCGACAAAGAGTGTCTTCAACAGGGGCATAATAGAACCCACCACATTGCTATCAAATTTATATAAAAATTTTCCAAGCCAGACCCGCCTATAAAGGGACGGGGTCTGTAATCAAAAACACGATGTGTGGGGGAGTGGCGAGCAAATGGTAACGAGCCTGTGGGCGGACAAGCACAAAAATAGCCATCAGTCTGCTAAGCCAATCAACCGCACATATGTCTATCAAAACATCACTAAATTATACACGTTTGTAAACAATCCATATAGACCATTTAGTGGAATTATGCATACAAATATACATCTTTGGAGAGGACCTTTGTATTAATGAATCTCATATAGGCGCTAGTATCAAGAAATATGTATATCTATGCCAGTGAAATGATTTTTACTAGGAATTCATTAGACTTACATCCTTCTTATTGAAAATGTACAGTTAATTACTTATTACATTTTACCTGCGCATTGAGTGAAATAGGCAGGGAGCCCCATCTAATGTGGACAAGGGATGGTATGTAGCTCCTCGTACAAAGTAGGGGGAAAACAATCAATCCATCCGGGTGGCCACCCCTGTCAGGCGACGGGCACCTGTCCACATAGGGGGATCTGCATGCACAGCGCAGGTACGTCTCCATTCTACCCAGTAAGTCACACTGGTACATTGTTGATGGGTTGCTATAGTGACCGCCAGTGAGTCAGGCTGATCCCGTGATCAACATCGGGTCACCTGACACACTGACGTTGTGACGTCATTACGTCCGTATTGTGTCAACCCATACCATGGCTCGCACATTGCGTTGCCATGGTATAGGTGATACACAAAAGGCGTCCCGCTGTATGCCAGGCGGCGTGCACGTGGCACGCCGACGCCAGCCCTTCCCATCACAAGGATGGGGGAGCGGGCGGAGCAGACACGTTGCGCCGCGGGTCATGTGACACGCCAGCGCCGGCTCCTCCCATTATGGAAATATGGGAGCCGGCGCAGCGTGCACGTCACCGCAACAACAGGTAGCCTGTATGGAAAGGGGGTGTGACATACGTCCCCCATATCTATTCAGGCGCAGTGTGTATGACACACCTACGTAAGCCAGGACGGAGCACAAAGGGGGTGTGAACATAGCCCGTGTCCCCATGTATTAATTCCGAGAACAGGAAAGGGAAAATGGATAGCGAACTAATATTTTGTGCATCTAGTGTATAGTGCATATATAGATTATCTCTCTATGATGTATATTGCACCAGGCTCTGATGTGTGTTAGCCAAGTTGTAACAAATGGCACATATACAAGTTTGTGTACACGTGTACATAAGGTACAACTTGAATAAAATATCAAAAAAATATCAAAAAAAATTACAAAAAAATAATAAAAACATCCCAAAGAAAAATCCAGTTAAATAAAATAGGGATGAGGTTAAAAAATGTATATGACACCACATTTATTGAGGATCCCAATATTGTGCAAGAATTCAAACGCCAGCCCAAAAACGCACAGAGGACATAAATAGAACTTAAAATAAAATCTGCATACATGACGAAAATGGGAGAAATTGACCGTATTGGATGACCATAGTCAATTCGATAGTAGGGATAATCACCCCAGCCCCATATGGGGTCTTATAACCTATAGACCTATAGAAAGTAATCTAAGGTGACAAAAGGTACTGATATATATAACAAAAATATAAAATACAAAAGACGAGGGTGGAACCCACATACAGTGGGATAATAAGAGTACCCAAAAAGATCTTATAACAATAATGATAATAGTAATAATCATAATCGTAACAAAGATAACAATATTGAAGAATAATTAACCAGGAAGTGGGATATTCTTCCATATTATTTATGCCTGGTTAATAAAACTGTTAATGTCCCAATCTGTGTTCATGCCATGGGGGGAGTAGCTCCTCAATTCGTATATCCAGAACGTCTCGAGGCGCGACACCCCCTGTAGGCAGGAATCTCCTCTCCAGTTGGGAACAAATTTGTCTATAATCTGGAGTGTTGTACCCGTAGGGTCTTTGTTATGTTGTTCCAAAAAATGTCTGGGGACTGGATGTTTGTCACAACCCTTCTTTATCTTGGCAAGGTGCTCGTTTACTCTGATCGAAAAATTCCTAATAGTACGACCAATGTACTGCTTTTTGCATGGACATGTGATCAGGTAAACTATATATCTAGTAGTACAAGTGGTAAAGTGCTTCATAGAGTAAGTGCGCTGTGTACTTGTGGATATAAAAGAATCACTCTTCCGTTTGCCTAACATATTGTGTATGCAGACATTACATTTTCTACAGGGAAAGTAGCCCTTACTCTGCGGAAAAAACTGGATTGGGTTAGGGGCATCAATCACATTTGGGGAGATATCACTCTGAACAGAGCGGGCTCCTCTATAGATTACTCCAGCTCTCAGGGATTACTTCACCAAAAATTTTATCATTGCGTAACACTTTCCAGTGTCTGTTAATAATTTTCCTTATCTCATGATGTTGTATTGAAAAAGTGGTAAAGAATGACCATTTGAATTTGTCATCCTTTTTGGTTTTGGATTTCTTTTCGAGAAGAGACAACCTATTAGTCTGCAGAGCTGACCTTATTTCCATGTCAAGGGCACGTGGATCATATCCCTTGTCTATAAATCTCTGTCTGATCGTATATGATTGAGAGATGAAATCACTGTCATTGGTACAGTTACGCCGTAACCGAAGGAACTGGCCCCGTGGAACAGATTTTAGCCATTGTTGGTGATGGCAACTGTCCACGGGCATATATCCATTCCTATCAGTTGGTTTGAAAAAGGTTTTAAGTACAAGGCGTTTCTGGATGACAGTGATCTGAAGATCCAGGAAATGTATGTTGGTAGTGCTGGCCTCAAAGGTCAAATTAATGCCCCGGTCATTACTGTTAAGGGTTGCCATAAACGAATCGAGGGATGCCCGACTACCTTTCCATAGGAGGAGGATGTCGTCTATATATCTAGCCCATAGGACCAGTTCAGGCCTATCTAGGGCATAGACGACATCCTCCTCCCACTGGGCCATAAACAAATTGGCCAGGCTGGGCGCATACTTAGCGCCCATGGCAACTCCTTTAATCTGTGTATAAAAGGTGCCCTGAAACCAAAAGTAGTTATGGGTGGTAGCAAACTCTAAAAGTTCCATTACAAAATTTCTATGGATCAGGGGAAGTGTGGAATCTCTTATAAGAAAAGACTCTACTGCATTGAGTCCTAGATGTTGTGGAATGCAGGTATATAAAGCAGACACATCGGCCGTAACCAGAATAAGGTCATCGTGGTACTCAACGTTCTCCAGTAATCAAATTGTATCTCCTGTATCCTGTAGGTAAGACGGAATACGTCTCACTAAGGGTTGGAGATAGAAATACTTCCCTATTCTAGAAGTAATAGAGTCTATGCCGCTAACTATCGGGCGACCAGGAGGATTGACTGAATCTTTGTGTATTTTAGGCAATTGATATATAATAGGGATCCGAGGTGCTAGAGGGATCATGAACTCCTTCTCTTTTTGATTCAGTATATTCAAAGAAAAACCTTCGTTAATGATCTGGGTAAGTGCCTTTTTATATTTAAAAGTAGGATCCCCGGGTAGGGGGCAGTAAGTGGTAGTGTCTCCCAACAATCTGTTCATTTCTTGGATGTATCGTGACTTATCCAATACCACTATACCGCCCCCTTTATCCGCAGGGCGGATGACAAGATTCTTTCTCTCACAAAGGGATTTGAGTCCCTTAGATATAACTGAGTCTTGGTGTACTCTCTTATTAGGCAATTTAGCCAGATCGTCCAAAACCAGGTTTTTAAAAACATTAATAGATGGAGGTAGGACACCTGGATTAAACAGGGAAGGGTTGGACAAACCAGAATGTCTATCAGGATTAGGGTAAGGGGTTATAGTGCTAACAGTGGGTGCGGACAAAAAATGTCTCTGTATATTGAGCTTGCGGATGAATTTCTGCACACCTATAAATGTGGTAAATTTGTTGAGCTTCCTCAGTGGAACGTATTTAAGACCTTTATCGAGAATGCGTTTCTCACTCTCAGATAAGGTCACTGTACTAAGGTTAAAAATACCTACTCCTATTGTGTCCGCTTTCTTTTTCCATTGGATGCGCCTCCCCCCTCTGGAACCTCGTTTGGTTTTGTATTGCCTACGCGGTTGGGGGTGGCTCTGTAAAAATCCTAATGATAAAGATGGTCCAGGGTTATTGTGATTATAGCTGTATGGAGTCCTAGAGCTGGGCTCATCACCATATGCCATATAGGGTTGGGGGTCACGATAAAAATCGTATGGACCCTCATCTCTAAGGGGCTGGAAACGATTGTGGGTACGTATGGGGGTACTATGTGAATAATTATCCCTCCTGTAGTTGGCATGGTCATCCCGTCTTGGCCTACTAGGCTCCCGGGAAGCGTCATGTTGGTAACCACTATTAGGACCACTAGAATATCTATCACGACCACAATTATGATTCCCTCTATCTCTGCCCCTGTTATGGGGTTTGGGGCCCTTTGTTTGATGGTTAGGGTATTGGGCCTCATTTCATGGTATATGTGTATGGTCATTGTTTCTAGTGTGACTGGAAGGCAATGGTTGAAGTATAGGTGGCTCATAAATCAACCTCCTTTCCATGTCCACTATCCCAGGTTCCATATTCTCCAATGATGGTTCACAACCTGTTTCTGTGGCAATTTTTTTCTGCCAATTAAAAACAAGGTTGCTTTTATAATCGTTGGTATCACGATTATATTTTTTTTGTTTTTTATTGCGTTGATCCTTTTCTTCTTTTTCAAGGTGGTTTTTCAAATTGGTGGACAGTGTATTATATTCTGCTGTGCCAACCGAAGGGGTTAGTTTATCTTTAAGATCTTTAATTTCCTTATCTATGAAAGGCAACCTTGCTTGTTTCCTCTCAACGAGAAAGTTTAGCAACTTAATCCCCACTTCGTTGAAGTAATTAAACCACACATCAAAATCTAATTCACCTTGTTGGGGATGGACATCCCAACGTAGTCCTCGAGGGACCATTTTTTCTTTAATGTATTGTTTCAAAAAGGCGATGTCCCACTGGAGGTGGACCTCGGAGACCATCACATTTTTTAGTCTCAGAAAGAGACCACTGACTTCAGTGTTATTAGGGTTAGCTATAAAAACACCATCAGTATTAAAAGATCTAGAGGTTCTATATTCATAAACGTCCATTTATAGGACAGTGAAATATTAAGCTGCAGTGAATAGTGTGTCAAAAAAAAAAAAATAGGTAGGGGGGAAAACACCGCGCTAAATTGGAATACAGGTGCAAAAAACAGCTGCTGACACTTCAAACAAAGTCCAAAATTACAAACAAAATAATAGTGTAGCGCTAATTGTATAGTGATATAAACACAAAAGCAAAAATTTGTGTGTAAACAATCTTCAAATGCTAAGAAGACTAAAAATGTAGCCTTCTATCATGTGATTCATCCGTATATATGAAAGGATGATATACTAGAAATGGGATATCTGAGTAAAAACAATCATATATAAACAGCAAAAAATAAAGTCCTCTATCATGTGACTGATACACGTGAAGTGAGATGAGAGGTCTTCTTCAAGTGAAATAGACGTTTCACTTTGTGTTATATCACTATATAATTAGCGCTACACTATTATTTTGTTTTTAACAAATCAAACAAATCAAACAAACAAAATTTCAACAAATCTGAAATAAATTAAAACGAATTATCCGAATTTGATTACAAATTTGATTATGAATTTGATTTCAAATTCAAAATGGAAACATACAGTATTGTAATAAATACAATAAGGTATAAAAAGTGATATAAGAGGATTCCTACTTCTACTGCCTTAGAGAATAGAATAACAAAGGATAGAATAAAACAAAATAGAATAAAATGAATAAAAAAGACTATAAAGAAATAAAATAGAATAGAAAAGAATAGAATAAAACTCAATAGCATAAGGTAGAGTAGAAAAAATAAAGTAGAATAAAGCAGAATAGAAGAGAGGAGAATAAAGTTGGATACAAAAAATAGAATAGAATGAAGCAGAATAGAATAAAACAATAAAATAAAATGAAATAAAATAGAAAAAAAAGAGTAGCATAAAATAGAATAAAATAAAAAAGAATACAATAGAATAAAAATAAAATAAATATAACCATGTTGTGTAATTCGAATTTCGAATTGATTTGAAAATAGTGAATATACATGACGAACTCCAAAAATGAATCATTCTAACATAATGAATATGATGAAACAAAATTTTTAACTTAATGGATGAATCCAAAACAAATATTTCTATTGTGCACATCTCTAGTAGCAGCAGAATGTCAGAAGTACAGTACCGTATATACTCGAGTATAAGCCGAGATTTTCAGCCTCTTTTTTGAGGCTGAAAGTGCCCCCCTCGGCTTATACTCGAGTCATCGCTGTCTGCCCGCTCGATCAGCGTGTCGAGCAGACAGACAGCGGCCATTCTATTCAAAAGCCGCGCCTCCGGCTCCGCCTTCGCCTGTGATAGGCGGAACACTGAATTTCCCAGCAGCCTGTGTTCCGCCTATCACGGACATCGTATCATCCTCGTACTACGGACGAGGATGATACGACGTCTGTGATAGGCGGAACACAGGCTGCTGGGAAATTCAGTGTTCCGCCTATCACAGGCGAAGGCGGCGGCGCAGCTTTTGAATTTTACAATGGCCGCCGACGAAGAGGGCACGGGACGGAGGCAAGGCAAGGCACGGCACGGCACGGGACGGGGGCAAGGCAAGGCACGACACGGGACGGATGCAAGGCACGGCACGGGACGGAGGCAAGGAGGCAAGGCACGGGACGGAGGCTCGGGACAAAGGCTCGGGACACAGGTAGGCTGGACACACACACACACACACACACACACACACACACAGGGATGGATGGAGACACACACACACAGGGATGGATGGATGGATGGATGGAGACACACACACACACAGGGATGGATGGATGGATGGATGGAGACACACACACACAGGGATGGATGGATGGATGGATGGAGACACACACACACAGGGATGGATGGACGGACACACAGGGATGGACGGACACACAGGGATGGACGGACACACAGGGATGGACGGACACACACACAGGGATGGACAGGCATGTCTCACCCTCGGCTTATACACGAGTCAATAAGTTTGCCAGTTTTTTTGGGGGTAAATTGGGGGCCTCGGCTTATATTCGGGTCGGCCTATACTCGAGTATATACGGTAAGTTGTCTAATGGATTCTAAGCCATGGTGGACCATGCCTGAACAAATATGTTGGCATGCCAGCTTGTAGCCCCCCCCCCCAGAGCCATGTGTGTGACAGATGACAAGGCAAGAGCACAAATGGCAGTTGTCATCCCATAACGAAGTCCAAATGAAATGATTTTAAACTCAAACATATTGCTAAATGGGACTTTAGAGGTGCCACATCAATTACCAAACCGGTCTAAAATTCATAATTAATCATTGTTAATCACATCACTATTTTCCCTGTACATATAGAAATTGTTAAAGCTCTGTAGTTAGTTTCACACGATCATTCTTACATGTGCTGATTATTTGAATGTTCCCTAGAGCAGTGGTTCTCAACCTCCAGTCCTCAAGTACCCCCAACAGGACATGTTTTGGGAATTTCTCTGAAGTAAAATAGCTGTCCTAAATACCAATCCATTGACTCTGACTTAAAGGGGTTGTAAAAGTTTAATAAAAAAATAAAATAAATAACAAACATAAAATTCTTACCTCCACTGTGCAGTGTGGCCCCATACATCCTCTTCTGGGGTCCTTCGGCGGCTGTCTCGGCTCCTCCCCGCAAAAGCTAACCCCCCTCTGGGAAGTGCTGCCCTAAGGGGGTTAGCTTGTGGGTGAGCTCCCGTGTGATACACTCGGCAGCTATAGCCGCCGAGTGTATCACTCAGCCCCACCCCGTCATTGATTTGATTGACAGCAGCAGGAGCCAATGGCTGCGCTGCTATCAGTCATTCAATGAAGAGCCCACAAGAGCTGGGGGAAAGCAACGCGGGATCGCCCCCACAATGATTCGGGGCTCAGGTAACTAAAACGGGGGCTGGGGGGGTGGAAAGTGCAAGGTGTTTTTTTTTTACCTTAATGCATAGGATGCATTAATCTCCCTGGCGGTATTGATTATTTCAGATTTTTGGTGCTGAAAGCGGTACAATTATTTTACATGAAAATTTGGCGTATATTGTAGTCCTGTAATTCTTAGGAATAACTCACTTAAATCTGTCCAAACCAGAGTCTATCAGACATCCCAGCTATGATAAAGTTTGAAAAATGAAATCATAAATTATAATATAATAAATAACTATAAATAATTATACCAAATAATAATATGACAATAATAAAAATAATAAAATATATTCAATAATAATGTAATCAAATCAAAAACACTGAAATTTACTCAGTTGCAGAATTTTCACTGTCATTACTTTTCAGTATTTGATGACGGATCTCCCCACAAATCGCTATCGCTCAATTCTGCGAGTGATTCTAATTTATTATCGCTGTTTTCTAGCTGGTCTAAAACCATTTTTGATGTAAAAGGACAGTTTTGGTTGCTATGGACAATCTCCAGTTTCCAGGCATAAAGAACAGTTTTTATGATATAAAACTGCATGCAGGACACTGGGCAGACCACTAGGGACAAAGGGGATGTGAAATAATTACATACAGCAATGTAATCTGTAAGATTACATTATACTGTATGTAATGTGTGTGTTTCACTTTTTGAATTTGGCGCCGTTCTCTGTCCCCGTGCGTCGCAACGCTCGCAGGGAACGGAGCTCGGCTCCGTGATAGATCGAGTGGAGCACGGCTCGCTCGTACAGCAGGGGGACATTGCTGGATCCAGGGGACAAGGTAAGTAAGTGCTCCCTGGATTCAGTGATGCGGTCCCGAGTCTGGCTCGGGGTTACCGCTTTTGGTACAAAATTTTCACCCCGAGCCAGACTCTGGAATACCGCCAGGGGGGTTAAGGGGAAATAACACAAAGCTTTACAACCCCTTTAAAGTACCTGTACAAGATAAAGGAAAACCTGCAAACATGGCCTGTTGGGGGTACTTGAGGACAGAGTTGAGAACCACTGATCTAGAGCTAAAGAATTTTTCTCTGTGCATTTCAAGAACAACAATCAGTTTCTAAGCAGGAGCTTATCTATAAATAGTATTCCATGGGGAAAATATTCTATATTTTTTTTGTCACTGAGATAAATAGTTGTCAGGATTGGGCTCCTGTTACTTAAAGCGGAGTTCCATCCTATAATTGAACTTCTGCATTTCGGAATCCTCCCCCCCTCCGGTGTCACATTTAGCATCTTTCAGTGTGGAGGTGGGGGCAGATACCTGTATAATACATAGATCGACGCAGTATCCGCGGAATTCTACGCTATGTCTGGCCCCTCCTCCGTCTGTCCCTCACTGTCTTCTGGGAGACTCACAGGTCCCAGAAGACAGCAGGGGCCAGTGAGATAGCATAGCACAACTCACGCATGCACAGTAGGGAACCAGAAAATGAAGCCGCAAGGCTTCACTTCATGATTCCCTTACCGAAGATGGCGGCGCCTTCACCCGAGAGCCGAGGGACAGATCGGCTTCGGGTGCTGACATTGCTGGCGCACTGGACAGGTAAGTGTCCTAATATTCAAAGTCAGCAGCTGCAGTATTTGTTTTTTTGTTTTTTGGCAGAACTCCGCTTTAACAAGCAGCTCCTTTCTTTCAGTGCTCAGAAGATGCTCAGCTATCAGTCAATTACCAGCCACTTGTTACCTGAGTGACTTACCTGGTTACCATTAACCTGCCTCATTAGTCCAGCCTACAGCCAGATCCTTTTTGCTAATTAAACAGCTTAGCTCATTTCCTCCTTGCCCTTGTGTGGTCTATGATCTCTAAGCCCTTGTACACACAATCGGAGATTCCGTCGGAATGTGTCCGATCGGACCGTTTTGTCGGATATTCCGAGTGTGTGTGGTCTGCATCGGACTGTTTCCGTCGGAATATCCATCGGACCAAATTTTCCAACTTGCTGGAAATATTTTCCGACAAACTGCTCCGATCGGACATACTCTGATCATGTGTAGAGAATTCCGATCGGACAAAGTGCCACGCATGCTCAGATCAAATTCCGACACGGAAGCGCTCGTTCAGGTAAAACTACTGCTCGTAATCGATATAGCACATTCGTCACGCTGCAATGTTAAAAATTCTTTCATGAAGCGCATTCTCTTGTTCTTTACAATGCTGCAAGAAGGAACTTCTTTTGATGCTCATAGTCACACACACTTCTCCCGAACGGATTTCCTGACTCTTTTTTAAACATTTTGGAAATACAATTTTGGATTTCTTCACATCTACACAATTTTAGATTTTGTTTATTCTTTTTTGGATGTATTTTTTTTTTTCCTAAACATCTCCTTTTTTGTCAGTTTGCTAATTTCTCCATTTTTTAGGGTGTTTTTTGTGTGTTAACTTACCACAACAACATTATTGTATTTTTTGATATTTTGTTTTTATTTTTTAATCTACAGGAGGTTGGTTAGTGTTGGTGCCCCTTGTTATTCATGTCACTTTTTTTGGGAAATGTACCTGCCTGCTCACAAATAAACTGGCGTTTTGGAAGTAAAACACATACACAAGTATTTCTTCAAACAAAAAATACCTTTATTTCGGTGTCAGTAACAGATAAAGAGGGAGGCAGCGATGTAGAAACTGGGGAGATTAGTGAAGCCTTTGGCCCCCAGGGCACACATCAGCTATTTTAACGCAAAAAATTGGTGACCTGAGGAATACATGTCTGAGGGAGAGAAGTCTGGTCCTGAAGTCCATGAAACCCGGAACAGCAGCAGATGACATCTATGTTCCCAGGCTGTGATACTACAACAGGCTGCATCTTCTGTCAGACCAGACTGAACCCAGGTCATCACTCTCTGGTCTTCCTTCCAAGCTTCCTTCCAGGCTGTGGCTGTGGTGCTGGAGGTGTGGCAGAAGGAGGAGGAGGAGGAGGAGCAGGGGCATGGGCCAAACCACACAAGTGTGTTTCTTGTGTCATTTGGCCCAACAGACCCTTGTTGAGGGTGTGTATAATAACCTCCTCACACAAGATCTGTTGCCCCTGCTCCATTTTATCAAGCTTGCACGCAACCAAGGCGGCAAAGGCTTCTTGGTAGGTGGGTTTTGCTTGGAGGGCCGCAGAAGCCTCACCAATCAGCCTCAGGGCCGACTCCTCAACATTGCCCCCCTTTCTCGCCCCTTTTGCATGGAAGGCGGAGGGGAGGGACCTCGCATTCAGTGAGGCTCCTTTGCCCACCCACCGCCTGGCTGCTGCTTACCCCCACCTCCTCCTGGCTGCCACTTTCCACAGCCACCTCCTGGCTGCTGCATTCCACACCCTCCTGTTCCTGGCTGAGTTCTTCCTGTGTATGAAAAAGGGACATAGTTTGAGTTTTTGGTTCATCAAACACACACAATTTTCACATCAACACTGTTGCAAATTGTTAACCAATAGAAAAGACTATCATTCTGAGCCCAACATTTTTCTTTCTTGTCCCAAAGGTTTTGGCCACTACTGTCTATTGATATGTGAAACACTTTCAAAACTCAGCAATTAGTGAGCAAAAATCAAGTTAACATCATTCATTTTTACTCCCAAAATATGTACAATACCATACTTGGCTCAAGCTGGGCTCCCACAGTTCTTCCTGAGTGGAAGGCCCAGGTTGGGTGTCGGAAGACTCATCAGGTGTGGAATGGAGCATAGAAGGATGCGTGGAAGGAAGAGTAGAGAGAGATTCTCTGACCTCAGCCTGGTCTGACAGAAAATGCATCCTGTCATAATACCACAGGGTGAGGACATAAACGTCATCTGCTGAAGCTCCAGATTGCATGGACTTCAGCACCTCTCCCTCATATATGTACTCCTGAGGCTACCAATTTTCTTTTTTAAATAGTTGACGTCTGCCCTGGGGACCACCGGCTTCACAAACTCAACCAGTTTCAACATTGCTGCCTGCCTCTTTTGTCTGTTACTATATTGTGGGTGTGTTGGTTGCCACAGGCAGGGCATCTCTCTGTATTTATAACCTAAAAACCGGGGTATCTGGCCCTACCTATGATTAAGTAAAAATTAGATAAAGTATAGAGTAGAGATACAAAGTGAGTATTTTTATAGTCCCTAAAAATACCAGCAATTTCATAAAATGCGCTCTATATCTCAAAGGCCTATATCAGATATCCTATTACCACACTAATGGGAATATTAGCCTCTATCAGGGACAAGGTTCAATAATCCCAAAGACTGCTGAGTGCCAGGAGCTCTATGTGATTTAACCAATGTGAACCCCTATGCGACTTTAACAATAAAATCACATAGATAATCTTGGGTGTGGCCTGGTCTGGAAATAATACGCACTTGTATCAGAAGGACCTAGACCTCAGCTTCCAAAAGGTGCTTATGTGCAAAAATACATAGAAATATGTGATATGGTGCTCACATGCAACTTATGCCAGAAATCGCAATAGATGTTGGTGCATGTGAACTCATCCAGCAACATCTCACCCTCACGTATAAGCAAATCTACTCCTAAAGTGCAAATGTGTAACAGATTAAATCAAACATACAAAAAGCGTGTGCCTATATCCGAAGTGAATCAGAATTATAAAGTGCAAATTATTGTAAACATAAGCTCCAAATCTTCCTAGTGAAATACCCAACCAGAAAAAATCTATTGAGTAAGACTGAAAAATAAATAAAATGATTAAAAAATAGAAAATAGTCAGAATCTAGATAAAAAAATCAGGAGTCTGAAAACAAGAAGAAAAAAGCACAAAACAAACAGGCACCACACCCTAGATTGAGGTGTATATAGAAAAGACCTAGAAATCATAGGCCAAAAACCCTATCACAAAGTGTAAATGTATATTACAGATCAAAAGTCCATATATAAAAGGAAAAAAGAAAAAATGAAGAAAATCCAAAATATAAAAATGTATGGATATGTGTACCACACCACCCTTAAAATATATATATATATATATATATATATATATATATATATATATATATATATATATATATATATATATATATATATATATATATATATATATATATATATATATATATATATATATATATATATATAAATAAAACCAAAAACCAAGAACCACAAAAATTAAATTAATATATTAAATGTCCATTGTTGAACAATCTTCTATTGTACAAGTCCAAAAATTATATTCATAAGGTGACTTTCGTGCTTGCTGTATATCCTTCAAAGTGACTTCCGTGCTCCTCCACAAGGTTCCCCACTCACCAGAAAGATGCACCCCAGCTGGGGTAATTCGCCTTTAATCAGCCTTTTGAAATTCCTGCTCCTTGCCCATGTAATCCTTCACATCCAGACGGGGGTTCTGTTTATCCCTCATAGGAAAAATATAAAGTCTCCATAGTGTAGTATGTATATACTTGAGAGAAGCACTAATTGTTCATTTAGGCAAAAAACTCATTTCCACAAAAATGTATAAAATATAAAAAAAATATCAAAACAAGCTAGGTATAGCATATATATGTATATAAGAAAATATAGTCCAGGACTCCCACTTTCTATAACATCCGTGGGTCAGTGAAAACCATCAGAAAAATCAGAGAGCCCACAAGAAAATCAAGATATGAGTTAGGAAATATAGAAATACATTTTTAACCATAAAAATGAAAAAATAAAAATAAAAAATAATTAAATATCAAAATCAAAAATGTAAAAAATAATAAAAGCTGCACAAATGGCTATCCAAACCAAAGGGATCAGGATCAGTTCTTACGTATGGTCAACACCACTTCACTATAGGAAAATTCAAATAGCTAATTTTGGTTAGTGAGCCTTCTTAGTTGTAGGTGACCTTTAAATTCCAGGACTATCCCGTGTGCAAACCGCAATTGTAGATTCCCCTAGGGTAGGGCCATGTATTTCGCCTTCATAGCATATGTTAAAATACTCCAGGGTTCGCTCAGTGGATGCGCTGCGTGCGTGTCATCTGCGGTCCACCATTCAAACCAACCCGGAAGTGACGTAGTGTGTGTGGTTCCGTCGAACGCGTTTCGTCATAGACATCTTCATAGATGTCTCTGTATTTATCAATGAACAGAGGGAGGAAACTGTGATCATTGAAACCGTCCATAATCTCTGCAAGACACAACACAAGACAAACCCTAATGTCAGGCTTAACTCCACTAATGCAGGCCTCAATCTAGAAGCAGTATAGCCTAGTGATGTACCAAGTTCAAAATTGTACCTTCGTTTGCACGTTCGTCGCGTCAGCTTCTCCCTCTGTTCACCGATCGTACGGACGATACACGCGTGTTGCGTTTTATATACAGTGCGCATGCGTGAAACTCCGCCCGCCCCTGATGTTCTTTCTAGACTATTCCCTGCCCCTTCACTTCCGGCGCAGTGGGGAGAGCACATGGCGGAGAGAACGAAGGTGCGCACTAATAATAGATCCACTAACAAGGAGGAGGGTGAGGAAAGCCCGGAGCCTGAAACGTCCCGATCCAGGAATAGAAGATTTAAGGCCTCAAATATGTCTTTTGGAGAGATGTTGGAGATGGTGGACATATTGAACAGGACCTATGATGGGAAGTATGGACCTTACCCAAACTCAAATATCAGAAAGGCCAAGATCATGAATAAAGTTGTGAAGAGTCTTCATAAGAATTTTGGGGTACGCCGATCCAAGGATCAACTGAGAAAACGCTGGTCAGACCTGAAACTGAGGGAGCATGAGCAGTACATAAGGATCAAGCGTGTTCTTGACAAAAGTAAGTAGTTGTCGTGTGTTCATATGATTATTATTGCTTGCATCCTGCTCCACGTGCTTTGATTTCATGTTGTGCATTTTAAAATGGCCACTTTCAAGTTCATGGTTTCATTCGTTCGTAAGAAACATTGTTCTGCAGGTAAGTATTCCAGCTGAACACAGTGTCCCCAATAATGTTCTGACCTTGAAGCTCTGCCAAAAGAAACAATTGTGCAACACTTCCAAACAATGTTTGATATTCCTAATTCTGCCCTCTGTGTGCTAATTATTCTTTTTTTTTCATTCTCATAGGGGAGAGAAGACTCGGCAAGTATATGAGGACACCAGGGACCCCACCCCTCCCAAAGAAGGCCAAATTCCAAAACCACAAGCAGAGGAGCAGGAGGAGGAGGAGGAGGAGGAGGAGGAGGAAGGAGAGATCGTTGAGGTTGGACAAATTGTCACCACAACAGGTGAGTGACACAGCTTCCGGTAAGCTCATCAATGTATCTCACCATATTTTTATTACATGGTGTGTTTTTTTGCTTTGTTTTGTAGGTGATGTGGAAGAAGATTCCCATTTTACCAGTGAAAGTGCCCAGATGCTGATTGGGGAGATAATGGGGTGCAATCGGGATTTGGAAAATATACAGCAAAACATCAATAATGTTAAAAATAAAATGAAGAACATCATTGATGTTTTGGGGAGAGTGTGAAACAGAAAAAACTAGATAGGGTTTTAGTTTTGCTATTTTAAAACACAACTTTTGTATTTATCGAAATTACAAATTTGGAAGAGGCACAGAGTGTGTAAACATGTACTATCTCCCATCATGGGGGAGCAATGTACGTGTTTTGTTTAAAGTGGCTGAGATGAAGGGGTTGCAGCCCCAAAGCATGTACATTGACCCCCATGATGAGAGATAGCACATGTTGACACACTGTGTGCATCTTCCAAATTTGGATTTTCCAGGGGTGACACCCCATGTGATGAAGGCAATATCAGCCCAGTTTGTACATACTCATGTCTGATATTGTCTTCACTTTTCAAAGTTGAACTTTGTAAGTTCCTGTCTTCTGTATTTTACGCTTTGATACATGCCTGTTTACACAAAAACACCAAGTAAACAAAAATTAGCTGAAAGTCTGTTTTTGATACACACAATTTCTTGTTTTGTTCTAAAAAACATTTCTAAACGCGCATGTGAATGTGCTTGGATTAAAAAGTTTAATTATCAACAATGTGTGGCTTCCTTTTTCATTGCGCCAAACATGTATTTGGAGTAAAATTTTAGTTTGCGATGAGAATTGGTGTTATTTACTAAAGGCAACTCCACTTTGCACTCAAAGTGCAGTTTCAGGTGTACTTTTGCAGTGCACTTGTAGTGCATAGTGGATGTGCCTTTAGTAAAAAAGACCCACAGTGAGGTGTAAATTTGGACAATCATGCCATTTTCCTGCCATGGTGCTGAAAATGAGCACGATTGTGGTCAGTAATGCACTACATACATTAGTTACCAAAAACAAGGTGTGTGTGTAGCAGACACACAACATAATAAGCTTATCTGAAGAAGAGACTGTCCCCTCATCTCGCCCCAAACTTGGGTTTGCACTGTTGAAAAAGGCACAACTTGAAAAAACATAAATATACCTAGGAGACACCTAAAACCAAGCCAAGCAGTAAATGAAGGCGTTTCAAAGAAAAATTTATTTTGAAAATGCCTCTCAGACATTGTCTGGCATATCAATGGCCCCCCTACCCACAAAGTAGTCCATGTATTGGGTTCTAACCTCACGGGCGCTTTGGGGGGGGGGCAAGCCAGGATGAGCAGGTTCAAGGCCCGTGAGGTTATCTTCATTTTCCACCAAGTCTGCTTCTTGTTGGCCAACTGTGACCGCATAGTTTGCAGAAACTTTTTTTGCCAGCACTATGTGATTGAGTTTGTATTCCGCCATGTGAATAGGCGTAAGAAAAAGGCGGAACCGGCTGGCCAGTATACCAAAAGTGTTCTCCACCACTCTTCGGGGTTCTGAACAGGCGGAAATTAAAAATCCTCTGGTCTGGGGTGAGGGTCCTCATTGGGAAAGGCCGCATCAGATGGTTTGCCAGGGCAAACGCCTCATCCGAGACGAAGACGAACCGGAGTCCTTCCTGATTCTCCTCTGGGGGTGGCAAGCCCAGACTGCCACTCTGGAGACGCCAGTAGAACTCCGTCCATGCGAAGACTCCACCATCCGACATCCGTCCATTTTGCCCCACGTCTGCATACAAAAACTCATATGTCGCAGACACCACTGCCAACATCACAATACTATTAAACCCCTTGTAGTTAAAATAGTACGACTCCGAGTTGGGTGGTGGGATGATGCGGACGTGCTTCCCATCTATTGCTCCTCCACAATTGGGAAAGTCCCAACGACTGGCAAAGTGGGAGGCCACAGTCTGCCATTCCTCTGCCATTGAAGGACACAGTGGAGTGAAACAAGAACAAAAATTAGTAATTTGACAAATCAACATTGCAAGCAGATTAGACACCAACATTTTTGGCCAAGATTAGTATAACATTTTGGGAAATTAGTATTTAAAGCCTAAAGTAAAAGGTCCCCTTATGAGAGTCACGCACTGATTATCAGATACACAAAGACAAGCACAAACTGAAGAGCAGTAGCGATCTGAATCACAAATCTGAAAAGCGCGAATCGTCTCTCACCAAACTTCTACTAACACGCGATAGACACAAGATCAGCAGAAGGAGCCCAAAGGGTGCCGGACGTGGAGCTGAACTTCCTTTTTCTAGGCCCGCCGTACACTGCTTACGTCACCGTGTTTTTGGCAACCGGAAATCCCGACAATTTGGTCCGACTGTGTGTATGCAACATCACTTCCGGACCTGGTCCGGAATTAATCCGTCAGAATAACTCCGACGGATTTGGTCGTCTGAATCTCCGACCGTGTGTACAAGGGCTAAGAGTACCTGAACTTCCTTCCCAACCCTCTGATCCCATTTTAAGAGACTGTTCATTGTCTATGTTTTTTGAAAATAAAATACATTTAAGTGGCTCTGTCGTCAGTCTCTCAAGTTACTGGGCCATCTACCACGGGACACCCCTAGACGTGAAGTGAGGAAAAAGAAGGTAACGGTGCCCCAATCTAACCAGCAGCTCCTTCGGGGGTTAATGCTACATTTTTTTTTTTTTTTTGGAAGAGCACAAGATTAGGAAATAAATGTGAAACAAAGGGCTGACTGGGCAGCCACTAACCCATGCATACAAGGGGAATATGAATCAGTAGATAATTACATCATAAGGATGAGGGAAGTGTTTAATAACCACTCTGGGATTAAAGTTCCGGGAAATTGAGTTAATGACACTCCATATGAACAGCAGATTAAAAAAATGCCATTCTGAAGGGATTCCTAGCCCCGGTTTCTAGTTTTGTCACTAAACATATGATAAATCATAGAACCTGCAGGCTCCAGGATTTTATTGAGTATGCATGCCATGCTGAAAGACATTTCTAATCTAAAAAGAAATCATAAAAAGGAAAGGTGTTTGCTTTAGAAGATGGAACGAATGTGTATGTTGCTGAAAGAGGTACAGAAAGGTTAAGAAACCCCCCGACGTAGATCTCGCGTTAAGGATTACGAGGGTAGGAAAGAAAGGGGTGAATGTTTTTGTGTGGCAGAAAAGGCCACTTGGGCAGGGATTGCAAGTTGAAAAAGGATGAGAAGGTATGACTAGAGGGAGAAGAAATATATGAAATAGAATGTACGTATGGTGAAACAAATTCAGAAGGGTATGAAGTATTGGACATATGTAATGTGGAAATGTATTTACAGAGTGAGATTAAACCTGAAATAACACTTGTTGCAAAAGGGAAAGAAGTCACTTTTCTGTGTGACACAGGGGCGTGCAGGACCCTGATTCATCCCCAGGATATGCCTGGAGAAGTTAAGAAAAAAGGTACCATTTTTGTAAAATCAGCAAACGGGTTAAGGTGTGAGGAGGATTTTTCAGAAAATCTTCCTATAGAGGACCCAGTAACGGGCAAAAAATCTGAATGTAAAAATGTGATATCTAAACGATTAAGTTAACCTGCTAGGCAGGGATTTGTTGCATGCACTTGATATTTCAGTTATACCAGCTAAGGGGGGCGTGAGAGCCCACCGTACTTGCAAAACACATGTAGTGAAGGCTAACAACCAGCCTTATCAATGGTATGGCCTGGTTTTATGTACTGCAGGTCCTGGGTACATGCAAAAATCCCTCCTGAACAAGGTGGAAAAAAAAAGAAGGGGTTAAAGTGAGGAACTACAAGGTTCAACATCATTCTCACTGTACAATGTATTTTCAACATTCTTCAGGATATAATATAAATTATGAAAAGAAACTAAGTTTTAAAGGGTTTGAATCACCTTAAAAAAACTGAATTGGGTCCGGGGGGAGACAGCATGGCCACCTGCCTCATCCCCGAAGAAGTATTTAAGCTACACAGAGAAAGAGTCACCTCAGCTAGTTAGCTCCATGAATAGGTTGAAGAGTTAGAAGTTATTTAAACTACAGAAAAATAAAGTTATTTGTTTTTGGAAATGTACATTGTTTGTATCTAGCATACTGCTTCTGGAAGGAAAATGTATGTAGGTAATCATAGGATCTTAAACTGAAAAGAGGGTTGGTTTTGTTTTATCCCTTGTACACACGGTCGGACATTCCGACGGAAAATGTCCGATCAGACAGTGTTGTCGGATAATCCGACTGTGTGTGGGCTCCATCGGACTGTTTCCATCAGAATATCCGACGGACAAAGTTTTAGAGCTGGTCTATAAAACTTTCCGACAACATGAACCGATCGGACTTCGTCCGATTGTGTGTGGAGAATTCCGATCGGACAAAGTGCCACGCATGCTCAGATCAAATTCCTAGACCAAAACTATTGGCTACTAGCCTGAACGTAGTCCCGTCATAACAAAATAATGTCATCACATTCAGAACGATCAGATTTTACGACAACTTTGTCCAACTGTGTGCATGCAACACCGGTTTCGGACAAAATCCGTGTGTACAAGGGCTTATGGTCATTAGCCTCCTTTTCTTGCTTAAATACTGCAATAGGCAGATGGTGCAGATGACTGTAATGATCTCCCCTATGATTGGATGCTTAGATATCATTTGTGTATATATTCTCATTGTTGTAGTTGCTATCTGAGCACTATGAGTTGTGGAACCACAAGTCCCAGAATAGCTTGAATCTGCAGATAAATTCAATGCTGCTAATATAATTAATGTCATATTTAAGATAATATATTTCTTTCAGTATGAGCATAGAAGGTTTAGCCACCATTTTAGAAATAGCTGTCTGCACGTACAGTATGTGCAAAAACATTAAATCACTTTTGTGACGGTTCATCTCTGTACTCTGTACTAAGATGAAAGGGGCACGTTTAGGGGAGTTATGTATAGTGCCTTTAGACAGAAACTTGGTGAGCTGACCAGAAAAAAAAAAGAAAAAAAAATTAAAAGATCTCAGAATATGTTCTTATTCTTAAACATTTGTTGATTTTTTTATTAGAACATAAATTGTCGATTATTGTAGCACCCTCCCCCAAAGGAGCTGCTGATTTTAAATGGGGTTTACCGTTACCTTCTTCACCTCATATGTCTAGGGGTTTCCCGAGGTTGATGGCCCAAGAACTGTAGAGACTGAGACAGATCTGATTAAGGAATTTTTATTTGCAAAGAAGAAGTAGACAAAACACAGTCTCTCAATTAGGGTTAGAGGGTTTTAGGTAGAAAGTTCAGGTACTCTTGGAACTTAGTCAAATAGGAAGTCTCTCACTTTAGAAATCCAGAAAATAGCCATTCACAACTGGATATTCACCCTTATCGGATAGAACTCCTCTCACCAGGCCTAGCAGCCGATAGAGTGCTCAGATAAAGAAAAGTCTCTGCCACAGACTTGTAGAACACTTGCATAAAGTTTCTACCACAGGCTTGTTGTAGAACACTTGAATAAACTGAAGGATGTAGACAACTTAGAGAGCTCTCATACGGTACCAGTATCTTGCAGGCGGTCTGGCGATACCATACAAATGTAGATTTGCTTAGGGTCTTTCAAATGAGCCTCCAGGCTATTTCTGAGAAGGCAGCCTTCCGCATGGCCTTCTCCCGAAGAGTCCTCCCCTGGTTGCTTTTTTCAGTTTCTGGGCCTCTCCACAACTGAGACAGTACCAGACCACCTCCGAATCCTCCTTCCACTTACTTTGTCTCTGGCTAGCCAGCCCCGAGACTTGGAATTGAGAGCCCTGGGGGCTGGTCAGGGGGTTCGGAACCAAACAGATAGAAAGCACTTCTGGACTGGGACCCCGAAGCACTTGATGTCAGTACCTGAAGTACCCTCTCCCAGAGGGCACAGCAGGACGACCTGCCCACTTAGTTGATTCCGAGAAAGACAGTACCCAATGCACCCAGCTGAACTGCGTTCTCACACCTGCCAGAGATGACAGCGCCTCCTATAGCCAAGCAGAACACAGTGCAATCCAGCTAGACTGGTACCGAGATCACAATTTAGTATAATTGAACCCCAAAACCAAACTGCGTTTCCCGGAATGTTAAATGAGAAAAAACACATAGCGCGTGTTCTTCAGGAGCCGGCGCTACATTAACCACTTAAGCCCCGGACCAATTTGAAGCCAAAGGACCAAGTCCCTTTTTGCGATTTGGCACTGACAATTGCGCGGTCGTGCGACATGGCTCCCAAACAAAATTGAAATGCAAAAATCAGCACTGAGAAACAAAAATGGTTGTTAAAAAGGTACTTTACAGATAAAAGGTATTTATATAAGCATAGATGGTAAACCTATATTGCTTACTTCATTCTTTAGATATGTAGTTTTATTGAGTCGTGGGCAGGCCCATGTCTCAAAAAAGGGGATGGTAGAGTTGTTTAATAAAATGTTCACAATGTATGGATTTACAAATTACTAAAAACAAAAATTGTCTGATCTGTGTGACCTGTAACAAATGTCATGTGCAAGGGGCACTGAGAGGCCAATTTCCTGGGCCTCCCTATCCCTTTCACACAATATGTATAGATTTCATTTTACTAAACAAGTGTGAAAATAAGAAATATTGCCTGGTAATTGTGTTTACCACCCACAGTCTGCAGGTACTGTGGAAAGGCATAGTGGTACTATAAAAAGTAAACTGAGGAAGCTAATGGAGGAAACTGGAAAAAACTTGATTCAGTGTCTGCCAATAGCTTTGCTGAGCATAAGAATAACCCCCACAGCAAAAGGGTTGACACCTTATGAGATACTATATGGGAGACCATACTACATTCCACAGCTTAAGCCATTTGCTACTGCAAAGATCATTTGACAATTGAGTCTACATTGATTCCATCAGAGTACCACAAGGAGTTCCTAATGAATTCAAAGCACAAGACCAGATATCCGCCGGATTCACCTCCATCTTTTTGTGGATTCAACCTAACAAGAATGTTGATTGGATAAACTACATCTACTATAACTAGCAAAGGTTTGTGAACTATACCAGAAATGCCCAACTGGATGCAACCTCATTGACATCCTGGCAGAATCGTATTGCTCTTGATATGCTGTTGGCAGGGAGGGGTGTGTAAGATGTTTGGAACCTTTTGTTGCACTTTCATTCCTAACAATACAGCCCCCAATGGTAGCATAACGAAGGCCTTGCAAGGATTGCAGATGCTGTCTGAAGAATTGGTGGAAAACTCTGGTGTGGAAGATCCTCTAGCTGGACTCTTTGAGCATGGTTCGGTAAATGGGGTAAACTGGCAAGAAATATGTTAATTTCAATAGTGATGGCAGCCACAGTACTGACCCTGTGTGGTTGCTGTTGCATTCCCTGTGTCCGAGGACTCTTTCAACGGTTCATTGACACATTCTTGACAAAAACTATGTTTCTCTAAAAAGATCTAAATGAACTCTATTCTGGACTTCGTTCTGAAACAGATGAGGAAGAGTATAAGAACTTTACCCCTGACTCTCATGTGTGAACTATATGATGGACTTTGGTGAAATCCTGAAAGCTGAAGTGCTGAAAGAACTGTCATAAATGAGTATAATCAGGAGGGAAATGTTAGAGAATTTAGATTCTTATTTTATAATCATTTATGTTTGTTTGCAAAAAAATTGCTTAAAAGTAGTAATATATATATATATATATATATATATATATATATATATATATATATATATATTGTAGACATGTCACTGGAGAAGTGATCGAGGGGGTGTACATCTCACCTAGGTTGCTACACAGTGTGAGATGGTAAATCCAGGATGGATTAGTTTCTCAGCAGCGATATGCTGCTGAGTTGTTATTTAATTTTGCCGGGCCTGGGTTTATATGGAATGGCAGGTAGGTTTGGTAGAGGGACCTGTCATTCCACATCCCCCGATCCAGTTCTGGGTTTGGGATCAGGTGAGCTTGGATCCTAATTAGCCTGGGAAGCTAAAGGCTCTGTAGGGTCTGCAGGTGATTGCTCTCAGCCAGGGAATGAACAATCTGTGTGTTGAAGGAAGCTGCAAGCACAGCCACTGCTGGAGCTAAAACTCACCCTGCGATATCCAGGCGAAAGACGCTGTGTTTGTAAGTGTCAGATAGGTGAGCAGAACCTGTTAGTAAGCGCCCAGCCGGGCTAGGACTTTTATTTTTGTTGTACTTAGAAAGCACGGTGTTGCTGTATATTTTGTTTGCTGGACTGTTTGTACCACGAATAAACGCCAAGATCTGCTTTATAAATTCCAAGTCTGCTGTGAACTGTGTCCAAACACACCCTACCCCGGGAAGATCCCTTACAATTGGTGGAGAATGCGGGCAAAGTCGGTTGCTAGGGGCAACGGTGTGGACAGACTTGCCTACAGCTGCTTATGTCTTGGGTGAAAGCTGCAATGACACTCCAGGAACAGTCCAGCAACATGGAGGAGATGCTGAAGCAGTTTATGCAAGTGAGTTTGCAACAACAGCAACGACATGAACAGTCCATGGCTGCACAACAGCAGGCTCAGATAGAGGCCAATAGACGACATGAACAGTCCATGGCTGCACAACAACAACTTATCGAGCACCTGATAGCAAATCGAGAGGCGCCTGTGGTGATGGGAGCCGCTCCAGAGATTTTTTCTGGGAGAAGGACTGTGCAGAAAGCGCTGCAAAAGATGACTGCTGAGGACGATGTTGAGGCCTATCTAACAGTATTTGAGCGCGTGGCTGAGCGAGAGAAGTTACCAGCCGCTGAGTGGGCAGAGGTAATTGCGCCCTATTTAACAGGTGAACCTCAAAAAGCCTACTATGACCTCAGTGAGCAAGAGGTTAAGGACTATACTCGGCTAAAAGAGGAGATGCTTGCCCGACTAGGAGTTACTACTGCAGTCCGTGCCCGGAGGGTACGCAACTGGAGCTACAGTCTGGACAAATCAGCGAGGTCCCAGATGTATGACCTAATCCATTTGGCAAGAAAGTGGTTGGAGCCAGACACTTCTACTCCTGCACAAATCCTAGAGAAGGTCGTGATGGATCGCTACCTCCGAGCCCTTCCTACTGACTTGCAACGCTGGGTGGGACAAGGTGATCCTAAGAATGCAAACGAACTTGTCAACCTTGTGGAGAGGTTCCAGGCGACTGAGGACTACCTCCGTGATGTTCCTGCAGCATCTTCACCTCCCCGGAGCGCCAGATCTGTGCCGTCAGCTGGTAAGAGACTTCCATCTATTGGGGGAGTGTGGAGGGGTGCTGATGGGGGGAAAAGGGCTCAAGTGGTGTCTCAGGGACAAAAGACTGGTGATGGTCCCGGGTGGCTAAGGGGCTCTGAAAAGGACTCCTTGCCAAAGAGACCAGGCCCTATCCAGTGTTGGAGATGCCATGAGGCGGGACACGTGTCGGCCCATTGCCCTCTTACCTCTGAACCCATGGAATGTGACGCTAGCCGGCGTCAGTCGCTATTTGCGGAACCATCTTGTGCTGCAGTTCCTGGACTAGAGACTGAACCGCAAATCTGCGATATTACAATCAATGACTTTCCTGTTAAAGCGTTAATGGACTCAGGAAGCCTTGTAACCTTGGTGCATGCTAGCCTGGTGACTGGGGACTTAGAGTCTAAAAAGCATATGAGTGTTGTGTGCATACATGGTGATACAAAAATGTACCCTATAGTGCTGGCTAAAGTCGGGACTGAACAAGGCACCGTACAATATGAAGTGGGTGTGGTTAAAAACCTCATGCATAATGTAATATTGGGGCGCGATTTTCCATTATTCTGGGCTCTCTGGGAAAAAAGAAAAATCCCCAAAAGGAGTGAGGATACCTCTAAGGGGGTTGCCTTGTCCACTGTGAATGATAAAAGTATGCAGGATGAAAATGATTGTTTTCCTTTACGGGTCCTGGCTGGGGAGGAGGAGGCTCCTCCCACTGAGCAAAATATACTAGACTTAGAGGTGTCTAGCGATAATTTTGGGGTTGCACAATTACAGGACCCCACTCTCAAAAATGCGAGAGAGCAGGTTGCTGTTATGAACGGGGTACCTCAGGAACCAGATGCTGAAAAAAGATTTCCACATTTTTCGGTGACTAATGATCTTTTCTATAGAGTTAATAAGGTTAAGGATGAGATTGTGGAACAGCTTCTGGTACCTAAGCCGTACCGGCGTCAGGTGCTTGACATGGCACATAACCATGTTCTTGGGGGACACTTGGGGACTGACAAAACGCGAGAGAGGGTTCTCCAGAGGTTTTTTTGGCCGGCCATATATGATGACATTAAAAAATACTGTGAGTCGTGCCCCACATGTCAGGTTAGTGCCCCAGTGTCACATTTTCGCAGTCCTTTGGTTTCGCTCCCTATTATAGAGGTGCCTTTTGAGCGTATTGCCATGGATTTAGTGGGTCCCATTGTAAAGTCAGCTAGAGGACACCAGTATATTTTGGTAGTCCTGGATTATGCGACCCGCTATCCTGAGGCTGTACCCTTAAGAAACACTGCATCTAAAACAATTGCACGTGAGTTGTTTTATATGTTCCCTAGGACTGGGATCCCCAAAGAAATCCTAACTGACCAAGGTACGCCATTTATGTCGAAAGTAATGAAGGAATTATGCAGACTATTTAAAATCTCACACATCCGTACCTCTGTGTACCACCCCCAGACGGACGGATTGGTGGAGAGATTTAATAAAACTTTGAAACATATGTTGAAGAAAGTGGTGGCAAAAGATGGTCGTGACTGGGATCATTTATTACCCTACCTCAGGTTTGCTATTAGGGACGTGCCCCAAGCGTCCACAGGGTTCTCACCATTCGAGTTGGTCTATGGTCATCACCCTAGGGGTCTACTAGACATTGCAAAAGAGACATGGGAGAATGAGTCCACCCCATACAAGAGTGTTATTGAGCATGTAGCACAAATGCAGGACCGTATAGCCACTGTAATGCCCCTGGTAAGGGAACACCTCCAGAGAGCTCAAGAGGCCCAAAGTAGAATTTACAACCGGTCCGCAAGAATCAGGACATTCAACCCAGGCGATAGGGTCCTTATACTAGTCCCCACTGTTGAGAGTAAATTCTTGGCGAAGTGGCAAGGTCCTTATGAAATTGTTGAAAAGATCAGTGAGGTGAACTACAAGGTGCACCAACCAGGTAGAAGGAAGCCTTTCCAAGTTTATCACATAAACTTGATCAAGCCCTGGAAAGACAGGGAATCCTTGGGGGCGACAAATACTGTTAATAATTTGTCACAACCAATCCCTCCAGTCAAGGTAGGTGATACTCTATCAGTGTCACAGAAACAGGAGGCTCAGGAATTTTTACAGAAAAACAAAAACAAGTTCTCTGACCTCCCAGGGCGTACACACCTCATCCATCATCACATTGAAACTGAGCCTAGAAGCAGAGTAAACCTTAAGCCCTATAGGATACCCGAGGCATGTAGGGAAGCCGTATCTGCCGAGAAGTGTGCTCTAGCCCTAGAAGAGGCCAAATATCTGGGCTACATTGTTGGAAGAGGATTGGTTAGGCCACAGCTAAATAAAATTGAGGCAATACAGAATTGGCCTAGACCCCTGACAAGGAAACAGGTTAGAGCTTTCCTGGGTATTACGGGTTATTACCGTAGATTTGTGCCGAACTTTGCCTCAGTTGCTGCTCCGCTAACTGACTTGACAAAGGGCGGAAAGACAGCAATGGTCACGTGGACCCCAGAGGCCGAGGAGGCTTTCCAAAGCCTTAAGTCTGCCTTGTGCCAACCACCTGTGTTAGTCACCCCCGATTTCAGGCGAGAATTTCTGGTCCAGACAGATGCCTCTAGCACAGGCTTAGGTGCAGTACTCTCACAAGTAGTGAATGGTGAGGAGCATCCGGTGACGTACTTGAGTAGAAAACTAACCCCGGCCGAGAAAAATTATGCCATTGTGGAGCGAGAATGTTTGGCAGTGAAGTGGGCCCTAGAATCTTTAAAGTATTACTTGCTAGGCAGGAAATTCAAGTTGGTGACAGACCATGCCCCCCTAACATGGATGAAGTTAAACAAGGAGAGAAATGCAAGAGTGACTAGATGGTTTCTCTCCCTACAAAACTTTAATTTCACTGTGGAACACAGGCCAGGGAAATTACAGGCAAATGCTGACGCATTGTCAAGGGTAAGTTGTCTGTGGGGACAAAAGGCTCAGCCCTCCGGTCTGAAAAAGAGGGGGGGGATATGTAGACATGTCACTGGAGAAGTGATCGAGGGGGTGTACATCTCACCTAGGTTGCTACACAGTGTGAGATGGTAAATCCAGGATGGATTAGTTTCTCAGCAGCGATATGCTGCTGAGTTGTTATTTAATTTTGCCGGGCCTGGGTTTATATGGAATGGCAGGTAGGTTTGGTAGAGGGACCTGTCATTCCACATCCCCCGATCCAGTTCTGGGTTTGGGATCAGGTGAGCTTGGATCCTAATTAGCCTGGGAAGCTAAAGGCTCTGTAGGGTCTGCAGGTGATTGCTCTCAGCCAGGGAATGAACAATCTGTGTGTTGAAGGAAGCTGCAAGCACAGCCACTGCTGGAGCTAAAACTCACCCTGCGATATCCAGGCGAAAGACGCTGTGTTTGTAAGTGTCAGATAGGTGAGCAGAACCTGTTAGTAAGCGCCCAGCCGGGCTAGGACTTTTATTTTTGTTGTACTTAGAAAGCACGGTGTTGCTGTATATTTTGTTTGCTGGACTGTTTGTACCACGAATAAACGCCAAGATCTGCTTTATAAATTCCAAGTCTGCTGTGAACTGTGTCCAAACACACCCTACCCCGGGAAGATCCCTTACAATATATATATATATATATATATATTTCATATTAACCAATATATGTTATTTCGTAGATATAGATGTTGAACTTTAGATGACCTCTCTGCTTCATGCTGATATTCTTAACTGGGTGAAAGTTCTTATAGAATTGCCTTAAAGTCATTGAAATGCAAATAAATCAGACAAGATAAGATAACAGGTGATAAAAATAATTAGGTGGAATATGGGAACATTATGTGCAGTACATTAACCACTTGCTTACTGCGCACTTAAACACCCTTCCTGCCCAGACCAATTTTCAGCTTTCAGGGCTCTCACACTTTGAATGACAATTACTCAGTCATGCAGCACTGTACCCAAATTAATTTTTTGTCCTTTTTTTCCCCACAAATAGAGCTATCTTTTGGTGGTATTTGATCACCTCTGGGGTTTTTATTTTTTGCGCTATAAATGAAAAAAGACCGAAAATTTTGAAAAAAAAACGCATATTTCTTTGTTTCTGTGACAGAATTATGCAAATTATTAATTTTTCTTCATAAATTTTGGCCACAATTTATACTGCTACATATCTTTGGTAAAAATAACCCAAATTAGTGGATATTATTTGGTCTTTGTGAAAGTTAGAGAGTCTACAAGCTGTGGTGCGAATCGCACAAAATTGATCACATCTGATGTACTGGTGGCCTATCTCGCTTCTTGTGACCTGAAAAAGTCAGGAAAGTACAAATACCCCCCAAATGACCCCTTTTTGGAAAGTAGACATTCCAAGGTATTTAGTAAGAGGAATGGTGAGCTTTTGATGTTGTCATTTTTTTCCCACAATTCTTTGCAAAATTAAGATTTTTCATTTTTTTTATTTTTTTCCACAAAATTGTCATTGTAATATGTTATTTCTCTCACATGGCATGTGTATACCACAAATGACACCCCCCAAAAAATTCTGCTACTCCTCTTGAGTATTACAATACCACATGTGTGGAACTTTTTCACAGCCTGACTAGTCAACATCTAACTTGTTGACTACCTATTACACTTTTGAAGGCCCTGGAGCACCAGGACAATGACACATGACACTGATGACAGATGGCACTGATACGTGGCAATGATGACACTTATACGTGGCACTGATGACACGTGGCACTGATGACAGATGGCACTAATATGTGGCACTGATGACAGATGGCACTTATACGTGGCACTGATGACACGTGCCACTTATGCGTGGCACTGATGACACGTGGCACTAATACGTGGCACTGAAGACACGTGGCACTAATACGTGGCACTGATGACAGATGGCACTAATACGTGGCACTAATACGTGCCACCGATGACAGATGGCACTAATACGTGACACCGATGACGCATGACACTGATGACAGATGGCACTGATAAGTGGCATTGATGGCACGTGACACTGACAGGTGGCACTGATACGTGATTGATACTCTGTGATTGGCCGTTTACAGCGATTTGTGTTTGCCTGTCTCCAGGAGACACGGCAAACACAGAACTTCCCCGATGCGCGCCCGCGGCGGCGCGCATTGCGGAAGTAAATAACAGGACGTCCAGGGACGGCCTCCCGGACGAAAGCGCCTGCTCTACGACCGTCATTCGGCTATAGGGCGGGCGCGAGGAGGTTAATTAAGTTTGACAAGGTCAAACAAAGGTCTGCTTGAGCCCTCAATAAAACTGTTAAAATACATTGAATAAGGAAATATATATATTTATATATAAATGTGTGTGTATATATATATATATATATATATATATATATATATATATATATATATATATATATATATATATATATATATATATATATATATATATATATATATATTCTTTTTTTTTTTTTTTTTTGACAATAATGAATAAGTCATTGGCTTTGTATACAGTGGTGTGAAAAAGTGTTTGCCCCCTTCCTCATTTCCTGTTCCTTTGCATGTTTGTCACACTTAAGTGTTTCGGAACATCAAACCAATTTAAACAATAGTCAAGGACAACACAAGTAAACACAAAATGCAATTTGTAAATGAAGGTGTTTATTATTAAAGGTGAAAAAAAATCCAAACCATCATGGCCCTGTGTGAAAAAGTGATTGCCCCCTAAACCTAATAACTGGTTGGGCCACCCTTAGCAGCAACAACTGCAACCAAGCGTTTGCGATAATGTGCAATGAGGCTTTTACAGCGTCCTGGAGGAATTTTGGCCCACTCATCTTTGCAGAATTGTCCTAATTCAGTTACATTAGAGGGTTTTCGAGCATGAACAGCCTTTTTAAGGTCATACCACAACATCTCAATAGGATTCAGGTCAGGACTTTGGCTAGGCCACTCCAAAGTCTTCATTTTGTTTTTCTTCAGCCATTCGGTGGTGGACTTGCTGGTGTGTTTAGGATCATTGTCCTGCTGCAGAACCCAAGTTCGTTTCAGCTTGAGTACACGAACAGATGGTCGGACATTCTCCTTCAGGATCTCTTGGTAGACAGCAGAATTCATAGTTCCTTTTATCACGGCAAGTCTTCCAGGTCCTGAAGCAGCAAAACAGCCCCAGACCATCACACTACCACCACCATATTTTACTGTTGGTATAATGTTCTTTTTATGAAATGCAGTGTTCCTTCTACGCCAGATATACTTGGACACACACCTTCCAAAGAGTTCCACTTTTGTCTCATCGGTCCACAGAATGTTGTCCCAAAAGTCTTGGGGATCATCAAGATGTGTTGTGGAGAAATTGAGATGAGCTTTGATGTTCTTTTTGCTCAGCAGTGGTTTTCTCCTTGGAACTCTGCCATGCAGGCCATTTTTGTCCAGTCTTTTCCTGATGGTGGAGGCATGAACGCTGACCTTAACTGAGGCAAGTGAGGCCTGCAGTTCCTTGGACGTTGTTGTGGGGTCTTTTGTGACCTCTTGGATGAGTCGTCGCTGCGCTCTTGGGGTAATTTTGGGTGGCCGGCCACTCCTGGGAAGGTTCACCACTGTTCTATGTCTTCGCCATTTGTGGATAATGGCTCTCACTGTGGTTCGCTGGATTCCCAAAGCTTTGGAAATGGCTTTATAACCCTTTCCAGACTGATAGATCTCAATTACTTTCTTTCTCAATTGTTCCTGAATTTCTGTATATGTATGTGTATTTGTGTAAGTGCATGTGTATATAATATATATATATATATATATATATATATATATATATATATATATATATATATATATATATATATATATATATATATATAGTAAGTGGTACAGTACTTTTACACATAGGATTATATAGTAACACATATAACACATCTGGTGGGGTTATTGAAAGTTCATTCTCACAAACTCGTAAATCTGTCTTATCAGGATAAGGAAGGTTTGATCTAGACGGTCTCTACACAGGTGTTTTTTATTGGACAAAAGCAGTTATAAATCACTTTAATGAACATATAGGAATTCTGGGAGTGAATACGTTTGCCTGGTTGTAGAACAGGTGTCAGATTTATAGTTAGTTTCATTGACGTAGATCTTAGCGACCAATCATCTCTAAGAGAGATGATTAAGATAAGGTTTGTAAAAGGGTATATAAATACAAGCTCTTCAATTGTTAGACTGACAAGTCAGATAGGTGCTCATAAGGCTGAACTCTATATATAGAAAAATAAATAAGCTGCGCTACAACCGTATCAAAAAAACATGAAAAATCACCTGCGTATATGTGTTTACAAAGGATGCATCAAGTAGCCAAAGTGATACAAATGTCACATGCACTCTCTAAAATGACCCCTTGCACATGTGTAATATTAAATAAAAACATAAAGGAAATCCATGTAAACAGCACAATTGAACATCACTTATTACAGTACAATCCAATTGCTGATTAAAGCGGAGGTCCACCCTAAAGTGGAGCTTCCGCTCACTGGAATCCCCCCCCCCCCCCGGCGCCACAATTGGCACCTTTCAGGGGGGAAGGGGGTGCAGGTACCTGTACAGTACAGGTTTCTGCACCCACTTCCGGGATAGCTCTCTGCGGAAAGGGGCGTAATCTAGGCCCCTTTACGAAAGTCCCCCGCTGCCTGCTGGGAAACACACAGATCCCAGAGGCAGCGGGTCCATCCTTATTGCGCAGCGCGACTCACGCATGCGCAGTAGGGAACCGGGAAATGAAGCCGAAAGGCTCCACTTCCTGATTCCCATACCCAAGATGGCGGCGGCAGCACCCGAGAGACGATCGAGAGATCGGCTTCGGGTGCCGACATCGCGAGCACACTGGACAGGTAAGTGTCACTATTTTAAAAGTCAGCAGCTGCAGTATTTGTAGCTGCTGGCTTTAAAAAAAAAAAAAAAAAAAAAAAAAAAAAAAAAACGCGGACTCCCGCTTTAAACATCAATGTGATTAACACCCATGTGTGCTAAAAAAAATTATAAATGATTAAATACGAAAAGAAATTGAAAAAAGGTATTTTCAAGTAGATTATTAAACTGAAGTACAGGTTCTTCCACTTGTAAACAGTGTACAATCCACCACCAAAGTGTAGAGATTTACTTCTTACCAGAAGTTTGTGACCCCCCCACTACAGAGGGTCACAGAAAGCGTGCAAATTTAAGTGTTTTCCCCGATCTGGAACAGATCCTGCTGATCACCTTAGACCACCCTCTCCACCGAGTAGATTATTAGGCCGGAACTCTTCAGTTTATCCCTTATGTACTTAGAACTCATAAGCATGCATAGGTATCATAGAAGAAAAATAATGGCTCCAATAGTGTAAAACCTTTTTAATTCATTCCAATAAAATATAAAAAATACACTTACAATGTGCAGAAAAACATGAGCCTCAAGTCCGGTGTGCTGGCCGGACACACGTGGACAAACCCGTCCTTCCTGGATCCACACACTACTCCACACGAGGTGACATCAACGCGGAGCGCCCCATTGACATCACCTCGTGTGGAGTAGGTCCAGCCTAATAATCTACTCGGGGGAGAGGGCGGTCTAAGGAGATCAGCAGGATCTGTTCCAGATCGGGGGAAACACTTAAATGTGCATGCTTTCTGTGACCCTCTGTAGTGGGGGGTCACGAACTTCTGATAAGACTAATTTAATATATAATATACTTTCTTTCAAATATAGAAAGCCTATTATACTTGACTGCTGACCGATTCTGCAGCTGTCTTTTATCAGTGTAGGGACTGAGGGACAGTCTGCAAATCACTAGCTACTAGGTCCACAAAGGTCCTTTTAAGGACTGGTATAGGTGTACTATTTGGTGTGCAGTACATAGGGGTGTAATACACGTATAAAATACTTGCACATATAGAAAGCATTGTATAGTGCATTTCCACTGTTCAGCATTGTGACTGCCGAGCAGTTCTGCAGCGATACTAAAAAAAGTGACAAACGCATTTAAAAAATAAGTATTATAACTGGTGTGATAGACCAGTGGCCCCCAAAAACTACAGATTGTATTAGCGGGGTGTTATATACCTTCTTCCACATACATACTGCACTTCTCTAGAGACTTTTATCACAGGGTCATTTAAAAAATGACAGGCAGAGGAAGAGGCAGGCCCTTTCGCAGGGGTGGTAGGGGTAGGGCAGGAGCAACAGACTTGAGCCAAAGTGGCAAATTGCAGAAGGTGCGTGCGATTACGTCAAAGGACGCACCAGACTTGGCTCACTCACCCTTACTCTTCTGCACCCTCATCATCCTCTCGATCTGCGCCTTCTTCACTCTCTGCTGTGTGCACCCCCAAAGACACTACCACCAACACCACCACCATATACCTTCCGCTTGAGTCACAGGAATTATTTTCCGATCTATCACAAGACATTTCTGATGTGCAGCCATTCTTGGCATTGGATCAGGAAGAGGAGGCAGCAACAACCGCCACTCAGCAGTCTGACGACAGTACCCAGATCAAACCAAGGAGGTGGTTGGTCCCTGGTGTTGCTGCCTACTCTGAGATCTCTAATTGTATAGGGAAGGTGACGTTGATGATGACATGTCTAGTGATGTCACATGGGTGCCCACAAGAGAGGAAGAGGAGGGGAGTTCAGAGGGAGATATGGACCAGCAGATAGGGAGGAGAAGCAGGCGGAACTTAGATTGCACAGGAGGGACAAAGCAGACTGCTAATGTATCAGGAGCGAGGCATCAACCATGTATGGTCAAATCTGGCACTCCTAGGACACCGGCACATGGCTCCGCAGTGTGGGCTTTTTTTAACGTGTCCGCTGCTGACAATAGTGTTGCCATCTGCAAGCTTTGCAGTCAACGCATAAGTCACGGTAAGCCCAACACTCACCTAGGGATGACTGCCTTAAGAAGGCACATGAGCTGCCATCACCGAGCCCAGTGGGAGCAACGGAACCCACAAAGCCACACTCCAGGCTCTCACCGTCCAGACTCGTCTTCTACTTCTCCTTCTCCTCTCTCCTCACAATTGTCCTCCACTCCACCTTCCATCACGCCATCCTCATGTTTTTCTGGAAAAAGGCAGGCTTCCGTGGGCCAAATGTTTGAGCGTAAAAAAATGATGACGCCAGATAACCCTCTTGCCCAACGGTTGACGGCTGGCTTATCAGAACTGATAGCCCACCAACCACTGCCATATAAACTGGTGGACTCGGAGGCCTTTCGAAAATTTGTGGCCTTTGGAACACCACAATGGAAGGTCCCAGGAAGGAAGTATTTCTCACAGAAGGGCATCCCAGAGCTATATAGCCATGTTCAGCAGCAAGTGAATGTATCTCTGGCACACAGTGTCGGTGCCAAGATACATCTGACCACAGACACGTGGTCTAGCAAATATGGGCAGGGAAGGTATATGACTTTTACTGCCCACTGGGTGAACCTTCTGATGGCTGTCAAGCATGTAACCCGGGGCACCTGTGTAGATTTGGTTTTACCGCCACGAATTGCATGCAGGCCTGCCTCTTTTTCTCCTCCTCCTACTCCATCCTCCTCCCTCTCCTCCTCGGCTGACTGCTCCTTTTCCACTGCTAGCGTCTCTTCCACTGCGCCGCCCAAGCTCCCCAGAACCTATTCGACATGCCAGGTGAGACATTGCCATGCTGTGCTGCGTCTGTTGTGCCTGGAAGCCAAGAGCCACACTGGCCCTGCACTCCTTTCAGCTTTGCGTTCACAGGCAGATCAGTGGCTAACACCGCTCAGTTTGACAGTTGGTAAAGTGGTGTGTGACAACGGTACCAATCTGCTTAGCGCATTGAAACAGGGCAAAATTACACACGTGCCATGCATGGCACACGTCTTAAACTTGGTCGTGCAGCGATTCGTTGTCAAATACCCTGGGGTCCAGGACATCTTGCAGCAGGCAAGGAAAATCTCAGCCCATTTCAGAAGATCTTCCATGGCTCGCCTTGCTGACATTCAGCAGCGACACAATCTGCCGGTCAGACGTCTTATTTGCGATTGCCCGACACGATGGAACTCAACCTTCTATATGCTTGATAGGATGCTCCAGCAGAAACGTGCAGTTAACGACTACCTGTACGAACTCTGCGGCAGAACAGGTTCTGGGGAGCTTGGTTTTTTTCACCGCACCAGTGGCTGCTCATGCGTGACGCATGCAGACTTCTGCGGCCATTTGATGAGATCACCAAACTGGTCAGTTGCAGCCATGGCGCCATCAGTGACATGGTAACTTATGCCTTCTTTATGCAGCGTGCATTGCGTTGTGTCATTGATCAAGCCGTGGAGGAGCAGGAAGATGAGGAAGTTGCAATGCTGGATGAATTCCCAGGGGGCTACTCTGAGACAAATCAACAACAGGAGTCTGAAGAGGAGTCAGAGGAGGATGGTGCCGGGGTGGATGAGGAGGAGCAAGAAGAGCATGCTTTAAACCTTTCTGGGATCCCTGTTGTTGTGCGTGGATGGGGAGAGGAGAACGAGGAGGACGACATTATCCTGGATGGTGAGCCGGAGCCAGGCCACCACACCGCTTCCAGTTCAGTGCAAATGGGGGCCTTCATGCTCCAATGTTTTAACAGGGACCCCCATATAAAAAGCATAAGGGGCAAGGACCAGTACTGGGTGGCAACGTACTTAGACCCCCGGTACAAACACAAAATGACAGAAATGTTACCAACGTCACAGAGGGCTGTCAGAATGGTGCACTTCCAGGCCTTGCTTCGAGAAATGCTGCATTCTGCTTTTGCGTGCGCTGGCAGAGGAGCAATTCCCACTCCCAGAGAAAGAGTTGTGGGTACCAATCCAACAGCGCCTGCAAGAAGAGAGCGGTTTGAAGATGTGTTGGTGACTTCTGATATGAGGTCATTCTTTCAGCCGACCCATCGACAGGTCTCATCCAGATCCAGCATGAGGGAACGCCTAGATCGAAAGGTGTCCGACTACATCGGGTTAACGGCCGATGTGGACGCGCTGAGAAGTGAAGAACCCCTGGACTACTGGGTGGGCAGGCTTGACCTCTGGCCAGAGCTTGCCCAATTTGCAATGGAACTGTTGGCTTGCCCCTCGTCCAGTGTCCTGTCCGAAAGGACGTTCAGCGCAGCAGGGGGGATCGTGATCGATAAGCGCACTCGCCTAGCTCACGACAGTGTTGACTACCACATTTATAAAAATGAATGAGGCATGGATCTCGGAGGAATTCAACACATGTGACCAGTAGACCATGTATATGCATAACTCTATAAACAATTTATTTAATTGCGCATACAGACCTTTTTTCTACCTTTAGCTCACTTGTACAAAAAAAGCACATCGTACTATATGCCCGTACCCTCCTGTTTGAAGAGGTTGAGCGGTGTCATAATTTTGAGTCTCGCAGCGAGTTGCTGGTATCAGTGCTGCTGTGATTGCTCTCTATCTCGGTGCTGGTGTCAGTGCTCTCTCTCTATCTCAGTGCTGGTGTGGTGTCAGTGCTCTCTATCTTGGTTCTGGTGTGGTCTCAGTGCTCTCTATCACAGTGCTGGTGTGGGGTCAGTGCTCTCTATCTGGCTGCTGGTGTCAGTGCTCTCTCTCTATCTCAGTGCTGGTGTCAGTGCTCTCTCTCTCTATCTCAGTGCTGGTGTCAGTGCTCTCTCTCTATCTCAAAGCTGGTGCAGTGTCATTGCTCTCTATCTCGGTGTTGGTGTGGTCTCAGTGCTCTCTATCATGGTGCTGGTGTCAGTGCCCTCTATCATGGTGCTGGTGTTCGTGCTCTCTATCTCGGTGCTGGTGTCAGTGCTCTCTATCTCGGTGCTGGTGTCAGTACTCTCTATCAGGGTTCTGGTGTCAGTGCTCTCTATCTCGGTGCTGGTGTCAGTGCTCTCTATCACGGTTCTGGTGTGGTGTCAGTGCTCTCTATCTCGGTGCTGGTGCCAGTGCTCTCTATCACGGTTCTGGTGTGGTGTCAGTGCTCTCTATCTCGGTACTGGTGTCAGTGCTCTCTATCTTGGTGCTGGTGTCAGTGCTCTCTATCTTGGTGCTGGTGTCAGTGCTCTCTATCACAGTGCTGGTGTCAGTGCTCTCTATCACAGTGCTGGTGTCAGTGCTCTCTATCTTGGTGCTGGTGTCAGTGCTCTCTATCTTGGTGCTGGTGTCAGTGCTCTCTATTTCGGTGCTGGTGTCAGTGCTCAGTCTCTATCACGGTGCCGGTGTCAGTGCTCAGTCTCTATTGCGGTGCTGGTTTCAGACAGTGAGGGAGATAGCAGCAGAGAAGCCAATCAGCAGGCAGTGGCAGCACCATGGCTGAGGATCAGCACTGGACTGGCACCTTTGGACCACCGTAGTGGAGCCCTGCATAGGTGGGGGTAAGGGCCGGGCAGAGGGATGGGGCTCAAGCACAGGTTGGCACACCCCCTTCATAGCCTGCCCTGACATTGCCTCTCCTCCATGGCCTTCATGCGCTCCTGAATTGTCAAAATTTCACAGATAAAAAAAGAATGCTTGTCGTTGTCGATCCCAGATTCACTTAATACTTTTGTTATGTCAGTGTCCATGTGGTGGGACTATGTGTGCACAGCTAGTAAGTATTTTGTGGCTGAGAATATGACCTGGAGGTTTTTAAGGTTCACCTGCCATTAAAGTCAATGGGGTCTGCCGCGAACTTTGCGGTTCACAAACTTTTGGCCGCATTCGCGAAACGTCCCGCCGGAAGTTCGTCCATCACTAGTAGTTATGTGATACAGTCAAGCTGCCACTGTAACAGGTCCTCATAGCCACCACCTACCATGCAATTTATGTAGTATTCATATACCGTAGCGCAGTTTCTCCTCTTATGAATTCTATATATGCTGCCCTATTGCACGGGTCATAGAGGTCAAAACCAATGTGCAAATATCTGTCCTTTTGTTGTAACTTGTTTCCTCGTACAAGTCAAATAAAGAAAACTTAAGGCAGTGCCAGCACAACATATCCGCTGACATCCGACAATCTGCTAAAATCTGACGGATGCCCCTACGTTCGCATCCGTCCCTGGCAGATCCGGTGAGACCTGATGAAAACAGACATGCTGTCCGTTTTCGTCCTATCTCTCCATAGTAACTAGCGGTGCTCGACAACCCCCTCCCTGCTCAGTGAACAGAGAGGGACCTGTCATCTGCTAGCTCAGCAGAGATCAACGGAGAGATCTCCCGCTGAGCTGAGGAACAGAGGCGGACTCCGAGGCAGCGGATCCGCCTCATGAGAATGAAGCCTTAAAGTGGAACCAAAGTTAAAAATACTTAATTCCAATGGTTTGATGTCCATGAGGTCCCTTGCTAGTGCAGTCATCTTCTCCTTGGCTTCTTCCAGGTGGCAGCGTTTGGCCATCTTGATTGGCATTGCATGTCTCTTCTGCAATAAAAAGCCTGCCTGTTCGCATTTCGTTTTACACTTTAGTTCCACTTTAACACAACAGTCTTTGTGTTCCGAGTCTCCCTGTACCTGTTGATCCTGCCATTAAGTCTGGCACTTGAGAATGACCTCCCATGTGCATGCATGGTACCAAAATGAATGTACGCATGTGCACTTGCACAGTGCCCAATGAGTGAACAGTCATGTGCATGCACAGTACTGGAATGAATGAACTCCTATGCACGGTGCTGTCATGAATGGACTGCTATGTGCATGCATGGTCTTGGAATGAATGAACTCCTGTGTACATGCACAGTGCCAGAATGAATGGACTCCCATTTGCATATACTGGAGTTTCATAATTCCCAACAAAATGGCCAAAGTCCTGGAGAAGCTGGGGAGAAGATGTGGACTTCAGTTCTGCTTTACAAACAAGGTTGACCAACAAAACTGCCAGCATATTGCTAATAGACATGTGCAATTTGTTTAGTTTCAAATTCGTTTAACGAATTTCCGAAATTTTCAATTTCTGAAATTTTCGAATTTCAAAATTAGCGAAATTATGAATTTCCGAAATTTCCGACTTTTGAATTTTCGGATTTCTGAATTTTCAAATTTTTCAGATTTTCGTATTTTCGTATTTTCGCATTTCCAAATTTTCGGATTTCCGAATGATCGAATTTCCGAATTTCGGAAATTTCGAAAATTCGGAAATCCGAAAATTCGGAAATTTGGAATTTCGGAAATTCGGACATTCAGAAATCCGAAAATTCGGAAATCTAAAAATTCGAAATTCAAAAAAATCTAAATGTGAAAATTCCCAAAATTTCCAAATTCTGAATTTCCAAATTTTTCGATTTTCCGAAATTCAGAATTTCCGGAAAAAGCAAAAAACCTAATGAAATGAAAAAAAAAATTAACTAATTTTTTGTCAGTGCACATGTCTAAGGCCGCGTACACACGGGCGGACTGTTCGCTCAACTTTGTCCGCTGAACAGTGTTTCAGCGGACAGTCCGCCCGTGTGTGGGCTTTCAGCGGACAGTTTCAGCGGACAGTTTGACGAACAAAGTTTTTCGGAAATTCCGAAAAACTGTCCGCTGAAACTTTGTTTGAGCGAACAGTCCGCCCGTGTGTAGGCCACTTTCGAAATGAG
The DNA here is from genome assembly GCF_037356315.1 of Lithobates pipiens. NCBI lineage: Eukaryota > Metazoa > Chordata > Amphibia > Anura > Ranidae > Lithobates > Lithobates pipiens. The sequence goes on from NW_027507784.1 coordinate 40,861,068, forward strand.
CAAACTGTTCCCGCTCGGAGGAAAGTCTGCTCATTACGAGCGCGTCTCCAGGTAGGCGGGGCCCGCGAAGGAGACGTCGCGGGCACCGCCGCCTGGTATGGACTTAAAGGGGAACCCCAACGCCGAAAAAAATCGGCGTGGGGGTCCCCCCAAAGTCCACAACAGACCCTTGTCCGAGCACGCTACCCGGCCGGCCAGGAAAGGGGGGCGAGCGAGCGCGCCCCCCCTCCTGAGCCGTACCAGGCCGCGTGCCCTCAACATGGGGGGTGCCTTGGGGAAGGGGGGGCCGCGCGGCCCCCCCACCCCAAAGCACCTTGTCCCCATGTTGATGAGGACAAGGGCCTCTTCCCGACAACCCTGGCCGTTGGTTGTCGGGGTCTGCGGGCGGGGGGCTTATCGGAATCCAGGAGCCCCCTTTAATAAGGGGGCCCCCGGATACCGGCCCCCCACCCTATGTGAATGAGTATGGGGTACAATGTACCCCTACCCATTCACCTGTAAAATAAAAGTACCCAAAAAAAAAACACAACACACGAGAAAAAATATTTTATTGCACAGCTCCGGGGGTCTTCCGTCTTCGGGGGTCTTCTCGCCGGACTCCTCCGCTATCTTCGTGTAGCTCTTTTGCTAGCGAAGGAGTCCAGCTTTCTTCCTCCCCGCCGCCGGCCTCTTCTCCCGACTTCGGGGGTCTTGTCCCCCTCTTCGGTTCTTCTGCCGGGCCACCGCGCCTTCTTGTAGCTCTTTTGCAGGCGGTGGCCCGGTCTTCTGTCGCCGCTGTCGCTGTCGCCGCCTTCCGTTCTTCTTCTTCTTCTTCTTCTCCAGGAGATGTTGACACGACGCTCTCTCTGGCCGGAATGCCAGAGCCGCCCTGCGCTGCCACTTATATAGTGACAATGGGGCGGTGTCACATGGTATATGTCACATGGGTTGGTCACATGGGTTGATGTCACATGGGGACTATGACATCGAGCTACACGAAGATAGCGGCGAGAAGACCCCCGAAGACGGAAGACCCCCGGAGCTGTGCAATAAAATATTTTTTCTCGTGTGTTGTGTTTTTTTTTGGGTACTTTTATTTTACAGGTGAATGGGTAGGGGTACATTGTACCCCATACTCATTCACATAGGGTGGGGGGCCGGTATCCGGGGGCCCCCTTATTAAAGGGGGCTCCTGGATTCCGATAAGCCCCCCGCCCGCAGACCCCGACAACCAACGGCCAGGGTTGTCGGGAAGAGGCCCTTGTCCTCATCAACATGGGGACAAGGTGCTTTGGGGTGGGGGGGCCGCACGGCCCCCCCTTCCCCAAGGCACCCCCCATGTTGAGGGCACGCGGCCTGGTACGGCTCAGGAGGGGGGGCGCGCTCGCTCGCCCCCCTTTCCTGGCCGGCCAGCGTGCTCGGACAAGGGTCAGTTGTGGACTTTGGGGGGACCCCCACGCCGATTTTTTTCGGCGTTGGGGTTCCCCTTTAAGTCCATTCCAGGTGGCGGAGCCCGCGACGTCTCCTTCGCGGGCCCCGCCTACCTTCACACGCGCTCAAAATGAGCGGACTGTTGCCTCGTGTGTGGGCTTTCAAAAGTTGCGCGGAGTTAGTACGACGAACTAAATCCGCTCAAAAAAAGTGCCGTGTGTGGGCAAGTTCCTTCATTCAAAAGTTTGAGCGGACTGTTTGACGAACTTAGTTTCGGCAAACAGTCCCCACGTGTGTACGCGGCCTAATTGCTAATCTCTGCTTGTTCCTGACCTTAATCCTGCTTATGATTTGGTGCTTTGCTGCTCTTCCAACCCGACTTGTCACCAGACTCTGCTCATTTTTGAACCTGGTGCACCCTCAGTGTATTTTTAGCTTAACTCCGGCACATTTGATTGCAGTGCCTCCCAGTTTCCGCACCACTTTCCGCACCACTTTCCGCACCCAGACACTTCCACCCTTCCCACTCCTTGCATCTTCCAGGGTTGCACAGAGAGGAATTGTGCTGGAGGCCACCCTCGCCATGTCCTGCTTCTCATACAGGTTTGTGACAGTTGTCAGGATTTATTCATATAGCTAAAAACTAAAAAAGAAAATGAATGTGGCCATACATTTAATGATTGGAAAACTGTAATGTAATACATTTTTGTTTTTGGATTTTGAAACACTGAGTGGTAGATTTGCTTATGCAAAAGAGTGTGAAAGCTGGTGCAGCTGTGCATGGTAGCCAATTAGGTTCCAACTTGCCTTTTCAATACAGGACTGCACCAGATTTTTCACTAGTTTTAGTAAATCAACCACAAACGCTGCACAAAATGGGACTCTTACCTATTTGTGGTAAATATTGCCAGGACCAAGGGGACATAATTCATCTATTGTGGAGGTGCCCCAAACTACATAGGTACTGGGAAGGGATGGTGAACGCAGTGAATAGGGTTTTCCAAACATCCATCCCACTCCACCTTAAACTCAAGCCCAGGCATATTAGATGACCTTTGACTGGCTGTTTCCCACTAGAGAAGCGGTGGCTAGAGTCCATTTCCAGGCTGGAGGGTTCTCCTATGGCATTGGAAATCTTGTGTGTGTGTGTGTGGATGGATAGGGATGAGCAGAACACCCCCCCCCCCCCCCCCGGTTCGGTTCGCACCAGAACATGCGAACATGACAAAAATTATGTGCGAACATGCGAACATCGCTAAAGTCTATGGGACACGGGGTAAAAATAATTTATAAGCAACCATGTTCAAATTTATTAATAAATGGAATATTATCTCCCACAATAAAATTATATAGGGGAACAAGACAGGGATGCCCATTGTCCCCTTAATTATTTGCCCTGGCAATTGAAGCCCTGGCAAATAAATTTAGACAATCTAAAATATATGAAGGGAAGTGGGGGCAAAAATCGAACATATAGGTTTATATGCAAATTATATCATATTATACATGGAGGAGGTGCATGTCTCCCTGATGGAGGCGTATATTTAATAATAGAAACATATGGGTTGTTTTCAGGACTAAATTGGCAGAAATCTGCACTGATGCTGCTTGGGCCAGATAACGGAAGGAGCTTCCAGACCCCATTAAAAATAGTCTAAGTATTTAAATATCTAGGAATAAATATCAGCCCTGAAAGTTAATATATTATTCTTGGTAGAATATGTTAAGAGAAAATTAGGAATATGGATAAAACTACAAATATCAATGGCAGGAAGAATACAGCTGATTAAATCTATAGTATTGCTTGTATGCTAATATAGTTTGTATTTTTTTTCACATTCCTCTGTAAAAATACCAAAACGGATATTTAAAAATCTAAACTCACAAATGACTAGGTTTATCTGGGCATATGGTAGATGCAAACTAAAACGTAATAAGCTACAAAGACCCAAAACAGCAGCAGGACTGGTTTTGTCGGATTTATATTTATATTATCTGGCTGGCCAGCTGAAACATCTAAGATCTTCAAATACACATTCAATTCATAGATAGCCTGACATTTATCAGACTCCAACAGCTCAGATGCTGGTGATCCTTTCTCTGCATATAAAGCTCACACCACACAGAAAAAGTATATAGTGTAGTATTTTATTAAAATATAGTACAAAAATAGTACAATATAACCAATATAACCAATAGTACATAAAATAAAATAAGCAATCAACGCGGAAAGTATATAAGAAATGCAGTAAACTCACTTCAGAAGCCACCGATCTGACTTGTGGACTAGGCGGCATGACATCAGCACATACAGGCCCAACCCAACGCCAGTGGCGGATCCAGGGGGGGCAATGGGGCAATTGACCCCCCCGAGAAATTAGTGATTGACAGGCCAGTCATCGGATGAGTGAGCGGGCGGGATGGCGAGTGTGCGGGTTAATGAGTGGGCGGGCCAGTCAGCGGGGGTCGCTGGGTGAGAGAGAGCCTCAATGGGCAGGTCGGCAAATGAGTGAGGGGGGGTTACCAAGTTACTGTGCGGGCATGCAGGGCAGACACCGAGCGAGGGGGCGGGCTGGTCCGCAGGTGAGCGGAGAGACTGGCCAATCAGTGAGCCGGAGGGCCGAGAGTTGAGAGATGACATCATCTCTCATCGCCTGCCCTGCATCACTACAGTTCCACCCTCACTGTACAGCTGCGGGCAGCAGAGAGATTACATCATCTCTCTGCTGCCTGCTTTCACTCTGACAATCTGCACCTTAGCAGTCCAATAACAATAAGCAACTTGTGGCAGGTCATGTTACAATCAGCAACATGTGGCAGGCGGCATGGCAAGTGTAATCTGCAATGTGTGGCAGGTAAAGTGGCAAGTGACAATCAGCAACATGTGGCAGGTGACGTGGAAAGTGTAATCCCCAATATGTGGCAGGTGACGTGACAAATGTAATCCCCAATGTGTGGCAGGTGACGTGGCAAGTGTAATCCCCAATGTGGGGCAGGTGATATGTCAAGTGTAATCCGCAATGTGTGGCAAGTGACAATCAGCAACGTGTGGCAGGTGACGGGTCCAGTGTAATCTGCAATGTGTGGCAGGTGACGTGGCAAGTGTAATCAGCAATGTGTGTCAAGTGATAATCAGCAACATATGGCAGGTGACATAGCAAGTGTAATCCGCAATTTGTGGCAGGTGGCGTGGCAAGTGACAATCAGCAACATGTGGCAGGTGACGTGGCAAATGACAATCGGCATCTGGTGGCAGACAAGTGACAATCCGCAGCTTGCAGCAGGGACATGGCAAGTGACAAGCTGCATCTGAAGGCAGGTCGACATGGAAAGTGACGCACTCAGGGCTCCCACTGATTCTGCATTATAGTGAGTTGAACTATTTCATTTTATATTACAATGTAATAATAGAAATAATGCGCTTCAATCATTCTGACACCATAACAACCATGGTGCAGTGATAATAAAAGCGCCAACACCAGCCATTGCCCCGATAAATTGATCTTGTACTTTACCAATAGTTTATTGTGTTCTCCTACAACATACTTTAGATAATGAAAATCATAATCTAAATAAAATGTATGTCACATTTGTAGATATTATGAAGGGGAAAGGCCTATCCCTTTAAATGCATTGGTGAAGTAGTCAGAGGTTGGAAATTAATATTCTCTGTGCAGAGCATCAAAAGTTTTAACGCCTTGGGAGAAAAGTAGATGTTTGATTGTGATGTTAAATACAGTTTCCAGGAAATTAAACCAAGATTGGGGATTAAGAACTTGGAGGTCGATTGGTAATGGACAAGCTTAATTCGGTTGGGATGGTAAGTCACAAATTTGAGTGTCAGCCCATACTTTAAGGGTTGCTTTAATTGACAGAAATTATTAAATGGGGAGGGGAATAATAATTTCTGTAAAAAAAAAAAGACTAATTTTGGAGGTGCAATCATTTTGAAAGTCGCTTTTCTGCCATCTCTATAGTGTTCACAGTATTGCAGGCTACAGACCTTTTGGGGTAGAGAGGATAGGGTTTTTTGTACTGCAGATGAAATAGCCACAAATCCAAGGACAGGAGTTGGATAGTCAAGAACATAGTAGCTTTGTTAGCCCAGACAAAAGGGAACCGCTGAGCTCCTGTGACTTAGTTGCATTGAGTGTGTAGTAAGATAGAAAGATAACATTTTCCACATATAGACCATTTTTATGGGACTTTACTCCATGGGGTATTCCCAGAAATGTATCTAGAACCTTCAGGGCCCCGGTGCAAGAAATTATAAAGTGCACCCTGACCCCCTGGCTGGGGTCACCCCACGGTGGTGGAACATCAGGGTCTAGTTGAAAGTGAAACCTTTGTGACCCTGGTAGTTCCGCCACTGGTTTCAGTAGGTTTTTATTTATGGAATGTTTTATTGTTTTTTGCCATTCTATTTATTTACAATTTTATTTTTATTGTTTTATACAATTTTTTGTTTGGTGAGATGTCAGAGGTCTAAACAGACCTCAGTTCTTTCACCTTTGCAGCAGAGAAAAGAGATTGAGGACATAGCCCTCAATGTGTGGGCTTGTTTGAGAGTATGAAATCCAGGGTGACCACATTTTCAAAAACTTCTCAATGAGTGTCTGAAGATATGGCCAACAGTTTTTCATTAATCATAGTTCTATTCAGCGGCGAGTGAATTTCTGAAAAATTTTGCATGGGGATTTCCAGGAGTTGGCTAGTGTCTATCTAGTGTCTATTTCGTGTGACAAAACTAAAGGTAATATGTTTTGTTGCACAGCACAAAACACCCTCAAGGGGGTTGTTCAGTAGAGCTTGTATCTGGTTCTTGCGTAGCTTCCAGACAAAAACAGTGTGGGTTAAGATATAGGCATGGATGCACAGCCTGAAGGCTTTTAGACAAGTCCACCAAATGTGAAGCATTTTACCTTCCTGTCCACATGCTCTGACACATAATGATGAGTATTGAAGTCAGTATTTAGCAATTTGGGTGGGTGTAAGATACCACAATGAAATAAATATTAGGTGGTTATGGATTCCCTCTATTTATTCCCTATATGTATTAACTTATCTATTCCTATAGTTAGCTAGTCTATTAAAGCTCTAATAATGTTACTAGTGATAGTACATTGATATAAGGTTAGCTATGAAAATAAACACACTGCTTAGTAAAGCAACATCTTATTTCCCATGAAAATAGGAAGTGCTAACATAAAAATAACTAAAGGAAAATATTACAGAGCATGTGACAAAAGAACAACAATGATACTAAACGTAAGGTCGTCCTCTAGATAGTGTCTCATCAGCTGGGTTCGAAATGGCAAGAGAGAGCCATCAGGCAAAAGAGCCAAAAGAGAGATTTTTCCCTTCAGCGAGCACTTTTAAACTGCATTCGGACCCCCTCATACACCACACCCCTCTAGGCTCCTGTCCACTGGCAAAGAGATGAGAATATCTGTCCATCCTCCGGGAAGCATGCTGTATTGGGGCAGCGTGTGTCCATGAATCACAGATATGTGACCCTGGGTCAAAGACATCTTGGTCTTTGATCTTCTGTAGCTCAACTCATCAGCAGTGGCCCTCTTTGAAGCTTGTCTGCAGAGTGTTAATCAAGCTTTTCAATCTTTATCACACCAGGTGGTTTGGATCCAATCTCTTGTTCCCATTCTCCTCCTCCCAGGGGGCAAGACTATTCTTTCAGATGAAGGTTCTGATATGTTACAAAGCTCTGATGGGCAACCTGTTACAATCCAGTCAGCCCCCCAAGAGTTCTGAGGCTTATTATGAAATAAAACATGTTGCCTTCCAACATCACCTGAAAGAACTTTGTATGAACTTTCTATAGCCAGTATGTTACATGAGGTTTTTTCTGTAGCTGCCCATATTTTCCCCCAACCCTCCTCAAGTAGGGACTTTCCACGTTTTTCTTCCCATCGAAGCATACAGTGTCTCTTAGAACTAGCTTTAGAAAAGAAAATGATAGTTAGTATTAAGAAATTGAGACCTGGAGTGCTTGTTCAGCAGTTACTCTCAAAAGCTGTTAAGGTGTTGAGAGTGGTGGTGTTTCATAGCAATAAGGAGACAAAGTTATGGAGTTGTATGTACTGGTATAACTCTATATTAGGAGCAGAGTGTGTTTTAAGAAAGTGCGTAAAGGTTTTGGGTCCCACAAATGTTAGTAGGGAATGTACATCAATGAACCCCTTGCAAAACCGCCATTGGATTGTGCATTCATTTTTTATGGGGCTAATAAAATGCATTATTAAAATTATTTAAACTATCATCTAATTTCTGAGAATGAGCATCAAGTTTAAAGCATTATAAATGATTATTCTTATTTTTTTTTTAAATAATGTAATACATATGTTATACTCACCTGCTCTGTGCTATATTGTCCCTGAACCTTCCTGTTTTGGGGTTTCCTGCTTCTCTTCTTAGTGTGCCACTATATGAAGCCGCTTTCTATGGTAGCACACCTACAGGCTTGCTATGAGCCAGGCTCTGTGTGTTCATAGACTTGGCCTCATCCCCCACTCCCTCCTCACAGGATTTGATTGACAGCAGCAGGAGCCAATGTCTCCCACTGCTGCCTCAGTCCCTGTGAGCAGAGAAAGGGCAGCGATGCTGATCTCAGGCACAATGCTGGATCAAAAGAGGAGCTAGATACGTATTTGGAGGGAGGAGGGCATGGAAGGTGTTTACCTTATAGCATAGAATGCATTAAGGTAAAAACCTTACACCTTTAGAACCACTTTAATATATACTATGGTTAGTTTAGTGTAAAGCTTGGGATTAGAAAATCTTGAATAACTGCAAAGCCAATGAATGAGCAACAAATTCATTGATAGGGTAGGATTACTCACATGATGGACTAAAATCCCACCTCATATCCGAGACATCAATCCTACACTTTGTACAATAATCCCCCAGTCCTTGGCCAGGACACAGAGCCTATAGAGATCAGGCAGAGACTATGATCATCGTCATAAAAGCCAGTGGAAACGGGCAAAAAGCAAGCGAAAACGGGTTGCCCTGACACGTGGCTGACATCAGCCAATGCCCAACTATAGTACTACTATGACCCAGGGTGTTGACCAATCCAAATGGGTTTCCTGATGTCTAAAAGGAAAAAGACTATAGGATCCAAAAGCGAGGCTTGGTTGTAAACAAACCAAGCCTCGCATTAACATTACACCGGACCCGGAAGTGACGTAAGACGTGCGCACGCCAGTATTGGCAGACTGATGTGCGCGTGCGCCCTCAATCCTATACGGAAGGGCCAGGAAAAAGACTATAGAATCCGAAAAGCGAGGCTTGGTTGTAAACAAACCAAGCTTCACATTAACATTACACCGGAGCCGGAAGTGATGCAAGTCGTGCGCGCATGCGCACGCCAGTATTGGCAGACTGACACGCGTGTCCGCCCTCAATCCTATGCGGAAGGTTCAAAACGAGGTCTGGCTCCTTCGCTCGAGGTAGAACTAAAAACCATCGGAGTGCACGCGCCCGCAGTAACCCAACGTGTCCACAGCGCATGCGCCATCACGGGACGCCGCAAATCACGCTATTTCACCCGTGTAAATGCGCACACGCTGTGGATAGACCTCATACATAATGGTGAAAGGCACATATCCCATGAAGGGTAGTAAACTGACAGACTAACGTCAAAAGACTCTTCAGTCCAAGTGTATCTATAGCCGTTAAAGGATAAGAGAACCGCCACCCCACTTAGTGAAAACAAAAAAAGGGAAAATTTTAAAAATAAATAAAAATAAATAAAAATAAATAAAATTTAATTAAATAAAATGAAGATACGCAAAAAAATTAAATGAATGAATGATATAAAAATGAGCGAAGAAAAAATAATTAAAATAGTGAATCAAAAAAATTAAAACATTTAAGCTTTATTGATAAATGAATTGATATCCCATTCTACGTTTAAACCGAATGGTGAATACGTTTTAAGGTGATAAATTCACTGGGTTTCAAGACGAGAAACCCCCCGTAGTCAGGATTCACCCCTCCAATGGGGGACAAACTTGTCAATAATGACAAACTGTGTTCCTGTCGGATCTTGATCATGATGTTCAAGATAATGTCGGGGGACACTATGGTTGGTTTTACCTTTTTTGATATTAGTCAAATGTTCATTAGCCGGGATGGAAAATGTTCTGATCGTATGTCCTATATACTGCTTATTACAAGGATATGTCAGCATATAGACGACGAACTTTGTAGCACAGGTGGTAAAGTGCTACATTTGGTAAGTGCGCTGTGTGACTGCAGACGTAAAAGTATCACTCCTACGTTTGCCACAAATATTGTGTAGGCAGACATTGCACCTACGACACGGATAATATCCCTTACATTCTTGGAAGATGGGGGGTGCGTTTAGGTGGATCTATGACATTAGGTGCTATCTGCCCTTGTATAGAATGAGCCCCCCTTAAAAATAACACCCGCGTTAGTAGGGATAGTGGAATTCAAAAGTATATCACTCTGTAACACACCCCAATGTTTTTCGGATGATGTTCTTGATTTGTCTAGATTGAACTGAATAGGATGTAAGAAAAGACCATTTGAATTTATCTTCCTGTCTTTTCTTAGGTACAGGTTGTAGTAGTACATCTCTATCAAGCCCAGAAATCCGCTCAATCTCAGTATCCAAAAGGGTAGACTGATAGCCCTTTTCCAAAAACCTATTTTTCAGAACTGCTGACTGGGTGTAAAAATCTTCCAGTCTGGTACAGTTCCTCCTCAGTCTGAGGAACTGGCTACGGGGAACTGACTTCAACCACTGTGAGTGATGACAACTATCGACCGGAATGGAAGTATGTTTTAAATTCCAGTTGTTTGTCAACAACTCGGATCTCTAAATCCAGGACATGAATAGAAGTGAGACTGCCCTCATAACTGAGATGTATGCCTCTATTATTTGTGTTAAGAAGGGACATAAAGTCTCCCTTCCAGAGGAGGAGTATCGTCTATGTACCTAGCCCAAAGGACCAATTCTGGTCTCTCAAGGGCATAGACGACATCCTCCTCCCACTTAGCCATAAACAAATTGGCCAAGCTGGGGGCAAATTTAGCCCCCATAGCTACGCCTGTAGTCTGCAGGAAAAACTTTTATTGAAACCAAAAATAATTGTGCTGAGTAGCAAACTTAAGAAGTTCCATAATAAAATTGCGTTGTAATAAAGGAAGGGAAGTGTTTTTAGATAATATTCAACGGCATTAAAGCCCAGCTCATGCGGGATGCACGTATATAATGAGGACACGTCCGCTGTGACCAGTAACGGGGCCCTTGGTATATTCAAAAGACTCTAGTAATCTAATAGTATCCCCCGTATCCTTCAAATAGGAGGATACCCGACAAACCAATGGTTGGAGATGGAAATCCACACATTTTCCGATATGGGATGTAACAGAATCATTCCCACTCAGTCTAGGTCATCCAGGTGGGTCTACAGGGTTTTTATGAACCTTTGGAAGGTAATATATAGTTGGGACTTGGGGTGCAAGGGGAACTAAATGACTACGTTCCTTCTTGTCCAGAATCCCTAGGGCATAGCCCTCATTAACAAGACCCAACAAGGAACGCCTATAATTAGTGGTAGGGTCAGAATGAATAGGAGAAGAGGTGTCTGTATCCGCTAAAATCTCATCCATTTTAGATATATACAGTGGTGTGAAAAAGTGTTTGCCCCCTTCCTCATTTCCTGTTCCTTTGCATGTTTGTCACACTTAAGTGTTTCGGAACATCAAACCAATTTAAACAATAGTCAAGGATAACACAAGTAAACACAAAATGCAATTTATACATGAAGGTGTTTATTATTAAAGGTGAAAAAAAATCCAAACCATCATGGCCCTGTGTGAAAAAGTGATTGCCCCCTTGTTAAAACATACTATAACTGTGGTTGTCCACACCTGAGTTCAATTTCTCTAGCCACACCCAGGCCTGATTATTGCCACACCTGTTCACAATCAAGGCATCACTTAAATAGGAGCTGCTTGACACAGTAAGGTCCACCAGAAGATCCTTAAAAGCTACACATCATGCCGAGACCCAAAGAAATTCAGGAACAATTGAGAAAGAAAGTAATTGAGATCTATCAGTCTGGAAAGGGTTATAAAGCCATTTCCAAAGCTTTGGGAATCCAGCGAACCACAGTGAGAGCCATTATCCACAAATGGCGAAGACATGGAACAGTGGTGAACCTTCCCAGGAGTGGCCGGCCGCCCAAAATTACCCCAAGAGTGCAGCGACGACTCATCCAAGAGGTCACAAAAGACCCCACAACAACGTCCAAGGAACTGCAGGCCTCACTTGCCTCAGTTAGGGCCGGTTCACACAGCGGGCGATGCGAGGCGACACGACTCGCCTCGCCTCGCTCCCGCAAGTCGCCCCCGTTCTGTACAATGGAACCGTTCTGAGAGGAGCGACTCGAGTCGCTCCGACTCAGAAAAAAGGTTCCTGTACTACTTTTGGGCGACCTCGGGGCGACTTGCATTGACTTCTATACAGAAGTCATCTGCAAGTCGCCGCTGAGGTCGCCGCAGGTCGCGGCGAGGCAAGTCGGAGACGCCTCACCTCGCCTGCAGTGTGAACCGGCCCTTAAGGTCAGCGTTCATGCCTCCACCATCAGGAAAAGACTGGGCAAAAATGGCCTGCATGGCAGAGTTCCAAGGAGAAAATCACTGCTGAGCAAAAAGAACATCAAAGCTCATCTCAATTTCTCCACAACACATCTTGATGATCCCCAAGACTTTTGGGACAACATTCTGTGGACCGATGAGACAAAAGTGGAACTCTTTGGAAGGTGTGTGTCCAAGTATATAGAAGGAACACTCAAAAATGTTTTTTTGTGCGTTGCGCTGCTGGATTATATATGTCCTGGATGGGGGGAGTGAAGAAGGAAAAAAGAGGAGGGGGGGGGGGGGGGGTATCTGCTATAGTTAGTGTGTATAGCAGATTTAGGGTTTTCAAGTCTGCTTTTCCACAGAGTTTTGCAGTCCTTGCTGAATATGGCAGTAAATGTGGCAAAAGTAATAGGTAGCTAACAGGATCATAGGTTATAGTCCACAGTTAATAGTTGTGACAATAGCCATAGAAAGGGGAGGATTTCTTTAGCACAGGCAGGTAGGCAGCATGTTCAAGGGTAGAAGGTACCTTGTAAAAGATATATAAACAGAAGAAAAACAGCGCCAATCTAAGTGCAGTATTTTTAGATCACAGACATTTAATTTGTAAAGTTATACACTCACTCTCTACCAGAAAGTTTCAGGCACATCATGTTTTTAGAAAGGTCTCTGGGGGACATCGCAGGGCTCCCGAGGAGAAGCAGTTTCTCATTCGGCTGTGTCTCTCGTCCGGTAGCGCCGGTGGTTCCCAGCGTCGCACGGCCCGGTGTAGCAGCGTCAGGGAGGTCCGTTCGTTGGTACGTTGGGGGCGCACTGCGATGACGTTCGTTATGGTTTACGTTGCACGCGTTCGGAGCATGCGTGCTCCTTCATCAGGCATCTGGATCACCATATTGGAAGTGGTTTAAATAGGGAAAAGAGCAGTTCTAATTGGTCGTTCGAGTTCAGGTTCCACCTTGTGGGGCGGAATTATTACGACCAAGGCATGGTGTTGATAAGCTATGTGCTGCAGGCTTGTTGCATATTGTTATTGTGTGTGTGTCCATAAAGGAACTTGGCCATTGTGAAGGAAAAGTTTAATTTATGTGTATATAGATACAAATTAAAAATGTGGAAAAAATGATAAGAGTTGGGATTTTTTATTATTTATTTAATGGTTTTAAAAAACACGAAAATATTTGTAAAAAGAATTTTGTAAAAAGAGTACAAAATGGAAATAGATTATAAAAGAATTAATATAAAAAAATTATTAGGAATTGAAAAATAAAAATAAAAGTACCAATGAAAATAAAAATAAAAATAACGATAAAAATATAGATAAAAAATAATGATAATAAAAATAAAAAAATATATAATAAAAATAAAAATACAAAGAAAAATACAAAGAAATAAAAAGAATTAAAATAGAGAAAAACGGGGGATGGGGCAAAAAAATTATTAATTAAATTACTGAAGGTATATTTCTTTGGTGGGTATTAGGACATAAGATAGTAAGAGAAATGTATATTGATAGAATTTGATACTATGAAATTTGACATTATAAGATACAATGAAAAATGATGTTCAAATAAAACATATATATATATATATATATATATATATAAAGAATATATTCAATAAAAAGTAGGAAGTATTGTATTACGATTGTATATGTGTGTGCATTTTGATTCACGTACACACACTTATGTACACATATATACATACACATATATATATATATATATATATATATATATATATATATATACACACACACACACACACACACACACACACACACACACACACACGTGTATGGACCTACATGCAGTGGGATCTGAAAAGGCGCGTTAATTCTGATTTGTGGTAGGGAAGGCGGGGGGGCGGGGGGATTTTAAGTCTCATTAAGAAAGTGTGATGGATAAAGATTAAACAACTGAGTTGATTTCTATGTCCTCGTTGAGGCCTCCAGGCGTGAGGGTGTCTAACAGACCAAAAAATTCTACTTGCAAACCCTACTTGCACCTAGCTATGCAAACTTGACAATGGGTTTTTGGGAAACTTTATACATCTGGAACAACAATCCATACACAGAACATATTATATACATAGGTCGCTACATAGATGATATTATCATCATATGGGACAACACCGGACCACCCATAGACGACTTTGTTTCACATTGTAACGCCAATGATTTAGGCCTATCTTTCACTTTTGAATCCAGTCCAGACAGCTTACCCTTTCTAGATCTTGAACTTTGCTAGATTAACAAAACCATCTTCGCAAGAAACCACATTAAACCCACTGCAGGAAATTCATATTTACACTTCCAAAGTTGCCACCACCCAAGGTGGATCACCAATATCCCAAAAAGTCAATTTAATCGTTTAAAACGAAATTGCACTCATAACTCAGATTACATCGAGCAAGGTACCCTGTTTAAAAGAAAATTTGAAGACAAAGGCTATCCCCCCACCCTAGTAGATGAAGCCTTTACCAAATTCCTGGACACCCAGCTAGAAACACACCCGGTTACACCCCAACCACATGAAACCATGCCGAACAAACTGACTGTCCATTCCCAAACCCACAGCACCAGATTCATTACCCAATATCACTCCCAACACAAAAAAATGGAAAAGATCTTCAAAAACCATTGGAGTATCCTTCTAGAAGACCCTCTATTAAAAACCTCTATAACAGATACCCCCAGGATTACATATCGTAGAGCACGCAATGTAAAAAGTTTTATCGCCCCGAGCAAATTGAAAACCGATAACAAGCCAAAGCCACTCAGGACATTCCTCACCCTGAAGGGCATGTACCAATGCAAGAAACTAAAGTGCCTTACCTGTAAATTCGTCCACCACCGCCAAAAATCCTTTACCACTAAGGGCAATACGTACCAACTGAAAGAATTTTACAACTGCTCCTCTGAGTTTGTAATATATGCGATCCGCTGCCCTTGCAACCTACTTTATATAGGGCGTACCATTCGCACCCTAAGAAAGAGGTTCGGCGAACATCGCCGATCAGTAGAAGGGGATTCCAATCTCACTATCCCACGACACTTTAAAGAACACCATCAAGGGTCCACAGAGGGCATGCAAGTTTGGGCCCTTGAACAGATACCTGGATCCTTCCCCCTCGCAGAGCGTTTTAAACGCCTCTGCGAGAGAGAAACTTTTTGGATATATACGTTAGACACCCTCATGCCTGGAGGCCTCAACGAGGACATAGAAATCAACTCAGTTGTTTAATCTTTATCCATCACACTTTCTTAATGAGACTTAAAATCCCCCCGCCTTCCCTACCACAAATCAGAATTAACGCGCCTTTTCAGATCCCACTGCATGTAGGTCCATACACGTGTGTGTGTGTGTATATATATATACACATATATATATACACACATATATATATATATATATATATATATATATATATATATATATATATATATATATATATATATATATATATGTATATATGTGTACATAAGTGTGTGTACGTGAATCAAAATGCACACACATATACAATCGTAATACAATACTTCCTACTTTTTATTGAATATATTCTTTATATATATATATATATATATATATATGTTTTATTTGAACATCATTTTTCATTGTATCTTATAATGTCAAATTTCATAGTATCAAATTCTATCA
This sequence comes from Lithobates pipiens, assembly GCF_037356315.1. Classification (NCBI taxonomy): domain Eukaryota; kingdom Metazoa; phylum Chordata; class Amphibia; order Anura; family Ranidae; genus Lithobates; species Lithobates pipiens. The sequence continues at coordinate 40,876,772 of NW_027507784.1, forward strand.
ATATACATTTCTCTTACTATCTTACGTCCTAATACCCACCAAAGAAATATACCTTCAGTAATTTAATTAATAATTTTTTTGCCCCATCCCCCGTTTTTCTCTATTTTAATTCTTTTTATTTCTTTGTATTTTTATTTTCATTTTCATTTTCATTTTTATTATATTTTTTTTATTTTTATTATCATTATTTTTTATCTATATTTTTATCGTTATTTTTATTTTTTATTTTTATTTTTCAATTTCTAATAATTTTTTTATATTAATTCTTTTATAATCTATTTCCATTTTGTGCTCTTTTTACAAAATTTTTACAAATATTTTCGTGTTTTTTAAAACAATTAAATAAATAATAAAAAATCCCAACTCTTATCATTTTTTCCACATTTTTAATTTGTATCTATATACACATAAATTTAACTTTTCCTTCACAATGGCCAAGTTCCTTTATGGACACACACACAATAACAATATGCAACAAGCCTGCTTATCAACACCATGCCTTGGTCGTAATAATTCCGCCCCACAAGGTGGAACCTGAACTCGAACGACCAATTAGAACTGCTCTTTTCCCTATTTAAACCACTTCCAATATGGTGATCCAGATGCCTGATGAAGGAGCACGCATGCTCCGAACGCGTGCAACGTAAACCATAACGAACGTCATCGCAGTGCGCCCCCAACGTACCAACGAACGGACCTCCCTGACGCTGCTACACCAGGCCGTGCGACGCTGGGAACCACCGGCGCCACCGGACGAGAGACACAGCCGAATGAGAAACCGCTTCTCCTCGGGAGCCCTGCGATGTCCCCCAGAGACCTTTCTAAAAACATGATGTGCCTGAAACTTTCTGGTAGAGAGTGAGTGTATAACTTTACAAATTAAATGTCTGTGATCTAAAAATACTGCACTTAGATTGGCGCTGTTTTTCTTCTGTTTGTAGAAGGAACACTGCATTTCATAAAAAGAACATTATACCAACAGTAAAATATGGTGGTGGTAGTGTGATGGTCTGGGGCTGTTTTGCTGCTTCAGGACCTGGAAGACTTGCCGTGATAAAAGGAACTATGAATTCTGCTGTCTACCAAGAGATCCTGAAGGAGAATGTCCGACCATCTGTTCGTGTACTCAAGCTGAAACGAACTTGGGTTCTGCAGCAGGACAATGATCCTAAACACACCAGCAAGTCCACCACCGAATGGCTGAAGAAAAACAAAATGAAGACTTTGGAGTGGCCTAGCCAAAGTCCTGACCTGAATCCTATTGAGATGTTGTGGTATGACCTTAAAAAGGCCGTTCATGCTCGAAAACCCTCTAATGTAACTGAATTAGGACAATTCTGCAAAGATGAGTGGGCCAAAATTCCTCCAGGACGCTGTAAAAGCCTCATTGCACGTTATCGCAAACGCTTGGTTGCAGTTGTTGCTGCTAAGGGTGGCCCAACCAGTTATTAGGTTTAGGGGGCAATCACTTTTTCACACAGGGCCATGATGGTTTGGATTTTTTTTTCACCTTTAATAATAAACACCTTCATTTACAAATTGCATTTTGTGTTTACTTGTGTTGTCCTTGACTATTGTTTAAATTGGTTTGATGTTCCGAAACACTTAAGTGTGACAAACATGCAAAGGAACAGGAAAATAAGGAATGGGGGCAAACACTTTTTCACACCACTGTACAGTGCCTTGCGAAAGTATTCGGCCCCCTTGAACTTTTCAATCTTTTGCCACATTTCAGGCTTCAAACATAAAGATATAAAATTTTAATTTTTTGTGAAGAATCACCAACAAGTGGGACACAATTGTGAAGTGGAACGAAATCTATTGTATAATTTAAACTTTTTTAGCAAATAAAAAAACTGAAAAGTGGTGCGTGCAAAATTATTCGACCCCTTTACTTTCAGTGCAGCAAACTCACTCCAGAAGTTCAGCGAGGATCTCTGAATGATCCAATGTTGTCCTAAATGACTGATGGTGATAAATAGAATCCACCTGTGTGTAATCAAGTCTCTGTATAAATGCACCTGCTCTGTGATAGTCTCAGGGTTCTGTTGAAAGCACAGAGAGCATCACGAAGACCAAGGAACACACCAGGCAGGTCCGTAATACTGTTGTGGAGAAGTTTAAAGCCGGATTTGGATACAAAAAGATTTCCCAAGCTTTAAACATCTCAAGGAGCACTGTGCAAGCGATCATTTTGAAATGGAAGGAGTATCAGACCACTGCAAATCTACCAAGACCTGGCCGTCCCTCTAAACTTTCAGCTCAGACAAGGAGAAGACTGATCAGAGATGCAGCCAAGAGGCCCATGATCACTCTGCATGAACTGCAGAGAACTACAGCTGAGGTGGGAGAGTCTGTCCATAGGACAACAATCAGTCGTACACTGCACAAATCTGGCCTTTATGGAAGAGTGGCAAGAAGAAAGCCATTTCTCAAAGATATCCATAAAAAGTCTCGTCTAAAGTTTGCCACAAGCCACCTGGGAGACACACAAAACATGTGGAAGAAGGTGCTCTGGTCAGTTGAAACCAAAATCAAACTTTTTGCCCACAATGCAAAACGATATGTTTGGCATAAAAGCAACACAGCTCATCACCCTCAACACACCATCCCCACTGTCAAACATGGTGGTGGCAGCATCATGGTTTGGGCCTGCTTTTCTTCAGCAGGGACAGGGAAGATGGTTAAAATTGAGGGGAAGATGGATGCAGCCAAATACAGGACCATTCTGGATGAAAACCTGTTGGAGTCTGCAAAAGACCTGAAACTGGGACGGAGATTTATCTTCCAACAAGACAATGATCCCAAACATACAGCAAAATCTACAAAGGAATGGTTCACAAATAATCGTATCCAGGTGTTAGAATGTCCAAGTCAAAGTCCAGACCTGAATCCAATCGAGAATCTGTGGAAAGAGCTGAAAACTGCTGTTCACAAACGCTCTCCATCCAACCTCACTGAGCTCGAGCTGTTTTGAAAGGAAGAATGGGCAAGAATTTCAGTCTCTCGATGTGCAAAACTGATAGAGACACCCCAAGCGACTTGCAGCTGTAATCGCAGCAAAAGGTGGCTCTACAAAGTATTAACGCAAGGGGGCCGAATCATTTTGCACGCCCCACTTTTCATTTTTTTATTAGTTAAAAAAGTTTAAAAAATCCAATAGATTTCATTCCACTTCACAATTGTGTCCCACTTGTTGGTGATTCTTCACAAAAAATTAAAATTTTATATCTTTATGTTTGAAGCCTGAAATGTGGCAAAAGGTTGAAAAGTTCAAGGGGGCCGAATACTTTCGCAAGGCACTGTATTTCTCTTTATCCAAAATGGCTATTGCTCCGCCTTTGTTGGCGGGGCGTATAATCAAATTTTTTTGTTCACTTAGTGATTTTAGTCCTTTCTTAAAACGTGGATCTAGATAAGTCTTCTTAGAAGGTAATTCATCTAGATCTTTCAAAACCAAATTGCGAAACACACTAATGGCTGGAGCCATAGTCCCTGGAGGATTAAACAAAGACCCGTGTGTGTGTGTATATCCAAAATTTACAATCAAGGCCATATTGGAAGGGGAGGTAAAAAAAATGTTGTTGGATACTCAACTTTCTAATAAATTTTTGAATATCAATAAAAGTAGAGAATTTATTAAGTGTCTTAGGAGGAACATATTTCAGTCCCTTGTCTAACACAAATTTTTCCTCACTGGTCAAAGTAACTGTACTTAAATTAAAGATACCAGGGCAGGTTAGGTCCTTTTTCTTTTTTCTTTGGATCCTCCACCCGCCTCTGGTACCTCTCTAGGAGGGCGCTCGTGCACGCCAGTCTGCCAATACCGGCGTGCGCGCGTGCGCACACCTTAAGTCACTTCCGGCTCCGGTGCAATGTTAATGCGAGGCTTGGTTTGTTTACAACCAAGCCTCACTTTCGGATCCTATAGTCTTTTTCCTTTTAGACATCAAGGAACCCATTTGGATTGGTCAACACCCTGGGTCATAGTAGTACTATAGTTGGGCATTGGCTGATGTCAGCCACGTGTCAGGGCGAACCGTTTTCGCTGGCTTTTTGCTTGTCTTCACTGGCTTTTATGAAGATGATCATAGCCTCTGCCTGATCTCTATAGGCTCTGTGTCCTGGCCAAGTACTGGGGGATTTTTGTACAAAGTGTAGGATTGGTGATATGGGGTGATTTTAGTCCATCATGTGAGTAATCCTACCCTATCAATGAATTTGTTGTTATCAATTACGGATTATGATCTTTGATTGGTGCTATATTTGTTATAGTTATTTATATATTTATGTGCAATATGGGGGAGCAGTTAGATGCCCCAGTAGAAGTTCTTTGGGATGAAACATGTAGGGCAAGGTTTCTATGTTCCCTGTATTGCTTTTATATATGTGATCATGTTTTTAAATCCTTTTTTTCTGTATATGCTGGTTTTATGCCAATAAACAGCTAATCCTGTTTTTGACCTACACGATGGGAAGTCGTTGTTCTTTTTGTTTTACATATGATTCCCTTCGGGAGTTTTCTCTTTATTATTAAATATTGGTTGGAGACCACCTTTTTCCCATTGGAACCTTTGGAAGAAAGATTGGAACCCTCGAGACAGTGTCAACCCCTTCTTCATCAACGAAGGGACCTACAGCCCCTCCATTGGCTGATGGACCATCAGTGACCTGTCGCACGGTTCCTGTGGAGTCCAGGACTCATTTGTTCAAGCTCGATTGACCTGGTGTTACCCACATACAGGTCCTTTGTCTCTGGTAAGAGTACCCATTTTATGTACATCTCGTTTGATGTCATCTCCCCAGATGCCCTTTGGATCACCTTTTTGCCTATGCAACATATGAGCCACCATATTGGTGATATATACATGGACTCTGGGGACTGATTCATTAGTGTTTGTATTTTTTGTGTATTTGGATTGTACCATTTGGGTTGGTGTTAGCCACTTCACCACTCTTTTATTATCATTATTAATATTTTTTTCAGCGCTACATTATTGTTTTTCTTTGCATATGAATTTTTGTCAAGTTCGTGTGTAGCGGCTTGGTTCACCTTTTTTATATATAGGTTAGCGCAATAATATTCTTTGCATTTTCTAATGAATGAGCAGTAAGAGCAGCAGAGTTGTTATTTGTAGAAAATGAAAGCAAACATGGTTTCGGGGAAATCATTTGGTTTCTTCATGTGGCAGTTTATGATTTTTTTTTTATGGTGGGCAAAGTACAGCTGTAAAAAAATAGCAATAAAAGGCTGCAGTATAAAAGGCTTCTGCATATTGACCCTGGCTTAATCTGCAAGAATATTTCAAAGTTCATCTTCTCCCTGTGATTCCTCCTATCAGAAGAGTATGTCTCGTAGTGATATTCCTACAACCTGATGCTCTCATAAAGGGGAAAGGAACTATACAGCACAGTGAGTTAACTTTAGTTTCACTTTAAAAGTGTTTAAAAGTTAGAAAACAAAAGATTTGCTAGCAGTTGGAGTTTTTTTGGTGGAGAAGAGACATTGGATGTTCATTCTCTCAAGAAATCCTTTACCTGTCCCTAGAAAAAAAGTTTGTACACTGACTGCATCATATATACTGTAGAGAACACACTAGGGATCATGCCAGCCCATGCCAGGCATCTTAAATATACTGAGAATAGATTCAGGTTCTGGCATACTGTAACAGAAGTTACATTAACAGTGCAGCAGAAGAAGATGTTGGCAGGGAGAGTGGACCTCACACCTCTGGAAGAGAGCAGACCCACCAGTGGAGAACATGCTGTGCAGATTGACCTATTATGGTAAATGCTGCTGCCTACTAAAGGATCCACTCTCAAATAAAAATAGAGAGTGTCTGCCAAAGATCTATAGGATGAAGAGTGTGGGGCGGAGTAGACGACATTGAACACCGTGGTCACCTGTCTTGTGCTTACAAGTCATTGATAGACACTCTCCATCTGTCATCTTCTCCTTGGCTTCTTCCAGGTGCCAGTGTTTGGCCGTCTTGATTGGCATTGCATGTCTCTTCTGCAATAAAAACTTGCCTGTTCGCATTTCGTTTTACACTTTAGTTCCACTTTAACACAACAGTTTTTTTGTATTCTGAGTCCCCCTGTACCTGTTGATCCTGTCAGTAAGTTTGGCACTTGGGAATCACCTCCCATGTGCATGCATGGTACCAGAATTAATGTACGCATGTGTGCTTGCACAGTCATGTTCATGCACAGTACTGGAATTAATGAATTCTTATGCACAGTGCTTTCATGAACGGACTGCTATGTGCATGCATGATGTTGGAATGAACTACTGTGTACATGCACAGTGCCAGAATGAATGGACCCCCATTTGCATGTACTGGAGTTTCATCATTCCCAACAAGATGGCCAAAGTCCTGGAGAAGCTGGAGAGAAGATGTGGACTTCAGTTCTGCTTTACAAACAAGGTTGGCCAGCAAAACTGCCAGCATGTTGCTAATCTCTGCTTGTTCCTGACCTAATCCTGCTTATGATTTGGTGCTTTGCTGCTCACCCAACCCTGACATGTGACCAGACTCTGCTCATTTTTGAACCTGGTGCACCCTCTGTGTATTTTTTAGCTTAACTTCGGCACATCTAATAGCAGCGCCTCCCAGTTTAAATCACCACTTTCCGCACCCAGACACTTCCACTCTTCCCACTCCTTGCATCTTCCAGGATTGCACGGACAGGAATTGTGCCAGAGGCCACCCTTGCCATGTCATGCTTCTCATACAGATATGTGGGAGTTGTCAGGATTTATTCATATAGGTAAAAACTTTATCCCAACAAGAAAAACACTCTTTAACTGCTAGAAAAGTGTTAACTTGAGCTATACTGTATGTTAGTTTGTTAATACGCTTATTTATGTAAAGCCCATTTATATAAATCTACTAGTCTATTTGATACTACCCTTAGGTGACAATGGCACTCCTCAATAGATACAATGGAGGAGTGTAAGCATAGCTACCCAAAGACAAGATGTGTGTTACTAGCAAGATCACCGGGTGAAAATAAAGGAAGATAAACCCTAAAAAAATAAAATGAATGTGGCCATACATCTAAGGATTGGAAAACTGTAATGCAATACATTTTTGTTTTGGATTTAGAATCACTGAGGGGTAGATTTACTAATGCAGAAGCGTGTGAAAGCTGGTGCAGCTGTGCATGGTAGCCAATTAGGTTCTAACTTGCCTGTTCAATACAGTGCTGCAGCAGATTTTTCACTAGTTTTAGAAAATCAGCCACAAATGCTGCTCAAAATGGAACTCTTACCTATTTGTGGTAAATGTTGGCAGGACCAAGTGGTGGTGAATGCAGTGACATGGGGCTTTCCAAACATCCATCCCACTCCACCCTAAACCCAAGCCCCGGCATTTTAGATGACCTTTGACTGGCTGTTCCCACTGGAGAAACTGTGGCTAGAGTCTTTTTCCAGGCTGGAGGGTTCTCCTATGGCATTGGAAATCTTCAGAGTTCAGTCCCTTCCTCTCACAAAGAGTGGTTACAATGTATGTGGATAGGGATGAGCAGAACACCCCCCCCCCGGTTTGGTTTGCCAAACAGACAAAAAACCTGTGCGAACATGCGAACACCGTTAAAGTCTATGGGACACAAATGTTAAAAATCAAAAGTGTTAATTTTAAAGGCTTATATGCAAGTTATTGTCAAAAGAAAAATATTTGGGGACACGGGTACTGCCCCAGGGAACATTTATCAATGCAAAAATGTTTTTTAAAATGGCCGTTTTTCAGGAGTAGTGATTTTAACCACATGCCAACTGGGCCATAGCCGAAAGACAGCTACAGCGCGGTCGGCTTATTCTGGGAGGACGTTCATGGACGCCCCAGCGCCTATTAGGAGACATAGTAGCCTCTAGTGGTGGAAACTCTGACAGGCTCAGTTGGCTTATATTTCTGGTAAGCTTACACACAAAGGGGGAATCACCTGGTGGACAGGTGGAGGATCAACAGCTGCAGTACTTGTAACTTTGTTTTCATGATTATCAGAAATGAATTCCAGCAGCTATTGGTGGTTGCTATTGCCTACCCTAAGGAACTTTCTTTTGGTGGATGGATTTATGACTTCACTTTCTGATATGCACATTGGTTTATAGTGTATCCTTGGACATTGGAGTGGACTGATTTGTTTGTTCATTTCTTCATTATTTGGTTCACTTTTTTCTATTTCTTCGCACCTAATGAGACATTAACATGCTGTAATAGTTGTATGTCTATAATTAGCGCTGTCAATGCTTGTAATGTTCACATTCTGAGCATATTTGTTTATATTGAATAGTAATGGTATGATCACAGCTGTGGGTGCATAAAACTTTTCTTTTTTTTTTTCCATTTTAGAGCACTAGGTCCAGCAGTGCATAGTATTTCTGGAATTAGTACATAAAATAAGCAATCAACGTGGAAAGTATATAAAAAATTCAGTAAACTCATTCCAGAAGCCACCGATCCGACTCGTGGAATCGGAGGTATGACATCAGCACGTCCAGGCCCAACCTAACACGTTGCTTGTTTGGAGCACTCACTCATATTATTACACACCAACCTTAGCATTATGGTTGGTCTTGCTATGATGTGCTTGGTTGGTCTGTATCACTGACACATTTTGTCGCTGTACACAAAACCACATTCTGGTGGATAATCCGTTCTGGATTTGCTGTACTATTTCTTATTTTCAATAAAACTTATTTTTGAATAGTAAAAACAAATTAATCACAAAGATGGTTGCCCTTTAGAAGACTTCTATAGCATCATTTCTAACATCCCAAGCATTGTCCATTCCAGAACAGGTATACTTTTGCTTATATTTTTTATATACTGTCATTTTTATATCTCTTCTCTTGTACACATTATCAAGCATTCTGTCATGTGTCACCAGGTGTAGCTTATTTTCACTTTATTTGTTTACTGTGTTCTCCTACAACGTACTTTAGATAATGAAAATCATATTCTAAATAAAATGTATGTCACATTTGTAGATATGATGAAGGGGGGAAAGGCCTATCCCTTTAAACACATTGCTCAAGTAGTCAGAGGTTGGAAATGAATATTCTCTGTGCAGAGCATCAAAAGTTTTAACACTTTGGGAGAAAAGTAGAGGTTTGATTGTGATGTTAAATGCAGTTTCCAGGAAATTAAACCAAGATTGGGGATTAAGAACTTGAGGAAGTCGATTGATAATGGACAAGCTTAATTCGGTTGGGATGGTAGGTCACAAATTTAAGTGTCAGTCCATACTTTAAGGGTTGCTTTAATTGTCATTGTCAAATTATTAAACGGGGAGCGGAACCCTTTTGTTTAATGGCCAGAAGTTGAGGGTCGTGTTCAGGGAATAAGGAGGATTCCATAAATGACCAGATTTTGTCACTAGAAGGGTCCCACCAGGATTTAATTTGAGCTTGTATCAAAGCTGCAATATGTAGTAGAAACATACATTTAGGAGTCCCATTCCTCCTTTATATTTAGGGCATGTCATGGTGGAAAAGGGACACAGGTCAGTTACTCTCCAGAAAGTGAGAGTTGATTCCTCTTTGTAATGAGTAGAACAATGAGGCTGGAAGAGGAATAATAATTTCTTTAAAAAAAAAAGAGAAATTTTGGGGATGCAATTATTTTGAAATTCGCTTTTCTGCCAGCTCTATAGTGTTCACAATATTGCAGGCTACAGACCTTTTGGGGTAGAGAGGATAGGGTTTTTTGTACTCCAGATGAAATAGCCACAAATCCAAGGACAGGAATTGGATGCTCAAGAACATAGTAGCTTTGTTAGTGTGTAGTGAGATAAAACTTCTTGTATAGCGCAGAATTGGTGAGCATCAGGATAACATCTTCCACATATAGACCATTTTTATCTAGAACCTTCAGGGCCCCGGTGCAAGAAACCATAAAGTACCCCACTGATCCCCTGGCCGGGGGCCATCCCACGGTGGTGGAACATCAGGGTCCAGTTACAAGCGTGACCTTTGTGACCCTGGTAGTTCTGCCACTGGTGTCAGTAGGTTTTTATTTTTGGAATTTTTTATTGGTTTTTGCCATTCTATTTATTTACAAATATATTTTTATTATTTTATACTAATATACTAATATAATATATCATTTTTTAGAAGCCCTGTTGGGGGGACTTTGGTGAGATATCAGAGGTCTAAACAGACCTCAGTTGTTACACCTTTGTGACAGAGAAAAGATTGAGGGCCCTCAATGTGTGGGCTTGGTTGAGAGTATGAAATCCAGAAATGCAAATGCAATATGGGCATGGTTTACGTAAAATGGTGGGCGTGGCTTACATGGGAGTGGCTTAAAGGGTGTGGTTAGAGTCTGAGATGAATGCGGGATGGAGAGGGAAAGGGGGGGATGGAGAGGGAAAAGGGGGGATGGAGGGACAGCAGCCCCAGATCCTACACCACAATAGCATGTGTTTTCCAGAGTTTGACAATCAGCAGATAAAGATACTCCAAATACCTGGTGTTAGCACTTCAGTCATCCCGGCACCATGATTGTTATGGTGTCAGGATGATTGAAGCACATTATTTCTATTATTACATTGTAATATAAAATGAAATCATTCTACTCACCATAATGCAGAATCAGTGGGAGCCATGAGCACGTCACTAGCCGCGTTGCCTGCCACCAGATTCCATCAGGTGACCCCAGCAGAGTCCCTCCTTACATCAGGTGCCCCATCAGAGCCGTCTAACTCACATCTGTGTCTCCATCAGTGGAGCCCTTCCTTACATCTGGTGCCCCCATCAGTCCTCCTTACATCTGGTGTCACCATCAATCCTCCTAACATCTGATGTCACCATCAGTCCTCCTTACATCTGGTGTCCCCATCAATCCTCCTTACATCTGGTGTCACCCATCAGTCCTCCTTACATCTGGTGTCACCCATCAGTCCTCCTTACATCTGGTGTCCCCCATCAGTCCTCCTTACATCTGGTGTCCCCATCAGTCCTCCTTACATCTGGTGTCCCCATCAGTCCTCCTTACATCTGGTGTCCCCATCAGTCCTCCTTACATCTGGTGTCCCCATCAGTCCTCCTTACATCTGGTGTCCCCATCAGTCCTCCTTACATCTGGTGTCCCCATCAGTCCTCCTTACATCTGGTGTCACCATCAGTCCTCCTAACATCTGGTTCCCTCTGACATCCAGACTGGCCCCCCTCTGACATCCAGACTGGCCCCCCTCTGACATCCAGACTGGCCCCCCTCTGACATCCAGACTGGCCCCCCTCTGACATCCAGACTGGCCCCCCCGACATCCAGACTGGCCCCCCCCGACATCCAGACTGGCCCCCCCCGACATCCAGACTGGCTCCCCCCGACATCCAGACTGGCTCCCTTCTGACATCCAGACTGGCTCCCTTCTGACATCCAGACTGGCTCCCTTCTGACATCCAGACTGGCTCCCTTCTGACATCCAGACTGGCTCCCTTCTGACATCCAGACTGGCTCCCTTCTGACATCCAGACTGGCTCCCTTCTGACATCCAGACTGGCTCCCTTCTGACATCCAGACTGGCTCCCTTCTGACATCCAGACTGGCTCCCTTCTGACATCCAGACTGGCTCCCTTCTGACATCCAGACTGGCTCCCTTCTGACATCCAGACTGGCTCCCTTCTGACATCCAGACTGGCTCCCTTCTGACATCCAGACTGGCTCCCTTCTGACATCCAGACTGGCTCCCTTCTGACATCCAGACTGGCTCCCTTCTGACATCCAGACTGGCTCCCTTCTGACATCCAGACTGGCTCCCTTCTGACATCCAGACTGGCTCCCCCTCTGACATCCAGACTGGCTCCCCCTCCGACATCCAGACTAGCCCCCGACATCCAGACTCTGACTCACTGGCCCCCGACATCCAGACTGGCCCTCAACATCCAGACTCTGACTCACTGGCCCCCGACATCCAGACTGCCCCCTCTGACTTCTAGACTGTCATTTCCGAGCGGAAAGAGATTGAGCTGCGGCGCGCTCCCACCTTCCGCCCCTTTCCATTACACCTCACAGACACTGGCAGCGGTGCGGCAGCATCTCTATTGTAGACCAGCTTCTGGTCTTCTTTAAAATGGCGGCCACGGACCTCTAGCAGCTGGCGGTGAAAATCGGGACTAACCGAAATTCCCGGGACATTTCCCGGGACAAAATTTAATTGGGACAAGGGTCCTAATCCCAGTAATGTCCCGGGAAATTCGGGACAGTTGGCAACTTTGCCTTATAGCATAGAATGCATTAACCACTTATGGACTGGCTCATGACTATTTACATCATGACTTTTGCAGCTAGCTACCATAACCCCGGTATCCTGTTCTTCAGCAGGCGGTCCGCTTTCCGATAAAAGTGGTCTCTGCGGGGGATTCACTGCAAGATCACTTTTATTAGGGGCGGGAGAGGACCCCCCGCCATGCTCCGGTGCCCTCCACCGCTTTCCGGAGCCGCTGGCAGCGGTGGAAGAAATCGGATCCTTCACCGTGGTTGGTATGGAGCTGAGGGGAGCGAGGGAAAGCTCCATACCACTGTAGGGCAGAAGCAATGTCAAAACCTCACTTTCGCCCATAGCTCCTAAAGAGACAGTTAAAAAAAATTCAAACTTTTTATTTTATTTTATTTTTTTATTGCATTTTTGTGTAAATATGAGATCTGAGGTTTTTAACCCCCAGATCTCATATTTGAGGCGGTCCTGTCATGCTTTTTTTTTATATTACAATCGATGTAATATAATTTTTTTTAAAAGAACAGCATAAAAATAAAAAATAAAGGTACATTTTTTGTAACACGTCCCATCCCTGTGAGCTGGCACGCAGAAGCGAACGCATACGTGAGTAGCGCCTGCATATGAAAACAGTGTTCAAAACACACATGTGAGGTATCACTGCAATCGGTAGAGCGAGAGCAATAATTCTAGCCCTAGACTTCCTCTAACTCAAAACATGCAACCTGTAGAATTTGTTGGGAGATTTTTAAGGGTAAAAGTTTGTCACCATTCCAAAGCAGGGGGCAATTTTTAAGCGTGAGATGTTGGGTATCAATTTACTCGGCGTAACGTTGTCTTTCACAATATAAAAAAAAATTGGGTTAACTTTACTGCTGTCTTATTTTTTAATTTAAAAAAAGTGTACTTTTTCCAAAAAAGTCCTCTTGTAAGACCGCTGCGCGAAAAGGGTATGACAGAAAGTATTGTAACGACCGCCATTTTATTCTCTAGGGTGTTAGAAAAAAAAAGTATAATGTTTTGGGGTTCTAAGTAATTTCTAGCAAAAAAAATTATTTTAACCTGCAAACAACAAATCTCAAAAAAGATGCTGGGTCCTTAACCACTACAATACAGGGCACTTTCGCCCCCTTCCTTCCCAGCCCAATTTTCAGCTTTCATCGCTCTAGCACTTTCAATGACAATTGCGCGGTCATGCTACACTGTACCCAAATGAAATTTTTATCATTTTGTTCGCACAAATAGAGCTTTATTTTGGTGGTATTTATTCACGACTCTGTTTTTTATTTTTTGCGATATAAGCGCAAAAAAAGCGGAAACTTGGAAAAAAACCTATATTTTCTTTTTTCTATTTTAAAAGAAATCCAATAAAATCAAATTTTGTCATAAATTTAAGCCAAAATGTATTCTGCTACATGTTTTTGGTAAAAAAAATTCCGTTAAGTGTATAATAATTGGTTTGTGTGATCACGGACATACGTACGCAAATGATCATGTACAGATGTGTGCAGATAATCATTGGAGCATGTGATTTTAGTGGGACATATGTGGGGGACATGTGTTTTTTTATTTGGGGACATGTGTGGTGACATGTGTATTGTGGTGACATGTGTGTTTACACTGTGTGGTGTGTTGTGTGTTGACTAGGGATGAGCCGAACACCCCCCGGTTCGGTTCGCACCAGAACTTGCGAACGACCCCCGCGTTCGGCACGAACGTTAGAACCCCATTGAAGTCTATGGGACTCGAACGTTCGAATTGGAAAGTGCTAATTTTAACGGCTAATATGCAAGATAGTGTGCTAAAAAGGGTTTGGCGATCTGCCTCATGCCTCAGGGGACATGGGTCACTACAAAAAAAAAGTTTTAAAAACTACCGTTTTGGCGGGAGCACTGATTTTAATGACGATTAAAGTGAAAAAAAAAAAGTGAAATATTCCTTTAAATATGGTGCCTGGGGGGTGTCTATAGTATGCCTGTGAAGTGCCACGTGTTTCCCGTGTTTAGAACAGTCCCTGCACAAAATGACATTAAACGGAAATAACACCATTTAAAACTGCTTGCGGTTTTAATGTTATATCTGGTTCCTGCAATATGGTTGAAAATCATTCAGAAAAATGGCATGGGTAGCCCTCCCTGCCCATTACCAGCCTATTTGGGTCTTGTACGCATATTAAGGGGAACCCCGTACCCATATTAAAAAAAAGGAAATGCGTGTGGCCCCCAGGCCCTATATACTCAGAACAGCAGTATACAGGCGGTGCAAACAAGACAGGGACTGTGTAGGTTTGTTGTGTTAAGTTGAATCTGTTTGTAATTTTCAACCGGTACATTTTTAAAGTGTAGCTCCAGTCAAAAAAAATATCTTTAAGCTTTTTGGAAAACATAGGGAAGGGTTATCACCCCTGTATAATTTGTTTTGTCGTCCATCTTTTTTCATCTCACTTGCTGTTGTCTCCTTCCGTTTGCAAGTAGGAGATGTTTGTAAATTGGATGTTTGAAAGTAGGGGCCTGCCCTATATGCTCTGCAGAAATGGCGGAACAAGGTGTTGGTTTTGCAACAACATTGTAAGCCTTCAAAGTGACTCTTGGTGGCCGCTGGAGCGCCCTGCTGTGAACGATTATATCAAGAATTGTAATTACATGCCATTGTTGAACAGTGGTAGAAAAATTGACCTTTGGTGGTTGTGGTGCTGGTGCCACAACACTATAAGTCCTCACAGTTACTCTGGGTGGGCACAGGAAGGGGCCCTCCTGTGAAATATTATATCAAGAATTGTAATTACATGTCCCTGTTAAACAGGGGCAGAAAAATTGGGCCTTAGGCACTGGTGCCATCACACTGCAACCTCTGCCATACACTCTAGTTTTATTTCAGGAATTAGCCCTGCTGCAAAGCATTGCATCAAAAATTGTACTTAAACGCCCCTGTTAAACAGGGGCAGAAAAATTGGGCTGCTGGCATCACCCAGAACCAAAAATGTTCTTCCAACATATCAGCGGAGGAGGAAGAGGATAGACAATCAACATAACAGGACAGTCACTCAGCATCAGCATAGGCAGTCTTGAAGGGATGTGGTATTTCAAAAAAAATTATTCGGTTACATCAGCTTCAGGTGCTTGGTAGCTGTGGGTGATCCAAGACTGATTCATCTTGATGAAGGTCAGTCGATCAACTGATTCGGTGGACAGGCGCACCCTGTGATCGGTAACGAAGCCACCAGCAGCACTGAAGGTGCGTTCCGAAAGAACGCTGGATGCAGGACAGGCCAGTAGCTCAATTGCATACTGTGCAAGCTCTGGCCAGTGATCCATCCTCAAGACCCAGTAAGCCAGAGGATTTTCAGTGGGAAAGGTGTCCAAGTCTGACCTTGCCCCTAGGTATTCCTGCACCATGTAAATTAGACGCTGGCGATGGGTGCTGGAACCAATCATACCTTGGGGCTGCGGACTAAAAAATTGTCTGAACGCATCAGTCAGACGGCCACCTTCTCCACCGCTCCTTCTGACTGATGCCTCAGCAACACGTTGTCCAGGACCAGGAGTTTGTGACCTCCCAGTCTCTGGGAACGCGTTGCACAGAGCTTTCTGCAAGGCCTCCCGGAGATGTCTCATCCTCTGCTCCCTCTGCGATGGCAAGATAAGGTCGGCAACCTTACCCTTGTACCGTGGATCAAGGAGAGTGGCCAGCCAGTAATGGTCCCTCTCCTTGATCCGAAGAATACGAGGATCCTTCCGCAGGCTTTGCAGGATCAGGGAGGCCATGCAGCGTAGGTTAGCTGAGGCATTCGGTCCGGAGTCCTCTGGGTCACTAAGGACAACATGATCCGCAGCTACCTCCTCCCAGCCACGTACAAGTCCACGTGTTTCTTGGGACTGTAAATCATCCCTATAAGACTGCTGCTGCTGATGCTGAGTGCCAGCCTCCACCTCCATGCTGACACAATCATCCTCCTCCTCCTCTTCCTCCTCCTCACCCTCTTCCTGTGTGATGGGTGGCACAGCAGGAACACTGTCTGGATAAAGGGGGCCTTGAGAGGCAAGGAAGTCCTCCTCTTCCTGCCTCTGTTCTGCCTCAAGTGCCCTGTCCATTATTCCACGCAGCGTATGCTCCAAGAGGTGGACAAGAGGTATAGTGTCACTGATGCATGCACTGTCACTGCTCACCATCCTTGTGGCCTCCTCAAACGGTGACAGGACAGTGCATGCATCCCTGATCATGCCCCACTGGCGTGGTGAGAAAAAACCAAGCTCTCCTGACCCTGTCCTGGTGCCGTAGTCGCACAGGTACTCATTGATGGCCCTCTGCTGCGTGTGCAGCCGCTGCAGCATGGCCAATGTTGAGTTCCATCTGGTGGGCATGTCACATATAAGGCAGTTCTTGGGCAGGTTCAACTCCTTTTGGAGCTCAGCCAGCCGAGCACAGGCATTAAATGATCGGCGGAAATGCACACAGACTCTCCTGGCCTGTTTCAGGACATCCTGTAAGCCGGGGTACCTGCCCAAGAACCGCTGCACCACCAGGTTAAGGACGTGAGCTACACAGGGCACATGGGTCAGTTGTCCCTGTCGGAGGGCGGAGAGGAGGTTGGTGCCATTGTCGCAAACCACCATTCCTGGCTTAAGCTGGCGTGGCGTCAACCACCTCTCGGCCTGCCCCTGCAGAGCTGACAAAACATCCGCCCCAGTGTGGCTCCTGTCCCCCAAACAAACCAGCGCAAGCACGGCATGGCATCGTTTTGCCTGCGTACTTGCGTAGCCCCTGCAACGCCTACGGAGCACCACTGGTTCTGAGGACAGAGCACTGGAAGAGGCCGTGGAGGAAGAAGAAGAGGAGGGGGTGGAGGAGAGAGGTGTGTCACAACCAATAGTAGCATTTTGGAGGCGTGGTGGCGGAACAACCTCCAATACTACTGCACCTTGTCCTGCATCCTTCCCAGCAGCCAGAAGAGTGACCCAATGGGCCGTGAAAGACAGGTAACGTCCCTGTCCATGCCTGCTGGACCATGAGTCAGCGGTAATATGCACCTTACCGCTGACCGCCCTGTCCAGCGAGGCAAGGACATTGCCTTCCACATGCCGGTAGAGAGCCGGAATTGCCTTCCGTGAGAAAAAGTGGCGTTTGGGGACCTGCCACTGAGGAACCGCACATTGTACAAACTCACGGAAGGGGGCCGAATCTACCAACTGAAAAGGCAGCAGTTGAAGTGCTAGCAATTTAGCCAAGCTAGCATTCAACCGCTGGGCATGTGGATGGCTGGGAGTAAATTTCTTCCGCCGGTCCAGCAGCTGGGGCAGGGACATTTGTCTGCTATAATCGGATGTGGATGTACCACTAGCAGAGTTCCCGGAAGCACTTGGCTGTGACACACCTAATTCTACACCTTCATTCCTCTCAGAGCAGGTTTCAGAGAGGACTGAAGGTCTAGTGGGGTTGGAGATGCCAGCTGATGAGGAGCAAGGAGAGGTCCGCTTTGTTCTTTGGTGTGGGTCTTTGAGGTATGCTTGCCAACGAGCTGCATGGCAGGTCAACATATGTCTGGTCAAGCATGTGGTGCCCAAGCGGCTGATGTTTTGGCCACGTGAGATACGCTTGAGACATATGTTGCAAATAGCAGCGGTGCGATCTGATGCACTCGTCTCAAAAAAGGCCCACACCAAAGAACTTTTAGAATAACGCGCAGAGGAAGCGCTCTGCGCAGAGGAAGCGCTCTGCGCAGGCGGAGCTCTGCGGTGTGATTCAGTCGGTGTGCTGCCCCTAAGCTGGCCCCCGGAGGGCATCCTGCCTCGTTGGACATGTGCCTCCTCCTCCTCCTCCTCCTCCTCCCTCCTTCCAGGCACCCACGTGGAGTCAGTGCCCTCATCATCCCCTCCCTCTTCATCGCTGTAGCAAACCTGGCAGTATGCTGCAGCTTGTGGAACATTACTGCCAGATTGCTGTCCTTCTTGAGCATCCCCTCTCTCTGTGCTCACGCTACTGCCTTCCTCTAGCTGAGTGTCATCATCAGAGCCCACCAAACACTGGGCATCCTCCTGGAGCATGTACCCAACACTGTGCTCAAAGAGTTCAGGAGACTCCTCAGGAGGACGTGGTGGGTCTAGGGAAGGAGTCACTGATGATGACATTGAGAGGAGGGACGACGATGTGTTGGCAGCTGCTTTTCTACTACCCTGAGACTGGGTGAGAGAGGATGAGGAGGATGAAGAGGGCTTGGTCATCCACTCTACCAAGTCGTTGGCATGTTGCGGTTCAACATGTCCAGCTGCAGAAAAGAAGGACAAGCATGTCCCATGGTCACGTGCTGATGACAATGCACCGTGTCCCCGACCAGCACTGTTGTCTCTAGACACAGAGCCTGCTTGCCCTCTTTTATCGGCTCGCGCCTGTCTGCCTCTCCTTGCTGGCCTTCCAGACATGGTAATGGCCTGAAGGGAGTTGGGTAAAACAGTAGTTGGGTAGTTTATATTGTGCTGGAGGCACACAACACCCACTAACTCCTGCAGATGCCTTTTTTATAGAACAGCAGAGTTAAAGGGGTATATACAGATGTATACTGTGCTGTGCTGGAGGCACACACAACTTCCAATAACTCCAGCAGATGCCAATCGGGCCCAAATACAGAACAGCTATGTAGGTGGATAATAGCGGTATGTACTGGGTACAGAGCAGGCACACAGCACGCACTATCTCCTGAGTGACACTGCTGACTGCAAGCTCTATTGTTAAAGATGGACCACTAGCTATATAGGTGAGGTGAATATCACGGTGTATACTGCGGTCAGGGCACGCAGACAATAACAAGAAAACAGCAGAGTTAAAGGGGTATATACAGATGTATACTGTGCTGTGCTGGAGGCACACACAACTTCCAATAACTCCAGCAAATGACAATCGGGCTCAAATAGAGAACAGCTATGTAGGTGTATATAGTGGTATGTACTGGGTACAGAGCACGCAGACAGCACGCACTAACACTACTGACTGCAAGCTCTATTATTAAAGCTAGATCACTAGCTATATAGGTGAGGTGAATATAGTGGTGTATACTGCGGTCAGGGCACAGACAGTAACCACTACACAAGAGCAAAATAGTAAATCAGCCAAAAACGATTGGTGTGTAACTGTGTTGAAGGTACACAGAACACCCACTGCTTCAGATGCTAACAAACACTACACGAGGCCGCCTGAAAGGCAGCTTTATATAGTGTGGGGCGTGCACTACACAGTCTGAGCTATGATTGGCCACAGGCAGGATGCCTGTGGCCAACCATTGCTCTTCCCGCTACTGGCGCTGCGATTGGCCAAGCATGCGGGGTCACAGTGCATGCTTGGCCAATCGTGAGACAGCAATGCATTGCGCCATCGCAGTGCATTGTGGGCCACACGAATTTTGCCGCGAACGGCCCAAACGTTCGGAATTCGGCGAACGCACGAACGACCAATGTTCGAGTCGAACATGCGTTCGACTCGAACACGAAGCTCATCCCTAGTGTTGACACTAGACTGGTGATCAGTTAGTAAAAAGCTGTAAAAACAGCTCATACTCACTGTTCACCAGCCGGCTGCAGCGATCTGCTCTCCTCTCCTCAGCGATGACTTCTGTGTGAGGAGAGGAGGAGCCGATTGCCTAGCAACCGGCTGTTTGTTTACATCACATGACGGCCGTGATTGGACACGGCCGTCATGTGATCAGGAGGACCAATCACAGAGCCCTCCTGCCGATCCGAGATGTGCCATGTCCGGGTGACACGAGTGCATCGGGATCGCACCGCTGCGCGGGCACGCACGCGCGCGATCCCCCTCTTTCTGAAGGATGTTACTGAATGTCCTATCAGAAGTAGACGGCCCCCACCCAGGTGGGAAGTGGTTAAGTGATTAAGGTAAAAACCTTACACTTTTAGAACCACGTAAATTTATACTGTAGTTAGTTTAGTGTAAAGCGTAGTGGAAATGTTTCGCTTAGTATAAGGTTAGAAGAACTTGAATAGGCATGTAAGCTCATCCTCAGACACTGGAGGGGGACGGAGCCCCCCCACTCTGAAAGAATGGATAACTCAAATGGGGGACACCCCCCGGTTGGAGAAATATATCTTCCAGCATCGGGATCGCCCTTAAAAATTCAATACCATATGGTCCCCATGGCTGGATACTTCGGGCCTGAGCCCAGTGGAGTTGGTATTAGACAGACTGTTTTCATGATGTGATGAGTGATCCCTACTGCAAATCTATGAACGTTGCTTTTGTTTTTTAAGTACACTTCTACTTACACCTAACGGTGTTGGATGCTAGTTAAAGGGGAGTGGGAGTAAAAGGGTGGAATAGGGAGGGAGGGCAGGGACCAGTAGAGATATACTTCAACTTTGCCTCTAACTAGTGTATTGTGATTGTGATAATGATGTGTTGAACCTTCTATGCTAATATCTGGTGTGAAACCTGATTTGTTGAACTGTATGTTTACTGTTATTTCAATAAATTCTTTCTGATTTAAAAAAAAGAAGATCTTAAATAACTAAAATGCCAATGAATGAGCAGCAAGAGCAGCAGAATTTTCATTTGTATGTAGCACTGGTATTTTTGCCTGCTAATGTAATGCAATGTTAATCTATGAACAGTGTTATAATTTAGTATTTGGCACCATCTAGTGGCCAATACAGGAAATGGACTCTAATTATTTTCTTTTCTAGAGTATTAGAAATATAACAGCAAGTGACTGTTTACATTTTACTATCACCTACCTACCCAGAATGCCAAGTGACCTACCCATGAACACTCAGAGAACTTCATGCTGGGTAGGCTTTCTCTTCTGGACACATGGCCTGCCTACAAGGACCTGTGAGGAGGTTTCCAGAGAACTGTGGCCTGTTCGGCGTGGAGCCACATTTGAAGCCAGAGGATGACTTCACACCACAGTGTCCTGGGACAGCAGTGTGGTCAGATCGGGAAGGATCCAGAGGCACCCCGACGGAGATAACTGAGGACTCCTAGTGACCTTGTGAAGCGGAACAGCGTGACGGCATGGCCGCACAAATAGACTGAGATCTTGTGGAGCGGAGACATCCATTTGTTTGGACCCAGTTTGGTGAGAGGTTTGTTGCCCATAGTTTATTTTTTTAACCTTTAAAAAATTTTTATTTTATTTGCTTTATATTCAGATTCACAAATATTGCCACAAAATAATCACATACAATAATTCCCCTTACAAACAAATTTCCCTTATCCCCCCCTCCCATCCCCCCTCCCCCTATCAGCCATCTCCCCCTCCCATTCCCCCCGCCGATAATATTCAATTCACAATTATACCAAAAAAAAAAAAAAAAAAAAAAAAGGAAATTTTAAATAACATCAAACTTAAACGAATTACTCATTCCCTTCTCCCATCCCCCTCCCCACCTCTCATTCATTCCCTCCTTCATCCAACACTCTTACAACTTACTCACCCTTTCTCATTTCTCACCCCACTTTCCCCATATTTTAACAAACTTCCCATAATTACCTCTTTTCCTATATATGTATTCCTCCTTTTTTATATTATCTTTCACCCTTTCCATCCATTCCTTTACTGTAGGCGCTTCCCTCCTCTGCCATTTAAACGCAATTAATTTCCTCCCCTGAAAAAGGCATCTAATAACAGCTATGTGGGTATCCCCTTGTACCTCCTCTTCTTCTATCAATCCCATTATACAGATTTTAGCTTCTACTTCCAGTGATAACCCAAACACTTTATTAATTTTCCCTATTATTCCTACCCAATATCTGTATAATCTTGGGCATCGCCAAATCATGTGTATTAAATCTCCTCTTCGGTCTCCACACCTTTGGCATTCTGCGTCCTGTCTACTCCCAAATCTAAACAATTTAAGAGGAGTGTAGTATACCCTATGGATTAAATACATTTGAGATATAATATGTGATGGCGATAAGGAAACTTTCGCCCCCAATGCCAGAACCTTTTCCCACTGTTCTACCGATATTGGGCCCACCTCTCTTTCCCATTTTACCTTTTTTTCCTCCTCTATTACCCCTTCTTGTTCTGTTCCCTTTAGATACCTATAGATCTCAGAAATACCTCCTTTCGATATATTATAACTTATAATTCTCCTTAGTACAGGCATCTTACTCCATTCCAACTTCCTGTCTCTAAATTGTGCCTCTAAGGCATGTTTAATTTGTATATAATTAAGGAGGTAATAGGCCGGCAACCCATATTCATCCCTTAGTTCCTGAAATGTTTTCAGTCTCCCGTCCTTATATAACTGCGCTAAGAAGTGTACACCCCTCCGATCCCATTCTGCTAATCTCCCCATTTTCTTAATTTCCTCCAAATTTTTATTTTCCCATATTGGTGAGAGTTCTGTATATCCTCTATACCCCAATATTACTTTTACCTCCTCCCAACACTTTACCATCAGTTGGACTGTGGGGCAGCTGGTCCTAAATGAGTCGGCTTCCACTGCTTCCGTGACCGTATTATGTGGAGTATCCCTCCCCAGGGGGCCACCCCCCTTTCCTGTCACTGCTACTAGGTTACCTCCCCTCATATACTGTAATTGGGCAGCCAGAAAGTAGTATCTCATATTAGGTAGTGCCATCCCACCCATTTCCCTTGGTCTCTGTAGTACTTGTAAGCTGATTCTTGCCACACTGTTCTTCCATATCACCTCTCTAAACAAACTTTCTATTTTTTTAAACCAATATTTTGGAATCCAAACCGGTGAGTTTTGTATAACATATAGTATTTGAGGCATCCACACCATCTTAATTAAGTTGCACCTACCGGCTACTGACAAGGGGAGGTTCTTCCATATTCTGATTTTACGCTTTAATTTTGCCATAAGTGGAACTAAATTCCCTGCTATATACTGCCTTGGGTCTGCCGTCATATTCACTCCCAAGTACTTCATTTGTTTAACTATTTCTATTTGGGATACCTGTACTGGCAGTGGGGTATCGAGGGGATCCACTGGTAGGAGAGCAGATTTTTCCCAGTTAATTTCAAGTCCGGAGAAATACCCGAATTCTTTTATCAGGGTCATTGCCGCCACCAATGAGGGCCCCCTGTCCCCTAAAAACAACAGTATATCGTCTGCATACAAAGCAACCTTTTCCTCTTCATTCCCTCTTTTAAACCCCCGGATATCCTGCGCCTCTCTCAAGGCTATCGCCATAGGCTCCATCGAGAGGGCGAAAAGCAGGGGCGACAAAGGGCACCCCTGTCTTGTCCCCCTCTCCAAATGGAATCCCTCTGAACATTCCCCATTTATTCTCACTTTCGCCCTTGGATCTGTATACAGTACTCTTATCCATTGCATAAATCTCGGACCAAATTGAAATTCCGCCAACACCCTCCTCAAATAATGCCACTCCACACTATCGAAGGCTTTTTTCGCATCTAGGGACATAACTGCTCTATTCCCTTTGTTTTCTGAAGGAATCTGAATGTTTAAATAGGCACGTCTCACATTCATATTTGTGGACCGCCCTGGGATGAACCCAGTTTGGTCCTGATGTACTAATTTTGATATTATATTTTTTACCCTTGTTGCAAGTACTTTTGCCAAGATTTTAACATCTGAACACAGTAAAGATATAGGTCTATATGATGCGGTCTCCAATTGGTTTTTCCCTTCTTTTGCTAGGACCACCACTGTGGCCTCCATCATTGATTGCGGCAGCTGTCCCGCTTCAAAAGCCCCATTGAGCACCTGTAGGAGAGCCGGTAAAAGTATCTCCCCAAATTTTTTATAAATCTCTATCGGCAGTCCATCCGGACCTGGGGCTTTCTGATTTGTCATTTCTGCTGTTACTTTTTGCAGCTCCTCCAGGGTCAATGGTGCTTCCAAGCCCTCCCTATCTTCCTCCGACAGCCTGGGTAATGTTATTTTCCCAAAAAATTCCTGCATCTCCCCCTCTACTTCGGAGTTTGAAACTTTATATAGTTCCTCATAATATTTTCTAAACTCTTCCACTATTTCAGGTGTTGACTTCCTCATACCTCCCTCCCTGTCCAATATCGCCGGTATTATTGGGGACGAACTATTTGATTTAGCAATCAATGACAATACCCTCCCCACTTGTTCCCCTTCGCCAAAGAAGGACTGCCTCTGGAACTGCCTTTTCTTCTCCTCTTTCTCCCATATAAGTCTTTTATATTCTACCTGATTTTTCTCCCATTCCTTGGAGCTTTCTTCTGAGGGGGCCCTTATATACCTCTCTTCTGACCTCCTTACCCTCTCTTTTGCTTCTATTTCCTTTGCTAACCCATTCTTCTTAATCTGCGATATCTTTTTTATTAGTTCCCCCCTTAAGAAGGCTTTCAAGGTATCCCACATTATTCCCAGGGACGTAGATCCCACATTTATGCTCAAAAATTCTTTTAGATTTTCTTTTACCCCCTCCATGTTATCCATTAGTTCTAACCAAAATGGATTTATCTTCCATTCCCTTCTGCTACATCCTCTCCCTATTGTCATTAAAAACATTACCGGTGAATGGTCCGAAATTCCCCTTGGCTCGTACTCCACTTTCTCCATCATCCCCAGCGCCTCTTCATTACACAGCACCATATCGATCCTGGACAAGGTGGAGTACGTCTTAGAGTGACAAGAATACTGTTTTTTTAAGGGGTTCCACCTTCTCCATATATCCACAAAACCTGTTTCTTCACAGAATTGAAATAACAACCCATTAGGTCCCTCCCTACTACCGACCTTCTGTGGGAACCTATCTATTTTTTGATCCATTATCATATTAAAGTCCCCTGCTATTATGACTGGGATTCCAGGCTTATCCTTTATAAACTTCAGCAGTTCATATAATATTTCTGCATTAAATGGTGGTGGGATATACACAGTTGCAATCACACATACTCTATCTTCTATACCACAAAAAAGGAACACATATCTCCCTTTAACATCTATGATGCTCTGCCTGCAGGTTAGACCCGACCCAGGATCTATTAAGACACTCACTCCCCTTGAGTAGGAGGTGTATGTAGAATGATATTGTATCCTATATTTTCTGTGTCTTAGCACACTGATTGTATCTCGGTCCAGGTGGGTCTCCTGCAAACAGAGCATCCCATAGTTACCCATATTCCCCATGGAAAATAACGCACGTCTCTTCAACTGTTCCTTCACCCCCCGTACATTCCAAGAACAGATTTTAACCTTTTTAGTGAAGTTCCCTACCTTACTGCTTACTCCCATATTTAAAGCCTAAAAACACAATATCATACTTTTATTCTCCATTCTACGTGCTTTCTCTGTGTTTTCACACGTGATCTCCCCCTTACTTTTTTTTTTTTTTCCCTGTGCTCCAAAATTTTAATCCCACACATATTTTGTATCTCATATTTACCATATTTCTTATGCACATTTTACACACATTTTATATAAATTGAACAATATTATTTCCTTGTGCCTCCCTTAATTTCATTTTCTTGTGCCCTTTTTCACTGACCACCGTATTTAATGCAATTTCACACATCAACTTTATACTTAAATATTTTTTGTGCAATTAACAATCCTTTACCATGCCTACCTATATCCTTTCCTATCCTTTCAACCTCCTTTCTCTCGCTATCATTCATCCATTCATACTCCCCATCCCTTTTTTCTTTCCCCTCCCCAACCCTCCCATGCCCCACTTGGGGCCCTTCTAAGGGGCTTCCAACATGACCGTTTTTACCTCCCAGGGTGATATATCCTCCCCACCTACTCGCCCTACCCACCCACTCCCATTACTCTTATTTCTATAACAAAAAATAGTCCACATTACTGCCGAAAAAAAAAAAAAAAAAAAAAAAAAAGGGAAGGGGGGGAAGAAGAGAGGGAGGGAGACAAACAGAGCAATATGGGGGCATTCCCTCTTAGTCCGGAAAAAAGGAAAAAAAAAAAAAAAAAAAAAAAAAAAAAGAAAAAAAAAATGTCCATTTTCTTTCTGTTTTCATATTACAGCATTCCCCTCTGTTGCAGCAGACATTTATTTTCCTCCAACCACGACTTAACTTCTTCTGGACTATTAAAAAATATGTTTTCCCCAAATGCTGATACCCTCAACTTTGCCGGATAAAGCAATGCATAATTCACTTTAAAACTCTGCAATTTCTTTTTACACTCTATAAACTTGGCTCTGTCCTTGCAGCTCTGGGGAAAAATCCGGATACAATGAAATCTTTATCCCATTATATTCAAGATTATGCAGTTCTCTTGCTCTTTGAAGGATAACAACTTTATCTCTATAGGACAGCAATTGGATGATTATGGGTCTAGGATGACTTCTTCCTTCCACCATCCTAAACGGAATTCTATACGCCCTTTCGATTGCAAAAAATCTTGATAGCTTCTCACTCCCTACTTTATCCTTTATCCATATTTCCATAAATTCAGCAAGATCATTGCCTTCACTTTTCTCCGGAAAACCTAAGACTCTGATATTTTTCCTGCGTATAGTATTTTCCATATTGTCCATTTTAGCCATACACAAATTTAACTGTCCCTTCATCATTTGCATCTCCTGTTTCAGCGGGAGTACATCATCCTCCACCTGGCTGACTCTCTCCTCCATATCTGATATACGGGCCGCAGTTTTCTGTACTTCATTTTTAAGATTTAACCCATCTTCTCTTATCTGCTTTAATTGATCTGATACATCATCCAATGATAATTTACATGTATTCACCGCAGAAAGAATTTCTTTTAGTGATGGTTCTTTACCTTTTGCCCAAATTTCTCCTTCTGTACTTATCTCAGTGTCCCGTCCAATCCCCCTCTCCAAGGAGAGATTACTCACGAACGCTTGTGCTTCCGATATTCCACCCATTACACCCGTAGTGTCCGACCGGACTGCCACACATATTGCTTTATTTAAACTTGTCGGCTCTATTTCGGTCGTCAAGCCCTGGCTTTTCCTTCCGACCGTTTGCACGGCTGCAGTACTCTGCGGCCGCCCCTCTCCGACTTGCACGTTCTTTTTGGGTGTTTGGTTTGGAGTCTGATTAGGCGTATGGGCATATCGCTCCAGTTTAGAAGCGGCGGCAGCAGCAGCAACGCCTGTCAGCCCGGTCGAGTGACCAGCCTTATCTTTGGAACTACGTAATGTTTGTGATCCATTATGTGTGGTCGCCTCCTCCACCCCCCTTTTCCTGGTCATACCTTCAGGTCTTACGTCTCTTCCACCGGGGGGGGGGGGGGGGTATCGCTCAATCCCTCCCTTCGCTTTGATTCCCTCTCTCACAGGGTTTCTTACGTGGGGATCGATGTTCCTCTATGGGAGAGCTTCCTGTGGCGACCTTCACATACCTCCACTGTTGCGCCGTTCCGTCAACCGAGTGTACCGTTACTCTCGCTTTGGTGGTGTCACAGCTTCGCAGCGTCCCCTCGTTTCGGCACCTCAACGCTCGGCTTCTCCTTCCCTCCTCCTCCTCCACACTACCTCGGCAGCATTAGTCTCTGGAGCGAGCGGTAGGTCTGAGCCCGCCGCGACCTCTCACCCTGACATCCGGTCACGCCCCCCGACCAACTAAAATTTTAGCCACAACTGCCAGGAAAATTCGCTCATAGTTTCTTAACGCATTTTTATACACCTAGATATTTAACACAGTGTTGCTGGGACCTGTAGTCCCACAGAGGAAATCTTATTCAAAAGGACTGAGTTTAAACAGGCCTCAAGCCTATCCTTCACTGTATTACTGACACTGTGCTATTCAAAGCCAATTGCACCGGAGGCAGTTACAGGTGTACTGCACTACAAGAACAGTTCTAACATTCACCTTACTTTAATCCTTGTTTGTTTAGCTGTTGGATTACAATTATTACAATACAAATAGCTAGCAGAAGACAGAAGACTAAAAGGACTGCATCTATCATTGGCCTTGCATCCTATTAATGCTAAGAGGGACTGCATTATAAAGCAGGGGGAGCTCCCTAGTAATTGTGTTGTGCTTTATTAACAACTTTGTATTTCTGTAGTCACCAGAGTGTGCTGGAAGTGGGAAGGTGCTCAGTTAAGGCGTTGTCACTCTGAGCACTAGTCCCACTTGGAGACACATTCTCAGGGGTCATCTGAGACAACTTTACATGTACAAACTGTCGTGAATACCTATTGTGCTGTTGCATTATGTTTGTGTGACAGTAAAAAATACTGAGATTGCTATTTCATACCCATTCCAGTAAAAATACGTTTCTGGTTAAGCACAATTAGTGTGGAGTGTTGTTCCTTTTCCAGCAGGTGGAACATCGGATACCCAGGTAATAACAAAGGTATATTGTTGTTATATTCCACATTGTGGGGTTATCCTTTACTATTAGCTTCACACCAACATTGCACCACAGCTGTGTCAAGGGGACTGAGCCAAGTAACTGGGGATTTAATAGCAGAGTACAGGCCCAATCAAATTCAGCAGCTCCTTCGGGGGTCAGTGCTACATGTAGAAAATAAAAGTAAACATGGTTTCAGGGAAATCATTTGGTTTCTTCACGGGTGAACAGCGGCGCTAGATATGGTGATAACATAAAATTATATAACAACTGGAATATAGGTATACATAAAATGTGTGTGAATAAGCACACATGATATTAAAACATTTGTTTAAAACATAATGTCCATAAATGATCCGAGATCTTGTATGATTAGCACCTGGAGGCAGCTCCCTTAGAGTGAAGCGATGAGCTCTGTGTAGAAATGGGAACAGAGGGGCGCCAGACTGAGTGCAGTATAAATCATATATTTAATAAAAACAAGTAGTAACTCACAGGTTAAATTAGATGAGTTCAGTATGTGGTGAAAATCGCCAGTCCTGGAGTCTCATAAATGTCTTCCCTTTGCAGCCTGGGGCACTGGTGTGATCTTACAGGGATCCAGAGAATGCTGAGAACCAGGAGGCAGGAAACGAGAAGCAGCTGGTCGTGACTTCACAGGAACAGGAAGTGTGATTATTCACAGTGGCAAGGAATGGTAATGCATTTCGAAGCTACAGCTTCTTCATCAGACCATGATTGGCTGGCAAACCTGGCAGTCTTATATTACAGAGGAAATAGAAACAGAGAGATCTGATGGGCTGGCCAGCCCGTCAATCAAATAGACAGATTCAAAGAGGTAGATGGCTGGAGACCGAAGTGAATGTAAATATGAGTAAGAAGCTTGCTGATTAATAGTGGAAGATAAGTTTATAACGTTTGCAGAAATCGATCAATTCACTAATTGATTAAATACATAAATATTAAATGTATAAATATACCTCAAATTTAAAATGAATACATTTTTATAAGTAAATTAACTAAAAAATGAATTAAGAAAATTATTAGCAATTTGGGAATCAATTGATTATTATAAATTATAATGAATTAATAAAATGGTGAGAATGGAGGAAAGAGAGGACTCTATGCTAGGTATAATATTAAGGTTCTAAGTTATATCATGACCAAAACATCATGTACATGTTTACAACATGCAGTTGTAAACATGTACATGTGCAACAAACGCATGTATATACGTGAGTATATACAAACATCTTTCTGTCCCAATACTCTCTAGAGGGAACATAATATTGTATAAAAAAGGGGAAGGGGGAAGAGAAAAAAAAAAAAAAAGGGGGGGGGGGGGGGGGGTGGTAAAAACAAAAACAAAAAGGGGGGTGGTAAAAAAACAAAAACAAAAAAAAGGCGGTGCCAAATTTGTGTCCGTTGCCCAAATGAGCTATTTAGTGGATAAAACTGGGTATCCATTCATCAGTAACCGGGCAACCCACTGAGGCATGACCAGGGGAAAATCACACCAGCACCTGATTAAATAACAGTGCTGATTTCGATCTCCTCGTTCATTCCTCTAGGCGACATAGTATCCAAAGTGAAAATCCAATATGTTTCCTGACGACACAGTCTTTTGAAACGTTCTGCTGGGGGAAATGTATCTGGAATTGATTCAAGGACCCAAACTTTTAGATCCTTGGATGATTGTTTATGATATTCTATAAAGTGGCGGGGGACACTGTGTTTAGGGATAGTGATGGACGAACTTCCGACGGGACGTTTCGCGAACGCGAAATGCGAACGGACCCAAACGTTCGCGAAACCGAACGTTCGCCGCGGGCCCCATTGACTTCAATGGGAGGCGAACTTTGCAAACCTTCATGTCGAATTTGCGGCCACGTGGTAATTATTAGGAGGTAAAACGTAGTCCCACCATCTGGACAATGACATAATACATGTATGAGGTGAATTTGGGATCGATAACTACAAGCATTTTTTTTTTATTTGGGAAATTGTTCTAACAATTCAGGACTATGGAGCTAATGAAGGCAATGGAGGAGAGGGAAGGTCAGGGACCAGGGTAGGCAAAGAAGAGGGTGCAGGAGATGATCACCAGCAGCGTGACATACCGGAATGACACATGCACCGTGATAGAGGCATCTGACAGCAGCACCGTAATACAGAGCACTGACATCAGCACCGTGACATACAGCGCTGACAGCAGCACCGTGACATACAGCGCTGACAGCAGCACCGTGACATACAGCGCTGACAGCAGCACCGTGACATACAGCGCTGACAGCAGCACCGTGACATACAGCGCTGACAGCAGCACCGTAAGCAGCCCCAGGAGGAAGTCAGCACAGCACAGGGATGGTGTGATCCCCTCATAATAAGAACCCCCAGGAGGAAGTCAGCACAGCACAGGGATAGTGTGATCCCTTCATAATAAGAACCCCCAGGAGGAAGTCAGCACAGCACAGGGATATCATAAGCAGCCCCAGTAGAAATATGACACCGCTCAACCTCTTCAAAGAGGAGGGTAGGGGCATATAGTACGGTGTGCTTTTTTGGGTCAAGGAAGTGAGCCAAATGAATTAAGAAGGTCTGTGTGCTTGATTAAAAAAATAGTTTATAGACATATACATGGTCTACTGGTCACATGTGTTGAATTCCTCCGAGATCCATGCCTCATTCATTTTTATAAATGTGAGGTAGTTAACACTGTCGTGAGCTAGGCGAGTACGCTTATCGGTCACAATCCCCCCTGCTGCGCTGAACGTCCTTTCGGACAGGACACTGGATGAGGGGCAAGCCAACAGTTCGATTGCAAATTGGGCAAGCTCTGGCCAGAGGTCAAGCCTGCCCACCCAGTAGTCCAGGGGTTCATCACTCCTCAGAGCGTCCACATCGGCCGTTAACCCGATGTAGTCGGACACCTGACGGTCTAGGCGTTCCCTGATGCTGGATCCGGATGACACCTGTCGATGGGTCGGCTGAAAGAATGACCTCATATCCGAAGTCACCAACACATCTTCAAACCGGCCTCTTCTTGCAGGCGCTGTTGGATTGGTACCCGCAAATCCTTCTCTGGGAGTGGGAATTGCTCCTCTGCCAGCGCACGCAAAAGCAGAATGCAGCATTTCTCGAAGCAAGGCCTGGAAGTGCTGCATTCTGACAGCCCTCTGCGACGGCGGTAACATTTCCGCCATTTTGTGTTTGTACCGGGGATCTAAGTACGTTGCCACCCAGTACTGGTCCTTGACCCTCATGCTTTTTATACGGGGGTCCCTATTAAAACACTGGAGCATGAAGGCCCCCATTTGCACTAAAGTGGAAGTGGTGTGGTGGCCTGGCTCCTGCTCATCATCCAGGATAATGTCGTCCTCTTCATTCTCCTCTCCCCATCCTCGCACAACAGGGATCCCAGAAAGGTTTAAAGCACGCTCTTCTTGCTCCTGCTCATCCGCCCCGGCACCATCCTCCTCTGACTCCTCATCAGACTCCTGTTGTTGACTTGTCTCAGATAGAGTAGCCCCCCCTGGGAATTCATCCAGCATTGCGACTTCCTCATCTTCCCGCTCCTGCTCCTCCACAGCCTGATCAATGACACGACGCAATGCACGCTCCATAAAGAAGGCATAAGGTACCATGTCACTGATGGCGCCATGGCTGCGACTGACCAGTTTGGTGATCTCCTCAAATGGCCGCAGAAGTCTGCATGTGTCGCGCATGAGCAGCCACTGGCGCGGTGAAAAAAAACCCAGCTCCCCAGAACCGTTTCTTTCGCAGAGTTCATACAGGTAGACGTTAACTGCACGTTTCTGCTGGAGCAGCCTATCAAGCATATAGAAGGTTGAGTTCCATCGCGTCGGGCAATCGCAAATAAGACGTCTGACCGGCAGATGGTGTCGCCGCTGAATGTCAGCAAGGCGAGCCATGGCCGTGTAAGATCTTCTGAAATGGGCCGAGATTTTCCTTGCCTGCCGCAAGATGTCCTGGACCCCAGGTTATTTGACAAGGAATCGCTGCACGACCAAGTTTAAGACGTGTGCCATGCACGGCACGTGCGTGATTTTGCCCTGTTTCAATGCGCTAAGCAGATTGGCACCGTTGTCACACACCACTTTACCAACTGTCAAATTGAGCGGTGTTAGCCACTCATCTGCCTGTGAACGCAAAGCTGAAAGGAGTGCCGGGCCAGTGTGGCTCTTTGCTTCCAGGCACAACAGACGCAGCACGGCATGGCAACGTCTCACCTGGCATGTGGAATAGGTTCTGGGGAGCTTGGGCGGTGCAGCGGAAGAGACGCTAGCAGCGGAAAAGGAGGAGGCAGCTGAGGAGGAGAGGGAGGAGGATGGAGTAGGAGGAGGAGGAGAAGAAGAGTCAGGCCTGCATGCAATCCGTGGCGGTAAAACCAAATCTACACGGGTGCCACGGGTTACATGCTTGACGGCCGTCAGAAGGTTCACCCAGTGGGCAGTAAAACTGATATACCTTCCCTGCCCGTGTTTGCTAGACCACGTGTCTGTGGTCAGATGAATCTTGGCACCGACACTGTGTGCCAGAGATACATTCACTTGCCGCTGAACATGGCCATATAGCTCTGGGATGCCCTTCTCTGAGAAATACTTCCTTCCTGGGACCTTCCATTGTGGTGTTCCAATGGCCACAAATTTGCGAAAGGCCTCCGAGTCCACCAGTTTATATGGCAGTAGTTGGCGGGCTATGAGTTCTGACAAGCCAGCCGTCAACCGTTGGGCAAGAGGGTTATCCGGCGTCATCATTTTTTTACGCTCAAACATTAGGCCCACGGAAGCCTGCCTTTTTGCAGAAAAACGTGAGCTTGGCGTGATGGAAGGTGGAGTGGAGGACAATTGTGAGGAGAGAGGAGAAGGAGAAGTAGAAGACGAGGCTGGACGGTGAGAGCCTGCAGTGTGGCTTTGTGTGTTCCGTTGCTCCCACTGGGCTCGGTGATGTGCCTTCTTAAGACGGTCGTCCCTAGGTGAGTATTGGGCTTACCGCGACTAACGCGTTGACTGCAAAGATTGCAGATGGCAACGCTATTGTCAGCAGCGGACACGTTAAAAAAAGCCCACACTGTGGAGCCATGTGCCGGGGTCCTGGGAGCGCCAGATGTGACCGTACATGGTCGATGACTCGCTCCTGATACATTTGCAGTCTGCTTTGTCCCTCCTGTGCAATGTAAGTCATTGCTGCTTCTCCTCCCTATCTGCTGGTCCATATCTCCCTCTGAACTCCCCTCCTCTTCCTCTCTTGTGGGCACCCACGTGACATCACTAGACACGTCATCATCAACGTCATCTTCCCCACCGCTATAAGTAGAGATCTCGGAGTAGGCAGCAACACCGGGGACCAACCTCCTCCTTGGGCTGATCTGGGTACTGTCGTCAGACTGCTGAGTAGCGCTTGTTGCTACCTCCTCTTCCTGATCCAATACCAAGAGTGGCTGCGCATCAGAAATGTCCTCTTGATATGGATCGGAAAATAATTCCTGTGACTCAAGCGGAAGGTATGTGGTGGTGGTGGTGTTGTTGGTGGTAGTGTCTTTGGGGGTGCACATAGCAGAGAGTGAAGAAGAGGGTGCAGATCGAGAGGATGAGGAGGGTGCAGAAGAGTAAGGCTGAGTGAGCCACTCAACCAAGTCTGGTGCGTCCTTTAAAGTAATTGAACGCACCTTCTGCAACTTCCCACTTTGGCTCAAGGCTGTTGCTCCTGCCCTAACCCTACCACCCCTGCGGAAGGGCCTGCCTCTTCCTCTGCCTGTCATTTTTTAAATCACCCTGTGACAAAACTCTTAGTCCCTATACCGTTGAAGGACTGCTGCAGTATAGGGCAGCGGTCAGCAGTGGTGCACGTCAACCCTATCTATTGTGGACCGATAGCGGTCCTTACAGAACAGCAGACTGTACCGCACTCAAGCCTATGTACCGTAGCACCCTATACCAAGTTACCAGTCCTTATAAGAACTTTTGTGGACCAAGCAGGTTGTGTATTAGTGTTTAGCAGACTGTACGTCAGTTCCTATACCGCTGAAGGACTGCTGCAGTATAGGGCAGCGGTCAGCAGTGGTGCACGTCAACCCTATCTATTGTGGACCGATAGCGGTCCTTACAGAACAGCAGACTGTACCGCACTCAAGCCTATGTACCGTAGCACCCTATACCAAGTTACCAGTCCTTATAAGAACTTTTGTGGAACAAGCAGGTTGTGTATTAGTGTTTAGCAGACTGTACGTCAGTCCCTATACCGCTGAAGGACTGCTGCAGTATAGGGCAGCGGTCAGCAGTGGTGCACGTCAACCCTATCTATTGTGGACCTATAGCGGTCCTTACAGAACAGCAGACTGTACCGCACTCAAGCCTATGTACCGTAGCACCCTATACCAAGTTACCAGTCCTTATAAGAACTTTTGTGGAACAAGCAGGTTGTGTATTAGTGTTTAGCAGACTGTACGTCAGTCCCTATACCGCTGAAGGACTGCTGCAGTATAGGGCAGCGGTCAGCAGTGGTGCACGTCAACCCTATCTATTGTGGACCGATAGCGGTCCTTACAGAACAGCAGACTGTACCGCACTCAAGCCTATGTACCGTAGCACCCTATACCAAGTTACCAGTCCTTATAAGAACTTTTGTGGACCAAGCAGGTTGTGTATTAGTGTTTAGCAGACTGTACGTCAGTCCCTATACCGCTGAAGGACTGCTGCAGTATAGGGCAGCGGTCAGCAGTGGTGCACGTCAACCCTATCTATTGTGGACCGATAACGGTCCTTACAGAACAGCAGACTGTACCGCACTCAAGCCTATGTACCGTAGCACCCTATACCAAGTTACCAGTCCTTATAAGAACTTTTGTGGAACAAGCAGGTTGTGTATTAGTGTTTAGCAGACTGTACGTCAGTCCCTATACCGCTGAAGGACTGCTGCAGTATAGGGCAGCAGTCAGCAGTGGTGCACGTCAACCCTATCTATTGTGGACCTATAGCGGTCCTTACAGAACAGCAGACTGTACCGCACTCAAACCTATGTACCGTAGCA
The DNA here is from genome assembly GCF_037356315.1 of Lithobates pipiens. Taxonomy (NCBI): domain Eukaryota; kingdom Metazoa; phylum Chordata; class Amphibia; order Anura; family Ranidae; genus Lithobates; species Lithobates pipiens. The sequence continues at coordinate 40,912,303 of NW_027507784.1, forward strand.
CCCTATACCAAGTTACCAGTCCTTATAAGAACTTTTGTGGAACAAGCAGGTTGTGTATTAGTGTTTAGCAGACTGTACGTCAGTCCCTATACCGCTGAAGGACTGCTGCAGTATAGGGCAGCGGTCAGCAGTGGTGCACGTCAACCCTATCTATTGTGGACCGATAGCGGTCCTTACAGAACAGCAGACTGTACCGCACTCAAGCCTATGTACCGTAGCACCCTATACCAAGTTACCAGTCCTTATAAGAACTTTTGTGGACCAAGCAGGTTGTGTATTAGTGTTTAGCAGACTGTACGTCAGTCCCTATACCGCTGAAGGACTGCTGCAGTATAGGGCAGCGGTCAGCAGTGGTGCACGTCAACCCTATCTATTGTGGACCGATAGCGGTCCTTACAGAACAGCAGACTGTACCGCACTCAAGCCTATGTACCGTAGCACCCTATACCAAGTTACCAGTCCTTATAAGAACTTTTGTGGAACAAGCAGGTTGTGTATTAGTGTTTAGCAGACTGTACGTCAGTCCCTATACCGCTGAAGGACTGCTGCAGTATAGGGCAGCGGTCAGCAGTGGTGCACGTCAACCCTATCTATTGTGGACCTATAGCGGTCCTTACAGAACAGCAGACTGTACCGCACTCAAGCCTATGTACCATAGCACCCTATACCAAGTTACCAGTCCTTATAAGAACTTTTGTGGAACAAGCAGGTTGTGTATTAGTGTTTAGCAGACTGTACGTCAGTCCCTATACCGCTGAAGGACTGCTGCAGTATAGGGCAGCGGTCAGCAGTGGTGCACGTCAACCCTATCTATTGTGGACCTATAGCGGTCCTTACAGAACAGCAGACTGTACCGCACTCAAGCCTATGTACCGTAGCACCCTATACCAAGTTACCAGTCCTTATAAGAACTTTTGTGGAAAAAGCAGGTTGTGTATTAGTGTTTAGCAGACTGTACGTCAGTCCCTATACCGCTGAAGGACTGCTGAAGTATAGGGCAGTGGTCAGCAGTGGTGCAGGTCAACCCTATCTATTGTGGACCGATAGCGGTCCTTACAGAACAGCAGACTGTACCGCACTCAAGCCTATGTACCGTAGCACCCTATACCAAGTTACCAGTCCTTATAAGAACTTTTGTGGACCAAGCAGGTTGTGTATTAGTGTTTAGCAGACTGTACGTCAGTCCCTATACCGCTGAAGGACTGCTGCAGTATAGGGCAGCGGTCAGCAGTGGTGCACGTCAACCCTATCTATTGTGGACCGATAGCGGTCCTTACAGAACAGCAGACTGTACCGCACTCAAGCCTATGTACCGTAGCACCCTATACCAAGTTACCAGTCCTTATAAGAACTTTTGTGGACCAAGCAGGTTGTGTATTAGTGTTTAGCAGACTGTACGTCAGTCCCTATACCGCTGAAGGACTGCTGCAGTATAGGGCAGCGGTCAGCAGTGGTGCACGTCAACCCTATCTATTGTGGACCGATAGCGGTCCTTACAGAACAGCAGACTGTACCGCACTCAAGCCTATGTACCGTAGCACCCTATACCAAGTTACCAGTCCTTATAAGAACTTTTGTGGAACAAGCAGGTTGTGTGTTAGTGATTAGCAGACTGTACGTCAGTCCCTATACCGCTGAAAGACTGCTGCAGTATAGGGCAGCGGTCAGCAGTGGTGCACGTCAACCCTATCTATTGTGGACCGATAGCGGTCCTTACAGAACAGCAGACTGTACCGCACTCAAGCCTATGTACCGTAGCACCCTATACCAAGTTACCAGTCCTTATAAGAACTTTTGTGGAACAAGCAGGTTGTGTATTAGTGTTTAGCAGACTGTACGTCAGTCCCTATACCGCTGAAGGACTGCTGCAGTATAGGGCAGCGGTCAGCAGTGGTGCACGTCAACCCTATCTATTGTGGACCTATAGCGGTCCTTACAGAACAGCAGACTGTACCGCACTCAAGCCTATGTACCATAGCACCCTATACCAAGTTACCAGTCCTTATAAGAACTTTTGTGGAACAAGCAGGTTGTGTATTAGTGTTTAGCAGACTGTACGTCAGTCCCTATACCGCTGAAGGACTGCTGCAGTATAGGGCAGCGGTCAGCAGTGGTGCACGTCAACCCTATCTATTGTGGACCTATAGCGGTCCTTACAGAACAGCAGACTGTACCGCACTCAAGCCTATGTACCGTAGCACCCTATACCAAGTTACCAGTCCTTATAAGAACTTTTGTGGAAAAAGCAGGTTGTGTATTAGTGTTTAGCAGACTGTACGTCAGTCCCTATACCGCTGAAGGACTGCTGAAGTATAGGGCAGTGGTCAGCAGTGGTGCAGGTCAACCCTATCTATTGTGGACCGATAGCGGTCCTTACAGAACAGCAGACTGTACCGCACTCAAGCCTATGTACCGTAGCACCCTATACCAAGTTACCAGTCCTTATAAGAACTTTTGTGGACCAAGCAGGTTGTGTATTAGTGTTTAGCAGACTGTACGTCAGTCCCTATACCGCTGAAGGACTGCTGCAGTATAGGGCAGCGGTCAGCAGTGGTGCACGTCAACCCTATCTATTGTGGACCGATAGCGGTCCTTACAGAACAGCAGACTGTACCGCACTCAAGCCTATGTACCGTAGCACCCTATACCAAGTTACCAGTCCTTATAAGAACTTTTGTGGACCAAGCAGGTTGTGTATTAGTGTTTAGCAGACTGTACGTCAGTCCCTATACCGCTGAAGGACTGCTGCAGTATAGGGCAGCGGTCAGCAGTGGTGCACGTCAACCCTATCTATTGTGGACCGATAGCGGTCCTTACAGAACAGCAGACTGTACCGCACTCAAGCCTATGTACCGTAGCACCCTATACCAAGTTACCAGTCCTTATAAGAACTTTTGTGGAACAAGCAGGTTGTGTGTTAGTGATTAGCAGACTGTACGTCAGTCCCTATACCGCTGAAAGACTGCTGCAGTATAGGGCAGCGGTCAGCAGTGGTGCACGTCAACCCTATCTATTGTGGACCGATAGCGGTCCTTACAGAACAGCAGACTGTACCGCACTCAAGCCTATGTACCGTAGCACCCTAGACAGACCAAGTTACCAGTCCTGATAAAGAGCTTTGTGGAACAAGTGAGTTGTGAATGATTAGCAGACTGCAGCAGAAGGGCAGCAGTCAAGTATAATATTCTTTCTATATTTGGAAGAAAGAATATTATACGTGTACAAGCCTATTACCGTACCACTGATACCAGTCCTGAAAAGAACCTTTGTGGAACTAATAGTAACAGCAAGTCTTTAAAATTACCCTCACTGCCTGACAACACTGCTTCCTTCCTGTCCCTATACAAATTGGCAAAAAAGAGTAGGCTGGAACGATTAGTGGTTACTGGAATAGCTCTTTTGTGGACCTGATAGTAACAGCTAATGATGATGATGATGATGATGATGAAAGACTAATCTGGCTGTCCCTGTAGCATACACCGTCCTTTCCCTTTCTCTAAACTAACAAAAGACACTCAGGCTGCTGCAAGAATCAGCAGCACAGCAAACCTATAAACACCTAACACCTATACCAGTCCTGAAAAGAACTTTTGTGTACCAAATAGCTAGCGGTTTATCTCTCCCTACTCCACACAGGAACCTGTCCCTATCGTAACAGAAGAAAGAATGTAAAATGGCCGCCGGATCGGGTGTATTTATAGGTTAGGGGGAATGTCCAAGTGTCCATGTGCTGTCATGTCTCAATTGGCTGTCCTGTATCACATGATAAACGTGTCACCAAAGGTTAAAGTTCTTGTATACATTAAACACGTAAGTCCGCCGCGGCGAACGACGGAAAAAGGCGTTCAAACGTGCGGACCGCGAATGTCGGAAATTCGCCGCGAAACGACCGTCCATCACTATTTAGGGAGACCAGCATCGACAAATCTGCGATGTTCCCCAAATCTGGCTCTAAAGGCTCTGATTGTACGGCCCACATATAGCATGCCACAAGGGCAAGCTAGACAGTAAACCACAAACATGGAAGAACAGTTATGGAAGGTGTTGAATGTGTATGTCTTACCCTTATGAGCAAAGGATTTTTGACCATGTTGAATATGAGCACAAGTCAGGCACAGGGATTTTTTACACTGAAACATGCCCACCAGAGGAATGAGTGTTAGTTGAATGTTATTGGATATAGATTGGGCAGATTTAATTTTGCTAGGAGCGATTTTCTTCCTATAGGCAAATTGTGGCACTTTAGGAATAGTGGTTTTTAAGTGTGGGTCTTGCTGTAGTATAGACCAGTGTTTTTTGAAAACGCTCTCCATTTTCCAGTGTTTGTTGTGATATTGGGTTATGAATCTTGTTCCTACATTTTCTTGTGATCGCTGTTTTGATTTTGGAATGTCATTGGTATTGTAAACCATATGAGCCAGATCGATGAGGTCTGGGGGGTAGCCTTTCTCTATAAATTTCTGTTTGAGGTGAACACTTTGTGTATTATAGTCCTCCAACCTAGTGCAATTGTGCCGTAACCGGCAAAATTGACTTTTGGGGACATATTTAACCCATCTCGGATGGTGACAACTGGTGAAATGTAAAAAAGAGTTCCCTGATGTGGGCTTGGTGTAACCTTTAGCTATAATTGTGGACTCTTGGTGACTGAGTTCCAGGTCCAAAAAACAAAGAGAAGTGGCATTTATTTCTGAGGTAAAGGAAAGACCAAAATTGTTAGAGTTGCAGTGTGATAGAAATTCCTGTACAGTATGAGGAGGACCATCCCAGATGATAATAATGTCATCGATGTAGCGCCCATAGAAGACCAGGTGCGCTGCGAATGGGTTATGTGCCCATATGTACCTGGTCTCCCATAGGCCCATCGTGAGATTTGCATAACTGGGGGCAAAATTTGCCCCCATAGCAGTCCCAGTATTCTGAAGGTAATAATCATCCTCAAAGTTGAAGTAATTATGTTCCAGGCAGAATCTGGTCGCTTTCAGAATAAACTGTGACTGTCTGGAATTGATGTCACTGTCCTCGGATAAAAAATGCAAAACCGCCTGTAGTCCAACCTCATGCGGGATCAAGGTGTACAATGAACACACATCCAACGATACCCACAGATATGTTGGTTCCCAAGTATATGGTTGTAATAACTCTAGGAGATGGGTACCATCCCGGATATACGAGGGGAGAGCTTGGACCAGAGGTTGGAGGAATTGATCGATGTAGAGAGAATAACTGGTGGTAATACTCTCCATGGATGCCACAATGGGACGTCCAGGAGGATTCTCAAGGTTCTTGTGTACCTTTGGAAGATGGTAGAAGTACGGTACATTGTAATATTCTCTATGGAAGAAAGAGGCTTCAGCTTTAGAAAGGACACCCTCAGTTGAAGCTATGGTAATCAAATTCTTGGATTCCTTGATGAAATCTGGTAAAGGGTCTGTTTTTAGTTTTGTATATGTGCTACGATCAGAAAGTAGGCGGTGTGATTCATCAAGATAGGTGGCTCGGTCTTGAATGACTATACCACCGCCTTTGTCTGCCATTTTGATAATTATTTGTTCGTTCTTACTTAAGTTGTTTATAGCTAGACGTTCTTGAGAGGTGAGATTGGCTTTATTATGTATGGATTTGAATTGTTTACATATTTCCAGAAGTTCTGAATATACCACCTGATAAAATGATTCTATGTAGGGGCCTTTGTTATGTCTTGGGTTAAAGATAGATTTTGGTTTAAAAGAGGTATGTTTAATAGGTGGAGAATGGGCTAGTTGTTGGAATTCAAGAATTTGCTCCATATTATCACAATCCTCCCATAGTTCCATCAAATCGCTCATGGCTCGTATTTTTATAGAGTTATCGAAAATGGTGTCAGGCACTGGGATGGTGTTGACATTGGCTACTATGGTATCTTTGTGTTTGTTGGCCTGTAGACTGAAATGTCTCTTGAGAGTAATATTTCGGATGAATTTGTTCAAATCTTTGAAAATGGTAAATGGATTAAGTGGAATAGTAGGGGCGACATTTAGACCTCGTTGTAATAATGACAGTTCATCATCAGTAAATTTAATGGAAGACAAATTGAAGATCTTTACAGTCTCCGCATTTTTTCTGGGTGTGGTGTGTTTAGATCTGCCCCCTCTCCTGCCTCGTCGTTGTCGTGTTTTCTTTTGTTGGGGCTGGATCGGGGGGTTAGGCATAAAAAAAGATGATTTATTGAGAGCACTAGGAGATCGAAATCAGCACTGTTATTTAATCAGGTGCTGGTGTGATTTTCCCATGGTCATGCCTCAGTGGGTTGCCCGGTTACTGGTGAATGGATACCCAGTTTTATCCACTAAATAGCTCATTTGGGCAACAGACACAAATTTGGCACCACTTTTTTTTTTACCACCCCCCTTTTTGTTTTTGTTTTTACCACCCCCTTCCTCCCCCCCTTTTTTTTTTTTCTCTTCCCCCTTCCCCTTTTTTATACAATATTATGTTCCCTCTAGAGAGTATTGGGACAGAAAGATGTTTGTATATACTCACGTATATACATGCGTTTGTTGCACATGTACATGTTTACAACTGCATGTTGTAAACATGTACATGATGTTTTGGTCATGATATAACTTAGAACCTTAATATTATACCTAGCATAGAGTCCTCTCTTTCCTCCATTCTCACCATTTTATTAATTCATTATAATTTATAATAATCAATTGATTCCCAAATTGCTAATAATTTTCTTAATTCATTTTTTAGTTAATTTACTTATAAAAATGTATTCACTTTAAATTTGAGGTATATTTATACATTTTATATTTATGTATTTAATCAATTAGTGAATTGATCGATTTCTGCAAACGTTATAAACTTATCTTCCACTATTAATCAGCAAGCTTCTTACTCATATTTACATTCTCTTCGGTCTCCAGCCATCTACCTCTTTGAATCTGTGTATTTGATTGACGGGCTGGCCAGCCCATCAGATCTCTCTGTTTCTATTTCCTCTGCAATATAAGACTGCCAGGTTTGCCAGCCAATCATGGTCTGATGAAGAAGCTGTAGCTTCGAAATGCATTACCATTCCTTGCCACTGTGAATAATCACACTTCCTGTTCCTGTGAAGTCACGACCAGCTGCTTCTTGTTTCCTGCCTCCTGGTTCTCAGCATTCTCTGGATCCCTGTAAGATCACACCAGTGCCCCAGGCTGCAAAGGGAAGACATTTATGAGACTCCAGGACTGGCGATTTTCACCACATACTGAACTCATCTAATTTAACCTGTGAGTTACTACTTGTTTTTATTAAATATATGATTTATACTGCACTCAGTCTGGCGTCCCTCTGTTCCCATTTGGTTTCTTCAAGCAGCAGTTTACGATTATTTTATGGTATACAAAGTACAGCAGTAAAAAAACAGCCATGAAAGGATGCAGTGTACTATAAAAGGATTCTGCATATTGACCCTGGCTTAATCTATAAGAATATTTTGAATATAAGCAACAGAAATAAATGGTTATGGGACTTTAAGTGAGGCATGTAATTACAAAAATAAAGCATTGAAGCTATATAGTTTAAACAAATGTTATTACAGTCAGAATAAATATTCCATGATTAAAAAATACATAGTGCCATTTGAAGTAGTAGAACCATTTGAATGACCATAAAAACAAGCTGACATACAAAACTACATATAACTGGTAAAATAAATAATAATGATGCTGGTACATGATGATATATACATGCAAAAATACATGATGTACATAAATTGCAAGAACCAAGCAGTCTTGACATCCTAAAAAAAAACTTTTAATCATGTTTATTATATTTATTCTGACTGTAATAAATTTAGTTTAAAATATAAACATTCAATGCTTTATTTTTGTAATGACATGCCTCATTTAAAGTCCCATGACCATTTCCTTCTGTTGCTTATATGTGTAGCACTAACCCCCGAAGGAGTTGCTGGTTATTTCTGGGCTTACCGTTACCTTCCTCTTCTTCTTGTTGCATGACTCTAGTATGACTGATGAAGCTCTGTTGCTATACCGACCACCCCACTCCATACCTCACCCTTTCCCATTAAAAGAGACCACACCTTATTTTGGAGCGTTTCGTGGCCGTAGCAGCCCCTTTATTATTCAAAATAATAATTTAACATGTAAACAAAACCATCAACAAGAACATCATTTAACTTAAAACCCTGAGCACGTTGGTCATTTGCAGGACATTCCCCCTCCCCACGCCATTAGCATATCGATCCAAAACAAGCACTGCGGTAATATTCCTGCAACTAGGCCTCAAGCTGACATGCTAGCTCAAAGACACACAACTCTTTACCGCAGTGCACCCATTCACCAGCTGCCATATAAACCCTCACTATATGGCATATCAGCAACGAGCCCATATCTCCAATGGGTCCCGCATCAACTTTTCTGTGGGGAGGGGTTATCTTCCTTTACCTGCATCGACCAACACCCGCCAACCGCTACGACAACCATCACCAACATCCTGAAAAGAAAAAGAGTTAGCCTGTTCACCCCTCCCACTGTCTGCCGCAACCAGGGTCCCAAGTCCAGCACTCCCCCTATACCTGTCTTGCCATAACAGCACCGCCTGATGTAAGGGAGGGAGGGTGGGAACTCCGCTTCTCCAACCGGCCCTGGGGGAGCGGAGCGCGCACACGTCCTCGCGCTGACTCCGCCCCCCCAGCTACTGCAACCAATCCGCTGCAGTCCCCTCAGGTCATGCCAGCCCTCCTCCTATCGCGCTGCTCACGTATCCGGGCTGTACTTGTCTAGGGGATGTCCCTTGGTAGATGACCCAGTAATTTGAGACTGACAATAGATCCAGTTGAATGGATTTTATTTGCAAACTTCAACCATTGAACGGTCTTTTAACTTGGGATCAGAGGGTTGGAAAGGAAAGTTCAGGTTCTCCAAATGTCAAAGTCAAAAACGTTAAAGAACTTGCTACTTTGACTGCATCCAGAGAATAGCCATTTGCAGCTGGATGAACACTCAGGTTGGACAGTCCCTCTCTCACAAGGCCTAGCAGCCAACAAGGTGCTTACTCAGGAACAAAGTCTTTATCACAGATGTTGTTACAGAACATGTAGGGAAACTAAGCTGTAGAACACTTGTAGGATACCTGGATCTTTCAGCCAGCGTGGCGATATCCACAAGACCGGATTCTCTCGGTTACTTCAGCCCTTCCAGGCTCTTGTTACGAAAACCAACCTGTACGTGGTGTTCTTCTAAAGATTCCTCCCCTGGAATGCTCGAAGTTCAATGGGTCTCTCCCAAACCGGAGACTGCACCCATCCACCTCAGAATCCTCCTTTAGTTTCCCTGCCTTGGGCTAGCCAGCCCCGAGGCATTAAAGTCGGGTGTATCCGCACCCCAGGCCATAGCCTTCCTGGGGGCTGGTCAGGAGGACCAGGACCAAGTACTCAGCATTTCATACTGGACTGGAACCCCAAACCACGTGACGTCCGTGTCTTAAATACCCTCTCCCAGAAGGCATAGCGAGAGGGCCACTCCCACTGACCTGACTGCGAGAGAGAATAAATGAAACACCTGACCAAACCATAGTTCCATGCCTGCCACCAGAGACAGTGCCCCCCCTGTGGCCAGGCTGAACATCTCACAGCCCAGTCAGACTGACACAGAAGTCTAATTTAGACAAATAGACCCTACCCAAACTGTAGTCTGAGTAAAGTTTTAACTTTGAAAAACATAGCGTGTGCTCTTCAGGAGCCTGCTTCTACATATGCTTACCAGGGATGGAGGTATGTCATTATGGTTTCATCAGGTTACGTTACTTTTCTCCTAAAATAATATTTTTAAGTTCATCGTCTCCGTATAAAAAAAAAAATCACTTTTGTTTTTGGATACTTTTGAGATAAAGGCAGAATAATGGAATGAAAGGTGACTGGAACTTACAAAATGAAGGTAAGACATTTTTTTCACACTACACTTTTTCTTAGTATTTTAACAACCTGGTGCTGTAAAAATACAAATCCTTTAAATTACAAGTTTGGGGGATGAGCTGAAGTGGCACTATAGTATTACAGAACAGCACTATGTTCACAGAAAACCTTAGATTCAGTAGTCCATGTTTGACTGTGGAATTGGTATTTTTGCTTTTAGAATTACCTTGCATAATTCAATACCCCAATATGAGTCATTCCAGTAAAAAAAAAAAAAGGAAAAAATGATTTAGTTTAATTAGACCTCAAATTCACAGACACATAGCAATAGTTTTATTGCTAGTGAAAAGGGAAGAAGTAGGGCTAGCTGTGGGGGGGGGGGGGGGGGGAGATATAGGACACATATCAGATAAGGAAGCGTCCACCATACTGGAGAATGTACTCAGGGTGTCATTCTCTTCTTCCCAAAAACTCACTCAATTATTCATTATTCACCAAACTTACCGTACCCCATATAAATTACACAAATGGCACAGAAGAGACTATCCATTTTGTCCTCGTTGTCTGGTGGACAATGGTAGCCTTATCCACATGCTTTGTAAATCTCCGAAACTTCAAAGGTACTCTGGTCTGAAGTGATCAGCTCTATTAATAGAATATGGAATCTTACATTTAAAATTGACCCTAAGCTTTGCCTGCTTGGGTGGTTAGACGAGGAACTATAGACACCTCACACCTACACAGCCACTCTCAGAGTTCTGTTTTTTGCCAGAAAACTCATTGCTAGAAAATAGCTTTCAGTATTACCTCCTACACACGCAGAATGGGTTACTGCCATAAATTACTCTCTTCTGAGGGAGAAGCTGACATATAAACACTGAGGTAGTCCAATAAAGTTTGAAAAAATTTGGGATGCCTAGCTGGAAGTTCCTGGTTTGGCCGCTTTCCAATTAGTCCAAACTTGAATACTCAGTGGTAGGACTTAGTCATCCGTTTACCCACAAGGGTTGATAGTCGGATAAACAGGGTGGGTGACTGATTGGAGAGATGCATTAGGGCTCCATGTGCAAATTGCTCTGAAGCAATATACTTGATGTGGTGATGTCTTGCTCTGCAGTGGTTGGATATATTGTTCAGTTTTAAGTGATAGTTAATATATGAACACTGTGAATCCTGCCCCTCTGTTTAGAGGCGGGTGGCACCCCTGCCCCACCCGGTGGTCCAGTTGAAGGCTGGGAGCGAAGCTGTGAAATAGAATACAAAGAGAACATGCTCAATATATAATAACTTACAAAACGACAGACACGGTTATATGTTTTTATAATATGTCTTTTTATTTTGTATGGACTGTAGCTTTATACACTGTAATGATGCATAAATCATATGGCCGGCTGGCTGTATGACTGGATAACTCTATGTCCTCTCCAACATCTTGTGATATCTTTTTTGTTCAGTGGAAATGTTTTTTTCTTCTTTTTGCTAATAAAAATAATCTGATTCAAAAAAGAAAAGAGAAGGAAGAGAGGTGACAGTAGATGGTCATGCAGGCAGCTGAGATTGCAGAAAGTTAGAAAATAAGTGAAAGCAAAAGAATAAGAAAAAAGAAAGAAGAAAAGGTTGAAGCAGGAGGAAAAGGGAGAAGGTGAGATAGGAGTTGGAAGAGGGGAGACGGGTAGACAGGGATATCTTCCTGTCCACTAGGGATGAGCTTCGAGTTCGAGTCGAACTCATGTTCTACTCGAACATTGCCTGTTCGCCTGTTCAGCGAACAGTGAACAATTTGGACTGTTCGCAGCAAATTCGAAAAGCCGGAACACCCTATACAAGTCTATGGGAGAAATCTAAAGTGCTCATTTTAAAGGGTAATATGCAGATTACTGTCCTAAAAAGTGTTTGGGGACCTGGGTCCTGCCCCAGGGGACATGGATCAATGCAAAAAAAAGTTTTAAAAACGGCTGTTTTTTCAGGAGCAGTGATTTTAATAGTGATTAAAATGAAACAATAAAAGTGTAATATTCCTTTAAATTTCGTTGCTGGGGGGTATCTATAGTATGCCTGTGAAGGGGCGCATGTTTCTGGTGCTTAGAACTGTCGCTGCACAAAGTGTCATTTGTGCAGGAAAAAAAGTCCTTTAAAATCACTTGCGGCTAAATTGTCGGGTCTCCGTAATACAGAGAACACTCAATGAGTGTTCTCTGTATTAGCCAACAATTCATTCATTCATTGATTAAAAAAAAAAAAAAAAAAAAAAAGCGTGGGGGTTCCCCTAAATTCAATTACCAGGCCCTTCAGGTCTGACATGGATATTAAGGGGAACCCCGCATCAAATTAAAAAAAAAAATTGACGGGGGGGGGGTCCCCCTAAAAATCCATATCAGACCCTTTATCCGAGCACGCAACCTGGCAGGCTGCAGGAAAAGAGGGGGGGACGAGAGAGCGGCCCCCCCTCCCTCCTGAACCGTACCAGGTCACATGCCCTCAACATTGGGAGGATGCTTTGGGGGTCTGTGACCCCTCAAAGCACCTTGTCCCCATGTTGATAAGGACAAGGGCCTCATCCTCACAACCCTGGCCGTTGGTTGTGAGGGTCTGCGGGCGGGGGGCTTATCAGAATCTGGAAGCCCCCTTTAACAAGGGGACCCCCAGATCCCGGCCCCCCCCTGTTTGAAATGGTAAGGGGGTACAAAAGTACCCCTACCATTTCACAAAGAAAGTGTCAAAATGGTTAAATAAGACAAACACACTTTTGAAAAATTCCTTTATTAAAAAAGAAAGAAAAAAAAAAAAAGATTCCAGCGGTGCTAATCCACTCTTGCAATCCAGCGACGGATCTCCGGGGTCCAGCGATGGATGATCATATCCAGCGACGGGGGATCTCTCAGTCCAGCGCTGTCCATACATCCTTCTGTCTCCTCTCCGGAGACACTACAGAGAGCACAGCGCTGACGTTTCTTATATTGGGAGGGAGGGGCCACCCGTCACCTGACCCCGCCCCTCTGACGCTGGAGAGGGAAGCCAGGGGTTCCCCAGTGACGTGTGGGTGACCCCGCCCCCTCTGATGTAACGGAAACCTGCATTACATCAGAGGGGGCAGGGTCACCCACACGTCACTGGGGAACCCCTGGCTTCCCTCTCCAGCATCAGAGGGGCGGGGTCAGGTGACGGGTGGCCCCGCCCTCCCAATATAAGAAACGTCAGCGCTGTGCTCTCTGCAGTGTCTCCGGAGAGGAGACAGAAGAAGGATGTATGGACAGCGCTGGACTGAGAGATTCCCCAGTCGCTGGATATGATCATCCATCGCTGGACCCCGGAGATCCGTCGCTGGATAGCAAGAGTGGATTAGCACCGCTGGAATCTTTTTTTTTTTTCATTTTTAATAAAGGAATTTTTCAAAAGTGTGTTTGTCTTATTTAACCATTTTGACACTTTCTTTGTGAAATGGTAGGGGTACTTTTGTACCCCCTTACCATTTCAAACAGGGGGGGGCCGGGATCTGGGGGTCCCCTTGTTAAAGGGGGCTTCCAGATTCTGATAAGCCCCCTGGCCCGCAGACCCTCACAACCAACGGCCAGGGTTGTGAGGATGAGGCCCTTGTCCTTATCAACATGGGGACAAGGTGCTTTGAGGGGTCACAGACCCCCAAAGCATCCTCCCAATGTTGAGGGCATGTGACCTGGTACGGTTCAGGAGGGAGGGGGGGACGCTCTCTCGTCCCCCCTCTTTTCCTGCGGCCTGCCAGGTTGCGTGCTCGGATAAAGGGTCTGATATGGATTTTTAGGGGGACCCCACGTCAATTTTTTTTTTAAATTTGATGCGGGGTTCCCCTTAATATCCATATCAGACCTGAAGGGTCTGGTATGGATATTTGGGGGGACCCCCACGTCAATTTTTTTTTTTTTTATTTGACACGGGGTTCCCCTTAATATCCATGTCAGACCTGAAGGGTCTGGTAATTGAATTTAGGGGAACCCCCACGCTTTTTTTTTTTTTTTTTTTTTTAAATCAATGAATGAATGAATTGTCGGCTAATACAGAGAACACTCATTGAGTGTTCTCTGTATTACGGAGACCCGACAATTTAGCCGCAAGTGATTTTAAAAGACTTTTTTTCCTGCACAAATGACACTTTGTGCAGCGACAGTTCTAAGCCCCAGAAACATGCGCCCCTTCACAGGCATACTATAGATACCCCCCAGCTACGAAATTTAAAGGAATATTACACTTTTATTGTTTCACTTTAATCATTATTAAAATCACTGCTCCTGAAAAAACGGCCATTTTTAAAACTTTTTTTTGCATTGATCCATGTCCCCTGGGGCAGGACCCGGGTCCCCAAACACTTTTTAGGACAGTAACTTGCATATTACCCTTTAAAATGAGCACTTTAGATTGTGAACGTTCGAGTCCCATAGACTTTAATAGGGTTCTAAAGTTCACACGAAGTTTAGGTCTGTTCGCAGGTTCTGGTGCGAACCGAACAGGGGGGTGTTCGGCTCATCCCTACTGTCCACGGTGTACGAAACATAATGGCAAGTATTGAAGTCAGTATTTAACAATTTGGGTGTGTGTAAGATACCAAAATAACTTTGTATGAATTTTCTATAGCTAGTGTGTTACATTGGTTTTCTGCTGTAGCTGTGCTTATTTCCCCTAATCCTCCTCAGGTAAGGCCTTCCCAAGTTTCTCCTCCTATTGAAGCATATAGTGTCCCTTATGCCCCGTACACACGAGAGGGATTAAGTCTGACAGACCTCCAAAGGAGTTCCGCCGGAGTTCCGCCGGAGTTCCGACGGAGTTCTGGCGGACTTTTCGACCGAACGGACTTGACCACACACCATCACACCAAACTCCGACGGAGTCGAACGTGATGACGTACGACTGGATTCGACGTAGGAAGTTCCTAGACAGTAGCCAATAGCTGCCCTAGCGTCGGTTTTAGTCCGTCGGAGTAGCACACACACGAGCGGATTTTTCAAAGGGGACCGGGTCCGGCGGAGTTCCGTCGGAAAAATTTAAAGCATGCTTCATTTCTAAAGTCCGTCAGACTTTAGCTTCGCTAAAGTCCGTTGCAGCCCACACACGATCGGATAGTCCGCCGGACTCAGTCCGTCGGAGTTTGGATGTCGAAAAGTCCGCTCGTGTGTACGGGGCATTAGAACTAGCTTTGGAAAAGCAAATTACATTTAGTATTAAGGAAATGAGACCTGGAGTGTGGGGTTAGTTCAGAGGTTAATCTCAAAAAGAGTGGTGGTGTTTTTTTGTAGCAAAGAGGAGAAAGTAATGGAGTAGTATGTACTGGTATAACTTTGTATTGTTAGTGTGTTTTAAGAAAATACGTAAAGGTTTTGGGTCTCCCAAATGTGAGTAGGAAATGTACATCAGCAAACCCCTTGTGAAGCCCTTATTGCATTGTGCACTCATTTTTTATGGGTCTAAAACATGTATTATTGACGGTTCTATATGTTCTCATGAAAGGGTGCATAATCTAACCAGTATTGACGATCATGCTGATAAGAACATTTTCCAGACTTAAGCAAAAACACTAGTTTAAAACTTTAATGCCTCATACACAGGGTCGGATTTTCCTAAGGAAAATGTTCGATGGGAGCTTGTTGTTGGAAATTCCGATTGTGTGTAGGCTCCATCAAACATTTTCCATAGCAATTTCCATCACGCAAAATTAGAGATCTTGATCTCCAATTTTCCGACAACAAAATCCGTTGTTAGAAATTCCGATTGCCACGCATGCTTAGCATCAAGCAGAAGAGCCGCACTGGCTATTGAATTTCATTTTTCTTGGCTCGTTGTACAAGTTGTATGTCACCGCGTTCTTGATGTTTTGCAATTTCTGACCAACTTTGTGTGACCGTGTGTATGCAAGACAAGTTTAAGCCAACATCCGTCGGAAAAAAAATATGGATTTTGTTGTCGGAAAATCCTATCATGTGTACAGGGCATAATCCAGTTTCTGAAAATGAGCATCAAGTTTAAAGCATTATGAAATGATTTTTTTAAATTAAAATAAAAAACATGTTATACACACATGCTCTGTGCAAAGATATTGTCTTTCTGGGGGTTCTCGCCGGTGCTCCTGGCTCCTCTTCTTAGTGTGCCAACATAAGAAGTGACTTCCTATGGTGGCACACCTGCGGGCTTGCTGCAAGCCAAGCTCTATATGTCCATAGACTCTGCCCCACCGCCTACTCCCTCCTCACAGCATTTGATTGATAGCAGCAGGAGTTAATGTCTCCCGCTGCTGCCTCAGTCCCTGTGAGCAAAGAGAGAAAGAGCAGCGATGCTGATCTCAGGCACAATCCTGGATTGAAAGAGGAGCTAGGTAAGTATCTGGGGGAGGGGGGCTGGGGGGAACTGATCATGAAAGGTGTTTTCCTTATAGCATAGAATGCATTAAGGTAAAAACATTACATCTTTAGAACCACTTTAATATATAAAATAGACTGTAGTTAGTTTAGTGTAAAGCTTGGAGCTAGAACATTTTGAATAACTGCAAAGCCAATGAATAAGCAGTAGGAGCAGCAGAGTTGTTATTTGTAGAAAATGAAAGTAAACCTGGTTTCAAAGAAATCATTCGGTTTCTTCACATGTCAGTTTACGATTATTTTATGGTGTGCAAAGTATGGCAGTAAAATAATAGCCATAAAAGGCTGCTGTATAAAAAAGGCTTCTGCATATTGACCCTTGCTTATTTTACAAGAATATTTTGAAGTTCATTATCTCTCAAAAAAAAAACACGTTGTTTTTGGTTATTTGAGAGACGAGGCAGTATAATGTAATGAAAAGGTGACTGGAACCTACAAAATTAAGGTAAGGCACTTTTTAACTCTACAGTTTTTTATTAGTATTTTAACACTCTGGTGCTGTAAAAATACAGCCACAAAAAAGGGATATTGCTTTATGAAGGTGCAATTTCCAGCTAGTTGTATGAGAATGTCCTCAAATCCTCAAAATCTAACCTTTTTCTAGAACCCTACTGATGTCTAGGGGACAAATTTGATATTCAATTTGTTTCTTTTTGAGGGGCTTATAAATATACTATTGTCAAAAAAGAGTCATAGGAAGCCAAGCCCTGACTTAAACAACATGTGCAAATGCTAAAATGAAAAAAAAAATGAACATATGTAGGAAGAGTACCTTTCATGCAGCATTGAGGGCTACATTGAAGCCTCACAAATCCAATACCCCAATATTAGTCATTCTAGTAAAAAAAAAAAAAAAAAAGACAGGACAGAAATGATTTAGCCTATATAGACCTCAAATTCACAGACATATGGAAATATTTTTTAATTTCAAGTAAAAGGAGAAGTAGGAGGAGAGGGGACAGTAGGTGGTCGTGCTGGCAGCAATTGAGCTTAAATTTAAGCACCGTTATGATAGAAAAAAGTAATTTTCCCTAGGGGTAACTACAAGGAGTCTATACTCCTAAATTATCTCCAGGGTAGATTCTCAATGAAAGAACTCTCTTACTTGGTCTATTTAATTAAATATTACCTGGTTTGATGGAGTTTATCTAACCAGCTACTTCCTATTGATTCTATGGATGTAGATATTTAGACCCCTGCAAGATATAACCTGAAAATACAATTTTGGTTTCTAAATGTTCTAATCCAATTTTTCTTACATACACTGTTAGTTACTCATTGATGATTAGGCTTAATGTTTGGTTTTATCAGTTTTTAACCAAAATAACCACAAAACACATACAAGGATTACCTTTTGTCTGCTCAATAGTTTAATTTGCTTTTGATAATTCTATACTATAACTATTTTCAGAATTATCCTACTTTACATCATAATATTCAATCTAACAGTTACATTAATCCTATTCTGCACTCATAACTCGTTGGTTAAACAGTTCTTATTAATAAAATGTTAAATGGCTGTCATAGTCTCGGAGACAGCCCACTGCTCCTCCATTCCTTCCTCGAGTGCCCATTATTGATTTTGCCGCTCTTTGGAACATTTATATCCACTGGTTGGTGATTTGTAACCACCCCTTGGATACTCGCTCCAATTAGAAGCACTTTTTCTTTTATATTCTGTTTACTTTTCAGGTAGCTTCTCTTAAACACCTATTGTATTAGTGTTAATATGTGCTGCACAACCCCAGTTGAATTCCCTCTCCTATTCCTACTTTCCAGAATAACCCAACCTTCCCTAACCTTCTCTCCTCCAGAGAGGAAATCCTTGTTTTCAAGCACAGTAGCCTTCTTACTAGATCCCGTCTGTATCCCTGAATATGTTGACACTTAATGTACAAGGTCTCAACTCTCCTCGGAAACATACTAAAGCTTTTAACTTTTTCTCCAAACTATCAGCACATGTGGTTTGCCTACAAGAGACACACTTTATCTCACAATCTTCAACAACATTTTTTAGCCGCAAATACCCCCAAGTTCCTTCGGGCTCGGCCAATACTAAAAAAAAAGGGAGTCCTAATTGCATTCCACCGTACAACACCGTTCACCCCTAAAAAAGAACTTAAAGACCACGAGACCACAACTACTATTAGATAGTGAAGATACAATCGCCTCTTATTATGCTCCTAACAAAAACCCACTGTCATTTCTTTCCCATCTTTTTTCAGTTGCTTAATCACATAAACAAGGTACCCTTATAATTGGTGGTGACTCAAACCAAATATTATATCCATTCCTTGACAAATCCCCTACCCTAACTGCCACACTTAAACTTTCCTACCAGCGACTTCTAAACCAATGCTCTCTTCTTGACACCTGGTGGGAACATAACCCTGTAAAGTGACAATACACACAATATTCCCATCCTCACAAACAATTTTACAGCCTAGACCATCTTTTTGTTTCTGTTAGTACCTCAGCACTCATTCTAGGCACACATATTATACCATGCACCTAGTCAGACCATAATGCAGTTGTAACAACTCTTTCCTCCTTGGTTCCAAGACCCAATCAACGTACTTGGTACATTAGTGATAGTCTGCTAGAAAATTCTACATTTCAACAAGAATTAGAGAAAGCCATAAAAGATTATCTTGTCCAAAACAAGGCCTATTCAGGATTTAAATCCGACCCCTTCAATATTGAGAGATGTACTAGACAAGGCAGCCCCCTTTCCCCTCTTCTTTTTGCTCTGGAAATTGAATCCCTGGCTCAACTCATTCAATCCAATCCAAACATCAGAGGACTAGAAACTGGTGGTTATCATCATAAACTCATCACTCTTCTAGATATCCTCTACAAATTTCAAATGATTTTTGGGCCATTCAATAAATCTTCACAAATCAAAAGCCCAAAATATTTCATTACCATCTGTCATCTAAACCCAATTAGTTTGGTCCTTATCAGTTGCCTGGTCAACAACATTTGTCTCTAACTTTATGGCCAATCCTATGGAATTTTAACAAAATTAACAAATTATCCGCCGATGTTATCACTTAATAAACTCCTCACTAATTGGCCAACCTTATCTTTGGCATGGATGGGTAGAATTACAGTGATAAAAATGTTTATTCTTCCAAAAATCTTATATCTTTTTAGAGTGCTTCCTATCATGATCCCATCGTATTTCTTACGCATTTTACAGTGTGATTTTACAAGTAAAACCTTGCAATTCATCTGGAGCAAAACTAAACCCCGATTACCTAAAGCTACTTTATATTCTCCAAAAATTCGAAGAGGCCTCGGCGTACCAGACTTCACCAAATATTACTATGCAGCCCAATTATCACAATTACTCAAATACCACGCTACGACTGAAACCCCACTTTGGGTAGCATTAGAGTCGGTTGATTGTGACCTTCTTTGCATGGCAAATCTTTTATGGCTCTCTCCTGCACAACTACAAACCCCATTACCAAACACAGCCTATCTATTTGGGACAGATTAAAAGCCCAATTTGGTCTACAATCTGTACACAACCCTTCTCTCCTTTCTTCATAATCCATCATTTTACCTAGCCTGGTCCTTCCCAACTTCCTTTTTAGCCTGGTCAGCAGCAGGATTGACATGTGCCCATCATTTCTATAAATCCACGACCATTACACCACTTCCAACCCTACGTGAAATGATCTTCCACCCACAGAAACCTTCAGATACATACAAATTCTTTTTTTTTTTTTTTTTTATGAATAATGTAGCCTCAGACTCAACATTCCCAGGTTTCCCTATATTTGAACAAGCCTGTAAATCTGACCCTCATAGAGGTGGACTCATTTCCGATTTATATGTCCAACTACTTTCACACATCTCTTCTTCTCCCCCAACCTATACCAACAAATGGGAAAATGACTTCAACTACAACCAGAAAAGATAAATTGGACCCAAATATGGCAAACAACCAAATCATACTCACGGAATATAGTGGCTCTTGAACCCAACCACAAGGTACTCATTATGGTACCTGGTCCCTGGCAGAATTTTCTAAATTATCTCCACAATATCCTTCCCACTGCTTTCAAGACTGTCCTACCCTGGGAACACAAGTACATATCTAGTGGGAATGCAAAATAGTCAGATCCTTTTGGTCAGAAGTGTTTACAATTCTTTCCACTATGTTCAAAATAACTTTACCACCTGATCCAACCACAGTGCTCCTAAACAGCAAACCACATGCCTTATCCCACCGCCAGTTCAAACTCATGCTTTTCATAACTACAGCGGCAAAACAGAGTTATGATGCACACAAAAGCAGAAGCAATCTTACTTGATAACATATCCAAATTTGAAGCCCTGTGGTTTGAACATTTCCTACCTCCAGGATTTGTTAACACATTTCTACTTCCTTAAGGACATTTTGCAGATAACTCACCCTAATGCTCAATTCAAATGTTACTATTTAGACTAGTGATCCCCTCTGCAAACATTCCTCACTCACCACTCTCTCATCCCTTTACCTCAAAGCATGTTTAATTAAAGCAGAGGCTCACACAAAAATGGAACCTTCTTTTTTGGAAACCCTCCACCCCTCCGGTGTCACAGTTGGCACCTTTTAGGGGGAGGGGGGTGCAGATACCTGTATAATACAGGTATTTGCACCCACTTCCGGGCATAGACTCCCGCAGGAGTCTACGCCTCTTCCCGTCCTCCCCTGCTGTCTTCTGGGAAACACATGGATCCCAGAGACGGCAGGGACCATTCAGATTGAGCAGCGCGACTCGCGCATGCGCAGTAGGAAACTCGGGAAGTGAAGCCGCAAGGCTTCACTTCCCGATTCCCTTACCAAAGATGGCGGCGGCAGCACCTGAGAGCCGAGCAACAGATCGGCTTCGGGTGCTGACATTGCGGGCACCCTGGACAGGTAAGTGTCCATATTTTAAAAGTCAGCAGCTACAGTATTTGTAGCTGCTGACTTTTAAAGAAGAAAATTTTGTGGGACCTCCTTTTTAACTCCTTTTTTATAAACTAGTTAATCCTGTTAACGTAAGGGTCACTTGGGATAGTCGGGAATATTGCTTTATCTCCAGATAATGCCAGGCCATATTGCAAGAACTTGGTCCTGGAAAAGTCTATTTACTTCTCCTAACTATCCCGTACCATTTTCGACCTACCAGATCAAAAAAACCTTAATTTCATTTAAACTCTGTCATAGTTCTTTATTACACTTCCTTATCTTTTAAACTCTATTATTTATGTTTGCTGTACCTGATAGCTGACATCACAAGCATAAGATAAATATGTTAAATGAAGGATTTTATAATGGAATGCTCCTTACTTTTTGTTTCATAATCTTCACGGGAGAAGCATTAATATTATTTTATTTTCTTATTTTATTTAATCATTGCATTGTAGTAACATGTATGGTATTGTATTATGACCTTTGTGAATCCTTGGAAAACATAATAAAATATTTAAATGGAAAAAAAATATTTTGCAGCATCTGCAGCATATATTTTAAAGTCTGCTACAATCCAGGCCTGATTTATTTTTTAAAAAGTTAGCCAGGTGATGCTGTGTGGGCACAGATGTTGCAGCTATATATGTGAGAGGTTTTTATTTTTTTATTTACTGAGCTTCTCTTTTAACTTTCAACTGCTCATCCCACCACATATAATGTCTTGGCTTATAATATATAATATATAATATATATAATATATATATAATGTCTCTGCCTGTTGTTCAGCGCTGTCACACTTTGACAATTACTCAGTCATGCAACACTGTACCCAAACAAAATTTTTATCACTTTTATAATTTTTTTGAGACAGATAGAGCTTGTACGGGTATCGGTATCATGCCGATACTAAGCATTTGCATGAGTGGCAGTACTCGTGCAAATGCGCCGATACTAGATACCTTCAAGTTTGGTTCTTTCATCTGTCAGTGGGATTCCCTAGCTGACAGCTGAAATGTATACAAAAGAATGCCGCCAATTATCGGTTGGTAAAGAGAGGGGCCGTCACACCCTTAACAACCACTGACGTTTCACCGACGTTTCACCCGTCAATGGGATTTCCCTTCCCCGCCTCCTCCGTTCCCACCCACCAGCTCTACCGGGTACCTTCCCTGCCTCCTTTCTCTCCCTCCAGCTGCAGAGTGTTCTCCTAGCGGCAGGTGCGGACTGACTGGTCAGTCAGTTAAGCAGTGGCATAGCGTGGGGGGTGCAAAATTATTACTGTTCTGTGCCGAGTCTGCTGACAGTGCTGTCCCAAGCGTGCTGTGTGTTGTGGCCAAGTGCCTCCCCCAGGCCCTCCACCCCTTCTGATGAGACATATCCCGGACATTGTTCCGCAGCACTCTCCCCCGCCCAAGGACTCCTGTGGTCCAACATGTCCCCTCATGATCCCCCTGGTGCAGCTGGCCGTGTGAGAACAGCGGGGGGGGGGGGGGGGGTGCTTGGTGCAGAGTGTACGATGGCTGTTACTGGAGCTCTTAGAGGGCTGGGGGATACAGAGGAGCCGCTGGGTGGCAGGACTCCAGTACCCAGTGCTGAGGAGAACCCTGGTCAGATGGACGATCATGGAGGCCATGGAGAGTAAACAATATCGACTGATCTACATTGTACATGTGGGGGGGGAGGGAATGTGAGTAGTGCAGGAAGTTGAAATCAGGTAGGTCAGTGTAGGAATCAGGTAGGTTAGTGTAGGGATCAGGTAGGTAAGTATAGGAATCTGGCAGGTTAGTGTAGTGGTCAGTATAGTGGGCACTTAGACAAATCTGTGTCTGATTGGCTGCATTGGAGGCCAGAGGATAGATGTGGGGTTCAAGACCCCAGATCTCTCCATAAAGGGACTTGTCATGGCCCTTGCTATTGCAAGGGATGTTGTTCATGCCTTGTAATAGCAATAACATTTATCAAAAAAAAAAAAAGTTAAAGGTACAGTGTTAAAAAAAGTAAATAAATAAATAAATGTAACAATAGGTATTGGTAATTGGTATCGGCAGTGACTCAGGTAGGGCTGAATGACTCAGCAGCAGCATCTTTAGTGACTCCCCCTGCTTGCTGGAAACTTGGAGAAGATTCCAGAAGCAGTTGGGAGGAGTCTAGGAGGAGCTGTCTGGAGTGCTCTGAGGGCCCTGATCAATCCCCAGCAGATGGTTTGGCAGGGGGCAGGCCCCCTAAAATACTCAGGGTCAGCCCAGCTGGGGCAGTGGGGTTTTGGTGGAAGATAGAAATTGTGTGTTAGGCTGTCAGGGTCTCTGAGAGTAGCCCCCCAGTCTGGGCTGGGGTGAACTCAGGCCTGCGCTCAGGTGCGGAAGGAGCCCCTTCTCATGGTACACAGGGGGATCCTGACCAGGAGGCACAGTAGCAAGGAGAGGACAGCAGGAGGACACTGCCGGGAAAATCTCCAGTGAGGTAGACAACCAAGAGGGCTGGTGAGTGTTACAGTCAAAGGACTGAAAGACAGCCTGAAGGGACTGGGTGCAAGCAGTCTGGGATGGATGCAGAGCCCATCTGGGAGGACTATGGAGAAGTAGCCACGAGGGTTAGTGAAAGAGGCAGCTGCACCCAGGTGGGTGGCAGTGCCTGAAGAGGTAGTACTGGGATCAGTAGTCACAGCAATACTGAATACTGCTATGCAAAATGTAAGCGCATTGTTTCCATAGAAGCCGAGGTTCTGAATCTGGGGAAGCAACTGTCAGCGCTGAGAAGTCCCTCCATACTAAAGGAGAGCCAGAAACTTACACAGCAGGTGCCGTCAGGGGCCAGCACAGAGGCGGGTGGAGACAAAGAGGTGCAGGCACTAGGAAAGAGTAGATGGGTGACAGTCAGGAAGGGTAGAGGGGGAAGTGACAGCGAGGCCAATCCAGGACTGGAGCATCCCAATAAGTACACTCCATTGAGTGACATTGGTGATCCCAGTCAGAGACCCGCACTGCTGGAGCTGAGGGACTTTCCTAGCTGCCGGGGGAAGAACTCCTCCAGTGAGAGTGGGGGGGAAGCGAAGGGAAAGGAAAGACAGATTCTGGTGGTAGGGGACTCAATTCTTAGAAGGACAAAGAGGCCAGACTGTAACAAAGACCTGAAGCACCGAACAGTATGTTATTTACCAGGCACTCGGGTTTGGCACATCACGGATCTAATGGACAGATTACTGGGAGGGGCTGGGGAAGACCCAGTTGTCATGGTGCATGTTGGCACCAATGACAAAGTCAGAGGCGATGGAGTGTCCTAAAGAACAATTTTAGGGATTTAGGAGATAAATTGAGGAAAAGGACCTCCAAGGTAGTATTCTCAGGAATTATATCAGTACAGCGAACCACACCAGAAAGGCAGATGGAGATTAGGGAAGTAAACAAGTGGCTGAAGAGCTGGTGTAGTAAGGAGGAGTTTGGGTTCCTGAAGGACTGGGCCGACTTCTCAGTCGATAACTGGTACAATAGAAGGGACAGACTGCACCTAAATGAGGGGGGTGCAGATCAGCTGGGAATGAAGATGGCCAAAAAGTTAGAGGGGTTTTTAAACTAGGCGATGGGTGGGAGGGTCCAGAGGTAGGGATAGTCAGCGCGGAACATATTCCAGAGGGTAGTATTGGGGTCATTAGTGGTAGGTTGACCAAAGCACATAAACCCAAAGTAAGTAAAGTAACAAATCCTAGTTACAATCTAGGAACACTCAATAAGAGTATAATATGCGACCGGTCTAAACTATGTGGCATGTTCACCAATGCCAGGAGCCTGATGGGTGAACTAGAGATACTATTGTACAAGGAGGATTTGGATTTTGTGGGAATTTCAGAGACCTGGTTCAACAGCTCTCATGATTGGCTGGCAAACATTCAAGGGTATACCCTTTATCGCAAGAATAGAGAGGGTAAAAAAGGGGGAGGGGTATGCCTATATATCAAGAATAATGTACAAGTGAATGTGACAGATGACATTACTAAGGGAGCTAGGGAGGAGGTGGAATCCTTATGGGTAGAGCTCCAAAGGGATTAAGCGAAGGAAAAAATACTGGAAGTACGCTATAGGCCCCCTAACCTGAGGGAGGAGGGGAAGACTGATCTGCTATCACAATTTAGATTAGCAGCAAGGATGCGAAGTGTTATCATAATGGGGACTTTAATTATCCAGACATAGACTGGGCGGAGGGAACCGCGCATTCATCTAAGGCTCGCCAGTTCCTAAATGACAGGACAATTTTATGGGTCAGACGGTAGACACACCAACTAGAAATAAAGCATTACTGGATCTACTGATTACCAATAATACAGACCTGATCACAGTTGTGGAAATATGGGGCAATTTAGTGAACAGCGATCACAGGTAAATTGGTTTCCATATAAATCACACAAAATAGGAAAGGGGATTACAAAGACACTGAATTTCAAAAGAGCCAACTTCCCTAAACTACGAACCTTACTAGAAGGCATAAATTGGGATAAAATCTTAGGAACAAAGAATGCGGAGGAGAGATGATTTTTCTTTAAGAGCATATTAAATAAGAGTGTTAGCCAATGCATCCCATTGGGTAATACATTTAAAAGAGCGAACAAAAGTCCTAGCTGGCTTAACTCCAATGTAAAAATGCATATAAAAGCAAATAAGAAGGCCTTCAAAAAATACAAGGTTGACGGGTCATCATCAGTAATGTAAGAATGCAATTAGGGCGGCTAAGATAGAACATGAAAGACACATAGCGGAGGAGAGCAAAAAAAATCCCAAGAAATTCTTTATGTAAATAGTAAAAAAGGGAGGACAGACCATATTGGCCCCATAAAGAATGAGGAAGGACATCTGGTTACAAAGCATGGGGAGATAGCGAAGGTATTGAATTTATTCTTCTCCTCAGTCTTCCCGAAGGAATGGGGGGGCTTTAGTAACCAAAACTGCAGTGTTTATCCTCTAGACACATCACAGGAAGCACCTCTATGGTTAACAGAGGACAGAATTAAAATTAGACTTGGGAAACTTAACATTAATAAATCACCAGGACCAGATGGCTTGCACCTGAGGGTACTTAGGGAACTCAGTCAAGTAATTGCCAGACCATTGTTCCTAATTTTTACTGACAGTCTACCGACTGGAATGGTACCAGCTGATTGAAGAAAAGCCAATGTAGCCCCAATATTTAAAAAGGGCCCAAAATACATCCCTGGGAATTACAGGCCAGTTAGCCTAACATAGTAGTAATAATAATAGTATGTAATCTCTTGGAGGGGATGATTAGGGACTATATACAAGATTTTAGTAATGAAAACTGTATCATTAGCAGTAATCAGCATGGATTCATAAATGTTTACTGTACAAAATACCGTCCGTTGGCATGGACCATAGGGTGAGTACCTGGATTGAAAACTGGCTACAAGGGAAAGTTCAGAGGGTGGTGATAAATGGGGAGTACTCAGAATGGTCAGGGGTGGGTAGTGGGGTCCTCCGGGGTTCTGTCCTATTTAATTTGTTCATAAATGACCTGGAGGATGGGGTAAACAGTTCAATCTCTGTATTTGCGGATGATACTGAGTTAAGCAGGGCAATAACTTCTCTGCAGGATGTAGAAACCTTGCAAAAAGATCTGAACAAATTATTGGGGTGGGCAACTACATGGCAAATGAGGTTCAATGTAGAAAAATGTAAAATAATGCATTTGGGTGGCAAAAATAGGAATGAAATCTATACACTGTGGGGAGAACCTCTGGGGGGATCTAGGATGGAAATAGACTTGGGGTCCTAGTAGATGATAGGCTCAGCAATGGCCTGCCATACCAAGCTGCTGCTAACAAAGCAAACAGAATATTTACATTAAAAAGGGGATCCCCTTGGCCGCCATGATTCGCGGAAACCCGAATATAAAGGGAATCTCGGTTAGAGGGAGGGAGTTTAAAATCTCGTTGTTTGCAGATGATATAATCCTCACATTGACCCAACCTAGAATTTCCCTACCAAATTTGCATGCAGAACTGGACAAATATGGGGCACTTTCCGGATACAAGATTAATTCCTCAAAATCAGAGGCCCTCCCGGTAAACTTACCGGAGGCAGAGATGGCTCACTTGACGGCTACCTTCTCATACAGCTGGAAGCAAAAAGCTCTGAAATATTTAGGAATCTATCTTACCCCGAAATTCCAAACTTTGTATCAGGAAAACTTCCCCCCCCCCCCCCCCATTGCGCCATTAGAGCCCTTTTATTGCAGTGGAAAAAACACCACATTTCCTTATGGGGCGGATCGGTAAAAATGACCATACTTCCGAAATTATTGTACCTGTTCCAAACCCTCCCAATTCCAATACCCTATGGACACCTAAAAAAGCTCCAATCGGATTTACTCCAATACACCTGGAACTATAAAAGGCATAGAATTCCAAAGTCAGTGCTGATGGCGGCACGCTCGGACGGGGGTCTGGCATATCCTAACCTTATTAAATATTATCAGGCGGCTCAACTTAAAGTGATAGCCTCCTGGTTTACTCAATATTCCTACAATAAGTGGACGGAAATAGAAAAAATTTGGCTTGCCCCAGTACATCCGAACAACTTACTATGGAACGCAAGCGCAGAGGTAGAACCTGAACGTTTGTTAGGCCCCATGTCCCTACTTAGACGATTGTGGCACAAGCTCTCCCGCAAGCATAACCTGACCTCAGATAAATCACTCCTGACCTCATTGATATGTAACCCCCAAGGTACCAGATAGCCTCACACACCGAATGTCCTCGCCGTGGTCAACGCAAAACCTTTTCCACTTTGGGAACCTGGTGGACCCTAGGTTCCGCAGATTGCTGTCCTTTGCCGAACTACAGACTAAACATGATCTAGCATGGCAGGAGTTCTACGGGTATCTCCAGATTCGCCACTATGCCTTATCTTTTGCACCTAACCTGCAATTTTCCCCTCGGACCTCCTTTGAGAGCTTGGTCCTAGCGGGCTCCGCTCAGAAGGGATTTATATCTGATATATATAAAATATTAAACGCCAGCCCATGGGAGCCCGACTGCAAGCACGCATATATGGTTAAGTGGGAGAAGATCCTGGGCAAGGAGATCCCCGTGGAACAATGGCGGGCCATCTGGTCGCAGGCGGCGAAGAGCTCGCTCTGTACCCTATACAAATAAAACATATACAAAATCCTGTACTTTTGGTATATGACACCGGAGGTGCTGCATGCCATCTATCCAGCTAGTTTGGATCATTGCTGGAGGTGTCAAGGGGACAGGGGCACCCTCTTACACATATACTGGAACTGCCCGTTGATAGTCCCCTATTGGACTTCGGTCCAGCAATTACTGTCTCGTCTAGTTGGGAGCTTAATCCCTTTCTCCCCAAAGTTTTTTTATACTAGGCTGGGCCTCACTTAAATCCCTGTACCCCATAAGAAACTGGTACGCCACGTCCTGACAGCACCTCGCTGTCTGGTGGCATTAAATTGGAAAAAGTGCTTGCCCCCCCCCCTGCCAGAGGCCCTCCACGCAAGAATTAAGGACGTGGAGTTGATGGAAAAAATGACTGCCAGAATACAGGATAGATTGGAAGCTCATAATAGGGTCTGGGAGTTGTGGCATCTCCGCGAGGACCCTCCATGACCAGGTAGGCTGAGCCAGTAAGACAATCCCCATTCTTCTTCCCTCTCTTTCTTTCTCTTTCTTCTTCTAATGCTAAGAGTTTTCTAGGGATCCCTTGGATCACTAGAGTAAAGTAAGTTAACTTGCACTGTCAATAACTAATGTGATGTAAGCATAATGTAGAGATAGTTCTGTGACACATTACATTTTTGTATTGCTATGCATCTATTTTTGTCATGGGCTGTGCGGAAACACAAAAATATTAAACAAAATAAAATTTTGTTATTTGAAAAAAAATAAAAAATAAAGGGGATCAACTCCAGAGATAAAACGATAATTCTCCCGCTCTACAAGACTCTGGTCCGGCCGCACCTGGAGTATGCTGTCCAGTTCTGGACACTAGTCCTCAGGAAGGATGTATTGGAAATGGACTGAGTACAAAGAAGGGCAATAAAGCTGATAAAGGGTCTGGAGGATATTAGTTAGGAGGAAAGGTTGCGAGCACTGAACTTATTCTCTCCGGAAAAGAGACGCTTGAGAGGGGTTATGATTTCAATGTTAAAATACCATACTGGTGACCCCACAATAGGGATAAAAAGTTTTCGCAAAAGGGAGTTGAGCAAGACTCGTGGCCACTCACTAAAATTAGAAGAAAAGAGGTTTAACCTTTAACTACATAGAGGGTTTTTTACTGTAAGAGTGGCAAGGATGTGGAATTCCCTTCCACAGGTGGTGGTCTCAGCGGGGGGGCGCATTGATAGTTTCAAGAAACGATTAGATAAGCATCTGAACGACCAACCACAACAAACAGGGATATATAATGTAATGCTGACATATAATCACACACATAGGTTGGACTTTGATGGACTTGTGTCTTTTTTCAACCTCACCTACTATGTAACTATGAATACCGCAACTCTGGCATATCAACTGATAGATGACTTTTTTTTTCTATAAGTGCAATCTTATCTTTTAATAAATCTTTTTCATCAACGTACTACATTATGGAAGCCGTTTTTGCTTTATGTCTCCGATTACCTCTAGTAAACAGCGGGAATTCCGGATTTTCCATTAGGGTTGAGAGAGACCTTACTTCCCTAGGCTGGGCGAGACTGCTGTGGAGGTCATCGCTTTCTGGTAAGCAGGTTATTAATACACTTTGGGTGGTTATTTGGATGCACTTTGTTTGCTTTGAAGATTTTGTCACGATTGTCTTTTTTGCAAGCTTATTTCTGCTTATTTGGATGGACACTATTTTCTAAGAAACTACAGACTTTTCTTTTATGGGACTTTACTTTAGTTTTTCTTTGTATCACTTTTTTTCTTTTTTCTTTTGGTACTTTTATCTCAATCATTCATATATATTCATAATTATATATATTTATGAGTTTTTAATTAGCACTGCATCTTTTTTTAATATAGTCACAGGAATAGGACAGCCAGCACTTCTCTTTTTGCTATACTATCAAAGGGCCCTGTGGTCCCTGCCTGCAAAGGGCATTCACTGAGATCTGACTGAGTCCATGTTGGATCAAACTGTCAGTGCTAGCTGGTTCTGGACGTTGTAGTTCTACAAGCAAGATTGTGCTGGAGGTAGAAGAGGAGAAGTGTATATATACTGGATGTATATATATATATATATATATATATATATATATATATATACTGGATATACTGAATGTATAAAGTTTGTGTCCCTGAAGAATTTGTTATTGATCACATGGGCATCCCATAACAACCCTTACTCCATCCAAGTTTAATCCCCCTTATAAAAAACAAAAACAAAGCTGCAAGGGTTGATTCTTGTCTCCAGAGAGAGTGGGAAATTTGTGTGCCTGGCTGTGCAGGGTGGAAGATACCCGTGTTCACCAGCGGCTCCTGCAGGGGTAGCTCTACATTTATACCTCTACATTTTTGCACATTATCAAGTATTATTGAAGTCTTGTTTCAAGGAAACCTGTCATGAGTTGATCTCCTTCTGATCTCCTTCTCAAAATGACTGTTGACTGGTTGTCATGCTTTGGCTAAAATATGTTTTGTGTAGCTGATTTCGAAAAAATATACAGTCTCTACAATTATATCATCTATGTTCTTTTTCTACAGCTTACAGCAATCCTGAAAGTTTGTAAGAATGGCTTTCCTCAACTCAGCTTCACACAATCTGAACCAACTAAAAGGAAAATTGATCAACATATTTTCAGAAGATGTGGATGGTTTTTGCGATGAGGTGGACTCTCTGGGTTTAATAACAAAGGAAAATTATATTCTCCTGCATGATGCTAAAAGCCCAGTGGAGAAAGTTAATAAGATAATAAATATTGTAAAGGAAAATGAATTGGCCTGTAAAAAAATATTGGAGCATTTGGAGAACATGATACCAAGATTTCCAGCCTTATGTTTTCTTCAAAGTAAGTTAATTTATCATAATATATTTTTATATCACCCAGGTACCATTTATTATAGGGTGCAGTCACAGTGCTCAGATTACTCACTATAAGGTGATCTAATTCATGGTGAACAGCTGTAATATTTATAACTGTTTCTGTTTTGGATAAAATTCTACCTATGGCGAGATCAGCATATGTGTGTTAAAGGGGTTGTAAAGCTTTGTTTTTTTTTTCTAAATAGGTTCCTTTAAGCCAGTGCATTGTTGGTTCGCTTACCTTTTCCTTTGATTTCCCTTCTAAATGTTTTTTTCTTTGTCTGAATTTCTCACTTCCTGTTTCTCCTCAGTAAACATCACACCATCATCCGACCGGTGTTTAGTCAGCCAGAACAGCTTACTGAGGAGGAACAGGAAGTGAGAAATTCAGACAAAGAAAAACAATTTAGAAGGGAAATCAAAGGGAAAGGTACATGAACCAACAATGCAAAGGAACCTATTTAGAAAATAAAAAACAAACCTTTACAACCCCTTTAATGTGTGTACGCTTCCACAATTCAAGGTCTGACTGCCTTATACAGAGGCCTGGTTTCAAGAAATCCTCTCTAGTGTAACGATGATCTCTAAAGGAGCCGCTAGAACTAATTGTTTCCCCCTACCTGTTCCCCCTACCTACCTACCTACCTACCCTACCCATAAACACAGAGTCTATCACACTCTATATAGCAATGAGGGTGCATGGCTGAAATGATGAATGGCACTGCTAAAGTATAAGTCCAATCCAAGTTATCACCAGCACACCATAACTAGATAAATAAAAAGGACACTATATTGTCACCAACAGAATGAAGCAATGTTTCAAGGCCATTAGGGGCCCCTCCCTCAGGCAGCAATGACAGTGACTGTCACTGTTGGCTGAGGAAGAGGCCCCTTAGTGCCCTTGAAATGTTGCTTCCTTCTGTTGGTGACAATAAAGTATCCTTTTTATTTATCTAGTTATGGTGTGCTGGTGATAACTTGGATTGGGCCCCTACCTCTCTTGGTAAGCATTTTTCAACCAGGGATCCCAGGGACCCCGGGGTGCCTTGAGGTTTCTTGAGGGCTCCCTTGGCAAAATGCCTGAAAATTGCCCAAAAATTGTAAAAAGCCAGCGCGGGGATCAAGGCTGCCTTTCAGTTACGCAAAATCACAGGTTTTCATTGTACACCATCACTACCTTCTAGCCACCGGCATCCTAACAACCAATGGCATCATCAGTTGATAAGGAGGACATCAGATGCATGCACAGCATCCTTGTTTGACCCTCCCCTGCCCCTCTCTGTCATCACTGAAGCCAGATTAGTTGAGTGAGGGAGAGAAACTGACGGAGAAGAAAAACATTGGAATACTAGCCAGTAGCAGTGTGCATAGGTGTATTTGCTTTGGAAGAATACGTTGCCTCTTATGTTGAGTTTCCTACATGTGTGAATGTTCCGTTATATAAATGTAGCACTGATTCCTGAAGGAGCGGCTGGTTTTCTTGGGCTTACCATTTACCTCCTCTGCCTTGTAGCTCGTCCTTCTTCTCTAGGGGTTCCCGAGGTTGATGGCCCAATAACTGCAGAGACCGACACCTGAATTCCTTTTGGAATTTTTATTTGCTTAAAACGTTGAACAGAAACACAGTCTCTCAGTTGGGAATAGATGGTATAGGTATGGAAGCTCAGGCAGTTTGAAACTGCTGACACTTAATAAATGCCTCTCTCTAAGTAATCCAGGGAGTAGCCACTCGCCACTGGATATTTCCACTGTCGGTTAAATCCTGGTTTATGGACTTAACAGCCAACACATGATTCAAACTTAGCAAAGTCTCTGCCACAGACTTGGTTGCAAACTTTTAGATGAACACAGAAAGTCTCTCACAGGAACTTAGTTGTAACAGAAGGATAGAAATAGGAACTTTCTTGCGGTACCAGTATCTTGCAGCCGGTCCGGCAATACCGTAACAAATGTGGATTCAATTAGTGTTCATACAGCTTAACATCCAGGCTCTTACCGAGCAGCCAGCCTCATGCGTGGCCCTCTTTTGAAGTTGGTTGCATGACGAGTTGCTGGGCCTCTCCAAAAGCTGAGACGGCACCGGACCACTTTAGAATCCCCCTTCCAGTTACTGTGCCTCGGACTAGCCAGTTCCGAGACTCGGAAAAGGATGGATCCGCACCCCAGGCCATGAGGGCCTCTGGGGGCTGGTCAGGAGGACCAGAACCATGGAGTCCGAACATACTTCTGGACCGGAACCCAGAACCACGTGACTTCAGCACCTTAAGTACTCTCTCCCGGAATACACAGCGAGACAACGCACCCACTGATTGGCTCCCAGAGAGAAATTGGTACCCAATGCGTCCAAAACAGAAGGCCAACGCATTATGGCGTTAGGCCTTAGGCATGGCTGGCAATATTATATAGAAACGGTCTATATACAGTATTTTTGCCATTTCTATTAACCACATAACAGTAATGTGCTCCTATCCCTGTGCAAAGGTGACACAGCCCACGTGTTGTATGTTACAGATGGTACATTGTAGCACATATTTAACATAATAAGTACCACATTTAATTAATTGCTTGATGAGGAATTGTTGGTTTGTGGTAAGGGAAGTAACTGTCTTGCTTACTTTATGAAACACAACAATAATTACACATATAAAGACCACAAGGGAAAGATCCTACATGATGTAGCCAAGTACTGTATTTATGGGCGTATAACACGCACCTTTTTCCCCTGAAAATAGGGGGAAAATTGCGGGTGCGTGTTATATGCCGATAGCGTACCTCGGGGGGGGAAGGAGGGGGGGGGAGTGCCGCCGGAAATCACTAATCCGCTCGGCTCTCCGCTCGCTCCCCTGCGACCAGCGATGTCCTAATCACACAGTGAGTTCCTGGATATGTAACGGGGGAAACTCTTAGCCTCTGCCCTCTTCATAGAGGACACATGGTTTGTTATAGAAGCACTGACTCTGTAACCTCTGCAGGATATCGGTGGAGCTCTGGACAGGAATGCAGCGGGAGTGTGCAAGCTCTACAGCGTGAGGGGAAGGAGCCAGTACTGCTCGCTCCGGGATGCCTGCTGCATGCTCAGCCCAAGACAGCGCTCCCGGCCTCCCTTCAGCCCCTGCCAGCCCACTGGAGGATAACAAGCATGTAGTGAAAATGCAGTCTGGCTAAAGTAGTAGAGGATACCTCTGAGACCGGACACCGGGCTTCCTGATTAACCCGGTCGGTGCCGGCATCCAAGTCGCCTGAACGCCTTCATTTATGGCATCCTGACAGCCAGGGGTTCTACAGTGCCGACCCCATGCAGAGAGTGCTATGCAGTGCCAAAGACAACAAAAGGGCAAGGTAAGGGCTCTCATCTCCTTGGGGGGCACATATCAATATTAAGTCCTTATTTTTATTTTACTTTGTATGAACAGGAGGGTGTCTCTACCAGGGTTTATTTAAAAAAAGTTTTTTTTTACTGGAACTTGCCTCTTAAATTGGAGTGCGTGTTATACGGCGATAAATACGGTAGCTTTTTTGTGATGGAAAATAGATAAATAGCTAGGCTATAGTAATTAAGCTAGAGTAGGTTCCCTGTGGCTGGAGAAACTACATATTTTAGAGAGGCTAAATATAATATAAATATAATTGACTGTCTTGAAAGAGTTGAGACATTTTGAGGCATTTGAAAGCCTATCCTGATGGACCATTATGCATATCTCATTGTTTAAGCCTCCTAGTGAGTTTTTACATTCTGGGAGATAATTAGCTTCTATAGAGCAATTTCTCTTTTCTAATAAATTTTCCCATAGGGATGGATTTTATTGTGTGAGAAGGGTGACAACTACTTGGTAGTAAAATTAAATTTCCTTCACATGATCTTCTATATCAGCGGTCACTAAATGGATAACTGCGGGCTGGAAGCATACCGACTGACAGTCTGGCCTTGCCACTGGGTGTCCTTTCCGGCCATCAATGTCATCCTCATAGCGGGTTTGGCAGGAGGAGCTTCAGACTTCAAATAGGGACTGAGGGTTGGAGCTGCCCAAGTTATTATGTTAACAAGCAGGTGATTACCTGGCTTGTTTATATGAAAAAATCATGCTCTCTGTCCCCGTCTGCAGCTCCTACCGCCTCGTCCGCTGTGAGGGTGACATTGGTGTCTGGGTGGGAGGCCTGGGAGAGGACACTTCATGATAACTAGTGCCTCTTCCCTGCCAAAGGTACTGTAGGACTGTGCAGGGAAGGCTTGCATTAAAGGGGACTCTGTGTTGTGTTAAGGGCATTGTGACATGTTAAGGAGCTCTGTGTTATGTTAAGGGGTGCTGTGTTAAGGGATGCTGCAAAGTAAAGTGGGGCAGTGATGTGAAGGGGAACTGAGACACTGTGGGATAGTGATGAACGAACTTCCGATGGGATGTTTCGTGAACGCGAACCGTGAACACGGCCAAATGTTCATGAACCGCAAAGTTCGTTGCGGGCCCCATTGACTTAAATAGCAGGCGAACCTTAAAAATCTACAGGTCATATTTTCAGCCACAAAATACTTACTAGCTGTGCACACATAGTCCCACCACATGGACACTGACATAACAAAAGTATTAAGTGAATCTGGGATCGACAACGACAAGCTTTCTTTTTTTAACTGTGAAATTTTGACAATTCAGAAGCGCATGAAGGCCATGGAGGAGAGGCAAGGTCAGGGCAGGCTATGAAGGGGGTGCAGGAGATGATCAGTGCCACAGTCAGGGCAGCGCAGTCCTGTGCCAGTGTCCCAGTGTGCCAACCTGTGCTTGAGCCCCTCCCTCTGCCTGGCCCTTACCCCCACCTATGCAGGGCTCCACTGCGGTGGTCCGAAGGTGCCAGTCCAGTGCTGATCCTCAGCCATGGTGCTGGCACTGCCTGCTGATTGGCTTTTCTGCTGCTATCTCCCTCACTGTCTGAAACCAGCACCGCGATAGAGACTGAGCACTGACACCAGCACCGTGATAGAGAGCACTGACACCAGCACCGTGATAGAGAGCACTGACGCCAGCACCGAGATAGAGAGCACTGACACCAGCACCGAGATAGCACTGACACCAGCACCGTGATAGACAGCACTGACACCAGCACCGTGATAGACAGCACTGACACCAGCACCGTGATAGACAGCACTGACACCAGCACCGTGATAGAGAGCACTGACACTAGCACCGTGATAGAGAACACTGAGACCACATCAGCATCGAGATAGAGAGCACTGACACCACACCAGCACTGAGATAGAGAGAGAGCACTGACACCAGCACCGAGATAGAGAGAGAGCACTGACACCAGCAGCGAGATAGAGAGCACTGACACCACACCAGCACCGTGATAGAGAGCACTGAGACCACACCAGCACCGATATAGAGAGCACTGACACCACACCAGCACCGAGATAGAGAGAGAGCACTGACACCAGCACCGAGATAGAGAGCACTGACAGCAGCACTGATACCAGCAACTCGCTGCGGGACCCAAAAATAGGACACCGCTCAACCTCTTCAAACAGGCGGGTACAGGCATATAGTACAGTGTGCTTTTTTTGTACAAGGAAGTAAGTCAAAGGTAGAAAAAAGGTCTGTGTGCTCGATTAAATAAATCATTTATAGAGTTATGCATCTACATGGTCTACTGGTCACATGTGTTGAATTCCTCCGAGATCCATGCCTCATTCATTTTTATAAACGTGAGTTAGTCAACACTGTCATGAGCTAGGCGAGTGCGCTTATCGGTCACGATCCCCCCTGCTGCGCTGAACGTCCTTTCAGACAGGACACTGGATGAGGGGCAAGCCAACAGTTCCATTGCAAATTGGGCAGGCTCTGGCCAGAGGTCAAACCTGCCCACCCAGTAGTCCAGGGGTTCATCACTCCTCAGAGCGTTCACATCGGCAGTTAACCCGATGTAGTCGGACACCTGTGGATCTAGGTGTTCCCTGATGCTGGATCCGGATGAGACCTGTCGATGGGTCGGCTGAAAGAATGACCTCATATCAGAAATCACCAACACATCTTCAAACCACCCTCTTCTTGAAGGTGCTGTTGGATTGGTACCCGCAACTCTTTCTCTGGGAGTGGGAATTCCTCCTCTGCCAGCGCACACAAAAGCAGAATGCAGCATTTCTCGAAGCAAGGCCTGGAAGTGCTCCATTCTGACAGCCCTCTCTGACGGTGGTAACATTTCCGCCATTTTGTGTTTGTACCGGGGGTCTAAGTACGTTGCCACCCAGTACTGGTCCTTGACCTTTATGCTTTTTTTATGGGAGTCTCTGTTAAAACACTGGAGCATGAAGGCCCCCATTTGCACTGAACTGGAAGAGGTGTGGTGACCTGGCTCCTGCTCATCATCCAGGATAATGTCGTCCTCCTCGTTCTCCTCTCCCCATCCACGCACAACAGGGATCCCAGAAATGTTTAAAGCATGCTCTTCTTGCTCCTCCTCATCCGCCCCGGCACCATCCTCCTCTGACTCCTCTTCAGACTCCTGTTGTTGACTTGTCTCAGAGTAGCCCCCCCTGGGAATTCATCCAGCATTGCGACTTCCTCATCTTCCTGCTCCTGTTCCTCCACGGCTTGATCAATGACACAACGCAATGCATGCTCCATAAAGAAGTCATAAGGTACCATGTCACTGATGGCACCATGGCTGCGACTGATCAGTTCGGTGATCTCATCAAATGGCCGCAGAAGTCTGCATGCGTCGCACATGAGCAGCCACTGGCGCGGTGAAAAAAAACCAAGCTCCCCAGAACCTGTTCTGCCACAGAGTTCGTACGGGTAGCCTTTAACTGCACATCTCTGCTGGAGCAGCCTATCAAGCATATAGAATGTTGAGTTCCATCGCATCGAGCAATCGCAAATAGGACGTCTGACCGGCAGATTGTGTCGCCGCTGAATGTCAGCAAGGCGAGCCATGGCCGTGTAAGATCTTCTGAAATGGGCTGAGATTTTCCTTGCCTGCCGCAAGATGTCCTGGACCCCAGGGTATTGGACAACGAATCGCTGCACGACCAAGTTTAAGACGTGTGCCATGCATGGCACGTGTGTAATTTTGCCCTGTTTCAATGTGCTAAGCAGATTGGCACCGTTGTCACACACCACTTTACCAACTGTCAAATTGAGCGGTGTTAGCCACTGATCTGCCTGTGAACGCAAAGCTGAAAGGAGTGCAGAGTGTCAGGGCTGGCTTAGCCCTTCCTCCTCTAAGCTGGCCACTCAGCTGTCAGCTAATGGCCAGCTCTCTTCTCTTTCCACAGTTACCAGCTGTTCCCGATGATGCTCGTCTGACCTGCCTATTTAAAGCCTTCCTGTTCACTTTTTCATTTCCCTTCATGTTGGTCACATCACAGGGAACCATCTCCTGCTGTTTGTTTCAAGACTGGCTTGCTTCTTATCCTGCTTGCGGTTGCTCTCCTTGGATCCCTGACTTCCGGTCTGGCTGATTACCCGATCTGGTTAATGAACTTTGGACTGGCTGACTACCCAATCTGGCTACTGGACTCTGACTATGCCTGACTACGCTTTTTCTATTTTCCTTTTTATTTTTATTAACAAGTGTGATTTGATTGTACTTCTGTCTCAGTCTGTTTCACGGTTTCTGACAGTACGCGAAGGCCATGAATTCATAAGATACAGTCAATCCACTTGTTGGTAATATTTTTTCCAGATTGGATGAGCAAGATCACTGCATGGATCAGTTTGCCTTGGCGTTACAAACGCTCCTGAATTGCACGGCTCACCTGCAATCCCCCACGGTGGTTGCTCCGGTACAACCTGAGTCGCAGGCCTTCCCTGCTGCTGCGCCAGTCTCTGTGCAGGCACCCGCCTGGGGTATTACCTCTATAAGAGGTATGTCTGGTTTTGCTCTGCTTCCCCAGCGATTTGGGGGTGATCCAGTTCAATGCAGAGGGTTTCTCAATCAGGTTGAGATATACTTCGAGATGCTGCCCCAGGCATTTCCCACGGACAGAAGCAAAGTAGGTTTTGTGATATCTTTGCTTTCTGAGAGAGCCTTGGCCTGGGCTAACCCTCTATGGGAGACACAAAAACCTGTTGTCTTGAGTTACCCTCAGTTTGTGGCCTCCTTTAAAAAGGTTTTTGACATTCCCGCACGCTCCGCTTCTGCTGCCAAGTGCCTCATGTCCATCAAACAGAGTACGAGAACTGTTGTCGACTACACCATTGAATTCCGTACTCTGGAAGCAGAGGTTGCTTGGAACAATGAGGCCCTCGTGGCTGCTTTTTCTCATGGTCTCTCGGATTCCATCAAGGATGAGATAGCAGCTCGAGATATACCCACTGAGCTGGAGAGCTTGATCTTGTTTACCATCCTTATTGACTCCAGACTCAGAGAAAGACTTTCTCTTAAGGTGCACTTGCGGAAGCCTCCTGTACGTTTGCCTCCGAGCTTTGTAGTCCCACCCATGCCTCCCTCACTTCCCATGCCTCCTGGTACAGAGTTGGACAGTGAAGATGAACCCATGCACCTGGGCTTCATGTGTCTCTCTGCGGATGAGAGAGCCTTTAGGAGGAGGGAGAGATTGTGCCTTTATTGTGGCCAGGCAGGTCACTTTTTGAAATCTTGTCCTATCCGTCCAGGGAACACCAGAACCTTGAGGTCCTGTCATGGACAGACCTTAGGTGGCGTTGTTTCGTCCCCAGTTATCCAGAAGGATAAGCCCCTGGTTTTGGGCACCCTTTCTTGGGCTGAGTCGTCCATCGAGATACAGGCTCTAATCGACTCTGGGGCTGCAGGCCTGTTCATTGATGCTGCATTTGTTTCGCAGCACTCGATTTCGCTGCAGCTGCGTGACACTCCACTTGCCATTGAGGCTCTTGACGGGAGACCTTTACAGCCTGCCCATGTGACTCATGAGATGGTTCCGTTGTCCATGGCCATAGGGGCTCTTCACCATGAGATAATCCAATTCCAAGTTATTTCCTCAACCAGATTTCCGCTGGTTATTGGTTATCCTTGGTTACAGAGGCACAACCACTCTTATGATTGACTCCATGCTGAGGTTCTCTCCTGGTCACCACAATTCAGTGAGACATGCTTCCTGAAGGTATCCAAGGTCCTGTGCACCGCTTCACTCCCCTCCTTCTCAGAGGAGTACCGTGATTTTGGCGATGTCTTTGATAAAGGTCAAGCTGGTAGTTTGCCTCCACACCAGCCTTATGATTGCGCAATTGACCTTCAACCTGGTGCCATACCTCCTGGCCGGGTTTACCCTTTGTCGGTCTTGGAGGATAAGGCCATGGAGGAGTATGTTGCTGATGCACTTTCTAGAGGTTTCATCTGCAAGTCCTCGTCTCCTGCTGGTGCTGGTTTCTTCTTTGTGAAAAAGAAGAGCAGTGAACTGAGACCTTGTATAGATTATAGGGGTCTCAATCGTGTCACGATT
The DNA here is from genome assembly GCF_037356315.1 of Lithobates pipiens. Classification (NCBI taxonomy): domain Eukaryota; kingdom Metazoa; phylum Chordata; class Amphibia; order Anura; family Ranidae; genus Lithobates; species Lithobates pipiens. The sequence continues at coordinate 40,952,981 of NW_027507784.1, forward strand.
AAGAATGCCTACCCGATTCCATTGATTATGGAGTTATTTGACCGCTTCAAGGGAGCAACGGTTTTCACAAAGCTTGACCTGAGGGGCATACAATCTCGTGCGCATTAAGGAGGAGTGGAAAACTGCGTTTAATACCAGAACAGGCCATTATGAATACCTGGTAATGGCTTTTGGCCTTTGTAATGCCCTGGCAGTTTTCCAGGAATTATTAACGATGTCCTCCGGCATTTGTTGCAATTGTGTGTGGTGGTTTATCTCGATGATATCCTCATATTTTCCAAGTCCCTGGAGAGCCACCACACAGATGTCTGTCGTGTACTTCAGAAACGAAGAGAGAACAATCTCTATTGTAAACTGGAGAAGTGCGAGTTCCATCGTGAACAGGTTACATTCCTGGGCTATGTCATTTCCACTGCTGGTTTTTCGATGGACCCAGAGAAACTGTCGGCAGTCCTACAGTGGCCTCGACCCGTGGGTTTACATCCTCCTGCAGCGTTTCCTGGCCTTTGCCAAGTACTATCGGAAGTTTATTCGTAACTTCTTGTCTCTGGTCAAGCCTCTGACTGATATGACCAGAAAGGACGGTAACTCCCAGAGTTGGTCTCCGGAGTCCATTACGGCCTTTGAGACTCTCAAGGCTGCCTTTGTTTCTGCTCCTGTGTTGGCACATCCTGATCCTACGTTGCCTTTTATCCTAGAAGTTGATGCTTCTGAGACAGGAGTTGGCGCCCTTCTGTCTCATCGTCCTAACTCTGAGAGTGCTGTGCATCCGTGTGGCTACTTTTCCAAGAAATTGTCACCTGCTGAGTGCAATTATGAGATTGATGACAGAGAGCTGTTGACGATCATTTTAGCCCTGAAAGAATGGAGACATCTCCTTGAAGGTACCACTGTGCCCGTTCTTATTCTTACTGACCATAAGAATCCTACATTCTTGTCTGAGGCTAAGCGACTCTCTCCCAGAAGGTCGCGATGGGCTCTTTTCTTGTCGAGCTTTAATTACATTGTCTCATTCTTACCTGTACTAAGAATGTAAGGGCTGATGCCTTGTCACGACAATTTTCCTCCACTTCCAAGTTGGAGTCGGTTCCGGTTACTATGATTCCTCCTGATCGTATCTTGGCTACGGTTCGCACCAGTCTTACTTCTCCTTTGGGTGACAGAATTCTTGCTGCTCGGGTCCATGCTCCTCCTGATAAACCTTGTGACTGCTGCTTTGCCCCAGAGAGTCTTTGTACTGCAGTGCTCCAGACTTACCATTCTCCCAAAGCAGCTGGCCATCATGGGAAGAATCAACTCATTTGGGCCATCTCCCAACAATTTTGGTGGCCTAGTCTATGGGCTGATGTTACTGCCTTCGTAGCTGCCTGTCCCGTGTGTGCTCGGAGTAAGACTCCACGACACCTTCCAGTGGGCCTCTTACAACCCATACCCAATGGAGAGAGGCCCTGGACTCACCTGTCTATGGATTTCATTGTGGAATTGCCAAACTCCCAAGGCAAAACTGTTATCCTTATGGTGGTTGACCGGTTCTCAAAGATGTGTCATTGTATTCCACTTAAGAAGTTGCCCACCTCTAAGGAACTGGCTTCCATTTTTGCTCGGGAGATCTTTCACTTACATGGGCTACCCAAGGTGATTGTCTCGGATAGGGGCAGTCAGTTTGTTTCCCGGTTCTGGCGAGCCTTTTGTGCACAGTTGGGAATACAGCTTGTGTTCTCTTCTGCGTATCACCTGCAGTCTAATGGGGCCGCAGAACAAGCCAATCAGTCCTTGAAACAATTCCTACGTTGCTATATTTCTGACCATCATAACAACTGGTCTGACCTATTACCTTGGGCAGAGTTTGCTCACAACAGTGCCTTGAATTCTGCCTCTCCATTTATGGCGAATATGGTTTCCAACCTTCCATGTTGCCTGACTCATTTAGTAGCTTACGCGTTGGACCTTCCTCCTAGTATGCGCATCTCTAATGTGTTTCATGTCTTCTTATTGAAACCGTTGGTCTGTAACAGATTTACCACCTCGGTGCCACGTCCTCACCCTATTCAGGTTAAGAACCATGAGGAGTATGAGGTACAATCCATTGTTGACTACTGTAGGTTCCGTGGGCGCATACAGTACCTGGTGCATTGGAAGGGGTACGGTCCGGAGGAACGCTCCTAGGTTTCATCCTTTGACGTACATGCCCCTGTTCTCTTCCGCGAGTTCCATAGACGGTTTCCCCTCAAGCCCGGTGGTCCTCCGAGGGAGAGGGGTCATTGAGGGGGGGTATTGTCAGGGCTGGCCACTCAGCTGTCGGCTAATTGCCAGCTCTCTTCTCTTTCCACAGTTACCAGCTGTTCCCGATGATGCTCGTCTGACCTGCCTATTTAAAGCCTTCCTGCTCACTTTTTCATTTGCCTTCGCGTTGGTCACATCACAGGGAACCATCTCCTGCTGTTGTTTCAAGACTGGCTTGCTGACATCCCACCCGGATTCTTATCCTGCTTGCAGTTGCTCTCCTTGGATCCCTGACTTCCAGCCTGGCTGATTACCCTATCTGGTTAATGAACTTTGGACTGGCTGACTACCCGATCTGGCTACTGGACTCTGGCTATGCTTGACTATGCTTTTTCTATTTTCCTTTTTATTTTTATTAATAAACAAGTGTGATTTGATTGTACTTCTGTCTCAGTCTGTTTCATGGTTTCTGACACAGGGCCAGTGTGGCTCTTGGCTTCCAGGCACAACAGACGCAGCACAGCATGGCAACGTCTCACCTGGCATGTCGAATAGGTTCTGGGGATCTTGGGCGGCGCAGCGGAAGAGACGCTATCAGCGGAAAAGGAGGAGTCAGCCGAGGAGGAGAGGGAGGAGGATGGAGCAGGAGGAGGAGAAGAAGAGCCAGGCCTGCATGCAATCCGTGGCGGTAAAACCAAATCTACAAGGGTGCCATGGGTTACATGCTTGACGGCCATCAGAAGGTTCACCCAGTGGGCAGTAAAAGTTATATACCTTCCCTGCCCGTGTTTGCTAGACCACATGTCTGTGGTCAGATGTATCTTGGCACCAACACTGTATGCCAGAGATACATTCACTTGCCGCTGAACATGGCCATATAGCTCTGGGATGCCCTTCTGTGAGAAATACTTCCTTCCTGGGACCTTCCATTGTGGTGTTCCAATGGCAACAAATTTTCGAAAGGCCTCCGAGTCCACAAGTTTATATGGCAGTAGTTGGTGGGCTATCAGTTCTGATAAGCCAGCTGTCAACCATTGGGCAAGAGGGTTATCCGGCGTCATAATTTTTTTTTACGCTCGAACATTTGGCTCACAGAAGCCTGCCTTTTTGCAGAAAAACATGAGGACAGCATGATGGAAGGTGGAGTGGAGGACAATTGTGAGGAGAGAGGAGAAGGAGAAGACGAGGCTGGACGGTGGGAGCCTGGAGTGTGGCTTTGTGGGTTCCGTTGCTCCCACTGGGCTCGGTGATGGCAGCTCATGTGCCTTCTTAAGGCGGTCGTCCCTAGGTGAGTGTTGGGCTTACCGCGACTTATGCATTGACTGCAAAGATTGCAGATGGCAACACTATTGTCAGCAGCGGACACATTAAAAAAAGCTCACACTGCAGAGCCATGTGCCGGCGTCCTGGGAGTGCCAGATGTGACCGTATATGGTTGATGCCTCGCTCCTGATACATTAGCAGTCTGCTTTGACCCTCCTGTGCAATCTAAGTTCTGCCTGCTTCTTCTCCCTATCTGCTGGTCCACATTTCCCTCTGAACTCCCCTCCTCTTGTGGGCACCCATGTGACATCCCTAGACACGTCTTCATCGACGTCCCCTTCCCCACCGCTATAATTAGAGAGCTCGGAGTAGGCAGAAACAGCGGGGACCAACCTCCTTGGGCTGATCTGGGTACTGTCGTCAGACTGCTGAGTGGCGGTTGTTGCTACCTCCTCTTCCTGATCCAATGCCAAGAATGGCTGCGCATCGGAAATGTCTTGATATGGATCGGAAAATAATTCCTGTGACTCAAGAGAAAGGTATATGATGGTGGGGGTTTTGGTGGTAGTGTCTTTGGGGGTGCACACAGCAGACAGTGAAGAGGGTGCAGATCGAGAGGATGAGGAGGGTGCAGAAGAGTAAGGCTGAGTGAGCCACTCAACCAAGTCTGGTGCGTCCTTTTACGTAATCGCACACACCTTCTGCAATTTGTCACTTTGGCTCAAGCTTGTTGCTCATGCCCTACCCCTACCACTCCTGCGGAAGGGCCTGCCTCTTCCTCTGCCTGTTATTTTTTAAATGACCCTGTGACAAAAGTCTCTAGAGAAGTGCAGTATGTATGTGGAAGAAGGTATATAACACCCCACGTCAATCTGTCGTTTTTGGGGGCCACTGGTCTATCACACCAGTTATAACACTTTTTTTTAATTGCGTTTGTCACTCTTTGTAGTATCGCTGCAGAACTGCTCAGCAGTCACAATGCTGCACAGTGGAAGTGCACTATAATATGCTTTCTATATGTGCAAGTATTTTATACGTTTATTACACCCCTGCATACTGCACACCAAATAGTACACCTATACCAGTCCTTAAAAGGACCTTTGTGGACCTAGTAGCTAGTGTTTTTTCAGACTGTACCTCAGTCCCTACACTGATAAAAAACAGCTGCAGAATCGGTCAGCAGTCAAGTATAATAGGCTTTCTATATTTGAAAGAAAGTATATTATACGTGTACAACTCTATATACTGTACACCTATACCAGTCCTTAAAAGGACCTTTGTGGACCTAATAGTAATAGATAGTGATTAAACTGACTGTCCCTGCTCCACACAGCGTCCTGTCCCTACACTGACAAAAGACAGCTGCAGAATCGGTCAGCTGTGCACTCAGCAATCAGCAGCACAACAGTCAGCAGCAGTGCACCAGAACCCTATATACTACACACCTATACCAGTCCTTAAAAGGACCTTTGTGGACCTAAAAGTAATAGCTAGTGATTAAACTGACTGTCCCAGCTCCACACAGCGTCCTGTCCCTACACTGACAAAAGACAGCTGCAGAATCGGTCAGCAGTGCACTCAGCAATCAGCAGCACAGCAGTCAGCAGCAGTGCACCAGAACCCTATATACTGTACACCTATACCAGTCCTTAAAAGGACTTTTGTGGACCTAATAGCTAGTGATTTGTGTCACTACAGTCTGTCCCTGCTCCACACAGCAACCTCTCCCCACTCCGTCAAAAGACAGAATGTAAAATGGCCGCCAGATCAGGTCTATTTATAAGGTAGGGGGAATGTCCAATTGTCCATGTGCTGAAATGTCTCAATTGGCTGTCCTGTACCCCGTGATGGATGTGTCATCATGGGTCAAAGTTCTTTCACGATGTAAAAGCATATGTCCGCCGGGCGACCAGCGCCAGAAGTCCGCTGCTTTGGCGAATCACGAACACGCAAAATTCTCCGCAAACCAACCACAGGCCATCCCTACTGTGGGACTGCTTTAAAGAGGGGACTGTGATGTAAAGGGGACTATGATGTGAAAGGTATGCTGAAGACAATGATGTACAGGGGAAACGTGATATGTTATAGCACTAACGAGATTCAGACCTCTGCCGGAAAGAAATTTTGCTGACCAGACCTCTGTAAATTTGAATTTAAGACCCCTGTTCTATATGTTTTAAGAATTATGCACCCAGTATCACCATCACAGAAAAGGGTAATATCCAAAAAATGCATGGTATTGCCAACTGTCTTAAAGGTAAATTGTAGCTTTAGCTTGTTATCATTGGCATATCGCAAAAACTGATGTAAAGTTTTATATGGGACCCCCTGTCATATAATAAACAGGTCTACTATAAAACGTCTGTGCCAATAAAAATGGTTGGCAAAGGGGTTTTGTGGGAAAAAGATGTAAAGCTCCTCCCACCACCTCATGTACAAAATGGCAAAGGAGGAGAAAACCTGGCCCCCATGGATGCTCTGAATAACTGTAAATAATAAGCACATCAAATAAAAATAAATTGTGAGTAAGCAGAAATTCAGAACATAATCTGAATTGAACCCAATGACCCTAAAACCTAACTGATATCACCCGCTGGGCAATCAGGGGGTTAAACCTTTATTGGGTAATAAATGGCGGGTGCCCTGATGCTATAAAAAGCAAACTAACAAACCAGCGTCACCCGTAACACTTATACGGTGATCACTGGTGAAAGGGTTAACTAGGGGCAATCAGGGGGTTAAAACCTTTATTAGGTAATATATGGGGGTACCTGACGCTATATAAAAACCTGACAGGGAACCTAAATAACTAACTGGTTAACCAGTGTCACCAGTGACACTTATATGGTGATCACTGGTGAAACGGTTAACTCTAGGGGCAATCAGGGGGTTAAAACCTTTATTAGTTAATATATGGGGGTACCTGACGCTATATAAAAACCTGATGGGGAATCTAAATAACAAAATAACTAACTGGCTATCCAGCATTACCAGTGACACTTATACAGTGATTACTGGTGAAAGGGTTAACTCTAGGGGCAATCAGGGGGTTAAAACCTTTATTAGGATGTATATGGGGGTACCTACCGCTGTAAAAACCTGGCGGTGAACCTAAAAAAAAATAACTGGCTACCTAGCGGCACCAGTAACACTAATGCAGCGATCAGAAAAATAATCCCTTAGTGACACTGGCAAAATGGGGTGAAACGGTTACCTGGGGGGCAATCAAGGGGTTAAACCTTTATTAGGGATTAGGGGGGTAGGAGGCTACCCTGGATCTAAAGGGGCCTAAATCTAACTGCCCTGACACTTTTTACAGTCACAAATGACACTAAATGCAGTGATCAGTAAATAAATGACCACTGCAATCAGTGACACTGTGACTGGGGGGGGCAGGGGGTTATCTGGGTGGTGATCGGGGTGACTGGGGGGGATTTGTTTTGCCTACGTGTCAGTGTAGTGTTTGTGCACTTACTATGATGTCTTCTCTCCTCGCTGCTCCGGTCAAAAAGACCGCCGCGAGGAGAGTGACATCACTTCCTCCTGCCTGTGTCTACAGTTCACAGGCAAGGGAAGCTTCTCATTTGCCAGGAGCGATCGCGAGGGGGTGGCAAGAAATCAATGCCCGCCCCCTCATTACGGATTGCTCCTGAAGTGAAACGGACCACCGCTGCCAGCGGGAGGGGGTCTGGTCGGAACCCCCCACCCACTGGAAGACAGGCACGTAAAGGTACGTGCATGTGCCTGTCCGTGTCAATGTGCCGACGTAAATACACAGGCGGCGGTCCTTAAGTGGTTAAGGATCTTTTTAGTTTGCTTATGTTTGCTTATGTTGTAAATAAAAAGACCAGTTAAACTTGTTTTCTTGAATAGATTTAGAGTGATCAAACAGTAGAGTTTTTATCTACCAAAGCAACTCTATTTATATCTGTATCCAAATCAACAGATCTATATTCCCTTTTCCATAAATCTCTCTTTCGAGATCTGTTATTGGCATTGGAAGTAAACGATATTAGTACAGTTGTGCCACAGTCGATGAAATTGACTGTATGGAACAGATGTTAACCATTGACTCTAATGGCAGCTGTCGACCAGAATGTAACCATTCTGGTCGGTAGGCTTGAAATACGTTTTTGAATTCCAAATGATGATTTATAGCTGAAATTTCCAAATCCAAGAAATGGATAGTGGTACAGCTATCCTCATAACTTAGAGAGATATCGCTTGTATTATCGTTGAGCATGATCATGAAGACATGTAGAGATTCCATATCGTCCTTCCAGAGGAGGAGGATGTCATCTATATATCTTGGACAGGACTAACTCCGGTCTCCTGAGGGCATATAGACAACATCCTCCTCCCACTGTACCATGTGCTAAACTCAGAGAGAACATAGCCCCCATGCCCACATCATGTTTTTGTGAATAAAATTGATTTTGGAACCAAAAGTAGTTATGCTGAGTTGCAAACTTCAGCAATTCCATAATAAAATTCTGTTGTATTATAGGAAGGATTGAATTCTTAGATAGATAGTACTCTACCGCTGCAATGCCCAAATCATGGGAAATGCAGGTGTAGAGGGCAGAAAAATCAAACCTTCCTGGTGCTCAACTGTTTCTAGAATTTTAATGGTATCTCAAGTATCCTTAAGATAAAAGGGGACAAAAATGACCAGTGGTTGAAGATGATAGTCTATGTATCGTCCTATTCTAGACGTAACAGAGTCAATCCCACTGACAATAGGGCATCCAGGGGGATTGATTGGGTTTTTGTGTACCTTAGAAGGGTAATTGTCAAAAACCATGAACCAGACCGAGACAGAAGTACAATTAAATCACACTTGCTTATTAATAAAAATAAGAAGGTAAATAGAGTAAGCATAGTCAAAGCATAGCCAGAGTCCAGTAACCGGATCGAGTAGTCAGACAGTCCAGAGTTCAATAACCAGATCAGGTAATCAGCCAGGCCAGAAGTCAGGGATCCAAGTGGAGCAACAGCAAGCAGGATAAGGAGCCAGAGGGGATGTCAGCAAACCAGACTTTAAACAGAACCACAGGAGATGGTTTCTTGTGATGTAACCAAGGTGAAGGCAGAGATGAAGTGAGCTGGACAGCTTAAGTAGGCAGGTCAGAAGAGCAGGATCAGAGACAGCTTTGTATCTTTGAAGAGAGATGAGAGCTGGCAATTATCCGACAGCTGAGCAGCCAGCCCAGAGAAGGAAGGGCTAAGCCAGCCCTGACAGTAATATATTATTGGAATACGTGGAGCTAAAGGTATTAGGAATTTTTTTTTCTTTCTTGTCAAGAATACCCAATGATGAGCCTTCATTGACAAGTTCTACCAAGGCTCTTTTGTAATCCAAAGTTGGATCTTTGGACACAAGACCATATACAGTCATCAAGTATTGTTATGGAAATATGACTATACGCAATGCGTAATCCATATCTCCTGTGCTAATAAACACCCGTTCCGTCTAATGCTATAATGCATCTGTAGCTAAAATTTTCTGGGCTTACCGATTACCTCCTCCAGCTCGTACACGTTGTTCTTGTCTAGGGGTTTCCAGGGTTAATAACCCAGTAACACTTGAATTCCTTGTTAGGATTTTTATTTTGCATAAAACGATTGAACAAACTCAGTCTCTAAGTTGGGAATAGAGGGTATCAGGGTAGAGTTTAGCCCAGGAGCTTGAAACTGTTGACTTCAATAAAAGTCTCTCTCTATGTACACAGTCTAGGGAACAGCCGTTTGCAACTGGACTCTTTAACTGTGTGATAAATCCTTACGTTTTTTGGTTTAGCAGCCAACAGGTAATTCTAGCCTTTCAAAGTCTTTCACGCAGACTTGGTTGGAAACTTGGAAACTTAGTTACAACTGGAAGGGTAGAAGTAAGAACTTTTCTTACTGTACCAGAATTTTTCAGCCAGTCCGGCGATACAGTAAGAATTGTGGATTCAATCAATGTCCATGGCAACTCTGCTTCCAGGATCTTACTGAGCAGCCAGCCTTGTGCGTGTCTCTCTTACCGAAGAGTCCTCCCCTGATCATGTGTAGAATTGCTGGGCCTCTCCAAAACCCGACATGGCACCGGAAAACAGCTTAGAATCTGTCTTCCAGTTACTGCGCCTCGAACTCGCCAGTTCTGAGGCTCAGAAACGGATGGATCGGCACCCGAGGAAATGAGGCCCCGGGGGCTGGTCAGGAGGACCAGGACCATGGAGTCCGCAACAACTTCTGGACCGGAACCCCGAACCACGTGACTTCGGCACCTTAAGTACCCCTTCCCAGATTATGCAGTGAGACAAACTCCCACTGATTGGTTCAAAGATAAAGATCGGTACCCAATGCGTCCAACCAGACTGTGTTCTCCAGCCTCCCACAGGTGTGCAACACCACCTATGACCAGGCAGAACTTCTATGCAGCCCAGCCAAACTGATGCCAAAGTACAATTTAGCACACTTAGCCCCAAAACTCATTACAATTTTGGGCAGAAAACGAAATTTAACATATAGCGCATACTCGTTAGGAGTACTGGCTCTACACATCTTAATATCACTCTGTTTCCCGCATATCCCCAAGTAAACAGACATGACCACAGCTTATGTACTTACAGCCTCAGGTCCACCAACTAGCCTGAACGCTCTGAGTACTATTTATTTATATAACAATAGGCCAATCAAGCACAGGCAATCTCTCCAACAGGAGGAGTTTATACAACAACCAATGAACAATGACTAAGGGAGTCTTATGGGTGTGTCTGGGCAGGAACAGTGTGCATGATTTCCTGCCCCCTGTACCTGGAAGCCATCATCTTCAACTAGACAAAGGAATCCGCATGGCTGGTCTTGAAATCATGGACGCTTTCCCTCACCACAACAATTCAAAGGCTCCCATTTTTACCGTTGGCATGAATCCTTATTCTGCGTTTTCAGAGAACAATGCATACCCTGATTATACTACCATTCCTGTAGATGGGACATTATCTGCAGGGGCACGCCACGGTCCCGCCATGTGCTGATCAGACACACAGAAAGACAAGCGTGCGCATCCACCCATAACACATAATATCTTTGCAGAGTGAACACATTCCCCTCAGATGAACATCTGTGCTTTGCACAGGGGCCCTTTCACTGGCCCCTGTGCAAATCTTTCACTGGACATATCCCCACTCCACAAACACCTCTCTCCAACCTCAGGAAGTTTTCCACTACCAGACGGGACTCAACCAGCGTCAGTCTGCCCCAGCCAGCTCTTTAGAGCTGCAGGAGTACTAACACTGGGAGACACTATGACAATACTTATTAAATACTCTAAAATTTCACCAGTCCTTCCTCTTTTGTCATCTGCTCCCATGTGTGCCTCGATGAATCTTGATCTTCACCTGGAAATTAATCAGTCCTTACAGTCCATATGAGTCCATAAAAAGGAAAACACAGTTTGACATGTAGACTCTGTTCTTCAGGAGGGATGACTTAGAGGAGGACATGAAGGCCGGTTGGTCTGGGATCCTCTGTGTCTTGTACTTGGGTTGGGTACTTGTGGCTTCAATAGTTTAAATGAATATCCCATCCACAATGGATGAGAAATTGTTCAATCGTATCATAAGCTCAAGCCCCCACCCTGTACAAGCAGGAAACCGTGCCCAGACCTGGTCGGGGTTGGTGAACAATTCCCTTCTATCTGTCCCTGCCATTCTTACCTTCTCTTGTGCCAACAGATCCTTACGATCGACCACAGCATAAGATGCTGGGACAAGTTTCACCAGCTCGCATGAACCTCTTGCATTGGGGCGAGTTACCTTTTAAGCTGTACCAAACTAAAGTTGAAGCATACTTGTAGGCTACCTAGTTGTCTCGATACCCAAACTGGCAAGAACCAGAGCTATTGTTAAAACTATAACTAATTTTGCCCTCTAGAAATGTATTGTTAAATTCTATTGACAAGTGTCTGTTTGGAGTCTTTACTAGTTTTCCAAATTCCCCATACCAATATGAACATTGTATATATGTGTGTGTATATATATATATATATATATAATATATATATATATATATATATATATATATATAATCATGTACCGCTGTCATCGCTGGGGTACTAAAGCTCGGTGGAGATTCAGAGTAGAGCCAGCAATTAGTCCTGTTCGCTTTCGCTTGTCAGGGAATACACTTTAAACAATAAGTTGGTATACTTTTCATTGTTACCCTTGCTAAAATATACTAAACAAAAAAAAAATAAACAAAGATACTCCTCATTCTTTGGTGTGGTTGAGCAGCTTCTTGCAGTGGCTGGCGTGGTCTCGTCCCTCAAGCTTCCTTACAACGACCCAGGCACCTGGTTGGAAATAATGTAAACCGGTTATTTTGTCAGGGTCCAGGAGAGACTTGTGAACCCTGTGGTGGACCTTTTGAAGTTCATGTTACAGTGACTGCACCTACCCCATCATCTTAGAATATAGGCCACAGCTCCTGAGGACCTCCAAACAAACCTCATATAGCAATAACCCAGACATGTGGGAACTTAATGACTGTGGTCACTGCATAACCTGTGCATGGCTTACCATCCAGAGTGTAACACCTGGAACCATTGACAAAAGGGCTCTTAGCATCTGGGATGGCAACTTCTTTCACCAGACTGCTGGTTGCTGATTCAAATTCCATCAAAGAAAGACAGTCGTGGCCTATAGGTCACACACTTAGTTAGAATTAGAAAGGTTAGTATTATTAGTTTGAAAACTGTCATTCTTACATTTATCCCCCCCATCTTCTTCCTCATTACAAACTGAAGGAAGAATTGCAGGGTTTAGAGGGGTGCAGGAAAAAAGAAACAATGAGATAGCGTATGATATCCCAGAGATTGGCTGTGACGTAATGCTGGAAGTGACGTAAGACTGGCGGAAGACGCCAGGCATCCATTTTTGTTATGTGCTGTTTACATTTCTAGTAAATATGAGAGTCTTATTGCTGTTTTAATAAATTGAACCATTCGTTTTTAATATTACTACACCATTGGAGCCTTTTTTCCTTCTCCCTATATTCTTATTGAGTCACAATGCAGTTGATACGGGGATGGTGGTCCAGTGTGGATGTCCATGATTTTTAAGCTATTAATTATTGAAGATCCCCTGGTGGTAAAGGAGAGAATGGAGGCTATTCATTTTACCTGATGTGCTGTTTTATCAAAGAGTGGAGGTGAGAGTTTTGAGAGCCCATATCTTTCCATACTACATTGTGTATTTCCTTACCTCCTGTTTCTCTGATGAGAAGTTATTTGAACCCTTCTGGTGCCACTGAAATCATCTAGAGACTTGTTATATGGACTTATTTATGGTGCCTGCTTTTTAATCATTTATTATTTATCTATTCAGTTTTTATAGCACGTTGCACTTTTTGGATTTATTATTTATATATACATATTTTTATATGCGCAGGATCATTATTGATTTTATTTTATTTCTGTTTATTTATACTGTTAACATGAATTACAAAAGAAGGTGGTGGCTTCAGAATCAGCCAATCAGACACTTGTATTATTTCAAAAGAACCACACATGTATATATTCAAATAGAATACCAGTAGTGACGCGTGCAGACGGTCGTTCACAGAGCCATGCGGCATGCTCTCACAATTTGAACACTACAAAGATGGCTCTCACAGATGGCAATCACTCAGGGACGACCATGTCAGGGACCACCATGTCAGGGACCACCAGTGCTGCTTGTCAGGGACCACCATGTTGACGACCACTCAGGGATCACCATGTCAGGGACCACTATGTCAGGGACCACCATGTCCGGGACCACCAGTGCCGCTTGTCAGGGACCACCATGTGAGAGACCACCAGTGCCGCTTGTCAGGGACCACCATGTCAGGGACCACCAGTGCCGCTTGTTAGGGACCACCATGTCAGGGACCACCAGTGCTGTTTGTCAGGGACTATCATTTCTTGGACCACCTGTCAGGGACCACCATGTCAGGGATTACCAGTGCCACTTGCCAGGAACCACCATGTCAGGGGCCACCATTGTCAGGGACCACCAGTGCTACTTGTCAGGGACCACCATGTCAGGGACCACCAGTGCTGTTTGTCAGAGATCACCATTTTGATGACCACTCATCGACCACTATGTCAGGAACCACCATGTCAGGGACCACCAGTGTCGCTTGTCAGGGACCATCATGTCAGGGACCACCAGTGACACTTGTCAGGGAAAACCATGTCAGGGACCACCAGTGCCTCTTGTCAGGGACCACCATGTCAGAGACCACCAGTGCCATTTGTCAGGGACCACTATGGTCAGGGACCACCAGTTACGCTTGTCAGAGACCGCCATGTCAGGGACCACCAGTGCTGTTTGTCAGGGACCACCATTTTGACAACCACTCAGGGACCACCATGTCAGGGACTACCAAGGGACCAACATGTCAGGGATGACCATGTCAGGGACGACCCAGGTCAGGGACCACCAGTTACGCTTGCCAGAGACCGCCATGTCAGGGACCACCAGTGCTGTTTGTCAGGGACTACCATTTTAATGACCACTCAGGGACCAATATGTCAGGGACTACCAAGGGACCAACATGTCAGGGATGACCTTTGTCAGGGACCACCAGTTCCGCTTGTCGGAGACCACCATGTCTGGGACCACCAGTGCTGTTTGTCAGGGACCACCATTTTGACGACCACTCAGGGACCACCATGTCAGGGAAAAATTACATATTTACACGCAATAATAATGAAATGCAATTATTATCTGTAATATTTAGGACGGACATATCTAAGTGATATATTCAAAAGTAAATACACAAATTTGTATTTGAAAGTGGTTCAAATACACAAAATTTTAAGGTTCATCTTTATGAATAAAGTGTCAACATTTATATATTTTTTACATATTTCAGGCATTCTTACAGTCTTAGTAAAATGGTTTATGTTTCTTGTTTTTATCTTCTCCCCAGACAAAAGACGAGATTTCCAGGAGATTCTAGCACAGCTCAAGATGGAAAATCACATGAATTCTAAACTTACCTTGGGCAGCATTTTAGAAATTGGGCAAGAAAGTTTACAGGAGATCAAGCTTCAAAGAGTACAAGATGGCCCTTGGTATTTCTTACATAATCTCATGGCTTTAAATGTAAAAGCACGAAACCTGGAGCCAGAGGATTCTAATATGGATACAGATATAAATGTTTTGAGTTTTGATAAAAATAACTCTGATGCAGGTTCTTGTCTTGTTCACCCTCTAGATGTCCAGTGTATTCTTCTGCATTGTTCAGACAGTTTCTTACAGCAGGAAATTATGTCCAAAATGGCCATGTGCCAGTTTGCTGTCCCCATCCTGCTGCCATCTGCAGATGGTCCAGACTGTACCTTTATGATTTGGGCAATGAGGGACATAGTGAAAAGGTGGAGGCCTCTGGCATTAAAAGAGACAAAGGGATTCATGGAGGACAACCTGGTAAACATTTCTTTACCATTTTATTCCTTTGTGAGATTGGAGAATTGCAGTTTATCGAAGTCTGTGTTCATTAATCAGCTTCTAAGCCCAAGTCAGCAGCACATTGACTATTTTCTACATAGGGGCATGGAAGGTGGAGACCTTCCTCGGAAAATATCAGATGGTTTAGTGGAGATGTCCTGTTATTTTCCTTCTGGAAAAGAAATCTCTGATATCTTCACAGACCCGCTTGCAGTTCTGAATTTGAGAGGAGACATTTTATCTAACTGGACTCAGTTTTCTTTCTTAACTCAGATATCATCAGTTGTGTTCATTTTTGCAGACAGTATTAGTGAGACAGAATACCAGCTGTTATCAAGTCTTCATACGCCAAGGACAAAATATTTTATTATTCTGACAAAAAATGAAAAAAGTACTGTAGACCACATTAAGAATCTGTATCCAGTTCTAAACCTAGACGATAGTCATATCATAGTAAAGGGACCCAGAGTTAATGATGCAAAACTGGTAAAGCATGTGCAAAAAATCATGAAAGATCTGATACAAAATTACCCTCTGAGGTTGGAACAGATGATTGACACAGCCAGTGAGCTTGGCATCCATGTAGATGAAAAGTCAAAGGAGTGTCAAAAAGCAAAACGTCGAGCTCTGGACATCACTGAAAACATACAGGATGTGGCAAAATACAAGGAAAATACAATGAAGCTTCAGGGACATCTATGGAAGCAGCTTGCAAAAATAGAAAAAGAATTATGTAGAATGAAAGATCAAACTGATCAGGATGATGGAGAACATTACAGAGCAGGGCTTATCAAGAGGAAAAAACTGTTACTTGAAGAGCAAAACCAGCATTCTCCACCCCCTGGTATAGTGACTTTCATAGATGCAATCATACAGTCAAACCCACAGGAGAAACACTTCTTCCTAAAATGGATGAAAATTCTCCTTGATTCAATCTCTCGGGTCAATCTGTCAAAATTACAGTCTGAATACAAAAAAAAATGTAATGATCAATCCTCCAATCTTATGGAAATTAATGCATTAGACCAAAGAATATCTGAAAGTTCCCTTGGTATTGAACACTTCCTACGGGAGCTTGCACAGTTTTACGAAGCTGAATGTTTTGTGGTATATGATGGTAAAATGAAGACAAGTGAGAGACAATTTTGCAAACTCCCTAAAATAGCGGCTGATCTTCTGTTAGATGGATTTCCATTGGAAGTTATTGATGGAGATGCCTCTAACATTCCCCTACAATGGATAACTGATGTCCTAAAGGAGGTTGATAAGAAGATGAAATGTCAATGCAAAATGAGAGTAATAACTGTCCTGGGGGTACAGAGTACAGGGAAGTCCACCCTCCTGAACACCATGTTTGGTTTGCAGTTCCCGGTGGCCAGTGGACGATGCACACGAGGAGCCTTCATGACTCTCATTAAAGTGAAAGAAAACTTCCAGAAGATACTGGGGTGTCACTTTATCCTCATCATTGACACTGAAGGACTTAAAGCTCCTGAACTAGCTTCACTGAAAGACAGTTATGAACATGACAATGAGTTGGCAACATTAGTTATAGGACTGAGTGATATCACAATAATTAACATGGCTATGGAGAACACATCAGAAATGAAAGATGTTTTACAAATTGTTGTCCATGCATTTCTTCGGATGGAAACAGCTGGAAAAAAACCAAACTGCCAGTTTGTACATCAGAATGTGGGTGATGTTTCTGCTCATGAAAAGAACATGAGAGACAGAAAGAAATTTGGTGATCAGCTAAATGAGATGACACAAATTGCAGCACGGATGGAAAAAATGACTGGAGTGACGTCATTTTCAGATGTGATGGACCATGACATGGAGAAACATACGTGGTATATCCCTGGTCTTTGGCATGGTGTACCACCAATGGCTTCAGTGAACAGTGGTTACAGTGAAAATATCAACCAACTTAAGAAACATTTACTCAATTTTTTTGAAAAGTCAAAGAATCCTCAAAGACTGTGTGATTTTTCTATATGGATAGGAAGTTTGTGGAATGCTGTGAAACATGAGAACTTTATCTTCAACTTCAGAAATAGTCTTGTTGCTGAGGCCTATGAGAAATTGTCTACAAAGTACAATGAACTGCAGTGGAACTTCTCCAAAGTGATGTATAACTGGAAAATGGAGACTGAGAATATGATACAAAACAAATCTGCAATCGGTCTGCAAGGAGACTTTATTAACCAGATTAAACATGACTTGACTATGAAGTTAAATAGTGAAGAAAAAGAAATGAGAGAACATTTAAACAAATATTTTGAGGATGGATCTGAGAATTCCGCTCTAATAGAAAGATACAGGGAAGAGTTGTTCAGAAGTGTAAACGTTCTTAGAGTTCAGCAAGAAAACCTGCTAAGCAGCAGAATAGAAGAACTCGTACAAATTCAGAAAGGAAAAAATGCAGTTGAAGGAATTCAAGCAGATTTCCATGAAATTATTGAGAAAAATGTGACTAGTCTTTTCAATGATTACAAAAAAGAAAACAAAAATAGTATATTAGATAATAATAAAGTCAAATCCCAATTTGAAAAAATGTGGAATGACACACTGTCAAGTCTAAATCTGAGCAGCTTCCATGAATACAATATTGAGCAAGACATCCTGAGACAACTGAAGAAAGACATGAGCCACAGCATTGGAGCGGTCACAGAGAAATTAACTAGCATACATAGTTTAAATGGCCTAAAGGACTTTAAAGCTGAAGAAATACATGTAGAAAAAAACGTTTTAAAAAAAATGGGAGATGCTATAAAAAAATGGATTAAATCTCAAGATTTTATGGACTACCAAAATCTTTATTTCTCTCTATTAAAGAAATGCAATAGTTATGTTACAGAGAAAGTAAATTTGAAAGTGGACTATCATCAGACTTATTGTCAGGAATTGTTAAAAATGATCAGAGAAGAGCTTCATAACGACCTACAGAAGCTCCCCACCACGCCCATGTTTGAGTTGGATGTGAAACTTCACATTTTGGGCAAATTAGCACCAGTGCTTCAGAAGATGCACCGAGATTTCATCCAAGAGAATGATCCAAAACTCAATTTGGAGAAACACAAGGGCAAATATCTGTCCATATTTCAGAATATTTTTAATGAAAAAGATGAGTGCCAAAACAGAGCAAAAGATTTCTGTGACATTTGCCTGAAACCCGCAGTGATGAAATTCATTGATAAAAATCTTGGAACAGAAATAGTGGATGATATTTTATTAGGAGAAAAATCCATAACATATCGCAGCCGGAAGTTTTTTCAGTTCACCATGCTCAAAAAGTTGCTGGAAAATAATGACTTTCAACAGTATGTTGATTACATTAGGAACTATGAGACTTTTGTGAAAAACTGGATCATGCAGTATATTAAAGATGAATACAAGCAAAACAAAGACATTGCGGAGTTACAATCTAAACTTTTGACTTTAATCATGAAAATTGTGGTCAATGTGCTAAATGACCCAAGGCTTCAAAATTGTTCAAATGTGCAAGAGTTTTTGAAAACATTCTGTGAAATGTTAAGTAAAGATCTCATTATTTCATCAAATGACTTGAAGGTGATAGAGTTTAAGAATACGGCCTCTGTGCGTCAGTTCTCTGGTGACATTAAGATATTTTTCACTGACACAGAAGAACAAATAAAACAAGAAATGAGATCTTTAAGCATAGAGAATATTCTCTCCAGGCTCACTCTGAACCCTCAAGATCAGCTGTTTAACCAAGTTTTTGGATGTGGGAAGTTGTGTCCATTCTGTAAAGTCCCCTGTGAGGCTGGAGGTAAAATTCACACAAAGCATTCTGCAGAAGTGCACCGACCTAAAGGATTAGGAGGATATAGAAGTTGCAGAACGAAAATCCTGAGTCACAATATATGTTCAACCAAAGTGAATGGAAATGGTAGATTCAGGCTTTCAGCCACAGACATTGTCTCGCACCCTTACAAGAATTACCGCGATTTCTATCCTGATTGGGCCATTCAGGCTGACTCAACCATCAATGCCTCTGATTACTGGAAGTTTGTTTTAGTGAAATTTAATGACCAGTTTGCAAAAGAATACGAGGCTAAACCAGCTGAGCTTCCAAAGGACTGGAAAGAAATTACACAGCAAAAGGCAATGAAGAGTCTACAGGAGTTATATAACCTAACATAATAAACTGGAAGAAAAAAATATTCTACACGCCACTTCTTTTTCATATGCAAAATCTGGGCACATTTATTTGACCTTAAGACTAAACTCTTGGCATTAAGTCTTTTTTTTAAAATGTGCTGGCTTACTATGAGTTATGGCCAACAATGTGCATGCCACCTTGCGGACGCCTCTTTTATTTACAACTGACCATTTTATGAAGCTTTGGCAGCACAGCTTTCTCTACATTCCCAGGGCTATGAGAGGATAGATTCTTTTTTCTCATACACTCTCTACCCGCCCCTCCCCTCTGCTTCCCATTCATGAATGTATTCACATAATACTTGGTGCTCTGTGATTTGGTATAAGGAGGAGAGGGGCGGGCACAGCGACTGCATTCAACTATGCAGCTGTAGGAGCTAAGACCTGAGGGTCCAGTATTGGAGCATCGGAAGAATAGCAATAGCTGTACTCCCGGTGCTCAGCCCTAGTAATCCAGTAAAAAGTGGCTGAATTCCCGAAGTCAGGGAGTAAATGTATAGAAGCATTTGGGCTGAAAGACAGCAGTATATACACACTTTAGTCTTAAATTTACATGAACAAGCCATACTCTAGCAATGGGATCCAACACACATCAGTATTTCCTCTATATTATTCCCCAGCACGCAATTTCCAGTTTTGCGGTACTCACCCTGCCACCACACAAATTGCATACTGAATAATGTCCATGTCCCCATAGACATTGCTCACTGAGCCCAGACACACAATTTGCAGGTTTTGGTTTTGCTCTCGGGCACAACTCAGCTTGGTTATATGAGGAACACTAGTGGGTTTTTGACCAGCCCCAAAGCCAAGACACTATTGTGTTAGCCCTTGTACACACGGTCGGAGATTCCGACAACCAAATCCGTCGGATTTCGTCCGTCGGATTTCGTCCGACGGATCTTGTCCGAAACTGTCGCATACACACGGTCGGACAAAGTTGTCGGAAAATCCGATCTTTCAGAACGTGATGACGTAATTTCGTTACGACGGGACTACGTTCAGGCTAGTAGCCAATAGCTTTGATGTAGGAATTTGATCTGAGCATGCGTGGCACTTTGTCTGATCGGAATTCTCTACACATGATATGTACGATCGGAGCATTTTGTCGGAAAATATTTCCGGCAAGTTGGAAAATTTGGTCCGTCGGATATTCCAACGGAAACAGTCCGATGCAGACCACACACAGTTGGAATATCCGACAAAACGCTCCGATCGGACACATTCCGTCAGAATCTCCGATCGTGTGTACAAGGGCTTATACTTTGTCTGTCCTAACTTCAGGCTCTGTGTATTGATAGCACTGTTTCAATAAACAAAAATTTACAGGAAAACAAAAAAAAACATAAATGTAGCTTATATTGCAGCTTACTCCTTAGATATGGTGGCTACATATGGTGGTTTTGTTTTGCAGTTAGTAGGGAAATCTCTTGATTTTGCAAGAAATGTCCTCGTCATTTCCTGTGAGCTGAACAAAACATGACAACGTTATCATGTTTTCTGTTCATTGGGCAGTTGTAATTTTGTTTAACCTTCCAGTATTGGTGTGAGCACACATTGGAGGTTTTCAGCTGACATTGTGCTGTGTTGGGCTTCTGATGTGTCCCTGCACCTTTAAGGACTAATGGGCTTCCTCTGGACATACCTCAAATTAAATTATCCATTGCTATGTATGTTCCAATAAGGAGACTGCCATAGATGAGTGTTAGGACCACATTATACAGAGGAGAGGTGAAGTGGCTTCCACATTTACACTATATTACTTGACAATTGCACATGCAATATATTACCAAAAGTTTTGGGACGCCTGCCTTTACACGCACACATGAAATTTAATGGCATCCCAGTCTTAGTCCGTAGGGTTCAATATTGAGTTGCCCCACCCTTTGCAGCTATAACAGCTTCAACTCTTCTGGGAAGGCCGTCCACAAGGTTTAGGAGTGTGTCTATGGGAATGTGTGATCATTCTTCTAGAAGTGCATTTGTGAGGTCAGGTACTGATGTTGGATGAAAAGTCCTGGCTCGCAGTCTCCGCTCTAATTCATCCCAAAGGTGTTCTATCAGGTTGAGGTCAGGACTCTGCACAGGCCAGTCAAGTTCCTCCACCCCAAACTCGCTCATCCATGTCTTTATGGACCTTGCTTTGTGTACTGGTGCACAATCATGTTGGAACAGGAAGGGGCCGTCCCCAAACTGTTCCCACAAAGTTGGGAGCATGAAATTGTCCAAAATGTCTTGGTATGCTGACGCCTTAAGAGTTCCCTTCACTGGAACTAAGGGGCTAAGCCCAACCCCTGAAAAACAACCCCCCCACCATAATCCCCCCTCCACCAAATGATTTGGACCAGTGCCCAAAGCAAGGTCCATAAAGACATGGATGAGCAAGTTTGGGGTTTACTGGCCTGCACAGAGTCCTGACCTCAACCCGATAGAACATATTTGGGATAAATTAGAGTGCAGACTGTGAGCCAGGCCTTCTTGTCCAACATCAGTGCCTGACCTCACAAATGCTCTTCTGGAAGAATGGTCAAACATTTCCATAGATACACTCCTAAACCTTGTGGACAGCCTTCCCAGAAGAGTTGATAGCTGTAAAGGGTGGGCCAACTCAATATTGAACCCTATGGACTAAGACTGGGATGCCATTAAAGTTCATGTGTGTGTGGGGGCGTGGCCGGATGTAGACCGAGTAGGACGTGGTGTGCTGGAGCTCCTGCCATCCTGAACTAAATCCTTTCCCATCCTACGCCGGCTCGACTTTGGGGGGGACCTCACGATATCCCCTGCATTCCGGACGCCCCGCGGAGTGGCGGAGCAGCATTTTGGGGCCGCAATCGGTGCTTTTGGCGGCTCCGTGGCTTGCGGCCTAGTCGCATCGCGGGATTCGGCCGCCATCTTGCGGCCTGTGGAGCCTCCGGACCGGCCGCAGCAGAGTATTCGGAGCGGTCGTTCGGCTCCGCGGGAGAGAGGAACGGCGGAGACGCGATCCGGAACCAGACCCTCAGGCCCTGCTGCCAGCTACTGCTTCAGGGACACTTTTTGCCACCCTCGGCCGCGCTGCGGTGTATCCGCTGGTGGGAAGACTACAGGCTGTCAGGAGGCCCTTTACCATCCCTGCTGGGGCGGTGAGTGCTGTGTTGGGGATACAGTGTGTGCACAGGAGCGGTGGGGAGAGGTGTGGGAGAGTGGGTGACTGCCCTAGTGTCCTCCCCGGTTGCTCTTCTTGCTGGGCACATGAACTGAGACTTTTAAAGGGCTACTCCTCCACTCCTCAGTGCATGGCACATCTCTTTGCATGTTATATCATCCTATTACTGGCAGTGAGAGGTTCCTGAGAGCTCCCAGAACTGTGTCGCTAGTTGTACCAATCATCCTTGCCTGTGTCCCTGTGTCTGAGTATTCTTAAAGGGGCGCACCCTCTCTGCTGCACACAAGCTCACCTCAGGCCGGCTGGCCTGTTGCCTCCTCTCCATGCCCTCCAAGGGGAAGTCTGCGGCCAAGAAAGCACAGCTTCAGCCTGTTCAGAATCCCAGTGACCTTTTGAATCAATTCAAGGCTTTAATGGCGGATATGGAGCAGGCGGCCCCACAGGAGGCTAATTCATCTGCTCCCACGGTGCCGCCAGCTAATGATACCACAGTTATTCTTGCGGCCATTGAACAGAGTAGGACTTCCTTGCTGGTACGCATAGATCACCTAGCGGAGGAATGCAACCTTATCAGAGCTGATTTTGACAAATTCCGGGGCAGGCTCTCAGAAGCTGAAACGCGCATCTCCGCGACGGAAGACACTACTCACCGGCATGATGAGGCCATTCAAGCACTGCAGAGAACGGTTCAGAATCTGGTGGCCAAGTCCGATGACGCCGAAAACCGTTTGCGGAGAAACAACGTCCGGGTACTGGGCCTACCGGAGGGAGCTGAGGGAGACCGTCCGGCTGAGTTTGCCGAAGAGTTCTTCAAATCCTTGCTACATTTGACGGATGTGCCCCCGACGTATGTGGTGGAGAGGGCCCACAGGGTCCCGACCGGTCGGGGTCCTCCGGGGGCCCCCCCTAGACCATTCCTTGTACGCTTTCTCAATTTTCGGGACCGGGACCGGATCCTGCGGGAGGCTCGTAAACATCAGAACCTACCTTTCCAGAACACGACGGTGCACCTGTATCCTGACTTCTCAGCTGATCTGCAGCGACGACGCAAGACATTTACAGACATCAGAAGAAGGTTGCGGGAGCGTGAGCTGAAGTATTCAATGCTTTATCCCAGCCGACTGCGGGTGCAACACGGAGGATCGGTGAAATTCTTTGAGTCGCCTGCGGAGGCTGATCAATGGCTACAGTCGCTGTGAATGCCCTGCTGAGGTGCTCTTGATTGCCAAGGTTGGGCTGCCTACACCCACCGGTTTTTCCCCCCCCCCCCCTTTTTTTTTCTGCCTTTTTGTCATTTTTTATTTTTATTTTTTATTTTTTGGTTATCCTGCCAAGAGCTTGACTTTTTCTTCTTTTTGGTGGGGGGTGGGTGGGGGCGGTTGATGTCAGCTTTTTCTATATGGTCTCCTGCGGGTTCCCTGCCTCGGGTGAGGCCCTCTGTCAAGATTGACTATACAACCTCCTCTTTTGTTGTTGCTCCCGTCTGGTCCAGGGGATTGGTGGGGGTGGTGGAGGAAAGGGTTGTCCCGATATTCTTGCCAACGGATTGTCGGGTGGTCGGCGGAGCAGGAGTTCCAGGCACATGTACACTATGTCCAGGTTTTTTTGTACTGTTTGTCTACACGTGAACCCCTTTTTTGGTTCGCGGTTTTTGTTCTACGGTCTAGGGGTCCATTTTTGACCCATCGAGGCCATGCCTTCAAGGACTGTTTTTGAACTTGGTTTGGGGATAGGCTGCGTGTACGAGTTTTTTTGTGTTGTTACACGACAGCAGGGTGTTTATGGGGTTCAAAGGGAGGGAGATTTGTTAGGTGCAGCCCTCCAAGGTATATTGTCTAATTCTATGCTCAATGTTATGTGTGCTTCTAGTTTCAACTGTATGTGTCACAGGTATCGTATGTATTCCATCTACCGTTTCATGATTTATTTGGGGAATGATGCCGGGTTCCAGGTTTAATATAGTTTCGTGGAATGTTAGAGGTCTTAATGATAAATTCCGAAGAGCTTTAATGTTTCAGTATCTTAAGACTATCAGCCCGCATGTGGTGTTCTTGCAGGAGACGCATCTGGATGGGAGCAGGGTACTGGCCTTACGTAGAGCCTGGATACAGAGGGCACTACACGCTACTTACTCTACCTATTCCAGGGGAGTGTCTATTTTGATTAGTAAGGCGGTGCCGTGCACCATTCACCATGTGATCTCGGACCCGGGAGGCAGGTTTTTGGTGTTGGTAGCTGACATTGGGGGGTCTAGGATGGTGCTAGTGAATGTTTATGTTCCACCCCCATTTCAGATCCAAATTCTGTATGATTTATTGGGTAAATTGGCGCCCTACGTGCATCTCCCTCTCCTTATAGCCGGGGACTTTAATGCTATTTTATCTACGGCTTTGGATTCGTCCAACGCATCTAGGGTGGCCTCGGCGGATCTGTCTGCCTGGGCGGCGGCTGCCTCCTTGACGGAAATATGGCGTTGGAAAAACCCTGTCACCAGAGGTTATTCCCATCTCTCTAAAACTCATAAATCCTCCTCGAGAATTGATTTGGCATTTGCCAATGCATCCATGCTACAGGTGGTAGGGGGGGCAAAATATTTGGCGGGTGGTATTTCGGACCATTCTCCCCTGTCAATTCACATTGGATCCAACTTAGGTCCTGTGGGGAGGGGGTGGAAATTAAACCCGGGGTGGTTGGAGGTGGAAGAGGTGTCCTCTCAAGTAGCACCACTTTTGGTGCAGTATTGGGAAGACAACGAGGGGTCTGCGGACACCGATGTTGTGTGGGACGCCTTTAAAGCTTGTATGCGGGGGCACTATATTTCTGCCATTAAACAGGCCCGTAGGTCCCATAATCAGGTTGAGCAAGAACTACAGGACAGGGAGAGGGTGTGTGCCATGGACTACGCGACTAATCAGTCTGATGTCACTTATGGTAGCCTGTTGGAGGCAAGACGTGGGTTAGCACTCCATTATTCTGACCTGACACACACATCTAGGACGAAAATGGCGGAATCAATTTTTGAACAAGGGGACAAGAATGGTAAATTGTTAGCCATGCTAGTGGCGGAGCAACGGGTCCCGACTAATATCCCTTGTATAAAAAATGCTCAGGGTGACCTACTGACAACCCCAACAGACATACTGGACGCATTTGTGGAATACTACAAGACGTTATACGCACCCATACCGACTTATGATGTAACGGAGTTGGACGGGGTGTTGACATCTTTGCAGATCCCGAGGCTGACCAAGCCGGATAGGGATTATCTGGAGGCTGATATCACGACGGAAGAAATTGAAGGGGCTATTAGGTCCTTTCCTGCCCGTAAATCCCCTGGGTCAGACGGCTTCTGCATTGAGTGGTATAGACAGCATATGGAAACATTGGTTCCTAGACTTAAACAATTATATGACTACTGCTTGGAGCACAGGTGTCTCCCAGCATCTCTGCTGGAGGCACAGGTGATCCTGCTACCAAAGCCAGGCAAGGACCCTCTTGAGTGCTCTTCGTATAGACCAATTTCATTGCTGAACCAAGATTTAAAAATTCTCACGAAGGTGCTGGCTACAAGACTCTCGAGGGTTATCACGACTTTGGTAGATATTGACCAGACGGGGTTCATACCGCAGAAGTCTACTGACACTAATTTACGCAGATTGTTTACCCACTTACAAATTGCACCCACTGAAAAAGGATCTAGAGTAGTGGTTTCCCTGGATATGGCCAAGGCCTTTGATTCGGTGGACTGGCAATACCTGTTGAGGGTTCTGCGGAGCATGGGCTTTGGGGAGATCTATGTCACCTGGATTACCTTGTTGTATAGTTCGCCACAGGCGGGTATTAAAATCGCTAATTCAGTCTCGCCTCAGTTTAGCGTCAGCAGGGGCACGCGTCAGGGGTGTCCACTATCCCCATTTTTGTTTGCATTGGCTATAGAACCACTGGCGATAGCCTTGCGGCAATCGCCTGGGGTGGGTGCTCTAGAGGTGGGGGGTATTAGGGAGTGCATTGCGCTCTATGCGGATGACATGCTCCTCTTTTTGAAGGACGCAGGGCCCTCCTTGGAGGCAGTGTTTGGGGTACTCGACAAATTTGCTGAGTTCTCTGGACTCCGGGTTAATTGGGAGAAATCCAACTTGATGGATATAGATGGGGGGGCACGAGCGTTGGCGACCACGAGAGTTCCCATTGCTTGGGTGCAGGAATTTAAGTACTTGGGAGTGAGAGTTTCACCGAGAGTGGGCGATTATATGTCTCTGAATCTCTCCCCCTTGTTGACCAAGGCTAAGGTTCAGTTGGAAGCTTGGAAGCATCTGCCACTGTCCCTTATTGGTAGGGTTAATTTGCTTAAAATGAAGGTTTTGCCAGTATTTCTCTATTTTCTGCGTAATTCCCCAATTTGGGTTCCCTGTTCGTTTTTTCGACGGGTCAACAGTCTTTTTGGCTCCTTTCTATGGGCAGCTACACACCCCAGAATAAGCCTTAGGGTTTTGCAGGAGCCATGGGGTCAAGGTGGTTTGGCACTGCCGGATCTTTTTAAATATTATCTAGCTGGGCAAATGGTGGTGGCTGGCCGCTGGCTGACGCGGGAGGACGGGGATTCGGCAAATGTACTGGAGGCGGCTCTGTTGGGCTCATACGAAAGCTTGTCTTATTTGGTGTATAGAGGTCCGAAGGCTTCATTGGAGCTGACGGCCTCGATGCGAGCAACAATACGGGCCTGGGACAAGGTGCAGGCCTTGCTGAAACAACCAGAGGGGAGTTGGTCTCCTGACACTCCTCTGTGGTTTAATCCTAAATTGCCGCACTTTGGAGAAATCCCAGATCCGGTTATATGGGCCAAAGTTGGTGTTAAACAATTGAAACATGTGGTAGGACGGGGGAAACTTTTAACGTTTGATCAGCTTAAGGTTCAATATGATCTTCCAAATTGGTATTTCTTTCGATACCTGCAGTTGCGGCACGCTTTTCTCTCTCAGTTTGGTACTGGGGCTGTGGAGATGGGAGTGTCGCCTCTGGAGAAGACGCTGCAGACGGAGGATCTGAAAAAGCCTCTTTCCGTAGTGTACAGACTGTTGTTCCATGACAGACCAAAGCCTATCCAAAAATGTAGAGACATCTGGAGTGCCTTGGTACCTGACTTTGACGGGGAGGATTGGGATGACATGTGGGGCTACCCGTTTCAGACCCTAGTCTCGGCTAGGGACAGACTTATTCAGTTTAAATTACTGCATAGAATATATTACACCCCGGCTAGACTGGCCAGAATTTATGGTACGGGTGCGGAGGGATGCTGGCGTTGCACAGCTGACCGAGCTGACTTTGATCATGTGTTTTGGCTGTGTCCACAGATTGTTGAGTTCTGGAGGGGTGTAACGCAGGTCTTACAGTCTGTACTTTCGGTGCCGATTCCGGTCACGGTCGCGACGTGTTTGCTCGGGCTGGTGGTGGAGTTGGCACCTCGAAAGGCGCAGAGGACTCTGATTTCTCTGGCGTTATTTTATGCACGTAAAGCTATCCTGTTATGCTGGAAGAAACCTGCACCTCCAACGATTTCCTACTGGAAGGGTTTAATTAATAAAGCTTTGCCGTTATACAAAGCCACTTATCTCAGTAGAGGGTGTCCTACTAAGTTTGAGAGGGTGTGGAGATGCTGGCTTGATGCTGCAGATACTGTAAATTAATTGCTAGGCGGGAGGTGCACTCTCTGAGGGGTGGGGGAGGGGCGGGGCGGGTGTTGCTATATCTGGGTTGGTCTACATCTTCATTCTGGGTATTCAAATCGTCGGTTACGGTATGAGTCATTTTTGTTGTATGGGAGATACGGTTGTGTTCATAAAATGAGCTAAGAAGTTGAGCGGAGGGCTGCACAAGGAGGAGTTTGTTGGGTGGGGGGTGGGGGTTTGGGGGTTTTGTTTTGGGGTTCCTTTTGTATGTTTGTATGTTATATGTGTGTTTAAAAATCTTCAATAAACATAAATTTTCAAAAAAAAAAAGTTCATGTGTGTGTAAAGGCAGGCGTCCCAATACTTTTAGTAATATAGTGTATGTGCACTATTTACTGACTAGCTAAGTGTGCTGTGAAATTTTGCTTTGTTTGCTCCATGCACAGCTCTGCCATGTACACCTTACTCTAAAAGTTATTGGGAACATTGCTTGTTTATCCTCTGGAGTCTAACAACCTGATCTAAAGAGAATCTGTCACTAATTTAAAAATAAAAATAAAAAATTAAGTAAAGCACAGAAAATCCAGTATTTTAAATGCTTTTCAGTGCCTGTGCTGGCCCAGCTAATTTTCCCCTCCCCACATAAACTTTTATCTAGCTGCCAAAAGAGGAGCAAAAGTAAATACTTTAAAATGTTACTTGAATGAGAGCTCTGAGTCTGCTGACATCACATCCAAGATGGCGGCACCCAACAGCAGTCTCAGGGCTTTTGGAAGTCAACACGAGGGATTATTTTACAGGTAAATAATTGGGATAAAATAAGTTAAATATACATAAAATCTAATGGGAAGATTGCTGTTGAAATGAACGGTCTGGTGACAGGGTCTCTTTTAGGGCTGAAACAACTAATCAATTAATAGACAACTAATCGATTATGAAATTAATCGATTACTATTTTCATAATCGATTAATCGGCCAGTAACAAAATGGGGTTAAAGTTAATGAGTCTGATGATATTTACCAGATTGACCCTTTAATTATATATCTCTCCTCTAATAGTATATACAGTATACAGTTGAACGGTGGCAGCATGTCTAGGCTACCCGAATGGGCGTTATGTTAAGTCGGTAACATAAACGCCCATTAGGGGGCGACTGTGTGCCACCGGAGGCCCGTGCGCAACTCCCCGCTCGCTCCCCGAGCCAATGCTAGTGCCCAGCAGTCTCCGGGCTCCCGCGATTTTCACACAGTTTCCAGTTCTCTGAGCAGTGAACTGACAGATCGTCTGTTCATACAGAGTATGAACGGCGGTTTGTTAGTTTCCCTGCACAGTCCGCTCCCCCCTTCAGTTAGAACATTCCCTAGGACACATATTAACCCCTTCACTGCCCCTTGTGTTAACCCCTTCACTGCCAGTGACATTTTTACAGTAATCAATGCAATTGCAATGCAATGCAATGCCAGTGGTCCCAAAAATGGGTCAAAATTGTCCGATGTGTCCGCCATATTGTCGCAGTCATGATAAAAATCGCTGATCGCCGCCATTACTAGTAAAAAAAAAAAAAAGATTCATAAAAATGCCATAAAATGATCCCCTATTTTGTAGACGCTATAAATTTTGCGCAAACCACTTACAAACCACTTTGTGCAAACTACTAATTGCGATTTTTTTTTTTTTTTTTTTACCAAAAATATGTAGAATACGTATTGGCCGAAACTGAGGAAAATAAATGTTTTTTTTTTATATATTTTTGGGGAATATTTATTATAGCAAAAAATATTGTGTTTTTTTCAAAATTGTCGCTATTTTTTTGTTTATAGCGCAAAAAATAAAAACTGCAGAGGTGATCAAATACCACTAAAAGAAAGCTCTATTTGTGGGGAAAAAAAAGAGTGTCAAAAATGTCCGATGTGTCCGCCACAATGTCGCAGTCATGATAAAAATCGCTGATCGCCACCATTACTAGTAAAAAAAAAAATATAAAAAATAAATAAATAAAATGATCCCCTATTTTCTAAACGCTATAACTTTTGCGCAAACCAATCAATAAACGCTTATTGAGATTTTTTTTTCTTTTTTACCAAAAATATGTAGAAGAATACGTATCGGCCTAAATTGAGGGAAAAAAACGTTTTTTTATATATTTTTGGGGGATATTTAATTATAGCAAAATGTAAAAAATAATGCTTTTTTTTTTGTTTATAGCACAAAAAATAAAAACGGCAGAGGTGATCAAATACCACCAAAAGTAAGCTCTATTTGTGGGGAAAAAAAGGACGACAATTTTGTTTGAGAGCCACGACCGCGCAATTGTCAGTTAAAGCGACGCAGTGCCGAATGGCAAAAAGTGCTCTGGTCTTTGGCCAGCCAAATGGTCCGGGGCTTAAGCGGTTAATTGTACTGATATCTTTGGCTCCGTTAGAGATTTCCCATCACTTTCTGTTCTGGTGATAACGGTTTCATCAGATAGGAGATGAGGGAAAATCTCCAACAGGGAAACATAAAAAAAATAAAAAGATGACCGTAATTCTCTTGTTTCCTATTTATGACTACTGCGGTGGTGTTAAAAAAAAAAAAAAAAAAAAGACAGGGGTCCCCACACCATCCAAAATGTAAACTAAAACTGGCTAAAGTTACAATTTATTAAGCAACAGCAATTAAAGTCCACAATTAAAAAAACAATCATTGGTTTAAACCTATCCAGCAGTCTATGCGTAACAAGGTTCTGCCTGGAGTTGATCTTTAAGTGTTATTCCTTAATTATGACATATATTATATATTCTATATTCTATAGCCTATATACCACTTACCAATCACAATGTTTTCTTTAATATGACATTTAATTTGTGCAGTGGTTGCAGAAAGAATCACACATTATGAAATATATATATATATATATATATATATATATATATATATATATATATATATATATATATATATATTCCTTTCTTTAAATTTATAGCGTGGAACAGCGCATATTGTATCTGTATTACAAGTAACTAATGTACTGTATATGCTTAAGAAAATCACGTAGCAATGGAATTACTAGATAAATCTCATATCTTTTTGTCTATAATGAAATAAAAATATAATAGTATTGTATGTACCTCAAATTATGCTACGTGTTACTTTGGATTGTATTTACTTAACGAGGGACATTGATCCCATTCTCTATTGTTCTGCCCTGATGGATGTTTTCCTCCTTTCTATAAATAAAGAATTTGAAAAAAAAAAAATATATATATATAGTAGCGTAATAAACTTGAACACACTTCTGAAAGCCACTTTTGTTGCTCCAGAATCTTTATTATATTGTGAAGTTGTGTATTTTTTTTTATTTTCCTTTGAACGATTAAATAAGATGTACAAATACAGAAAGAGATCAGATGGGTCTATTTGTGAAGGATTTACTGGGAAATTCGCCCAAGTAACAGTCACCTGGCATGCTAGAGTCACATTCCTCCTATATATAATAGAAAATAAATAAATTGGTCATTTTGGACCAATTTCAGTCTAACGGGGGTGCGATTTTGAAAATTTTAGACTATTTTATAGTTAAAAGGGTGCCGGTGTTCTGCTGAGAAGTGTCCCCTCCATCGGATAGTGTCCGCCCCGTAGTGCGCAGGCGCAGCGTTTTTGCGCAGTACGGAGGACAAGTAGACGTCGAAAGTCTCCGAAGATGAACGGCGCCTGCGCACTTAATGGTACCTTCTGCCCTGAGGCCAGGTTCAAGCCCCACCATGCAAGAGGACATACGGTAGATGATGTAAAACAGCACTTAGTAACAGGGCCCCTCGCGGGCTCGCTTCACTCGCCACGCTTCGGGCACGGCCTCGCTTCACTCTGCAAATTTTTATTCTGACTTTATGTCCACTTGGATGGTGGGTCTTGAACCTCGCAGGCGCCGTTCATCTTCGGAGACTTTCTGCGTCTCCTTTGTCATCTGTACTGCACAAGTGCAGTACAGGGCGGACACTATACGACGGGGACAGTATTCGACAAGACACTGGCAGTGCAATTTTGGTCATTTTGGACCCATTTTTGGCTAAAAGGGCCGGCAGTGCGATTTTGGTCATTTTGAACCAATTTTGGGCTTTAAGGGCCGGGAGTGCGATTTTGGTCATGTTAAACCCATTTTGGGCTAAAAGTGCCGGCAGTGCGATTTTGGGAAATTTGCACCCATTTCGGGCTAAAGGGGCTGGTGGTGCAATTTTTGTCATTTTGGATTAATTTTGGGCTAAAAGTGCCGGCAGTGCGATTTTGGTCATTGTGGACCCACTTCGGGCTAAAAGGACCGGCAGTGAGATTTTGGTCAATTTGGACCCATTTCGGGCTAAAAGGACCGATAGTGCAACTTTAGTCATTTTGGACCCATTTCGGGCTAAAAGGGCCGGCAGTGTGATTTTGGTAATTTTGTACCCATTTCAAGCTAAAATGTTGACCCAAATGTAGTAGCTGGAGATTCGTTGCGTTAAGAATCCAAATTTGGACACAATTTTCATTATTTGTAGATTCGGATGCATCTTAATTTCAACGAATCTGAAATAAATGATAACCAAATTAATTATCCTGATTTTACTATGAATTTGATTATGAATTTGATAATGAATTTGAATTCAAATTCAAAATGGAAACATACAGTATTGTAATAAATACAGTAAGGTATAAAAGTGACATAAGAGGATTCCTACTTAGGCTGCCTTAGAGAATAGAATAAAAAAGGGTAGAATAAAACAAAATAGAATAGAATAAAAGGAATAAAAAAGACTAGAATGAAATAAAATAGAATAGAAAAGAATAAATAAAACTGAATAGAATAAGGTAGAATAGAAAAGAATAAGAGTAGAAAAGTAAAGAAAAGAAAGAAAAGTAGAATAAAACATAATAGAAAAGAGTAGAATAAAGTAGAAGACAAAAGATAGAATAGAATAAAGCAAAATAGAATAAAACAATAAAATAGAATTAAATAAAAAAGAATACAATAGAATAAAAAATAAAATGAATATAGCCATTTTGTGTAATTCGAATTTTGAATACATATACAAATATACATGACGAACTCCAAAAACAAATCATTCTAACATAAAGAATATGATGAAACAAAATTTTTTACTTAATGGATGAATCCAAAACAAATATTTCTATTGTGCACATCTCTAGTAGCAGCAGAATGTCAGAAGTACAGTAAGTTGTCTAATGGCTTCTAAGCCATGGTGGACCATGCCTGAACAAATATGTTGGCATGCCAGCTTGTAGCCCCCCCCCCCCAGAGACATGTGTGTGACAGGGTGACAACGCAAGAGCACAAATGACAGTTGTCACCCCATAACGAAGTCCAAATGAAATGATTTTCAACTCAAACATATTGCTAAATGGGGGGTGCATGTGCGGATGCCTGAGAGAGCAGTCACGCTTTCTTAGAGCTCCACTCCCATGATAGACAACACCGGAGCATTATCAGCTACAGTGTCGCTACGGATGGCTCCAAACACTGCCGCCTAACACCTAGAACCCTTAGGTAAACAAAAATGGTCCTGAGAGGACAAAAATTTAAATCAAAAACAGGCAATTCCAAAGAGGTACCACTGCGGCCTTCAGGTAATAAGGCACTATCAGTTACCTCACAGCTTACCTCACAGCTCACCTCACAGCTCACCTCACAGCCTGCCTCAGAGCGCACATCTAAATCCCTGTCACACAGTCTGTATACACAGAACTCTGGAGGAGAATCTGATTCTGATTCTGGAAACTCACAACATATTTCTCAATCCACCATGTTTATATAATTTGAAAAAATGCTAAAGAAGGCATTAAAACAAACATCAGATCACATAACAGATAAGCTTACCAGAGAAATAAGGGAATTGGGACAAAGAACAGATGAACTAGAAAATCACACACAGCAATATATTGATGAGATTGAAAATCTTAAAGAGGAAAGACTTCATTTACAACCCAGTTTAGAAGATCAAGAAAACAGGGGCTGTCATTCTAACATAAGAATTAGAGGAATTCCTGAGAATATTCTTGATTTGCAAACTGCAATGACTACACTTTTTCAAGAATTACAGCCTGACATCCTGGTCGAAAGATTAGAGATGGATAGAGTACACAGAACCTTGGCCCCACGCAAACCTAATGGTCCCCCTAGGGACATAATTGTTAGGTTTCATTATTATAGAACAAAAGAGCAGCTACTTGCAACAGCCAGAGGGAAGAATGCCCTTGCCTTTCAAGGTACTGAATATCAGCTATTTACAGACCTCTCGCCAATCACAGTAGCTAAAAGACGTGCACTCAAACCATTATTGCAAGTTCTCCAACAACACCAAATTGTATATCAGTGGGGGGTTCCCATTTTCTCTCCGCTTTACACACCAAACAATCAAACATGTCTTTCACTCTTCAGAGGAATTATGATCAACTCTGATAGACATGGGACTCTTAGACAAAGGTGCAACCAAAGATAGATTCCATAGTCGCTCGACTCCTAAATCTTCCTCACAACAAAGTACCTCAGGCTCAGGACCCTCAACCATCACATTGCAGAATCAACATAATAGAGGTCGCTTTGAAAATCTATCACCATCTAATGAGGACTCTATGCACTGATTTTATCACCATGGACGGTCTGTTTCACTGTGCTATCACCTAGCAAATTTTGCTTGATTAAATTCTTCCAATTTTTTTTCATTTTATTTTTTCTTCTAAAATAATATATATTTTTTTTTTGAGAAAAAAGAAAAAAAAAAAAACTCGAAACTCTAAGCTACACTCAAATTTTTTTTTATTTTTTATTTGATTCTTTTTTACTTCTTATCCTTTTTCTATTTTAGCTCAAAGTCTGAGCTACATTCAAAGAAGGGTGTTGTGGTTATATACATAGGTATATATCTATGTGTGCGAATATATGCGTACGTATATATATGTGAAAGAAAGCATACCTATGTGTATGTGTGTGTATGTATGTATATGTATGTATGTATGGATGTATGTATGTGTGTATGCATGCGTATATGTGTGTGTATGTGTGTATAAATGTTTATTCATGAGTGTACATGAATGTAGGTGTATATATATGCTTCTATATATCATTCCCCTTCTCTCTTTATTCATTCTTTTCTCAGATACCTTCAACAGAAGATTAGTACATTATATATAACAACAATATTTCTTGGTTTATTCTTTTACACATTAGTGTCTCTAATTTTTATAGCCTTTTGTTAACTTCACCATTGCTTTTCTAAAACCAGGCTACATTGATTCTGACGCTGTCATATTTATCAGTACTTTACTTATCTCTCTTTAAACTTGTACTTGACCAGATGGCTCCTTTTTTGTAACAATTCTGAAGTAATTCATTTTTACTACTATATTTATAGTTATAGTTTTCTAATGCTCAGTTATAACGGTTCACATATGACCGCTGGTGGCGTCTATCCCTAGGGAACCTTTTGCTGCCTCCTTACACTCTAAAAAAAAGTATTTGCTTACATTTTTACTTCTTATTTTCCATTCAAACTCAAAAGTCACATTCAAAGTAGTGTGTTTTGGTTATACACACATAAATATATAAGTATATGTGAGAATATATGCGTAGTGTATATATGAGATAGTAAGCATGCCTATGTGTATGTGTATATATATATATATATATATATATATATATATATATATATATATATATATATAGGTATATAGGTTCGGGTATATGTATGTAAGAGCGAGTGAGTGTGAGTATACGTATGCATATTCATGAGTATAAGTGTGTTTATGTGTACATATATGCTTATGCATATTATTCCCTTTTTCCCTTTATTTTTTCTTTTATTTTTATATATATTTTTTGGAATATCTTCCGGTTATTCAATGGAAGATTAGTACATTATATACAACAACAATATTTTTTGGTTTACTCTTTTACGCATTATTGTCTTTAATTTAAATAGTCCTTTGTTACCATTACCATTGTTTTCGAAAACCAGGCTACATTGTTTCTGACATTGTCATATTCGTCAGTACTTTCTTTATTTATCTTTAAACTTATATTTAGCCAGATGGCTCCTTATATGTAACAATTCTAAAGTAATTACTTTTTACAACTATATTTACAGTCACAGTTATCAAATGTTTAGTTATATGGTTTATATATGACCTCCGGTGGCGTCTATCCCCAGGGAATCTCTTGATGCCCCCTTATCACCCTCAAACCCCTGCTACTGTTATGCGGGTTCCTGAGAGTGACTATGGAACATCTCGGGGTCTCCTTGATATTCCCCTGAGATGTTCCTATACCCTATTTATCCATTGTCATTTATGGATATTACTGACATATTTTAGGGTTACTCGATTCTTTTATACTCTCTCCTCCTATTTTCTCTCTTCGTCCTTTCTTTCTCTCTTGGTGGAGGTTCTGGCTCTCGCCTCAGGTTACACTCCTTATTTAAGGATTTTTTTCTTGAATTTACTATGGCCCCCATAAACATCTTATCCTTGAATGTACAAGGCTTCAACATTCCACAAAAGCGCACCAAAGCAATGCGTTCTTTTGCCACTAAAAAAACCCTTATAGGTTTCCACCACTCTACGCAGTTTTCTCTTACTTCAAAACTTTGTGACCCCGAGGGTAGATATATTTTAATTACAGGTCTAATCGCTGATACTGCAATTACATTGGTATCTTACTATGCTCCCAATAGACATCCGGAAGCTTTTTTATCCCACCATTTCCAGGCGGTGGAAGCTCATAAAATTGGAACTGTTGTGTTATGTGGAGATTCCGATACCACTATTTTTCCTTTCCTGGATAAGTCCCCATCAGTTCCTAATTCAAATACCCAAAAACAAACTTTTCAACATCTGCTTACGGCACATGGTCTAGCAGACACATGGCGGGAAATTCATCCAACTAGTAAGAATTTTACACACTATTCTCATCCACACAAGTCTTTTCTAGAATAGACCACATTCTTACCCCATTAAGCATGCTGCCTGAGATTATATCTTCCAATATCATTCCTTACACATAGACAGACCATTGCGCAGTTATGACCACTCTAGCTTCTCCTATCCCCAGGTCGCATGATGTGACTTGGTGTATTAATGATACTATGCTATCTTACCCATCACATTGCTTAGAAATTGAAACAGCTATGAAAGAATACCTCTCTTTTAATGATATGTTAGACATTTCTGCCCTTACATTGTGGGAAGCCTATAAGGCTGTAATTCAGGGTAAGTTGATACAGCAAGCGACTGCCCAAAAGAGGGAAAGTAAACTTAAGTTTGCAAAGTTGGAAGCTACCTTTAATAAATACCATGCAGACTTTCAATCTACCCCCGAATGGCAGCAACAATACTAAACTAGAGAGAGCTTGATTGGAGCTTGACCTCTTTTTGACCGATTCAGCAGATAAACTTTTACGCAAAAGACAACATATCCAATATCTTAAAGCTAATAAGCCAGACACTCCTATGGCACGTAGCCTAAAGGCAATTCACTACCCATACTTGTCAATTAGACTTAAAACATCCTGAGATGCATATACTAGCAATCCAAAGAAAATATTGGAAATTTTTTGTTCAAAATTAGCTAAACTTTATTCCCCTGCTTTACAGTTTGATAAGTTTAAAGCAGATACCCTATTCTCTGATATTAAACTTCCCACACTAGAACACGAACAAATTACCTTTCTTGAAAACCCCATCACTCCATTAGAAGTCCAAAATGCTATTAAATCATTGACCCTCATAAAAGACCGGGTCCTGATGGGTTTTCGGATCGTATTTTAAACAATTTATGCCTATCTTAACACCTATATTGACTAGGGCCTTTAATTCTTTACTAGATGGACACTCCATTAGACTTGAATCATTAACCTCCATTATATCTATGCTTCCTAAACCTAAATCGGATACCACCTCCTGGTCTAACTACCACCCTATATCCCTATTAAATCTGGATATTAAAATATTCGCAAAAATTCTAGAAAATAGACTAAACTCCAACCTTGGCAAACTCATACACTGTGACCAAACAGGCTTCATGCCCATGCGTCAGGCGGGAGACAATATTAGAAGAGAGCTTTTATTAACACATGCAGCTAAAACAAGACATATTCCTATCTTTAGACATAAAGAAAGCATTTGATTCGGTAACCTGGCCATATATGCCGTTAATTCTCAAAAAATTGTGTTTCGGTAATTATTTTTTATCTTGGGTCTCTTCCTTATACAGCAATCCGAGGGCATACATTAAATATATGGGTTACAAATCAAACATGAAAGAAATTAGAAGAGGGACCAGACAGGGTTGTCCCTTATCCCCTTTACTTTTTGCCCTACTTATCGAACCCTTGGCTCATTTAATTAGAAATAATTCCAATATCAAAGGAGTGGAATTATGTGGACATCAGCATAAAATATGTCTCTTCGCAGACGATATACTTATCTTCTTAACCCATCCTCATATCTCTGCTCCTAATCTTCTAGAAATTTTAGATAAATTTGCCCATATCTCAGGACTCCACATTAACCCTCAGAAATCTAATGCACTTAATGTTTCCCTGTCACAAGATGAACTACAGCAAGCCCAAACTTCATTACCATTTAATTGGGTAACACAATTCTTTCCATACCTAGGAATACAACTTACATCCTCATTTTCAAATCTGTTTATGACAAATTATCCACCATTATTAAAATATACTACAGGCTTAGTGAAACAATGGTCCTCTCTCCCCTTATCTTGGCTAGGGAGGATTAATGCCTTAAAAATGTCTATTTTACCAACATTTTTATACCTATTTAGGGTACTTCCTATTTCATTACCGTTCTACTTTCAAAGACTTTTACAACGCAGAGTCATGTCCTTTATATGGGGTGATACTAAGCCACGTATTCCTAAATCAACACTCTTTTTGGATACACTTAGTGGTGGATTAGGATTACCCAACTTCTCTTGCCTAAATATCATACGAGCATTGAATCTCCATTATGGGTTGCTATTGAATCTATTGACATTGACCCCATTTCGGTGTCTAACATGTTATGGTTAGCCCCCAAAGATAGAACTCATATCTCCAACCCCATAACCAAGCATTCCCTTCTTATATGGAACAAATTCAGAAGTTCTCTTAAACTTCAATCCACGCATAATCCCCTC
Source organism: Lithobates pipiens (assembly GCF_037356315.1). Classification (NCBI taxonomy): domain Eukaryota; kingdom Metazoa; phylum Chordata; class Amphibia; order Anura; family Ranidae; genus Lithobates; species Lithobates pipiens. The sequence continues at coordinate 40,992,114 of NW_027507784.1, forward strand.
CTCTCCTTCATTAAGAACCCTGCTTTCTATCCTGCCTGCAAATTTTCAAAATCATTTATAGCCTGCCCTTCAAAAAATTTGGTTTGTTTTCACGATTTAGTATCCACCAACTCTATTCATACTTTCCCCACTCTATGTGAGATTTATAAGCTCCCTAACACTGAGCTTTTCCGCTATTTACAAATCAAAAACTTTTATACACCCCTTATCAAAACGGGATCAATACTTAATCAATTATCGCAATTTGAAAGAATTTGCAAAAGTGACCCTCATACTAGAGGACTGATTTCTTTTTTATATAAACAGCTTAACTCTATTCCTATTGACACTCTACACTATGAAATGGTCACTTGATTTGTATAGAACATTTAGTAAAGACGAATGGAACAGTATATGGTTAGCCACAAAAAAACTCTTCTCCAAATTGCTACGCAATAGAAATCAATTTTAAAGTCCTAGCTCATTGGTATTTGGTGCCAGCCAGAATAGCTAAATTTATCCCCTCTTACCCAACAACATGTTTTGGACCATGCTCGTCATCAGGTACCCACTTTCACATTTGGTGGCAATGCCCAATTGTTCAAACCTTCTGGATAAATTTTTTTGATATGGCTTCTAAAGCCTTGAAAACTCAAATATCTCCAGACCCGGCCATAGCACTTCTAAATCTTAAACCTCCGGGACTCACCCGGACTCAATTTCAATTACTAGTACATCTCACAACTGCAGCTAAACAAACCATAGCTAAGGCATGGATATCCCAGACATTGGTTGTGGCCGAAGCTAAACATCGAATGAATAGGGCTCTTATCTTTAATAAAATGTTGTCTATTGAGGATAATAATATGAAAAAATACAATAAAATCTGGCAACCATGGGTTAAGCACCTTCTATCTACAAACTTTGATCTATCATTGTTGATGCCTAATTGATACTCCTTATATCCTTTTACTATTATCTTTTTTGCTTCTAGGTGCTTCTGGGGCGGGGGCTGGACCAATACCAGGAGAAACTTTTCTTATCTTCTTTTCTTTCACTCACTCTTTCTCTCTCTTCTTATCTTCTTCTTCTACTCTTATTCTTTTCTTTTTACTTACTTTTTCATATAGTTACGAATACGGGATCTTCAGATTCACTCCTTTTACTCACATATATATATTAGAATCCCTGTCACTCATACTTGGCTGATTTCTCATTTATAATAGATTCCTTATGTTATCAAATATAGGATAAATGAGATTCATATAGTCTGCTACATAACTTTATTTTTTCCTCTTTACTTTAATTAATATACTTTTAGTCTCGATACATTTTATCTTATGTCCTAAAAAACCCACGCGCGTTCACAGCTTGAACCCAATTGGGGTGAACGTGTGGTTGGGAATTCAGAGATGTTTATTTAACCACTTGGGTACCGCGCTATTGCAAAATGACGGCAATAGCGCGGACCCACATTTTCGGGACTACGTCTATTGACGTAGTCCCGGTTACGAGCGGCCTGCGCGCCCCCTGAGGGGCGCGCGCGGCACGCTCTGTGATCGGCGAGTCCGTGAGACTCGCCTGATCACCGATCCGTGTAAGGGGTCGATCCCGACCCCTTATCACGTGATCAGCTGTCAGCCAATGACAGCTGATCATGTGATAAAACGGAGCTGGTAATCGGCTAGTATTCCTCCTCGCACTGACAGCGCGAGGAGAAAAAAAAAAAGCCGATCGCCGGCGGCCGTGTTCGGGACATCAGTCCCGATCACGGCCAGAAATTTAAACGGACACCTGCCCCCTGCCAGTGCCCACCTGCCACCCGCAGTGCCATCCTGAAATAAAGTAAGTGCCCCCTGTCAGTGCCACCCAGCAGTGCCCATAGTGCCCACAGTGCCACCCAGCAGTGCCCACAGTGCCACCCAGCAGTGCCCACAGTGCCACCCACAGTGCCACCCAGCAGTGCCACCCACAGTGCCACCAAAATCTGCCTCAAAGGTGCTGCACCCCAGTGCCGCCCATCAGTGCCCAGCAGTGCCGCCCATCAGTGCCCAGCAGTGCCGCCCATCAGTGCCCAGCAGTGCCACCTATCAGAGCCACCTATCAGTGCCACCTATCAGTGCCCATCAGTCCCATCTATCTGTGGTACCTATCAGTGCCCATCCGTGCCACCCATCCGTGCCACTTATCCGTGCCACCCATCCGTGCCATCTTATCTGTGCCCATCTTTGCCCATCAGTGCCGCCTTATCTGTGCCCATCGGTGCCGCCTTATCTGTGCCTATTAGTGCCGCCTTAACTATGCCTATCAGTGCCCACCAGTGCAGCCTATCAGTGCCCACCAATGCAGCCCATCAGTGCCCACCAATGCAGCCTATCAGTGCCGCCTAATCAGCGCACTTCAATGAAGGAGAAAAATGACCCGTTTGCAAAATTTTATAACAAACTATTAAAACATGATTTTATTTTTTTATTTTTTTGCATCTTTTTTTGTTTGTTTAGCAAAAAATAAAACTCCGAGCTGTAACTAAATACCACCAAAAGAAAGCTCTATTTGTGGGAAAAAAATGATAAAAATTTAATTTGGGTACAGTGTTGTATGCCCGCGCAATTGTCATTCAAAGTGCATCAGCGCTGAAAGCTGAAAATTGGTCTGGGACTGAGGGGGGTTTAAGTGCCCAGTAAGCAAGTGGTTAAAGTTATATTAACATTCCTTCTTCTTTGTATATTAGTTGTCAAATATTATATATATATTTGCTCAAATGTGATTATAGCTAAGAAATTCTGATTATATTGTTCTGTATCATATCCCATGCTTGTAGTTTATTCTCATTTCATTTTCTAGAAATTATTTGTCTTTTCCTGTATAAAACTCAATAAAAAGATTGAACAAGGAAACATATTGCTAAATAGGACTTTAGAGGTGCCACATCAATTACCAAACCAGTCTGAAATTCATAATTAATCATTGTATTGTAAAATCGTAATTTTTATCAGAACACATTTTTTTTTTAAAGCCATTTACATAAATCAGTATTTTCCCTGTACATAAAGAAATTGTTAAAGCTCTTTAGTTAGTTTCACACGATCATTCTTACATGTGTTAATTATTTGGATGCTCCCTAGAGCAGTGGTTCTCAACCTCCAGTCCTCAAGTACCCCCAAGAGGACATGTTTTGGGAATTTCTTTGAAATAAAATTGCTGACCAAAATACCAAGCCATTGACTCTGACTTAAAGTGGTTGTAAACCCTTAAGCCCCGTACACACGAGAGGACTTATGTCCGACAGACCTCCAAAGGAGTTCCGCCGGAGTTCCGACGGAATTCCGACGGAGTTCTGGCGGACTTTTCGACCGAACGGACTTGGACACACACCATCACACCAAACTCCGACGGAGTCGAACGTGATGACGTACGACTGGATTCGAATAAGGAAGTTCATAGCCAGTAGCCAATAGCTGCCCTAGCGTCGGTTTTAGTCCGTCGGAGTAGCATACACACGAGCGGATTTTTCGACGGGGACCGGGTCCGGCGGAGTTCCGTCGGGAAAATTTGAAGCATGCTTCATTTCTAAAGTCCGTCAGACTTTGGCAAATCAAAAGTCCGTTGCAGCCCACACACGATCGGATAGTCTGACGGACTCAGTCCGTCGGAGTTTGGATGTCGAAAAGTCCGCTCGTGTGTACGGGGCTTTACAGATCATTTTAACCACTTCCCGACCGGCACACGCCGATGTACGTCGGCAGAATGACATGGGCAGGCATATTGGCGTACAGGTACGTCCATTTCTATATGCCGCCCTGCCATCGCGTGCCCGCCGCTGGCAGCGTGCTTGTGTGCCGGTCGGGACCCCCGTTAGTCCGGTCGCAGGTCCCGCGGACTCGATTGTCCACGGGGATACCCGCGATCATCTCATGGGGAGGCTGTTCTGCCTAGCAACAAGTGACACTGATCTCTGCTCCATGTGATTGGAGCAGAGATCAGTGTTCACTAACACAAAGCCCAGCCCCCCACAGTTAGTAACATGCCCCTAGGAACACTTAACCCCTACACTGCCACCCCCTGGTTAACCCCCTTCACTGCCAGTGTCATTTGCACAGGAATCAGTGCATTTGTATAGCATTGATTGCTGTATAAATGACAATGGTCCCAAAAATGTGTCAAAAATGTCCGATGTGTCTGCCATAATGTAGCAGTCACAATAAAATCTCTGATCGCTGCCATTACTAGTAAAAAAAAAAAAAAAATATTAATAAAAATGCCATAAAACTATCCCCTATTTTGTAAACTCTATAACTTTTGCGCAAACCAATCAATAATCGCTTATTGTGATTTTTTTTACCAAAAATATGTAGAAGAATACGAATTGGCCTAAACTGAGGGAAAAAATTTTTTTTTATATATTTTTGGGGGATATTTATTATAGCTCTATTTTTGCTTATAGCGCAAAAAATAAAAACGCAGGGGTGATCAAATACCACCAAAAGAAAGCTCTATTTGTGGGAAAAAAGGATGTCAATTTTGTTTGGGAGCCACGTCGCACGACCGCGCAATTGTCAGTTAAAGCGACGCAGTGCCGAATCACAAAAAGTGGTCTGGTCTTAAGCCAGCAAAATGGTCTGGTCTGAAAGTGATTAACCTACAAGTGCAAGAAATATCTCCTTATCTACATGGTTAAGGAGATATTTTCCTAAAAAGGGGCACCGAGGTCTATGGCGCATGAGCGCCGTAGACAACGGCGCAAGCACAATGAGCAACATGGCGTTAGTGAAGGCTAACATACCGTCACTGACGGCTCCTGCGCGCATGTGCCGGAGTGCCATCATTGCTGCTCCAGCCACGGACAGCGCCGGAGCAGCGAAGATGGACGCTTTGTGGAAGAGGGGACAGCGGTGACATCTCTGGCTCCTGTGTCAGGTAAGCGATGCATAGTAGCCAGTTATGCTTTACCTTTGCAGGGTTTACTTCCTCTTTAAAGGGGTTGTAAAGGTTTAATTATTTTTTCTTTTAAAAATAGCAAACATATCATACTTACCTCCACTGTACAGTTCGTTTTGCACAGAGTGGCCCCGTACATCCTTTTCTGGGATCCTTCGGCGGCTGTCTCGGCTCCGCCCCGCAAGAGCTAATCCAAGGGACCCAAGGAGCACTCTCCCAAGGGGGTTAGCTTGCGGGCCATGGCCGCTGAGTGTATCACTCGGCCCTGCCCCCGCCGCGCCGCGTAATTGATTTGATTGACAGCATCGGGAGCCAATGGCTGCGCTGCTATCAATCAGACAATGAACAGCCCACAAGAGCTGGGGGAAAGCAACTTGGGATCACACCCACAGAGATTTGGGGCTCAGGTAAGTAAAATGGGGACTCGGGGGGGCCGGAGAGTGCAAGGTGTTTTTTTACCTTAATGCATAGGATGCATTAAGGTGAAAAAACAGGAAGCTTTACAACCCCTTTAAAGCACCTGTGCAAGATAAAGGAAAACCTGAAAACCTGGCCTGTTGGCGGTACTTGAGGACAGGGTTGAGAACCACTGATCTAGAGCTAAAGAATTTTTCTCTGTGCATTTCAAGAACAACATTCAGTTTCTAAGCAGGAGATTATCTATAAATAGTATTCCATTGGGAAAATATTCCATCATTTTTTGGGGATAAATAGTTGTCAGGGCTGGGCTCCTGCTACTTAAAGCGGAGTTCCACCCAAAAATGGAACTTCCGCTTTTCGGAATCCTCCCCCCCTTCAGTGGGGAGGTGGGGGCAGATACCTGTCTAATACAGGTATTTGCTCCCACTTCCGAGCATAGATTGCCGCAGTATCCGCGACAATCTACTCCATGTCTGACCCCTCCTCCATCCCCCCCGCTGTCTTCTGGGAGACACACAGGTCCCAGAAGACAGCAGGGGCCAGTGAGATAGCACAGCGCGACTCATGCGTGTGTAGTAGGGAACCAGAAAGTGAAGCCGCAAGGCTTCATTTTCTGATTCCCTTACCGAAAATGGCAGCGCCTTCACCCGAGAGCCGAGGGACAGATAGGCTTCGGGTGCTGACATTGCAGGTGCCTTGGACAGGTAAGGGTCCTAATATTAAAACATTTTTTTGTCAGAACTCCGCTTTACCAAGCAGCTCTTTTCTTTCAGTGCTTAGAAGCTGCTCAGTTGTCAGTCAATTACCAGCCACTTGTTACCTTAGTGACTCTCCTGGTTACCATTACCCTGCTTCATTAGTCCAGCCTACAGCCAGACCATTTTTGCTATTTAAACAGCTTAGCTCATTTCCTCCTTGCCCTTGTGTTGTCTATGATCTCTAAGTGCATACCTTCCTGTGCTCCTGTGTATGACTTGGCCTGGCTGACTTCCCTTTCAATCCATGTTCCTGATTTTTCATCCTCACTACACTGACTTCTGGTCTCCTGATCCCAGCTTGTCTGACTAGCCGCTCTGGCATCCAATCCCTGGCTTCTTCTTTTATGTTCCTGAACTTTGTTACTTTCGCCATTTCATTAAAGGTGTGGTTTAAACTGCACTTTCTCTCTCCATCTGATTTATGGTTCCTGACTTATGATGGGCCGAACACCCCCCTGTTCGGTTCGCAGCAGAACATGCGAAAAGGCAAAAAATTTGTTCAAACACACGAACACCGTTAAAGTCTATGGGGCACGAACACGAAAAATTAAAAGTGCTAATTTTAATTTTAAAGGATTATATGCAAGTTATTGTCTTAAAAAGTGTTTGGGGACCCGGGTCCTGCCCCAGGGGACATGGATCAATGCAAATAAAAGTTTTAAAAACGGACGTTTTTTCAGGAGCAGTGATTTTAATAATGCTTAAAGTGAAACAATAAAAGTGTAATATTCCTTTAAATTTCGTACCTGGGGGGTGTCTGTAGTATGCCTGTAAAGTAGCGCATGTTTCCCGTGTTTAGAACAGTCCGAGAGCAAAATGACATTTCTAAAGGAAAAAAAGTAATTTAACCACTTCCCACCCGGCCAATGTACATACACGGCCGGGTGGGAGCTCTCTACTTCTGAGAGGACGTTCAGGAATGTCCTTCAAAAGGAGGGGGATTGCGCGCGGGCGTGCCCAAGCAGCGGCGCGATCCCGATGTGGTCGTGTCACCCGGACACGTCGCATCTCGGATCGGCAGGAGGGCTCTGTGATTTGCCCTCCTGATCACATTACGGCCGTGTCCAATCACGGCCGTCATGTGAGGTAAACAAACAGCCGGTTGCTAGGCAATCTGCTCTCCTCTCCTCACACGGAAGTCGTAGCTGAGGAGAGGAGAGCAGAGCAGATCGCTGCAGCCGGCTGGTGAGTATGAGCTGTTTTTACAGCTTTTTACTAACTGATCACCAGTCTAGTATAAACCTACAGTGTAAACACACATGTCACCACAATACACATGTCACCACACATGTCCCCAAAACACACATGTCCCCAAATAATAAACAGACATGTCCCCAAATAAAAAAACACATGTCCCCCACATATGTCCCACTAAAATCACATGTTCCAATACATATCTGCAATCATATGTACGTGAACACCTGCACACATATGTACATGATCATTTGCGTACATATGTCCATGATCACACAAACTGATTTTCTTGATCATACATCACGGGACACAGGAGCTCATTACATAGTGGGTTATATAGGTCACCTCTGGTGATTGGATACTGGTTAACCCCAATTATGGAGAATTCCTCCCCTATATAACCCCTCCTATATGGGAGGCACCTCAGTTTTTTCACCAGTGTCTATGGTGGTTGGTCACGTAAAACATGTGCTATGAAGAAAGCTCTGTGCAGGTCCCTGCGGGGGCCTAAGGGCTACAACAAACCGGATCCATATCTCGGGCTGATATTTGACTCCCAAGATGGTATGGTACCTGGACCTCGTCAGACGAAGAAATGAGATTTGGCCTGTAAGTCCTCTCCTGTTGGAAGACTGGGCTCTGGGAAAACCAGACTTGGTGTACTGTTTACACAGAGCGCACAAAAGTTTCTGGCAGAGTCTTTTATAAGGACCAGGTAGGAGGCTCTTCTGAGAAAGAGCCCCAGATAAACCTGAAGGTTGGCTAACACTGCTCGCCATGATGGGTGAAGGCTGGAATTGGTCTGTTTCAGCAATTCCTGCAGCGAGGACAGGTAAGGAAAGTTAATCCTATACAGTGCCTTGCGAAAGTATTCAGCCCCCTTGAACTTTTCAACCTTTTGCCACATTTCAGGCTTCAAACATAAAGATATAAAATTTGAATTTTTGGTGAAAAATCACCAACAAGTGGGACACAATTGTGAAGTGGAACTAAATCTATTGGATATTTTAAACTTTTTTAGCAAATAAAAAACTGAAAAGTGGTGCGTTCAAAATTATCCGGCCCCTTTACTTTCAGTGCAGCAAACTCACTCCAGAAGTTCAGCGAGGATCTCTGAATGATCCAATGTTGTCCTAAATGACTGATGGTGATAAATAGAATCCACCTGTGTGTAATCAAGTCTCTGTATAAATGCACCTGCTCTGTGATAGCCTCAGGGTTCTGTTGAAAGCGCAGAGAGCATCAGGAAGACCAAGGAACACACCAGGCAGGTCCGTAATACTGTTGTGGAGAAGTTTAAAGCCGGATTTGGATACAAAAAGATTTCCCAAGATTTAAACATCCCAAGGAGCACTGTGCAAGCGATCATTTTGAAATGGAAGGAGTATCAGACCACTGAAAATCTACCAAGACCTGGCCGTCCCTCTAAACTTTCAGCTCAAACAAGGAGAAGACTGATCAGAGAGGCAGCCAAGAGGCCCATGATCACTCTGGATGAACTGCAGAGAACTACAGCTGAGGTGGGAGAGTCTGTCCATAGGACAACAATCAGTCGTACACTGCACAAATCTGGCCTTTATGGAAGAGTGGCAAGAAGAAAGCCATTTCTCAAAGATATCCATAAAAAGTCTCGTCTAAAGTTTGCCACAAGCCACCTGGGAGACACACCAAACATGTGGAAGAAGGTGCTCTGGTCAGATGAAACCAAAATCGAACTTTTTGCCCACAATGCAAAAAGATATGTTTGGCGTAAAAGCAACACAGCTCATCACCCTCAACACACCATCCCCACTGTCAAACATGGTGGTGGCAGCATCATGGTTTGGGCCTGCTTTTCTTCAGCAGGGACAGGAAAGATGGTTAAAATTGAGGGGAAGATGGATGCAGCCAAATACAGGGCCATTCTGGATGAAAACCTGTTGGAGTCTGCAAAAGACCTGAAACTGGGATGGAGATTTATCTTCCAACAAGACAATGATCCCAAACATACAGCAAAATCTACAAAGGAATGGTTCACAAATAAACTTATCCAGGTGTTAGAATGGCCAAGTCAAAGTCCAGACCTGAATCAAGTCGAGAATCTGTGGAAAGAGCTGAAAACTGCTGTTCACAAACGCTCTCCATCCAACCTCACTGAGCTTGAGCTGTTTTGCAAGGAAGAATGGGCAAGGATTTCAGTCTCTCGATTTGCAAAACTGATAGAGACATACCCCAAGCGACTTGCAGCTGTAATCGCAGCAAAAGGTGGCTCTACAAAGTATTAACGCAAGGGGGCTCGAATAATTTTGCACGCCCCACTTTTCATTTTTTTATTAGTTAAAAAAGTTTAAAAAATCCAATAGATTTCGTTCTACTTCACAATTGTTGGTGATTCTTCACAAAAAATAAAAATGTTATACCTTTATGTTTGAAGCCTGAAATGTGGCAAAAGGTTGAAAAGTTCAAGGGGGCCGAATACTTAGGCAAGGCACTGTATATATAATTATATGATGTATTTCTTCATTGTGAGTAGTTGTATGTCTTACCTGGTTTCCACCACACTTTCAGTACACATGCTCAGTGAAGCCTGGTTCTCCAGAGGTCTCACGTCTCCACTGCAGTGCCTGCCACAACAAGGTAATACAGGGGTCCCTCGTAGTCTGGGGGTCCCACGCAGCTCTAATGAGACTCCTTTTCCCCCCCTGGATTCCGGCGGTCCTCGTGCATGCACACGGGCGCGTGCACACTCGCCGCGCACGCTCCCGGGCTAATGGAGGAGGGGGGAGTGTGGTTGTGAGCCGTGCACGTTGGTGTGCACGGCGCTGTACTGCGCAGGCACCAGGTGGCAGTTTTTAAAAGCCCAGAGCATCAGGGGGCTGTAAGTGTGAGACACAGGAGCTGTGGGCAGTAAGCATCCCAGGGGATTGGATCCAGGCAAACCTTAGACACCTACTCAGCATCAGGTTGTGCAGTATTAAGCATATATATGTTATTGTGAGACTTTTAGCACAACAGTGATTGCACTTTGTACTAGTATCTCTGCTTTGTAGCTTAGGACTATGTCTCCTCGTAAGAGGGTCTCAGGGGGAGGTAACAAGGGCACTGGTAAATCCCTGCCTAGGTCCAGGGGTTCTAAAAATGCCTGTAAGTTACCACCCCCCCCCTGCAAGACTGGAGCCAGCCTCATAGGACGAGTCAGTGCCCCTGTCAGGTTTTGCAGCCTCTCCTAATGTCCCAGCCCCGGTATATGTCACTGAGGACTCCCTTAGGGCTACATTGGAGGGTTTTGAAGGGAGAATCATGAATTTTATTTCTGCTTCCCTGAAAGATAGCAGGAAAAGGGGTAGATCCCCTCCCTCTGCTGAGATTCCTCTCTCAGATGATTCTTCTGACAATGAGGAGAGATCCCTGTCTTGGGACAGGGATCTTGAGAAGTCGGAGGAATCAGAGGAAGAGGAGAGAGTCCCCTCCTCCCAGGCACTCAGAAAACAGGTGCAGTATTATACTGAATTGGTGCGTACCACATTCAGAATGCCTGCTGCTGAAGTCGCTACGTCCTCTGTTTCTTCCCTGGGAGTCAGGAAAATCCCACAGACTGCTTTTTCCTTCCCAATTCATCCCTTAATGGATAAATTGATGTATGAAGATTGGGGACATCCCGATAAACTGTTTGCTCCGCCTAAAAGGTTTTCTATGCATTATCCTCTGGAGGAAAATTTCACCAAGAAGTGGGGGGTCTCAACTGTTGATGCGGCCGTTTCTTGTGTGAATAAAAACCTGACTTGTCTGTTGGATAATGCGCAGGTATTTAAAGATCCAACTGATAAGAGGTTGGAAACATTATTAAAAGCCTCCTTTTCCATGACTGGTGCTGTAGTGCAACCTACAGTCGCAGCCGTGGAGTTGTGTCAGTTCCTCAAGGAACAGGTCAAGCGGATGCTTGGCCTCCTTCCCAGTGAGGAAGTGGAGAATTATGCAGAAATACCTCAAATTCTGTGTTTCATGATTGATGCAATTTTGGATTCTGTCCAACAGGCATCTCGTTTATCTCTCCTGTTGGTACACATGCGAAGGGCCCTATGGCTAAAGAATTGGGCAGCTGAGGTATCGTGCAAGAAGCATTTGATTGGGTTCCCGTTTAAAGGGGAACGTCTGTTTGGTGAAGAATTAGACAAATTCGTCCAAAAAATTTCAGGGGGTAAATCTACTCTCCTTCCAGTCAAAAAGAGCAAACGTCCATCATTTAGCCGTTCTCTCTCCCCCGGCGCATCAAGCTCTAAGCAGTGGCGACGTCCTTCTCAGCCCTCCTCTACATGAAAGGCTCAGGGCCGGGCCCAAGGGCAGAAAAAGACTTGGGGGCGGAAGCCTGCCAAGCAGAGAGCGAAAGTTTCCTTGTGAAGGGGCGCCCCCGCTTGGCCGAGTTGGGGAAGGCTTCGGCAGTTTGCAGAAGCCTGGCGGGAAGAGATCCGGGACAGGTGGGTGATCTCTTCGGTGTCTCTGGGCTACAGGCTAGAGTTTCAGGAGATTTCACCTTCTCGCTTTCTAAGGTCAAGGATCCCCAGGGATTCAGTTAAGCAAAAACAGCTATTTCTGGCCTTGGATCACTTACTATCCCAAGGGGTGATAGTAGAAGTGGACCCAAAAGAACAGGGTTCAGGGTTTTACTCGAATCTCTTCACCGTTCCGAAGCCAAATGGAAGTGTCAGACCTATCCTGGATCTGAAGGATCTGAACCGTTTTTTACACATCCGGTCCTTTCCGAATGCAGTCAATCCGCACTGTGGTCTCCTTCCTGCAAGGGAGAGAGTTTATGGCATCAATAGACATCAAGGATGCATATCTCCATGTGCCAATTTTTCCCACACACCAAAGGTATCTAAGGTTCGCGGTAGGGCGGCGCCATTTTCAATTTGTGGCCTTGCCGTTCGGGCTTGCTACGGCCCCTCGAGTCTTCACAAAGATTCTGGACCCTCTCTTGGCAAACCTAAGAGCTCAGGGTATAGCCGTCATGGCTTATCTAGACGACTTGCTTCTCATGGAGAAAACAGTAGCGTTCCTGAACCCTAGTGTTTCCAGAACACTAGAACCCCTGGAACGCCTAGGTTGGATTATGAACCTAGAAAAGTCGTCCCTACAGCCTGCTAAAAGGTTGGAATACCTGGGTATGTTTATCGACACCGCTCAGGGCAAGGTGTTTCTTCCAAGGCCAAAAGCCTTGGCCATTGGGGATCTGGTGTGCCTAATTCTGGGCAGGAGATCTTCCCCCATTCGGTTATGCATGAGACTGTTAGGGGAAATAGTCGCCTCCTTCGAGGCCGTTCCATTTGCCCAGTTCCACTCAAGGCCTCTGCAATGATGCATCCTTGCAGCCTGGAACAGGAAGCCTATGCGTCTATCCCCAGGGCCTTTCTGAAGTCTCGTCTGGTCGTTATAAACCGAGAATTTGCTGAAAGGCAAAACCTTTCTTCCTCTTCCATGGAAGGTTATTACGACAGATGCCAGCCTGACAGGCTGGGGAGCAGTGTTTTGGAGGAGACGTGCTCGCAGGGTAAATGGTCTGCGATCGAGAGGCTATTGCCCATAAATGTCTTGGAGATCCGGGCAGTTTATATGGCTCTCATAAGGTGGTCTTCCGTAATACGGGGTCTCCCTGTTCGGGTTCAGTCCGACAATGACACAGCAGTGGCCTATATCAATCACCAGGGCGGTACCCGCAGTCTGGTAGCGCGAAAAGAGGTGAATCGCATACTTGTCTGGGCAGAAAAGCATGTTCCATGCCTTTCTGCAGTCTTCATTCCAGGAGTGGAAAATTGTCAGGCGGATTTTCTGAGTCGCCAGCAGTTGTGCCCAGGAGAATGTGTTTTTGGGCATATATCGCAGGTGGGGTACTCCAGATGTAGATCTATGTGCGTTCAGGTTCAACAGAAAACTGGACAAATTTGTATCAAGAACAAGAGATACACTTGCTCAGGGGTCAGATGCTCTGACAGTTCCCTGGGATCAGTACAATCTGATTTATGCTTTCCCCCCGTGCCCGCTTCTGTCGCGGTTCCTGGGAAGAGTCAAGAGGTAAACAAAGTCGGTCCTTTTGGTAGCCCCGGCTTGGCCCAGGCGACCGTGGTATGCAGAGATCATGAAGTTGGCTGTAGGCAGGCCATGGATCCTCCCTCTCTGGCCAGATCTGCTCTCACAGGGTCCAATTTACCATCCTGCTTTACACAGTCTGAATTTGACGGTTTGGCTGCTGAGACCCACATTCTGAGAGGCCGTGGGCTTTCGGGGCCAGTCCTTTCTACTCTGGTTAATGCCAGAATGCCGGCCTCCAGGCTTATTTACTACAAAATCTGGAGGGCATATGTTTCCTGGTGTGAACTCAGGGGATGGCATCATAGAAAGTATGTCATTAGCAGGATCTTGGCCTTTCTCCAGTCAGGCCTAGAAATTAATTTGGCCGTAAGCACTATCAAGGTGCAGATTTCGGCCTTGTCAGTATTTTTTTCAAAAGCCACTTGCATCGCATTCCCTGGTGCGGGCTTTCATCCAGGGGGCTATGCGGATAAGGCCGCCAGTCAAACCTCCGGTATGCCCATGGGATGTAAATTTGGTTCTCTCGACTTTGCAGAGGCAACCTTTTGAACCTTTGCATCTGGCTTCATTAGTTCTTTTGACCAAAAAATTGGTTTTCTTGGTAGCCATTTCCACGGCTAGAAGAGTGTCAGAATTAGCAGCTCTCTCCAGCAAAGAGTCGTATCTAATTGTTCATAAGGACCGGGTGGTCATGCGCCCCAACAGGTCCTTTCTACCTAAGGTGGTGTCGGGATTCCATTTGAATCAAGATGTAATCCTACCATCCTTTTTTCCGGACCCACAGTCCGCAGAAGAAGAATCCTTGCACACTTTGGATGTGGTTAGGGCAATCAGTATCTATCTTCAAGCAACAGCTCAGATAAGGAAAACTGATTGCTTATTTATTTTGCCGGAAGGCCCTATGAAGGGCCAGGCGGCATCAAAATCCACTCTCTCAAGGTGGATTAGACAGATTATTTATCAGGCCTATAGTGTTAGAGGGAAAATCCCTCCTTTTCAAGTGAAAGCGCACTCTACTAGGGCTGTAAGTGCTTCTTGGGCAGTGCATCACCAGGCCTCCCTGGCTCAGATCTGTAAGGGCCGGTTCACACTGCGGGCGATGCGAGGCGACACGACTTGCCTCGCCGCGCTCTGACAAGTCGCCCCCGTTCTGTACAATGGAACCGTTCTGAGAGGAGCGACTCGAGTCGCTCCGACTCAGAAAAAAGGTTCCTGTACTACTTCTGGGCGACCTGCATTGACTTCTATACAGAAGTCATCTGCAAGTTGCCGCTGAGGTCGCGGCAGGTCGCGGCGAGGCAAGTCGGTGTCGCCTCACATCGCCTGCAGTGTGAACCGGCCCTAAGGCTGCAACTTGGTCATCAGTCCACACATTCACCAGATTCTATCAGGTGGATGTCAGAGGGCAAGAGGATATCGCCTTCGGGCGCAGTGTACTGCAGGCTGCAGTTTAGGTCCTCCGGCCCATGGCGGTCTATAATTATGATCTGTGTCTCCCTCCCCTCAATCTGAACATTGCTTTGGGGTTAACCAGTGTCCAATCACCAGGGGTGACCTATATAACCCACTATGTAATGAGCTCCTGTGTCCCGTGATGTACTCTCAAGAAAAGGATTTTACAGGTAAGCTGTTGTAAAAATCCTATTATTATACACTTAACAGAATTTTTTTACCAAAAACATGTAGCAGAATACATTTTGGCTTAAATTTATGACAAAATTTGATTTGATTGGATTTCTTTTAAAATAGAAAAAAGAAAATATTGGGTTTTTTTTTCAAAATTTCCGCTTTTTTTTGCACTTATATAGCAAAAAATAAAAAACTGAGTCGTGAATAAATACCACCAAAATAAAGCTCTATTTGTGCGAACAAAATGATAAAAATGTCATTTGGGTAAAGTGTAGCATGACCGCACAATTGTCATTGAAAGTGCGAGAGCGATGAAAGCTGAAAATTGGGCTGGGAAGGAAGGGGGCGAAAGTTCTCAGTATTGTAGTGGTTAAAAGTACTCATGGCTATAATGAATTGTCGGTCCCAGCAATATACACATAAAAGTTCATTGATAAAAACGGCATGGGATTCCCTCACAGAGGAACCCCGAACCAAAATTTAATGGGAGACACCCGTCGTAATGACAGTCTCTCAGGTGACAGTTCTTTTATAACTGAGGGCAGGGCCACACAATGACATTGCCATAGCGTAAGAAGGGGCGGGGTCACTCAGTTACGTAACTGAGCCCCCTCTGACGCTACGGGAAAGCCATAGGGATGTCCCTGTGCATCAGAGGGGGTGGAGCCACCTGGTTACATAAGCGAGTGTCCCTGCCCCCTCTGACGCTATGGGAAAGCCATAGGGATGTTCCCGTGCGTCACAGGGGGCGGGTTCACCCGGCAATGTCATTGTGTGGCCCCGCCCTCAGTTATAAAAGAACTGTCACCTGAGAGGCCCGTCATTATGGTGGGGACCTCCTATGGAGGCAGATCGTAGGCAGCTTTTTTTTCCTTTTTCTTCGGAGTGAGAGAAGAAGAAGAACAAGACTTCGTGGGACAGTTTTATTTTTTATTTTTTTAATAAAGGACTTGTCCCAAGGCATGCATTTTCTTTTTTTTACCATTTTCACAAATTTTTTGTGAAATGGTAGGTGTACATTTGTACCCCCTAACCATTTCAGATGGGAAGGCTGGGATCTGGGGGTCCCCATGTTAAAGGGGGATTCCAGATTCTGATAAGCCCCCCCGCCTGCAGACCCCCACAACCAAGGGCAAGGGTTGTGGGGTTGAGGCCCTTCTCCCCATCAACATGAAGACAAGGCGCTTTGGGGAGCTACCCCAAAGCACCCTCCCAATGTTGAGGGCATGTGGCCTGGTATAGTTCAGGAGGGGGGGCGCTCTCTCATCCCCCCTCTTTTCCTGCGGCCTGCCAGGTTGCGTGCTTGGATAAGGGTCTTTCCAGCAGATTAGTTAATTCCCTGGCTGTCATGATGATGACTTTAGTACTCTATGAGGTTCATGTATCACAAATTTGTTTGTAAATGTGTCCATTATTCACATAATCGCAATAAATCTCCTCCATCATTTGTTTAAAGCGTAACTCCCCTTTTGTTGAGAAATAAACATTCCCCTCTGGGTGATCTCTGTACATTGCAAGGATTACAACTACCTTTTTTTTTTTACAGATTCCTACCTTTTGTTATTCTGAAGAAATCCCTGTGTGTTTGTCTGTGTCTCTGGGCTTAGTGAGTCGAATGGGAGTGGTTTCATAACTATCAGTCCGCTGTGGCAGCTGCAGAGCACTAATGAGGAAAGCTGCTGGGTCTGTATCCCTTTAGATGTGTTCCTATTGGAAATATTTCACCAAAAATTAGATTTTTGTTGCAGGGGATGCCTGAAATCTGACTTGTATCTAAGGCAGATTTCTTGGAAAATTGGTGAGCCAATCACACAAGCAGGAAATAATGTTTCTGGGGAGTGATAAGTACACATTCTCCATGTAGCCATATTGCAATGCATTTATAAAAAAATTACAGATTGAAAAGAAAGGGTAATTTTTAATAAAATTCAATTACAATATAACTTGTATCGCAATTGTACATGCTATATTTTTTTTCTTTATTTTCTATTTTTTCCCCCCACGAAGGTGGAGTTACCCTTTAATACTAGAGGGTCTAGCTGTAGAGGCAATAAATGCTCACTTTTACTGAAATACTACAGTCAGAAAAAATACTACGTGCCACTAGATGGTGCTGATGATCCTAGAACATTAATGTATCAAGCAAATTATGGTAACGATTTGAGTTGAGTTGATGGAAATGATTGACACATTTGCAGATAGAAGTTTTTTCTACAAAACCCCCTATGAGTAAGTGAGCGGAGAGAAAGTATGTCAATAAATCCTATGTCTTTATTCTGACAGCCAGACAACTAACAATCTACAAATGCTACACTTCAGCATGGGACAAAATGAATTATAATGTCACACATCTCCTGGTCATATGGACTAATTCCAAAACCTATCGCCAATGTATTATAGAAAAAAATCTCAAAGGATTTATAAGCCAAATGACTAGAAGTGAGATTCTTTTAACAACCTAATTTATTTAGAAATTAAATAATTAAAAAGACATATAGACATATACCATGGTCTACTTAAACCAAACCCAGGACCTTGGATGCCTGATTACTCAAAACACTCTATACATGATATACTGGAGGAACCAGCACCGCTTATTTACTCACGCTTACGCGTATTTACTGACATGCATAGTCTGTTTATGATCACCGTATAGAATAATGCTGGCCATACACTATACGAAAAATCATCCGAAAGTTGGATCATTTGGACAGTTCATTTCTTTTTCGGCCAGTTAATGGGCACAAATCTGTAATCGTTGGGATGTTTTTGAGACAAAAAAAAACGAAGGACAAGTTTGGAAATTTTCTGCCCAACAAATGATAAATTGAAAGGTTAATGTGTTTCCCGTCCGAACTGTCTGCACTAGGTATATGTGAAAAAAACGAACAAAAAACTGATTCATTTATGTCCACTGAGCGATTTATCAGTCATTACATGATAGCGCTATCATTTGCTGGCGAAGGTCAAGCAGAATTGATCTGGTCCATCCCAAAAGTGCAGCATGAAGAAGAGGGAGAATCAGGGCTGTCTTTAATATTGATTGGACCTTGGGCAAAACATTTTCTTGCCCCCCCCCCCCATGCAATTTCACTCTCCACCTGCTCTGAGACATACAATAAATAGCAGCTAGACTTAAAATCAGTTTACTGTATCAGATCAGGCAGCGATTGCGATTGGTTGCCATCGGTTACAACATATCATTACTGACTAGTTGCTAGAGGCTACAGCACACATTACGGCTCACTGATTAGTTGCTAGAGGTTACAGCAAATGGTTTCTGCTTAATTGGTTGCTAGAGATTACTGTACAGTAATACTGCTCACTGATGGGTTTCTAGAGGTTACAGCACATCATATCCTCACTGCAGGGGGGCATGATATACATATGAATGCCGTCTTTATTTACATATCAATACCACTGGCCACCGTTTATTTACATGTAAGCACAGGGTCTGCAGGTGAGTCATCTGTGCACAACAATAAGGCAGAGCTGAGCAGCATTAATACCAGCAGTTCACACTGAGATATTGGGACACAGCACAGGACTAAAACTTCAAAATACAAGGGAATTTAAACTGGGATAGTTGGCAAGTATGAGGCAGCTGATTTGGGCCCCACAACAATGACAGGGCCCAGGGCAACTGTCCCTTTTGCCCTGCCTTAAAGACGGCCCTGGGGAGAATAGCAGGGGTTTCAAATCCGTGGACTGCTGGGGTGCTGACAGCTTGCCAACCCTAGAGGTAAGTACAGCGGACCAGGACTGTGGGGAGGGTGTCTGGTATTAGTTCACATTCACATTTTTTCTGTAAAGGTAAACTAACACTTTGAGTAACACTTACAGGTTGTGTTCCTTCCCCAGCCTGTGGAGGTAAAGGACAAGCAGAAGACCAATTAGCTCTTCCCTCTGACAGTATGCTCTCTCCTTCCTATCAGTATTTCCCCTGATAGCAAATGAACAATGCAGCACAACTGATTGGCTCCTTGTGCTGCTTCTCCCTCTCCTAGTCTTAGATCTGCTGTATAGGGGATTACAAGAACCAGATTCAGATTCAGTCTACACTGCTTGTAATTAAAAAAAGAAGTGTTTATTATAGTACATTTATTAATATATTATTGAACACAGACCTGCATTATTTGCACTTTAAAAAAAAAAAGCACATACCCCAATTTTTCCAATGCACAGCAGGGTGCGATGAGAGTCCGGTGCATTTGTTTTGCCCATATTTGTGCATTACGAGGCTCATGCAATACATAGAAACTAAAATGTTTTCATTTTGTATTTTATGTTTCCATCTTTATCATCTTTAATAAACATAAACCCACTAAAACATATTCGGCAACCAGGAACAGTATAGCTGCTATATTCCATGCACTTGACAGCGAGTTGTTTTTAAAGTCAGTAAAAGGTCGGAATGTAAGGCTCAGATCTTTGCGGAAACAGCAGAAGAACCTGTCCACCTGGGGGAAACTTCCTGGTATGAGAACCTGAGAAGGGGAAAACCAAGAAGACAAACCCACTGCCAGGACGGTAATATTATTTTGATTTGGGGATTGTACGTGGCATTGCTTTCTATGTGGAGACTTCTGATCACTTCCTCTCAGACACACTTCGCTAGGCTATAGACCTGGTCAGGATCAGTAAGGTAAGCAAGACATTTTTTACACTTTGTATTTCTGAATGAACACCTTGAGAGTTACACATATATCACAAATTGCAATCTTTAAATTGTCTTGTGCAGTTATTTTCAACCAAGGTTCTGTGGATCTCTAGGGTTCCTCCAGAGTTTGGTAAGGGTTCCTTGAGCTGTGAGCAATTTCTACCTCTCAGATACAGTTTCATGTTCCCACAGATCTCTGTAAGGTGGAATTGTTCTTAGTGCTCTCATATGTAAGGGAAATTATTTCCAATGACCTTTAGGATAAGGGGAGTCTTCTCCCACTGACCACCAATGAAAGAGCAGGCATTCTCCTACTGACCACCAATGAAAGAGGAGGCCTTCTCCTACTGACCACCAATCTAATATTCTTTCACTGACATCAATGTAATGGAGACCCTTCTCTCCCTGAACACCAATGTAAGGGGGACCTTCTCCCACTGACCATCAATGTAAGGAGTAGTCCTCTCCCACTGACCACCAACATAAGGGGAAGTCTTCTCCCACTGACCACTAATGAAAGGGGGGGGGGGCTTTCTCCTACTGACCACTAATAAAAGGGACTTTTTCTCTCACTGACCACCAACATAAGGAGGGCCCCCTTGCACTGACTACTAATTAAAAGGGGATCCTTTACCAATGACACCAATACAAGGGGAGTCTTCTCCCACTGACCACTAATAAAAGGGGAGGGCCTTCTCCCACTGACCACTAATGAAAGAAGAGCCTTCTCTCAATGACCACTAATGAAAGGGGGACCTCCTGTCAATGACCACCAATATAAGGGAGAGCCTTCTCCCAATGACCACTAATGAAAGGGAGGTTTTCTACTATTGACCACTTATGATAGATGGGCCTTCTTGCACTGATCACCAATATAAGGGGGATTCGTCTACCAATGACCACTACTGAAAGGTTTTCTCGCACTTATGTACAGGGGAGTCTTCTCCCACTGGCCACTAATGAAAGGGGGCCTTTTCTCACTGACCACCAATGTAACAGGGATTCTTCTCCCAATGACCACCAATGTAAGGGGGAGTCTTCTCCCGCTGACCAACAATGTTAAGGGGGAGTCTTCTCCCAATAACCACCAATGAAAGGGGGGCTTCTCCCACTGACCATCAGTATAAGGGGACACGACATTTTATTCCAATGTAAGGGAGTACTACAATGACTCCCAGTGTAAATAGGCAATTCACTGACCACCAATGTGAGGAAGCGCTGCAATGTTCATAGTCTTTTTTTCTTTTCTGGCCATTATTATTAGAATTACTGATGAGCTGAACGTACCTGATGGGTTTGGTTTGGGACAGGTTTGGCAAACATTTCTAAAGTTTGGATTCAGAATGTGAAGTTGATTGGGATCGAATGTTAAAAGACAGAAATGTCTATTTTCCAAGCGAACAGGCAAGGGATTGTCAAACAGATGGCATGGAGGGGGGGGGGGGGGGGGTGGTGTTTGGCGCGATTCTGGGCACTGATCTTTGGGAAAACGTGCTGAAGCAAAAATATTGTACTCATAACTAAACTCAGTTTGGCCAGGAGCAGACATTTTAGTAATGATTAAAGTGAAGTATTGGGGATTCCCTGACCCTCCCTGTGTATACAACCTACTATAGCAACACTGACATTTACATAGGAAAAAAGTATTTCAATTGTCAGCTAAATAACAGCGCCCAACCGCTTCCATGTCTTTGTAATCGAAGAGGCCGAGGATTTCATTAATCTATAACACACCCTTATCCTAGATGAGGGTCTCATGCATTTAAATGGGGGATCATCACAAAAAAAAAATCCTTAATTTATACCAGGCCTTTCAGATCCAGTGTAAACTTTAACTGGGACCCCACAAAAAAAAGCATGGGGTCCCTCCAAGCAAGAGGGGAACCCCATGCAAAAATCAAAAACATGTGGGCTACCCTCACAAGGGCCACTGGAAGTAGCTTGTCCCCATTGGTTAACCTTGCAAGCTCCCCAACACCTCTGATATTCTGGGTTCTGACATATTTATAGCAGACATAAAATGCAAAGACACCAATAGTTAGTAATGTATGCAAGTTACCTACTGGGATATTAAGTCAAACAGACTATAACGGACACAGGTTCAGGGCCGGATTAACATAGGGGCTATTGGAGCTGCAGCTCCAGTCCCCTTTCTCAAGATAGGCCCATTTGCCCAAAAAAAAATAAAAAATAAAGATAGACTTCGAGGATTGTAGCTCGGTGATCAGGAGTCAGGGGGTAGGTAGCTAAAGACCCACTCCAGCACTGGTTAAAATATTGGGCTGCTATCACCTATGGTTCCGGAGATACAGGGCTCCTTGCGCAGCCTGTCAGAAGCTACATACAGAGCGGCAGTTTAAATACAAGCTGGAACACTCTGCAGCAGACTGAGAGGATGAACTCACAGTGCTTATAATAAAGTGATTATAATAATTAACCCCTTGCCACCCAGGCCCATTCTGAGACTTCTCTCCTACATGTAAAAGTCATCATTTTTTTTTATGCTAGAAAATTACTCAGAACCCTCAAGCATTATATGTTGTTTTAGCCGAGACCCTATGGAATAAAATGGTGGTCTTTGCAACTTTTTATGTTACACGAAATTTGCGCAGCAATTTTTCAAACTTTTTTTTTTGGAAAGAAACTTTTCATTCATTAAAAAAACCCATTAAAGTTAGCACGATTTTTTGTTGTGTACTAACCGATGCTTAAAATTTTTTTACAGGTTACATGTTTAGAGTTACAGAGGAGGTCTAGTGTTAGAATAACAATCGTGGCGTATATAACCTGTGTGTATCTGGCTCTGATACTAACCAGTGCCTACCCAGGGACTGACTAGTATCTCTCCCCAGTCTGTCCCCACACACCCTCTCACCTCCTGACCTGTGAATGGGGCAATCACTCCCGCAGTGTTATTGTGTTCTGCCAGTGAATACAATAATTACATACTGCTCACTGTCATACCCTCCACACTTCTCTCCTATATATAACGCCCTCTGTCATATCCTACACACTCCTCTCCTGTACATAGTGCCCGCTGTCATACACTTCTCTCCTGTACATAGTGCCCACTGTCGTACCCTCCACACTCCTCTCCTATACATAGTGCCCACCATCATTACCCTCCACACTCCTCTCCTGTACATACTACTCACTGTCATACCCTCCACACTTTCTCTCCTATACATAGTGCCCACTGTCATACCTCCAACACTTCTCTCCTATACATACTGCCCACTGTCATACCTCCAACACTTCTCTCCTATACATAGTGCCCACTGTCATACCCTCCACACTCCTCTCCTATACATACTACTCACGGTCATACCCTCCATACTTCTCTCCTATACATAGTGCCCACTGTCATACCCTCCACACTTCTCTCCTATACATAGTGTCCACTGTCATACCCTCCACACGTCTCTCCTGTACATAGTGTCCTCTGTCATACCTTCCACACTCCTCTCCTGTACATACTACTTACTGTCATACCCTCAATACTCCTCTCCTATAGATAGTGCCCTCCATCATACCCTCCCTCCACACTCCTCCCCTGTAATTACTGCTTACTGTCCTACTCTCCACACTTCTCTCCTGTATGTAATAGTTTTGAAATGTTGACAACTATGCACTTAGGCACTGCCCAAGGGCCACAGGGTCAGTAGGGGGCCCCATGAGAGGCTCCTGTGATATTAAAGCAGTAGTAAACTTTTCTAACATTACTACTTTTTAGAGGCTCTGGGGTAGGTTATGCCATAATGTACAAGTATGTCCAGCATATTAGCACATTAGGGTACACTTAAATTGTCAGACTGAGCCCTCAAGTGCTGTGCTGTGATCAATGCAGCGGGGCCCGGGCACTTCTATCTTCACCCGGACTTCCTTCTGGGTTCTGTGCCTTCGATCACTTGCCTTGGCCAGGCTGTGTTGATGTCATTTCCACACATGTTCATGTGCATCCTCTCTCTCCCATCCCCCCTTTCTCTCTCATCCTCCCTCCCTCACCCCTCACACCTCCTTCATCCCCTTTCTCTCTCTCTCTCTCTCTCTCTCTCTCTCTTTCTCTCCCATCCTCCCTCTCTCTCTTTAATTTAATTTGTTATAACAAAAAATTGTTTGCATTTTTATTTATTGTTTATAAAAGGCCCCACCAAAATCCTCAGCACCAGGCCCATGATGTTCTTAATCTGGCCCTGCACAGGTGTAAGTTGAGAGATAATGCAGTAAAATGAATTCACAGGAACACACAAAGAAATAATAACAATAAGTCAAGTTGTTATAATGAATTAGTTGGAAAAAGAATTTATGACCCCAAAGCAAGAGGGGGAGGAGGAAACTTTTAGTCAGTTCATTCCCTTTAGGCCCTGACGCCACAAGAAATAGGATGTAAACAATATAAATGATCTGTTACCCCCAACATAAGGGAAGCCTTCTCCCACTGACACCAATACAAGTGGGAGCCTTCTCCCCGTCACCACTAATGAAAAGTGGGGGGGGGGGGGGCTTCTCCCAATTACCACCAATATAAGGGGCAGCCTTCTCTCATTAACCACTAATTTCTCCCATTGACAACTTGATAGTGGGGCCTTCTTGCACTAAGCACCAATATAAGGAGGGAGCCTTGAACCACTGACCACTAATAAAAGCGGTACTTTCTCCCACTGACCACCAATGTGATGGGGATTCTTCTCCCACTGACCACCAATATAAGGGAGAGCCTCCTCTCACTGACCATTAATGAAAGGGGTTCTTCTCACACTGAACACCAATGTAAGGGGAGCCTTCTCCCACTGACCACCAATGTAAGAAGAGTCTTCTCCCACTGACCACCAATGTAAGGGGAAGTCTTCTCCCACTGACCAATAATGAAAGGGGGGCCTTCTCCCAATGACACCAATACAAGGGGTAGCCTTCTTCCAATTACCACTAATGAAAGGTGGGCCTTCTCCCAATGACCACCAACGTAAGGAGGGGCCTTCTCCCACCGACCACTAATAAAAGGGGCTTTTACTCTCACTAACAACCAATATAAGGGGGGCCCTCACACTGACTACTAATGAAAGGGGGGTCTTCTTCCAATGACACCAATACAAGGGGGAGCTTTCTCCCACTGACCTCTAATGAAAGGGGAGCCTTCTTCCACTGACCACTAATGAAAGGACGGGCTTCTCCCACTGACCACCAATGAAAGGGGAGCCTTCTTCCACTGACCACTAATGAAAGGGCGGGCTTCTCCCACTGACCACCAATGAAAGGGGAGCCTTCTTCCACTGACCACTAATGAAAGGGGGGCCTTCTCCCACTAACCACCAATGAAAGGGGAGCCTTCTTCCACTGACCACTAATGAAAGGGGGGTCTTCTCTCAATGAGATAAGGAGAAGGAGTTCCCATTTAGTAAACAGTAATGTAATGGTTGCTGAGTTATATTGTGCCACAGGTTCTGTAAGAAGAGTCTCATTTGAAGCAAAGAAGGTCCTTGGAGTGTGGGTACCCACAATTTTCAGCTAGCTATGGTGGGGCCCAGAGATGTTATAAGGCAATGAATGTAAAAGGTGTTATATCTTCCCAGCAAAGACCCTCCAATGGGTCAGGTGTAACGGTGTCTGCATGCATTGTCCTTGAGAACAGTGTCAGAGATAAGATTGGCTAATGGACACCCACCAATCCTGTTGCTACAGGGGATCTGTGAAGCAAGAAGTCCATGTGCAGGCTCTTGAGTGTCCACAGTGAGGTGCTTGACTGGCCTCCTGTGGCCTGCTGTGGACTCCGGAACTCAGCGATGACCGCATGGTTGTGCATGAAATGTGGACCTGATCAGCAGTGCAGCAGATGCGGTAACAGCGACAGCCACCCTGTGCCCAGCGATGCAGCCCTCAGGGTGAGAGGTTCAGTTTTGAAGCCCATGTCCCAAGAGCCCAGAACAGTCCAATTTATCTGGGATTATGAGATTATGGATGATGCCACGCAGATGGCTGTAATTGAATATTTAGGAACTACTGCCCCTACCAATACAAAGACCTAAGTGGAGTATAAAAATGCAAATATGAAATTTAAGGGTAGGTATGGTGCTGTTCAGGTGATACAACCCCTTAAGGTCTGAGATATGCTAATGCTACACCTCCTTTGCAGTTGCAAAGCCTAATAAAAATCGAATAAAAATGCTTGTGTGATAAATATCTGGTGCTATACGGAAACATAAATCTGCTATACATATATGACATGCAATTGTGGAAATTATATACAAAGTGCCAAGTGCTGAGTGATTCTGTAATATGAAAAACAATGCTGATTGTTATGCAGTATTGCAAACTTGAAAATGGTGCCCTGCTATTCAGTCCATATGCTAAAAATAAATTGAAAATATATAAAAATATATGACAGGTGCTCTTCAAACATGTTCCTTTGTGCTTCTTACAGTGCCCCTATAGATAATGCACTCAACGGAATTACTTGCCACTGTGCAGCAATATCCAGATCCACGCTTTTAGAGATCAATCTTTTTTTTACGTTTAAGATGTTACTCCACATCACCCACATGTAGGAAAGAGTTACTCCCATAGCATAATTCCATATTTCAAATGGGTTTATTCAAACGTAAACGATGAATAACTTACTCACATTATCTCAGTAAGTAAAAAGCTTTTAAAACCAGGAACTCGGGACGTTTTGCGTTCCACAGCTTCAAACCCGGAAGTGACGCAAAGAAGCTCCGTCCTACACGTTTCATCATCAAGGCGTCATTCTGCTTGCCCTTTAGTCTTTTAGCACCCCAGAACTTGTAGTTTCAAACAGTATAAAGCAGGGGTCTCAAAGTACTGACCGGTTACAAACGGCCGGCAGGACTGGTCCACCAGGATCAGGGCCGGACTGGCCTACCGGGATACTGGGAAATTTCCCTGTAGGCCGCCTGCCCTGGGGTTACTTTGAGCTGTGGCTGCAGCGACAGGGATGATCCTGGGTGGGTGCACAGTGTGCACTGCTCCCCGGCGCCGCAAACTGAGGCAGAGGGGGGGCGCCGAAGTGCCAGAGTGCTCCACTCCCTCTTCCTCTCCTTGTGTATGTCACACACAGTTGGGATCTCCCGCTGTGTCACAGAGCTTGGATCTTAATTGTTTGGCGGTGCTGTAACAAAGTCCTGCCTCCTAGAATGACTCCTGGGCAATTTAATTCCAAGCTTTGTGACACAGAAGGCCCCCCTCCTGTCATTCTCCGGCGCTTACCGGAGCCACCGGTAGTGGCGGAGGCGATCAGATCCTCTCCCTAGCCTGACATGAAGACAAATGAGGGGAATCTCCATATCATTGCAGGGTGGAAGCGACGTCAAAACATCACTTCTGCCCAATGATCTAAAAGGGACATTTTTTTTAATGACATTAAATTTTATTTTTTTATTGCATTTTAGTGTAAATATGAGATGTGAGGACTTTTTGACCCCACATCTCATATTTCAGAGGTCCTGTCATGCTTTTTTTTCCATTACAAGGGATGTTTACATTCCTTGTAATAGGAATAAAAGTGACCCAATTTTTTTTTTAAAGAACAATGTAAAATTAAAAATACAATTTTAAATAAATAAGAAGAACATTTTTTTTTACAAACGCCTCGTCCCGCTGAGCTTGCATGCAGAAGCGAACGCATACCTGAGCAGCGACTGCATATGAAAACAGTGTTTAAACCACACATGTGAGGTATTGTTGCAATCGTTAGAGCAAGAACAATAATTCTAGCCCTAGACTTCCTCTGTAACTTAAAACATGCAACCTCTAGAATTTTTTAAACGTTGCCTATGGAGATTTTTAAAGGTAAGCGTTTGTTGCCTTTCCACAAGCAGGCACAAATTTTAAGTGTGACATGTTGGGTATCAATATACTCGGCATAACATTATCTTTCACAATATAAAAAAAGTTGGGCTAACATTACTGTTGTCTTATTTTTTAATTCAGTAAAGTGAATTTTTTCCCAAAAAAGTACGCTTGTAAGACCATTGTGCAAATACAATGTGACAAAAAGTATTGCAACGACCGCCATTTTATTCTCTAGAGCGTTTGAAAAAAATATATATAATGTTTGTGGGTTCTAAGTAATTTTCTAGGAAAAAAAAATGTTTTTAACTTGTAAACACCAAATCTCAGAAAGATGCTCGGTCCTTAAGTGGTTAAAGGTGGAAAAAGTTATGAAATAATTTATCTTTGTCTCATTTTTTTTACATCACAGAAACCTGACATTTTAAAAGTGTGTAGATTTATTTATATTCACTGTTTGTGCAATTTTATAATTTTCAGAGAATATTTAAAAATTATTTTGTCTTTCTCTGTAGATTAGAAAAATATGCTCCATAATAAATGACCTGTCTATGGAAAATCACATATAATTTTTTTTTTTTTTTGTACTTAGGGTCAGCCTTTTGTGTGAATATTCGCCCTTGTGTCTCATTAAAAACAAAAAAAACCCGACCCCACCTAGGGTACCAGGGCTCGGAAATCTGGCAACCTCGGGGGTCGTCTCCTGTCTTGATGTGATCACAGTGTGGAATACACCCATAGAGTCAGCAAAGATGGCAGATCCTCATGAAATGGGTAAGAAACCTGAACCCCTGGCTTTTTTACAACTATGCATATCTATCATGTAAACATCGCATCCATTTTTTTTTTAAATGAAAGAATACATACCTTAAATCTAGCAGTCTTCTGGGTAGTCGTGTCATGGTTTCTTTACTTTCATAGTTACATAGTTACATAGTAGGTGAGGTTGAAAACAGACACAAGTCCATCAAGTCCAACCTATGTGTGTGATTATATGTCAGTATTACATTGTATATCCCTGTATGTTGCGGTTGTTCAGGTGCTTATCTAATAGTTTCTTGAAACTATCAATGCCCCCTGCTGAGATCACCGCCTGTGGAAGGGAATTCCACATCCTTTCCTTTGCTGGTCCACCATCCGCATTGTATAGTTGTTGCTCCTGCGCTAAGTGGTGCTCATATAATAACTTGGAAATATGGTGAATGCAAAAGTATTGTGAGCTCTGGTCGGCATGATGACAAAACCTCCAGGGGTCAATATCAATGACCATGCATGGCTATGTGGCCATATTAGGGTCAATGGTGTCAATAGCGTCCCCTTTCCTCTGGGAATTCAGCAGAATTCAACAGCTGCAGCTGATTGCACCCGTGGCCTGATATGTTCTGACAGTTTCAATGGATTTGAACCTTAGCTTATTATTATTATTATTATTATTATACACGATTTATATAGCACCAACAGTTTAGACAGCGCTTTACAATGTATAGGGGGGGACAACACAATTACAGTACAATACAAAAGGTATAGGAGGGCCTTGCTCGTAGAGCTTGCATTCTAAAGGGAGGGGGTGGTGGTACAAAAGGTAGTAACTGCAGAGAAGGATTTGATGGGGGTGGTTTAGGGACAGTTGTTAGGTGGGTGTGGGATAGGCTTCCCTGAATAAATGAGTTTTCAGGGATCTCCTAAAGGTGGACAGGGTAGGGGCTGATCGGATATACTGGGGCAGGGAGTTCCAGAGGATGGGAGAGGCTCTGGATCAGTCTTGAAGGTGAGCATGAGAGGAGGTAACAAGAGAGCTAGAAAGCAGGAGGTCCTGGGAGGAGCGGAGGGAACGATTTGGGCGATATCTGCAGATGAGGTTGGTGATGTAGATGGGGGCGATGTTGTGTAAGGCCTTGTATGTTATGGTTAGCATTTTGAATGTTAAACGGTGGGGTAGGGGAAGCCAGTGAAGGGATTGGCAGAGAGGGGCAGCAGTCACAGATCGATAAGTGAGGTGTAATAGTCTATCCTTACCTTTTATGTCAGTGCCAGTTTAAAGATGAATATTGCAGAAAAACATGAGCAAAACAACTGTACCTGCCTCTTGCTACTAGCTATGGATTGGAACAAATGAGACATGTATTATTATTATTATTATTCAGGATTTATATAGCGCCAGCAATTTACGCAGCGCTTTACAATATAAAAGGGAGACAATACAGTTACAATACAATCAAATACAAGAGGATTAAGAGGACCCTGCTCAGAAGAGCTTACAATCTAAAAGGGTGTGGCAGGTGGTACAGAAGGTTATTACTGTTGGGAATGAGTTTATGGAAGTGGTAGGAGATTAGTTTGAGACGTGATAGGCTTCCCTGAAGAGATGAGTTTTCAGGGATCGTCTGAAGGTAGCAAGAGTAGGGGATAGCCGGACCGGTGGAGGTAGCGAGTTCCAGAGGATTGGAGAGGCTCTGGAGAAATCCTGGAGACGAGTGTGGTAGGAGGAGACGAGAGCTTGAGAGTAGGAGGTCTTGAGAAGAATGGAGGGGACGGTTTGGGTGATATTTGGAGACAAGATTGGTGATGTAGCTCGGGGCAGAGTTGTGAATGGCTTTGTATGTGGTGGTTAGTATTTTGAATTTAATTCGCTGGGTGATTGGGAGCCAGTGTAGGGATTGGAGGAGAGGGTTGGCAGACACTGAGTGGTTGGTAAGGTGGATAAGTCTGGCAGCAGCATTCATGATAGACTGAAGAGGAGATAGCCTATGGAGAGGCAGGCCAATGAAAAGGGAAGGCTTTTTTTTAGGCAAAATATGCAGTAAAAGCATGCCCACGAGTTTGCATTAGACAACTTAACTCTAGCAAGATATAAAGACAAAGGGTAATGCAGTTCCGTATTGTTTAATATACAATTTAAATACAAATTTATTAAAAACTTTCCCTGTCACTGACCAGAAATGTTGCTATATATTTACTATATTACTATATATATTACTTTGCCAAGCATGTATTATTAATCATTTCCTCTTTCTTCCAGCTCCTCCAGGCATTAATGACATTTTTGATGATATACTCTGCCGGTTAAGAATGGAAAAGTACAAGAAGTCAAAGATGAATGTTCATAAAATTTTAACAATTGGACGTGATAGTCTAAAGGACATTGACCTTCGCACTATAGAAGATGCTCCATGGTATTTCCTAAAAAAGCTCATGGCGCTAAATGTGAATGCGCGGAGAGCACATATAGAGGAATCAGAATCGGATTTGAGCATAGACTTTACACATCCATCATCTGAAAGTGCAGACCTAGACCATTCGGGAGACCTCCATCCCCTAGATATCCTGTGCATTCTTCTGCATTGCTCTGACAGCATTTTACAACAGGAGATTGTCACAAAATTGTCTATGTGTCAGTTTGCTGTACCCCTGCTACTCCCAGCTTGCAATGGTTCAGAATGCACCTACATGTTGTGGGCATTGAGGGACATTGTTAAAAAATGGAGACCCCATTCACTAGAAGATAAGAATGGATTTAGGGAGGACAATGTAGTGAACATCCAGATGCCAGTTTTTACTTTTGCAAGGCTAGAAGACTGCAGCTTATCCAAATCTGCCATCCTGAACCAAATACTAACACCACCCCAGCAGTATCATAATTTCTTCATGCACCGAGACATGGAAGGTGGATACATTAAAAAAAAACTCTCCAAAGGCTTGGTAGAAATGTTTTGGTATTTGCCCATTGGTCAAGGAAACTCAGACATTTTTCCAGAGCCCATTGCAGTTACAAACCTACATGGCCATATCTCTTCTTATAGGACACAGTTCAGCTTCTTAACCCAGATATCGTCTGCAGTTTTCATATTTGCAGACAGTGTTAGTGAGACGGAGTGCATGCAGTTGTCCAAGCTTGGAGATGCCAACACCAAATATTTTTTTATTTCCCAAAACCTAGAAATAAATGACTGTATGTTACAGTCACTGAACTCGGCATTAAAAATGGATGGCAGGCATTTAATAGAAAAGAATAAGAATGATGCAGATTTGGTTCGACGCCTACAGAACATAATGAAAGAGTTCATTCAAAAACCCACCAAGCAGGTCACCTTGGAGAAGATGGCAGAGACCGCTTGTGAACTTGGAATTCATGTAGACGAGCTCTCCAAAGAATGTCAGTCAGCCAAACAGAGGGCATTACAAATAACTAAAAGTATCTATGACGTAGCAGAGTATAAAGAAGAAACAATTAAGCTACAAGGAGATCTATGTAAAAAACTGGCCACAACGAGAACAGAAATATGTAGAATGAGAAAGCAAGGGGAGGAAAATTCCCAACTCTACAGGGAAAAACTTGAAAACACAAGGACAGAATTAATCCGACAGCAGTATTCGCATACTCCATCTGCAGGCATTGTTGCCTTCACAGAGTCAATATCACAGAAGAATTGCTCAGAGAGATACTATTTTCTAAAATGGATGAAGATTTTCCTTGATTCAATTGCTAGAGCCAACCTATTAAAATTGCAGAATGAGTACAAAGACAGCGAAGATATCAATCAGCTAGACTTAATCATGTCCAAGAGCCCTCTGGGTGTTGAGCACTTCATACGAGAGTTGAGTCAGTTTTATGATGCTGAATGCAATCTTTTAAAAAATAATGAGATACAGAATGAGGAACGAAAATTTGACAAGCTGCCAGAAATTGCAGCAGAACTTTTACTGGATGGCTTGCCGCTGGAACTGATTGATGGAGATTCCTCCAGTATACCACTGGAGTGGATAACTAATGTTTTGAGTGAGCTAGATAAGAAGACAGGAGGCCAGTGCCGAATTAGAGTTATAACTGTCCTGGGGGTGCAGAGCACAGGGAAATCCACCCTTCTGAATACCATGTTTGGTTTGCAGTTCCCAGTGGCCAGTGGCCGATGTACAAAAGGAGCCTTCATGACACTTATTAAAGTTGAAGAGAACTTTCAGCAGGAGCTAGGCTGTTCTTTCATTTTGGTACTTGACACAGAAGGTTTAAAAGCTCCAGAGATGTCTTCCCTGGATGGATCTAACCAACGTGACAATGAATTAGCAACCCTAGTGGTTGGCTTGAGTGACATTACGATCATAAACTTTTCCATGGAAAATGCAGCAGAAATGAACGATATTTTACAGATCGTAGTCCATGCATTTCTAAGGATGGAAACCATTGGCAAAAAACCCAAATACTACTTCCTACATCAGAATGTCTCTGATGTTGCTGCTAGTGAGAAATGCTTAAGAGATAGAAGGAAGATTATGGATAACCTTGATGAAATGACAAGGACTGCAGCAAAAATGGAAAAAAAGAACGGGATCAACTCTTTTTCTGATGTTCTGGATGCTGACCATGAGAACCATAGCTGGTACATTCCTGGTCTCTGGCATGGTGTCCCACCAATGTCTTCAGTAAGTACAGGTTACAGTGACAAGGTTTATGAATTTAAAAAATACCTACTACATGTCATTAAAACATCTAAAAGACAGGCCCAAAGCTGGAGCGAGTTTTCTGAATGGATAAGAAGCTTGTGGGAGGCCGTGCAATATGAAAACTTTATCTTCAATTTCAGAAACAGTCTGGTGGCAGATGCCTATGATCAACTACATGTTAAGTATACTGAGCTGAAGTGGAACTTCAGCAAAGTCATGTTTAAATGGATGCAGGAGACAGAAAATATAATCCGGAATCAGCCAAATTCACAGAAAGAGCCAAGCGCAGATCCAACTAATAATATGTACGAGATACTGCAGAGCGAAGAGAACTTCATGCGAGAAACTTTAGAAAGGTATTTTGACAGTGGAGCTGAAAACAGCCATCTGATAGAAAGATACAGAGAAGAATTTCTCAGGAGTGTAAGCTCCATAAGGAAACAACTTGAAGACGATGTAAAGCAGAGATTAAATGAATATTGGCAAATTCAGAGAGGGAAGGCCGTGATTCAATCAAATCAGAATACATTTATGGAGGTTATTGAAAAGAAAGCCGCAAGCAAATACCAAACCCTCAAAAACTGTGAAGTCTTGCTTAATCACGATGAAGAGTTTGAGAAAATATGGAATGAAACATTTATGGAAATAAAATTGATTAGCCTTAGTATACACAACATTGGTCAAGAAATCCTACACCAACTTAGAACGGACATGAGGCACAGCATAGGAGCCGTAACTATGAAGTTGCACAATATACACAACTTGAAAGAATATGAAAAGAAATGCTTTGCAGCCCAGCCACAACACTTTGACGCAAGTTGGTACAACGCAGCCTCTAATACAATCTCAAGCAAATATCCTGATGATCGATTGGTTCAAATGAATAAGTATGTGAATGCACTGCTGCTCAAGTACAAATTGCATGTCATTGCTAAAATGAACACAAAAGAGGATTACCATGACACCTATTGCCAAGAGCTTTTAAATATGGTAAACAAAGAACTCCAAGAGAGCGCTGCTCAGAAACTCCATATATCACCTCAGTTTGAGTTAGACTTGAAACTTCATGTCTTGGGGAGAGCGGCTCCCATGTTCCAGAAGATGCACGAGAACTTCATCCAAGAGAATGATCCAAGGATCAGCTTGGAGAAGTTAAAACCTCAGTATCTCGCCACCTTTAGGAATATATTCCTTGAGAAAGATCAATGTAAAAAGAGGGCAGAGGAATTTTGCCGGTCTTGCCTGAACCCCTCAATAGTAGAATTTATCTATAAAAACCTTGGGAGAGAAATTGTGGATGATATTTTGCTCAGTGAACACTCCAAAGAATACAGTAGTCGAATGTTTTTCCAGTTCAACCAGCTTAAATATTTGTTGGAAGAAAAGGACTTTGACCAATATATGATATATATTAATGATTATGAGGTGTTTGTGAAGAGACAACTTCAAGCACATATAATACACAATTACGGGAAACCTGATGGCCTTAAAGATTTGCATGAGAAAATTATTCATAAAATCACACATGTGGTCAACAATGCATTGAAAGATCCAACTGTACAAGAAAGTACAAATGTCTCTTCCTTTTTGAAAATGTTTTGTAAGCTTTTGCAAAAAGAATTAGTCATTCCGAGGAACGCTATGAATGTGATTTTATTCCAGAACAATGACAAGGCCCAGCAATTTTCTGAATACATTCAGTCTTCTTTCTCTAAACAGGTGGATGAGATTTTAGTAGAAATGAATTCTCTAGACATTGACTATGTGCTTTCCATGGTCACTCTGAATCCGCGGGATCAGCTGTTTAAGAGAATTTTTGGATGTGGCAAGCTGTGTCCATTCTGTAAAGTTCCTTGTGAAGCTGGAGGACATGACCACACCGAGCATTTTGCATCAGTGCACCGACCTCAGGGGCTTGCAGGATACAAAGACCTTGCAACTAATGTCCTTTGTAACTCCATATGCTCCACCGATGTGGTAGGAAATGGATGCTTCAGAAATTCATACACACAATGGGTCCCTGAGCTTTACAAAGAATACCGTAAATTCTATCCAGACTGGGTCATTCAGTGTGAACCAGGCATCAATGCCTCAGATTACTGGAAGTTTATCTTAAAAGAATTTAATACCCAGATTGCAGAAGAATTTGATGCAATACCAGCTGAAATCCCAAAAAACTGGAGAAAAATAACAAAAGAGCAAGCCATGAAAAGTCTAAGGGATTCATTTAATCTTTAACCCATTAATGCCTCCTACCAGCCACCCGTTAAGTAGGCTTTAATTCTCTGGAAGCAGCATGGCTTCTGTATCACCTGGTTAAAGCTTGTGATCTGAAGCCAGCAGAATGCTCACCTGATCATTAAAGCCCAATTAAAGGGCCTATCAGGTATTTATGGCCACTTAAAGGACTGCTACTGGTGAAAGAGTTTGTAATGTTACCTTTGTGAGAAATCTAATACTGTAAGCCAGGACCAGAGGACTCATATACAATATTCTGTAATAAAAAAAGTTCAAAGTGTGTGTAAAGTAGAACCAATGGTAAAACATTTACATTTTTTTTCCATTTGCGGGGCTTTATATAACTCCTTTCATTTTTTTGCCATTTGTGTCCCATTAATGGGGACATTTCCCTAAACTTCCTGTCCCATAGCCACAACAGGAGGTGTGAAAAAATCCCTCCAACGTGAAGATATCCCTGGTTATCACTAGTGTCCACATTGTAAGATTCCCCCCCCCCCATTCCAGTTCTGGTGACAAACCAAAATGAGTGATTTTCTTTCACTTTCACCCCCAGTAAAAATGGTCATCAGGAGCAATAGAGAGGATGAATCTTCATTATGGGGGCACAGACAGCAATAAAAACTTGACAGGGGTCCCAATTCCTCTCCATGCTATCCACAACGTAAAAAAAAAATTGCCTTCATTTATATTTGAGAGGAAATGTATAATGTTAAACTGAAAGTTTGATGCAAATAAAGTATAAATGTGCTAATGTTTAAAAAATAAATCTAATGTATAGTTTTTGAATTATACAAATGTGGACCCCTGACCATCACACCTACAGCATATCAGCATGCTAGACCTCTCATTTAATAATCATGGCTATTAATATGGAGTTGGCCTCCTTTTGTGACTTCAACATCCTACACTCTTTGGGGAGGGCTTTCCCCAAGATTTTGCAGGATGTCCGTGAGCATTTGTGTCCATTCAGACAAAAGAACATTTGTGAGGCCAGGTACTCATGTTGGATGAGAAGACCTGTCTCTTAATTGGTGTTCCAATTCATGATTTGTATCTGCAGCTAGGTTTAGCTGCTTGCACAATGTTGGTGAAAAGTCAACAAAATTGGATAAAAAAGGTACAGGTGCAGCACTTAAACATCAATATAGAACATAATAGTCCATAAGGCAAAGAAAAAGTCCACAGAAATTATTCAGAAAGAAACGGCCTCTGGAGTGAAGTGCAGCTGCAAAGCACACAAGTGATAATTCCACCACAACGCCCAAACACACGGACTCTTACTCTCCTCTTAGACTCTCATTTCAAAGGTCAAAAATGCATAGGCAGCAGTCAGGTATAAGCCAGTCTTTGTACAGCTGGGCAGACGTTCATTTGAATCCTCCAAAGCTCCATCACCCACATATGGCTAATACCCGAGGGCTTTCACACTGGAGTGGTGCGCTGGCAGGGAGTCCCAAAAAATCCTGCCAGCAGCTTCTTTGGAGCGGTGAAGGAGCGGTGAACCAGGTCTAAAAATGGTAATATAGGGTCCTTTCTATCAGTAATGCCAATAGAGTTCACGTTGCAGATCTGATGTTCTTCACCAGCATGTAGGAGTTTGTTACCTGTAATCCGATTGGGTATAGTGGGAAACAGTAGATTTCTTGTAGTGAGGAAGGATAAAGATGTCTAAGTACAGTGTTCAAGTAAATGCAGTAAAGTATTCCTGGAGTAGAGATGTCTGTGCAAAGTGTCTTAGTGTAACTGTGACAAAAGATGGATACAGGTTGGGGGATTTGCCCTCACACTAATGACCTACCAACGTGAATGCATAAATCTATCCATAGTACACAGAGGGGGTGGCTGGAGAGAGGGGGTGGCGCCCGAGCGCCCCCTAATGGACGCACTGGACTGGGTAATATGTTATGAATGAAAGGATGCCACATCGTTTGATGGAGATGGAAATTAAAATGATCAACCTACAGAGGGCTGAATTCAATGACACCCCGAAAATCAAACTGAAAAAATTATGCAGCAGGCTAGTACAATCTTCTGAAATGTTATTGCAGCAACTCGCAATGGTACTCAGTATTTTTTTTTCCACACCTAACACAAGCGCAAGTCCTCTGCACTGGACTCACTATATAACCCTGAGACTGAACATGTGACTAATACTAACAAGTTCAATAATATATATAAATGGTACATAAAACTTCACAAAAGGACAAATACTGGCCCCACCTACCTAGTATATATCACATAACATCAATAAATCAACAGACCCATAAAATGATGCAAAGGCCCACACTCACCACAAAGGTAGAGTGCTAGGCAAACACTCTTATCCCCAGACCAGATTCCACACATATAATACATTGCATTACATAGTCACTGTAAAATATCTATTTAATCAGATACCATGGATATATTGTTTATCCAACTGCCCCACACTTTATCAGACGTATGTGGTATGCCTCTGCTAGCATGCTTAGCCTTCTATAAGGGGGTGGCTCGGTTAACAAGTTCCTTCCCTGCTGGAACAGACGGAGGGGCAGATTTATTCCTCCTCCTTTGGGATGGTAGTGAGCCTGCTTTGTCATTTATATGGATTTTTTGAATACTAACAATAGGGGTATACATTTAAATTATGAAGCTAGTTTAGAGCAGTTCCATTTTTTGGACCTTACGATTTCTGTCGGTGTGGAGAGGTTTATTACCTCCACTTATGTTAAGCCCACCGACAGAAATGCTTATATACCCCTCGATAGTTGCCACCACAGATCCTGGCTTAAAGGGGTTGTAAAGGTTCGTTTTTTATTTTCTAAATAGGTTCCTATAAGCTAGTGCATTGTTGGTTCACTTACCTTTCCTTCGATTTCCCTTATAAATGTTTTTTTTCTTTGTTTTCTTTGTCTGAATTTCTCACTTCCTGTTCCTCCTCAGTAAGCTGTTCAGTAAGCTGTTCTGGCTGACTAACCACCAACTCGGATGATGGTGAGAAGTTTACTGAGGAGAAACAGGAAGTGAGATATTCAGACAAAGAAAAAAAACATTTAGAAGGGAAATCGAAGGAAAAGGTAAGTGAACCAACAATGCACTAGCTTAGAGGAACCTATGTAGAAAATAAAAAACAAACCTTTGCAACCCCTTTAAATCGGTACCTAAGAGTCAGTTTCTTAGGATTAAACGTAATTGTTCTGACAACAATGACACCATTTTAGCTCAAGCAGAGGTTCTCACTAAACGTTTTAAGGCTAAAGGTTATAGTTCTGAATCCCTCAGTGACACATTAGGCCAGGTTTTTAATATAGACCGTGATGACTTATTGAGGGACAGAACAGTTAATAATGGTCCTGAGATTTCTTATTGGTGTCCTTTTGTTACTAGCTTCTCATGCCAGCATTTCGGTGTGAAGCACATTATGAACAAACATTGGCATATTCTGAAAAATGACAGGGTTTTGAACGCCATTTTGCCTGATAGACCTCAGGTGGTCTTGAAGGAGTTGCCCATCCTTAAGGATAAGTTGGCTCCCAATGTTTTGAACCCTCCTAGGGAAAGATCAAATCTTTTCTCTGAACTCACAGGTTATTACCAGTCTAGGAGGTTCCAGGTGTGTCAGTTAAATCTATGTACTACAAGAAGGACTACCAGTTTCTCTTCTTTCTGTACCTCAAAAACTTTCTCCATTGAACCCTTTATTACGTGTTCCACTACCGGGGTTGTCTATATGCTCCAGTGTCCATGTGGCCTGCAGTATGTGGGCCGGACCAAAGTCCGGCGGACCTTGAAATAAAACATGTTTTAAATCTTCCTGCCAAAAATCCGCCGGACCCAGTTCCTGTCGGGAAGTCCGCTCATCTGTATGCTGGTCCAACGGACCAACTACGAAGCAACGGCAACCACAGCACCTGCCCGCAAGAATGTTTCCAGCGCAATCCCATCGCATTGGTTCTCGGCTACAGGGTACTATACACCAGACCCTTGCCGTTGGTTTGTCGGGGTCTACAGGCGGGGGGGGGGGGCTTATCGGAATCTGGGAGCCCCCTTTAATAAGGGGGCCCGCAGATCCCAGCCCCCCACCCTATGTGAATGAGTATGGGGTACATCATACCCCTACCCATTCATCTGGGGGAAAAATGTCAATAAAAAACACACTACACAGGTTTTTTAAAGTAGTTTATTAGGCAGCTCTGGGGGTCTTCTTCCGACTTCGGGGGTCTTCTTCTGACTTCGGGGGTCTTCTTCCGACTTTGAGAGTCTTCTTCCGACTTCTCCAGGCTTTCCGGTTCTTCTCGCCAGGCTCCTCCGCTATCTTCTGCTCTTTTTCTGCTCTTTTGCTAGCGGAGGAGCCTGGCTTTCTCCTTTGTCATCTTCTTCTTCTTCCTCCTTCTTCTGTTCTTCCGATGTTGACACGATGCTCTCTCCCTCTGTAATCCCGTGGACACGGTGCACGCGACTTATATTGGCATAAGGGGCGGGGTCACCGGGTGATGTCACCAGGTGACCCCATCCCTTATGATATCACAGTCCCGGTGGATGCTGAAGAAGAAGAAGTCGGCGGCGGTGACGACGACGATGGAGAAAGTCGGCTCCTCCACTAGCAAAAGAGCGGCAAATGAGTAGAAGATAGCGGAGGAGCCCGGCGAGAAGAACCAGAAAACGCATAGAAGTCGGAAGAAGACCCCCAAAGTCGGAAGAAGACCCCGGAGCTGCCTAATAAACTACTTTAAAAACCTGTGTAGTGTGTTTTTTATTGCCATTTTTCCCCCAGGTGAATGGGTAGGGGTACGATGTACCCCATACTCATTCACATAGGGTGCCCGCAGACCCCGATAATCAATGGCCAGGGTTGTCATGAAGAGGCCCTTGTCCTCATCAACATGAGGACAAGGTGCTTTGGGGTGGGGGGCCGCAGGGCCTCCCCTTCCCCAAAGCACCCCCATGCTGAAGGCATGCGACCTGGTACAGTTCAGAAGGGGGGCGCTTGCTCGTCCCCACCCCCTTTTCTGACCGGCCGGGATGCATGCTTGGATAAGGGTCTGATATAGACTTTGGGGGGACCCCCACGCCATTTTTTCGGCGTAGGGGATTACCCTTAAAATCCATACCAGGCGACGGGGCTCGCAAGGTGTCAATCTCCCTGATGAAAGCGGCAAGACTGACTTCCTTCTCTAGTCCCTTCGTTCCTGGAGTCATGTTCAAAATGAATGGACTTAAGTCCATGTGTGGGCAAGTCCGTTCATTTGGAAAGTCCGTCGGACCTCCGCTAAAAGTCCGTCAGGAAGTCCGTCGGACCTAGTCCACCGGAAAGTCCGTTCATGTGTGCGCAAGTCCGCTCCTTTGGAATGTCTGGCGGACCTCCGCTGTAAAGTCCGGCGGATTGTCCACCGGACCAAGTCAGCCGGAAAGTCTGATCATGTGTACGAGGCAGTAGAGTGCTTTTTTTTCTGTCAAATTGCCCACCTATATCCCCTGTACTTCTGCAGAGGCTCTCAATGCTACACCTAAGGGTTCAATCAGTAATGCAAAGAGACCCGGAGATATAGGGTAACCTGGCAAGTGCCCCTGCCCACAGGAAAAAACTCCGACAGCAGACCATTTAATTTAATGGCCGTAGTTGGGTTCTGGTAAACAATGTCAATCTACCATCTAAATCGAGGGCCAAAACCATATATTTCCAGCCAACGAAATTCCAGCATACTAGCACATTATGTGAAACTTACCTGAAAATGAAGCATTTGATCACATGAGATCACATCGCTGGAGGCCGCTTCCATCTTCACCCGCATGCGTGGAGGAACCGTCATTTGTATCACAGGATTATATAGAAACTGCCCTGGTGGCCATTCTTTCAGAGCGCATGTGCCAATGATGTAATTGGCTGCATAATATATAGTAAATATTATCTTCTAAACAGTGCACGTTTAGGAGATATTTACAATACCTACTTAACTATAGGTACAAGTACCAGATGGAGGTTTACAACCACTTTAAGAGTTCCCTTCACTGGAGCTAAGGGGCCAAGCCCAACCCCTGAAAAACAACCCCACACTATGAGCCACCCTCCACCAAATGATTTGGACCAGTACACAAAGCAAGGTCCATAAAGACATGGATGAGCGAGTTTGGGGTGGAGGAACTTGACTGGCCTTCACTGAGTCCTGACCTCAACCCGATAGAACACCTTTGGGATGAATTAGAATAAAGACTGCGAGCCAGGCCTTCTCATCCAACATCAGTGCCTGACCTCACAAATGCACTTGTGGAAGAATGGTCAAACATCTCCATCCCCACACTCTTAAACCTTGTGGACGGCCTTCCCAGAAGAGTTGAAGCTGTTATAGCTGCAAAGGGTGGACCAACTCAATATTGAACCCTATGGACTAAGACTGGGATGCCATTAAATATATATATATATATATATATATATATATATATATATTATAAATACTTATGTAACACGGTATTCCGTTGGGGAATTTTCCCAGCATCTTCTGTCACCGGGACAAATAGTGAGGGCGAAGCACATTAGTTCCCTGGCTGTCACGATGATGACTTCGTTTTTTGTTTGAGTTCCATGTATAACAAATTTGCTTTGCGAATGTGTCCATTATTCACATAAGCGCAACCAATCTCCACCATCATTTGCCTAACACATTTCTTTTCTAGGGGCATAGAGGGGCAATAAACATGGGCGTCCGCAGGTAGGGGCAAGGGGGTTCAAGTGCCCCCCCCTCCCGGAATTGGGGATCAGATCTTAAATTTAGCCCAGTTATATCACTATCGGGGCTTCCTGCCTGCTCCGTTCCTTCCCTATTGGCCATAACTGAGGGCCAATCAAAGGAGACTAGGAGAGGAGAGCATCATGGGACATGTAGTCCCAAAGATTGGCAGCCCCATTTTCCACAGGGAAGAGGCTACAGCTCTATCGAGAGAGATTGAGAGTCTGCAGCCTGGAAAAAAGCCGAGGGAGAGAGCACTACAGGACAAAGAATGAGGAGTGTGGCGGGTGGAAGCCAGAGAGACCAGGGTACAGACATGCTACACTACTGAAGAGAGTCTCCCCCGGAGGACCCAGAGTGATCGATCGTCCAGCCAGAGGGATCACTGCTGTAGTTTCGTTGGGTCTGGTAAGAGGGCCTGTTGGTCATTATCCATTACTTATCTTAAGAACTGTACTACGTCTGCAGTCTCTGACCATGATAATGTGATAGTGACATTGTCGAAAAAGGTGCGGTGCATGAGTGACCCTAAAATTATGCCCCCCCCCGAAAAAAGTTCTGCAGACGCCAGGGGCGGTCTGACCATTAGGCCACTTGGACACTGCCCGAGGGCCCCATGCCACTAGGGGGCCCCATCAGGGTTGCCAGCCTCAGTAAACCAGGGACAGTATGTAAAAATTTGTGTTTTTTTTTACATCTGTCTCTGAAATGTCCCTTACCGACATCCTTTTGGTCTAAAAATCCCGAGATTATAGCTGCCCCACCTCTCCAGTACCTTCTCAGCCAATAGAAACATGTCTGTGTATACTGTGTGTACATGTATGTGTATACTGTGTGATTGTATACTATGTGTGCGTGTGTGTTTGTGTCTACTGTGTGGCCCCATAATCTCTGATTGCCTGGGGGCCCCATGAGTTGTCAGTCCGCCCCTGAAAATAAATGCTTACTTTTACTAAAATACCGCTGTCAGAAAAAAATAAAATACTACATTATTGCCACTAGATGGTGCTGACGATCCTAGAAAATACATGTATTATGGTAAAGATTTGTTTTGCTGATGGAAATGATTGACACATTTGCAGACAGAAGTTTTTCTACAAAACCCCCTATGAGTAAGTGACCGGAGAGAAAGTAGGTCAATAAGTATTTATGTCGTCATTCTGACAGACAGACAACTAACAATCTATAAATGCTACACTTCAGCTTGGAGCAAAGTATCTATTGTCATACTATTGATTTATTGCTAGAAATACTCTAAATAAAAAAAAATAAAAAAATCTAACTCTACCTTCTCTGTTGGGTCCAGAATCCTTGGTAAAAATGAATTATAATACGCTACACATCTCCCGGTCATACAGACTACTACGGACCACTTCCAAAGCCTATCACCAATATCCAAATCTCAAAGAATTTCTAAATCAAAGAATTAGAAGTTAGATTCCAACCTATTTTACTCATTACTCAAACTAATAAAAGACATAAAAATACAATGGTATATTAACCACTTCCCACCCGGCCAATGCATATATACGGCCAGGTGGGAGCCGTCTATTCCTGACAGGCCGTTCAGGAATGTCCTTCAGGAATAGCAGGATCGCGCGCGCGCGCGCTCGCGCAGCGGCGCGATCCCGATGTGCTCGTGTAACCCGGACACGGCACATCTCAGATCGGCAGGAGGGCTCTGTGATTGGCCCTCCTGGTCACATGACGGCCGTGTCCAATCACGGCCGTCATGTGATGTAAACAAACAGCCGGTTGCTAGGCAATCGGCTCTCCTCTCCTCACACGGAAGTCACCGCTGAGGAGAGGAGAGCAGAACGCTGCAGCCGGCTGATGATCAGTGAGTATGGGCTGCTTTTTACAGCTTTTTACTCACTGATCATCAGTGTAGTGTCAACACACAACACACCACACAGTCCCCACACATGTCCCCAAAGCACACATGTCCCCAAAACATACATGTCCTCAAATAATAAAAACACATGTCCCTAATAATAAAAACATGTCCCCCACATATGTCCCACTAAAATCACATGTCCCAATGATTATCTGCACACATATGTCCGTGATCACACAAACCAATTATTATACACTTAACGGAATTTTTTTTACCAAAAACATGTAGCAGAATACATTTTGGCTTAAATTTATGACAAAATTTGATTTTATTGGATTTCTTTTCAAATAGAAAAAAGAAAATATAGTTTTTTTCCAAATTTCCGCTATTTTTGCGCTTATATCGCAAAAAAAAAAAACGGAGTCGTGAATAAATAACACCAAAATAAAGCTCTATTTGTGCGAACAAAATGATAACAATTTCATTTGGGTACAGTGTAGCATGACCGCGCAATTGTCACTGAAAGCGCTAGAGCGCTGAAAGCTGAAAATTGGGCTGGGAAGGAAGGGGGTGAAAGTGCCCTGTATTGTAGTGGTTAAATGAGCAAAGAAAA
This sequence comes from Lithobates pipiens, assembly GCF_037356315.1. Classification (NCBI taxonomy): domain Eukaryota; kingdom Metazoa; phylum Chordata; class Amphibia; order Anura; family Ranidae; genus Lithobates; species Lithobates pipiens. Next base: position 41,036,395 of record NW_027507784.1, read on the forward strand.
AAAATATGTGGCACACACGATGGAAGCTTATAGATAGATACTTCTTGCCAGACAAGGTGGACCCACCTGTCATATGACAGTGGGTCAATAGGGCTTGTGTTGGCCAAAAGCCAGGAGCTCATCGGTGGCAGCAACATAGTAGCAGACGGAGCCTGTAGAGGATTCACTCCAGAAGCAGACGTTGGATCGATCAGCCACTCTGGATTCAGATGTAACGACCCAATATCCGGAGCACAGACTGGTCTTCCAGGCAGGAAAAAACTGGACCTCAATATAAGGTCCGTATAAGGGACCAGTGAATGGATGGAACATTGTCACATTAAAACCCAATACACAGACTCATCATACTTATTATGACAAGATCCCTTTAGGCCCCTTTCACACTGGGGTGGTGCGGACGTCGGCAGTAAAGCGCCGCTATTTTTAGCGGCGCTTTGCCGTCGTTTTAGCGGTGGTATGCGGCCGCTAGCAGGCTGGTTTTAACCCCTGCTAGCGCCCGAAAAAGGGTTAAAACCGCCCGCAAAGCATCACTGCAGTATAGCTGCGCTTCCCCATTGATTTCAATGGGTAGGAGCGGTTTAGGAGCGGTGAATACATCGCTCCTTCACCGCTCCAAAGATGTGGCTAGCAGGACTTTCTTCACCGTCCTGCCAGCGCACCACTCCAGTGTGAAAGCTGTAGCGCCTGAAAACCGTCCCAGTGTGAAAGGGGTCTTACTTGCTTGTCATAAAAAGGTCAGGATTTCCCCTCAAGATGAAACGTCTGTGCTAATTACTAAGGCAGTGAAACTGATCAAATCACCTACGTAAAATAATGGGAACCCTGAAAACATGACCTGTTGGGGGCGCCTTGAGGACTGGAGTTGAGAAACACTGAGATACTGTAGACTCACTGTGACAATCACTGGCCAATCAGAATCAGTCTGGTCCATCTTGAAAATGCTGCATGAAGAAGAGGGAGAACAGCAGGGGATTTCGAATTCCTGGACTGCTGGGGTGTTGGCAGCTCACCAACACCAGTGGTAGGTTCATCGGGGACCAGGGCAGCGGGGAGGGTGTCTGGTATTAATTGACCTATATATATATAAAAATATATATATATTTTTCTGTAAAGATGAGCCAACACTTTGAGTTGTGCCCCATACACACATTCGGACATTCCGACCACAAAATGCGTTGGATTTTTCCAGACGGATTTTGGCCGAAACTTGTGTTGCATACACACGGTCGCACAAAGTTGTCGGAAAATCTGATTGTTGGGAACGAGGTGATGTACAAAACATATGACGGGACTACGTAGAGGGCAGTAGCCAATAGCTTTCATCTCCAAATTTTTTCTGAGCATGCGTGGCACTTTGTGTGTCAGTATTCTCTACACGCGATCGGAAAAAGTCTGATCGGATTTTGTTGTCAGAAAATTTTGGATCCAGCTCTCAAACTTTTTCCTTTGGAAATTCTGGCAGAAAAAGTCCGATAGAGCCCAGACACGATCGGATTTTCCGACAACATAATCCGAACAGACCCTTTCCGTCGGATTTTTTGATCGTTTGTATGGAATTCTGACACGCAAAATTCCGACGCATGCTCGGAAGCATTAAACTTCCCTTTTATAGTGCCGTTGAACGTGTTGTATGTCGCAGTGTTATTGACCGTCGGAATTTGGTGTGACCGCGTGTAGGCAGTGCCGGGACAAGGTCATCCAGGGCCCAGGACAAAGATGCCAAACTGCGCCCCCCTTTCCCTTAGGGTTAGGGTCAGGGTGCTCCCTACCCCTGCAATAAACCTTTGCGCCAGGAGCAGCTGGCCCTCCTGCCCACCCCTTGTCCTGGCCCTGTGTGTAGGCAAGACAGTTTGAGCGAAATTCATTCGGAATTTCCGACAGGAAAACCATCAGAGCTTTTTCCGACGAGAATTCAGATCGTGTGTACGCGGCATTACAGGTTGTGTTCCTCCCACAGCCTGTGATCGGACAGTAAAGGACAAGCAGGAGACTGATGAGCTCTTTCCGCTGCTCTCTCCTCCTATCAGTATGTTCCCTGTTAGAACATGAGCAATGCAGCACAAATGATTGGCTCTGTGTGCTGCTTATCCCACTCTAAGCCCTTGTACACACGATCGGAGATTCCGACAACCAAATCCATCGGATTTTGTCCGAAACTGTTGCATACACATGGTCCGAAGAAGTTGTCAGAAAATCCGATCGCTCAGAACGTGATGACGTTATTTCGTTGCGATGGGACTACGTTCAGGCTAGTAGCCAATAGCTTTGATGTAGGAATTTGATCTGAGCATGCGTGGCACTTTGTCCGATCAAAATTCTCTACACATGATCGGAGTATGTCCGATCGGAGCATTTTGTTTCAAAATATTTCCGGCAAGTTGGAAAATTTGGTCCGACGGAAACAGTCCGATACAGACCACACACAGTCGGAATATACGACAAAATGATCCGATCGGACACATTCCGTCGGAATCTCCGATCGTGTGTACAAGGGCTTAGTCTGAGCTCTGCTGCACAGGGAAATGTAAGAAGCTGATACCATGTCAGATTCAGTTTACACTGCTTGTAATTGAAAAAAAAAATGTATTTATTTTATTACATTTATTAATATATTAATGATCAAAGACCTGCATTATCTGCATATTTTTAAAAATAAAAAAAGTACATACTCACATTTTTTTTCCAGTGCACAGCAGGGTGCGGTGAAACATTTGCACGGCAATGTGAATGCAACCTTATGCCGCGTACACACGACCAGACTTAGGTCCGACAGACTTTCGACGGAGTTCTGACGGAGTTCTGACAGAGTTCTGACGGACTTTCCGAATGAACGGACTTGGCCACACACAATCACACCAAAGTCCGACGGATTCGAATGTGATGACGTACGAATGGACTAGAATAAGGAAGTTCATAGCCAGTAGCCAATAGCTGCCCTCGCGTCGGTTTTTGTCCGTCGGACCAGCATACACACGAGCGGATTTCTCGGTAGGAACTGGGTCCGGCGGAGTTCTTTCGGAAAAATTTGAAACATGTTCCATTTCTAAAGTCTGTCAGACTTTTGCGAATCAAAAGTCCGCTGCAGCCCACACACGATCTAATAGTCTGCCGGAATCAATCAGACTTTTGATGTTGAAAAGTCCGGTCGTGTGTACGCGGCATAAATGTTTTTATTCTGTATTTTATGCTTACAAATCTTTATTAAACATAAACCCATCAAAACATATTTTGCTACCAGGAACAATAAAGATGCTAAATTTCACGCACTTGACATCGAGTTATTTGTAAATTTAGTGAAAGGTCAGGAATGTTGTAAAGCTACACATCAGATCTTTGGGGAAATAGCAGAAGAACCTGTCCACCTGCGTGAGCTTCCTCCTATGAGAAACTGAGAAGGGGAAAACCAAGAAGACAAACCCACCCCCAGGACAGTTATATGATTTCTATTTTCAATCATATGTGGCATTGCCTTCAATGTGAAGACCTCCGATGACTTCATCTCAGACCCAATTCACAATGCTATAGCCCTGGTCGGGGTCAATAAGGTACGCAAGATATTTCTACGCTTTGTATTTCTGAATGAACACCTTGATAGCTACACATATATCACAAAAATGTGTAATTTGAATCTTTTAATTGTCTAGTGCAGTCGTTTTCAATCAAGGTTCTGTGGATCTCTAGGGTTCCCCCAGAGGTTGGTAAGGGTTCCTTGAGCTCCGAGCAATTTCTGCCTCTCAGATATGTTCGCGCTGAAACCAATCTTTTCAGCTCTGTGTAAGCCCTTGTATACACGGTCGGATATTCCGATGGACAATGTCCGATAGGACCGCGTTGTCGGATAATCCGACAGTGTGTGGGCTCCATCGGACATACTCCGACGGACCAAATTTTCCAGCTGGGCTATAAAATTTTCCGACAACAGGACTTTGTCCAATTGTGTGTAGAGAATTCCGATCGGACAAAGTGCCACACATGCTCAGATCAAATTCCTAGACCAAAGCTATTGGCTACTAGCCTGAACGTAGTCCCATTGTAACGAAATTACGTCATCACATTCTGAACGATCGGATTTTCCGACAACTTTGTCCGACCGTGTGTATGCAACAGTTTCGGACAAAATGCAACGGATTTGGTTGTCAGAATGTCCGACCGTGTGTACAAGGGCTAAGAGGGTATTGTTCTTAGTGACTCACATGTGTAAGGGGAATTCTTTTTATTGACCACTAGGATGAGGGGAGTCTTCTCCAACTGACCACCAATGGAAAGGGGGAGCCTTTTCATA